>NC_137423.1:28276600-29011600 GCF_964374335.1 Astatotilapia calliptera
TCCACCCACTAACCCGACCCCACCTGTTACACAAGCACCTGACCTCTCCTCCATCCCACCCGAATACCACGACTTACAGGAAGTGTTTAACAAAGACAAGGCTTGCTCTCTGCCACCACACCGCCCCTATGACTGCGCCATCGACCTGCTACCTGGTGCCCCGCTGCCCTCCGGCCGGTTGTTCAACCTGTCTCGCCCCGAGAGGGAGTCTATGGAAAACTACATCCGAGAATCACTCGCGGCCGGTATCATTCGACCCTCTTCTTCCCCAGTCGCTGCGGGCTTCTTCTTCGTGGGGAAAAAGGACGGTTCGCTGCGGCCGTGCATTGACTACCGGGGCTTAAATGACATCACCGTAAAGAACAAGTACCCTCTTCCGTTGATTAACTCTGTTTTTGGCTCTCTCCAGGAAGCCACCGTTTTCACAAAACTGGACCTGCGAAACGCATACCATCTGGTCCGAATAAGGGAGGGGGACGAGTGGAAAACCGCTTTTAACACGCCACTGGGCCACTTCGAGTATTTGGTTATGCCATTCGGCTTAACTAACGCCCCTGCGGTTTTTCAGACGCTAGTGAATGATGTGCTCCGAGACTTCCTGAACGTGTTTGTTTTTGTATACTTGGATGACATCCTCGTTTTTTCCAGGACCATGGAGGAGCATCACGTTCACGTCCGGAGCGTCCTGCAACGGTTACTGGAAAACAGACTGTTTGTCAAAGCAGAAAAATGCGAGTTTCACGCCTCATCGGTTTCCTTTTTGGGCTATGTCTTAGCAGGAGGACAGGTGAAGACGGACCCAGCTAAGATCAAGGCAGTTCTGGAGTGGCCAGTCCCGGATTCGCGGAAGAAGCTCCAATGCTTTCTCGGGTTCGCGAACTTCTACCGACGTTTCATTCGAAACTACAGCCACGTCGCCGCGCCTCTCACTCGCCTCACTTCTCCTAAGGTACCTTTCACCTGGCCCCTGGAGGCCCACACTGCGTTCACCAAATTGAAGGCGTTGTTCACTACGGCGCCCATTCTGCTCCACCCCGACACCACCAAACAATTCATCGTCGAGGTGGACGCGTCCGACACCGGAGTCGGGGCTGTTCTCTCTCAGCGGTCTGGGCCTCAAGGTAAGCTCCAGCCGTGCGCCTACTTCTCTCGCCGGCTCACCCCTACTGAAAGAAATTATGACGTAGGCGATAAGGAGCTCTTGGCCATAAAACTCGCCTTGGAGGAGTGGCGCCACTGGCTGGAGGGAGCCGAGCAGCCTTTTCTCATATGGACGGACCATAAGAATCTAATTTATCTTAGGACTGCTAAAAGGTTAAACTCTCGCCAAGCCCGCTGGTCCCTGTTTTTTACACGCTTTAACTTCACTCTCTCGTATCGCCCAGGTTCACGGAATGCCAAGCCAGATGCGCTCTCCCGCCAGTACTCCCCAGACACGGAGACATCGTCACCTATCACCATTCTCCCCCCAACCTGTGTGGTGGGCGCCCTCTCCTGGGATGTTGAGGAGGTTATCCGCCAGGCCCTCCCGGGAGACCCTGACCCGGGTACCGGACCCCCCCGGACGGCGTTTTGTCCCCGCTCATGCCCGCGGAGCGGTAATCCATTGGGTCCACACTGCACGTTTTTCGTGTCACCCTGGCGTGAGCAGAACCATTGGTCTTCTCAAATGGCATTTCTGGTGGAAGACTTTACGACAAGATGCAAGGGAGTACGTGGCTGCCTGCACGGTCTGCGCCCGCAACAAATTGTCCACTAAGCACCCAGCGGGCCTGCTCCATCCGCTCAGCACGCCTCACCGGCCTTGGTCTCATATCTCATTAGATTTCGTTACCGGTCTTCCTTGTTCCTCGGGAAAGAGCGTCATCCTCACCATCATCGACCGGTTCTCTAAAGCCGCCCACTTCGTCCCGCTACCGAAACTACCCTCCGCCCCTGACACAGCCCAAGCCCTAATTGAGAACGTGTTCCGGCTCCATGGTATTCCCCTTGACATCGTCTCAGACCGAGGCCCACAGTTCACTTCACAAGTGTGGAGGACCTTTTGTTCCATTTTGGGCGCGAGAGTTAGTTTAAGCTCGGGTTTCCATCCGCAATCTAACGGCCAGACCGAGCGGCTTAACCAGGAGCTAGAGGCTGCGCTACGGTGCATGGCGTCCCAAAACCCCACTTCCTGGGTCACCTTTCTGCCCTGGGTTGAATATGCACATAACTCACTTACCTCGTCTGCCACAGGTTTGTCCCCGTTCGAGGCATCCCTCGGTTATCAGCCTCCCCTTTTCCCTGAAGACGAACTCGGTCTCGCAGTCCCCTCCGCTCGGCACCATCTCCGGCGCTGCCAGCGGGTCTGGCTCAGGGCCCGCCAAGCTCTCCTGCGGACGAAGGAACAGCACACACGCCATGCCAACCGCCGTCGCACCCCCGCCCCCGACTATCAGCCGGGGCAGAAGGTCTGGCTGGCCGCCAAAAACATTCCGCTGCGTGTGTCCTCCCGGAAGCTGGCCCCCCGCTTCATTGGCCCGTATGAAGTAGTTGATGCGGTTGTTAACCCGGCGGCAGTTCGGCTCAAGCTCCCTACTTCCTGGCGCATACATCCCACGTTCCACGTTTCCCAGGTCAAACCCGTCCGCCGCAGCCCGTTGTGCCCTCCGTCCGAGCCCCCTCCTCCCGCCCGGCTTGTCGCCGGTCACCCGGCCTATGCGGTCCGGCGCATCGTGGCTGAGCGCCGGCGTGGGCGTGGGTGGCAGTTCCTGGTGGACTGGGTGGGGTACGGTCCCGAGGACCGCCTCTGGGTTCCGCGTTCCTTCATTCTGGACCCGTCCCTCATCGCTGATTTCCGCGCTTCTCTCCACAGGCCGCAGTCCGGTCGGTCGCCTGGGGGCGACCCTTGAGGGGGGGGCACTGTCATGGTCCGTGGTCCTGTGTCTGTGGAATGCGTGATGCTCGGGTAGCCACACCCCCGGGCTGGGCCATCACCAGCACACCTGCTCTCCATCCCGGTGATTACACGGAGATCCACTTAATCCGGCGCTGACGGATGCTCCACGCCAGTCCGTAGTCATCCCCACAGTGGTTTCTACTCGGCGTCTGCTACCTGCCTGTCCTCCGGCTCAACTGGATCTCGCGGTGCTCACCTGGCCCACTCGCCATTCCACGGACTTCCTGCCCCCACGGACTGCCACACTTCCCTCCCGAGCTCCCACGGTTCCGTTCTATCCCCCCCGCCGTCCCGATCCCGGCTTCCTTGTGTCATTGTTTCCCCGGATTTTTAGTTTCTGTTTTGCTCTCTACTTTCCCCGGGTCGCCTTTCGTTGTTTTATTAAAGTGTCTTTTTGTTAGCTCGGAGTCTGCGCCTGGATCCTTTCGTGCCCGCGCACCACGGCGCATGACAGACGGTGAGAAGGGGGGGAAGAGAGAAAAAAAAAAACAAACAAACAAAAAAACAAAAAAAACACCTGGGTCACCTGTGTGGAGAAAAAAAACAGAAGAGAAAGCAAACAACAAAGAGCAACATAATAAGAAAAAAAAAGCACCATCACAATAAACTAGCTGGCAGTAGATATCAATAGTTACTAAATAATAAACGATATTGTGCAGCACGCATGATAGACAGCGCACAATGTGCTTTGAGGCAGCAGCCAAGAAAGCTGTAGTCCGCGTCTGTGAATACCCATGTGTACACCTGTGTGCATACCTGTGTGGATCAGCATGCTTGCATTCCAAAGGTTTCTCCATGTAATGATCTGCTAGGGAGTGTGGGGAGCCACAGCCCTGTCCTCTATGGTATGAAGCAGGTATGGAGGAGATCAAAACTCCAGACATCCAGAGGCCCCCAGAACACAAGAGACCAAGGAAGACCCACAGAGGGGCAGCCGCGCCACTGTTCCAGTAAGAGCTGAGGAGAGTCCCAGATGAGGGCTCATTCAGCAGCCGCGGAGCAGAAGCCAGGGGGAGTTGCAGTGACACGCCCGTGAGCTCCGCCGGCAGCCAGCTGTGCCTGAGTGACCGAGCCCCAGGCCGAGAGGCCGGGGGCACCCCACCTCCGAAATGGCCCGAGCGAGCCCCAATAAGCGGCCGCCAAGGAGTGAGCCGGTGTGTACCCGGACGCCCACCCCCAGACACAAAGAACCAATAACGCATCGACACCTGAGGGAGTCCGCCACCGGCAGGGGAAGTGGTGGTGGGTGGAGATAGGCCCTCCAAGGTTTGGAGGCCCGAGATGTCCCCAGAGAGGTGGCGTCTGATACCCAACCTGACATATAGACACAGACATACAGGCACACACAGACACAAACATCCATTCCCACCCTCATGCTCTCATATGCATTTACACCACACTCAACCGACGTGGAGACAGACATAAAGAGACGCTGTATACACGATCACACTCCCCAAGCGTACTCTACCAACCGGGTCTAGGTACCCTTGCCCCTGGAGGGGGGAACTGCACCCAGACCCAGGTGGTGTTACCCTTTTCCCTGCGGTGGGGAGAGGCAGACCGCCCCGACTCCACAGCAGCAGGCCGCAGAGAACGGGGGTGAGAGAAGACTCCAAACCTCCCTCCACCCGCTCATTGTAGTGTTGATGCATGTGTGTTCTAAGGTGCAATTAAAACCCAGAAGGGCATGGAGCTACCTGCCAGAGAGCAGCAGGTAAGCGCATGGTCCCTCCTGCTAGCCCTCAATGTCTACGTGTATTTAAAATTGAGAGGTGGGCAACGATGCCAGGGTTGAGGTGTACACCCTGATGGTAACTTGGACTCCGTGTATCGTGCCCACCCCCAAGATCCTATATGTATGTGTAATGAGGGTGTGAGTAATGTGAATGTCTAAGTTGTGGGATAAAATTGAGGCAGAGGCAGCCAGAAGGGGACAGAGGGGGGGGGGGGGGGGGGGTAGCCTCCTCTGCACCCTGGTGACATACCCCTACTCCAAGGCCCTGCATGTGTGGGTGGTTGTGGTGGAGCGGGAAGAGGGAGGTAGCTGGAGATGGGGAGGGAAGGAAGGGAGGGGCAGGTGACCCCTAGGCACTCCCATACTCCGTGACCCGCCAGGGAAAGGGGGCCCAGCGCAGCAGCGCCCCCCGGCCCCACAGAGCCCGGGACAGTCCACCCAACCCCACCACAGAGAAAACTGCACCCACCCCCCCATCCACTCATCTTCCAGATTACATGAGACGATAGACGCCCAGGCTGAGATCTTCCTCCACCTCTCCTGTATCTCCCCCTCCTGCGGAGAGTTCCTGAGGAGAGGAAAGCTCCTGCAAGGTGTGTCAATCTCCCCCACCAGTTGAAGAGCCCCCCAGGTTGCTCGACACACCGGCGGCACCATGCGCCAGGGATGGGCCCCCACAACCCCGGCAACACACAAACCAGGACCCAAGGCCCCGAGGCCCGACCAGGGCCCCAGCCCAGAGACGGAGCGCCCCCAGAACCTCACGCCCATCCCGGACCCACCCAGGGGCAGACAGGCTACCAGGTCAGTAACCCACGTCTGTCAGCACAAACCCTCCCCTAGCCCCGCTGCACGCAGCCACGAGAAAACAGTCAGAAAAGAGCCCCCAACCGGACATGACCGCTACCCCGGGTTGAGCCCCCCAAGGAAGATGCCTCCGGGGAACCCCCCGACGCCCTAAGCCTGTCCCTACCCCCACACCAATCACAACGTTGAAGGCGGGACCAAACTATGACCCCCCACCCCCACTAGGTGATGGAGCTGATCAAAGGAGCCCAGAGCAATTGATCTGATGTGGTTGCAGAGGCTGTATCAAGACTAATGTAATCTAATAGATAATTTCTATATTGGTTAGAATTAAGATTGTTTTTATTTTTCCAGTTCATGAGGACAGTTTTCTTGGCTATGCATAGGGCAATGAAAACCATATGGGCGATATTCTTTTTCGTTTCATAAAAATATTAAATTACTCTTCACTCTTTACTCTTCAGTAAAATCTAGTCTGTCGTTATGTGCTCCAGAGTTAGATAAGTGAGACAAAGGCACTTTGCAATCAGCCCAGTCATTCTTCAGTCAGGTTACATTAGCTTAGCCTAAAACAAGTGAACGGAAATTATTTATTGTTCCCTAGGCTTGGGAATGGTTTCGATTAGAACCATTCTGGTTTTGATTCAGATTCCTCATTTTGATTCAAATTCCTAGCGATTCTAGAGTCTTATGACAAATTAAAGCAACCTGGCTGCTGCAAGATCATCAAAATCACTAGGATGGTAGCAACATGTTTTTTCTCACTTATCTTATGATGGGGGATCTAACAGACCAAATTTTATTTACAAGTGGATATCCCTTTAAATGTTCACTTACTTGGGA
This sequence comes from Astatotilapia calliptera, assembly GCF_964374335.1. Lineage (NCBI taxonomy): Eukaryota > Metazoa > Chordata > Actinopteri > Cichliformes > Cichlidae > Astatotilapia > Astatotilapia calliptera. The sequence goes on from NC_137423.1 coordinate 28,282,924, forward strand.
GACGTCAAACAACGCCGGCCATCTGTCCTTGATGTCGCTGACACTCAGCTGTTGGCTGATAATATCATGTCTTCTATGTGCAAAGGTTTTGCACATTAAATCCTTGATGGCTGTGCTGTTTTTCTTCTTACACTCATCAATCAGTTGTTGTCGCTCCAGCTCTTGCTGTTCTTTACCATCTTGTCCTGGATAGTGTGGCAGAAACAGCACTTCTCCTTTCCGCGCCTTCTTTATGTTCTTCGCTGGAGCCTTGTCATCAGGGTGCTTGTTCTTCAGTGAGTTGCAAGTAACCTCTGGAACTCCAAGACTTCGTAACTTTGACTTGTAATTTCCCATCTTGTATTTAAGACTATACATCCATCCCATCCAGCCATTACGACTGCCTGGCTCTGTCAGACATGGGTGCTTTTTGACCAGAGCCTCTGCCACTTCTCCAATCTGAAGGCCAGTAGGGTAGGCTGTGTAGCTGTACATATAATCAGCTAATTTTTCCATTATATCTGACTTGACTGAAGTACTGTTCAGCACAGTGCCATTTTGAACAAAGACTTCATTGGCATTTTTCAGTACAGTCTCTGTTGCCACAGAGAAAAGTGGAATGACAATTTCATCTGGCCATGTAGTCTTCAGAGGACTTTGAAGAGGGGAGAGTATGACAGTGTTGTCTGAAGACAGAGATGATCCATCTGTTTGGTCCTCTGTGGTTTTATAGGTTGAAGAGCTTGAACTTTCATTCAGTGAACTTACATCTGAGGGATTTTCACACTGAGGAATCAATGTAAGCACTACTGATGGAATGACCACAGCTTTGACTGTACCCCTATCTTTGATTTGGTTGGGAGAATGAAGTGTAAAGAAATCTCCAAATGAGTCATCATAATAGTGCAATGTGAAATCCTCAACTAGCCCAAATGTCTCTCTCACTGTCTCATGCAACTCCTCAACAGTCCTGGGTATTCCTGAAGAGAGCACAAGCTGTTGTCCAAAAATTACTTTCAAGGCAACGGAGTCCATCTGCAGAATAAAAACCACAAGAAAAAAGAAAAAGAAAGGGGGTATCTGAGTCTTTCCCCTTACACTAACAAACAATGTGACGTTTTATTGACACCATTTTCTTGCCTTCAACACGATATGGTGTTAAGGGGTAAGTGTCACCAAGTACTCTGGGATGTATTAAGGTCATTTTCCCAGAAGGATCCAGAATAAATGCCCTAAAATGTTCATCATACCAGCTGTTGAGCAACTTCACAATGAAAAGAAATTCATTGCTTAAGACAACAATCTGTAAAATCTCCACAAAGTCAGGTAAGCCACAAGTAGATCCATGAGGCAAAACCATTTAGGCATTAGGCATATTTAGTTCCATGATGAGTCAGAGAGTTGGTCAAATTCACATAGGCTTGTGTTGGATAAAGTTCCTTGAGACACTGCTGTATTTCTACATCAAGCAGTTCCAATGGAAGAGATGATACTTTAGTGACACACACTGATGGCTTCAATGCATTACCATCTGAATAGTATGCCATCATCATCTGGTGTTTTGAGGCAAGTGACAATAGTACATTTCTGAAGCTGTTTGTGTGTTTAACAACCTTCTTAAAGAAACTATGTTTAGCCTCAAAGCGCATAGTCCAGAGGCATACTAATGGACCAAATCCTCTGACCAAGTCAGGATAATGCTCCAAAAAATGGTGTTTTGGAGTTAGTTTTTGCTCTGGGAAAACCTCCAATAGCCTGTTGCGATGTTCAGATATAAGTGTGTCCAAGTAGCAAATACTTTCCTCTCTGTGAATAGGGGACACAACAAGTTCAGTTATATCTTTTAGAGTCATAAGAACTTGCCATGCTTCATCATTTTTGGGAATCTTTTCCCCAATAATAAAAGGTAATAGTCTCAATAACGTCCAATTTTCATGTGCGTTGCCACCAATGCTTTTGCGAGTGGAAAAATTTAGGGGGATGATTTGGGGGCGATCTGTTTTATCGGTCCATTTGTAAGGAAATTCTGTTATGAAGTTATTGAGTTCAGTTAAGGAAAAGTAACGTTTACGGATAAACACATGAAGGCATAATGCTAATTCTAGTGGAATTATGCCTTCAAAAAGGTCGTGCAAAAGATCTGGAGGATACCCTGTGACAAAATGGAAATATTTTAATTTCCCTGTTAATGGACAACCTTTCTTCACACCACAAAAATGAACCGAGGAGGAATTTTCCTTTATGGTTTGGACATGTAGATCATAGTTCTCTTTTGTTCTTGGTGGAAAAGCTCCTGAACGAACTTCTTTTTGCTGAAAGTCTGAATGGTCTCCAAGGCAAAATCTACAGTTGTAATGTCCAGAAAAGTTTTCCACGAGTCCACTAAGAGAATGAGCACCAAGATTGTCAGCACAAACACAAAAAACAGTGCCCCAGATATATCTAACAAGTAGAGCTGGGCGATATGAGATTTTTTCATATCATGATATGTTTTTTTCATTTCAGGCGATAACGATATATATCACGATATAAGCCAAATAACTATATTTGCACCGGCGCCATCTTCCACATCTATTGTGGAAGATGGCGCCGGTGCGTGTGGCTTGCCGTCTATCACTGCCAGTGTTATGTTTGTTTGTTTTGATTTTATTGACTATTGTAATAAATGCCAACTCTCTCTTGGTGTATGATCGCCTAACCCTACTGGATCTCCGACCTTCTGTCAAAGGCTGGGCAAAGTGGAACCAAGCTGAACATAAAACTTTGCCCCCGCTAATATCGGAGATCCCGGCTCACCTGTGCCGTGTTCCAGATCCACCACTCCGGCAAAAGTGCCGTCGCCGGGGTCGAAGGGCTGGCTTCCTGGTGAAGCTGAAAGCTTCTTTAAGGTATTCTCTTAAGCCCTTGTCCAGAAAACAAGGAGTGGTGCCAAACTTCTGTTTCTCTCGGCGATCGTTGGAACCTGTCTGTGCCTGGCTGGTACCTGTCATCGGCCTAGATGGGATGTCCCGAAAACCCTGCTCTCCTTGCCCCCGCCGACGTGGTGTGAATCTGCGGAACCTGCGGCCTCTGTGTCGGGCTTCTAGGACGGCTAGCGACGGGGATCCGCTGCTTACCGCCAGGATTGGCCTGGTAAATGCTAGGTCCCTAGCGAACAAAACGTTTATCCTGAAGGATTTTTTCACATCCCGAGGACTGGATTTTCTTTGTGTGTGCGAGACGTGGCTGAGCGCCGGTGAGTGCAGCATCTTCTCGGATCTTCTACCCGGCGATTGCTGCTATTTTAATTCCCCACGTATGTTGGGCCGAGGAGGAGGAATAGCTACGATCTTTAAAAGTCATTTTAAATGTAAGCAGCTATCAACCCCGTCATTCACCAGCTTTGAACTGTCTGTGTTTGAGCTGGGCTGCTCTCACACAGTGTTGTGTGCGGTGGTTTACCGGCCTCCAAAATACAATAAGGACTTTGTGAGTGACTTTGCTGACTTCTTGGCTGAATTCATGCCAAAATATGATCGTGTTCTTATTGCTGGGGATTTTAATATTCACGTGTGTTGTCCTGACATGCCCATGGCGAAGGGCTTTTTAAACCTTATTGATTCGTTTAATCTGGTGCAATGTGTGACAGGTCCCACACATGAACGTGGACACACGCTTGATCTTGTTTTATCTCATGGTTTTTCTGTTTTTAACATAGAGATTTGTGATGCTGTGTTTTCTGACCACAGTCCTGTGATGTTTGAAGTTCCTCTTGCCTGTGCCTCAGTTAAAACTCGCGCTGCTGCTCAGCGCTGTCGTGTTTTTAACTCCTCCACTGCTGAACACTTTTCAACAGTCTTTGACCAGATCTGTAAGATCCCGGATTTTTTATGCAGCCAGACTGAGGAACTGAGCTCATGGTTTTATTCTACCTGTCGGACTGCTTTGGACACTGTGGCTCCATTAAAATCCAGACTGCCTAAAACTAAATCTGAGCCCTGGCTGAACGACTTGACCCGAGCTGTCAGACGCGACTGCCGTCGAGCTGAGCGCAAGTGGAAAAAGGACAAACTACAAGTGTCATTCCAGATGCTGAAGGACTGTTGGCGTCGATATCAAAGAATTGTAAAAGATGCCAAAAGAAAACACTTATCTGACATTATTTTGTCAAACTGCCACAACCCACGTGTTTTATTTAAAACTATTAACTCTGTTCTTAATGCACCATATACTGACTGTATTGAGCCCTCATCAGAAGCCTGTGAAAATTTTTTACACTTTTTTATCGAGAAGGTCTCCTCCACAAGGGCTCAAATCTCTCCTCATGCTCACGACCTCTCAGTCTCTGTTTCCTGCTCTGCTGTCTTTGACAGGTTTGAGCCTGTGACTCTGTCCTTTTTAAAGGAGACTGTTGGTCATCTTAAGCCTGCAGGGTCTCCAAATGATGCTGTCCCTCCTCGACTTTTAAAAGAGGTGTTACCTACAGTTGGTCCTTTGGTGCTTGAGCTGGTAAACCATAGTCTGATGTCAGGTGTTGTCCCTAAAGATTTTAAACATGCAGTAGTCAAACCCCTGATTAAAAAACCTGCTCTTGATCCTATGGTTCTTGCAAATTACAGGCCTATCTCCAAACTACCTTTTCTTTCCAAAATTCTTGAAAAGGTAGTTTACAACAAAATAATGGCCTTCCTGGAAAAGCAAAATGTTTTAGAGGTTTTCCAATCTGGTTTTAAACCCTTTCATAGCACTGAATCAGCCCTTTTAAAAGTTTTTAATGACATATTTTTAGCGACTGATGCTGGGGACTGTGTTGTTCTTGTGCTTTTAGATTTGACAGCTGCGTTTGATACCGTGGATAATGCCATTTTATTCTCTCGTTTGGAGCACTGGGTGGGCATTAGGGGCACAGCACTGGAGTGGTTCAGGTCCTACTTGACGGGGCGAACTTTTTGTGTCAGCCTTGGTGACTATGCGTCGTCCTCCGCTCCCCTCTTGTGTGGTGTCCCACAGGGCTCAGTTCTAGGCCCCCTCCTCTTCTCTTTATATCTGCTTCCTCTTGGTTCTGTACTGAGAAAGCACGGCATTGCTTTCCACTTTTATGCTGATGACTGTCAGATCTATGTCCCTCTAAAGAAAAAAGGCAGATACCTTACACAGCCATTACTTCAGTGTCTCGATGACATTAAGGCTTGGATGTCTGTTAACTTTTTAAAATTCAATGATAAAAAGACAGAGGTGATGGTTTTTGGTAGCCCCACTGAGACCCCCAATGTGTATGTAGATTCCCTGGCACAGTATGTTAAGCCAACTGTCACAAACCTGGGGGTCAAAGTGGACTGTGATCTAAAGTTTGATAATCAAATTAAGGCCGTGGTAAAATCTAGCTTCTTTCACCTCAGGCAGCTGGCAAAAATAAAGCCAATTCTTTCACGGCAGCACTTTGAGACAGTGATCCACGCCTTTGTTAGCACTCGGCTGGATTACTGTAATGCACTTTATATAGGGGTCAGTGCATTATATATTAGTCATCTACAGAGGGTGCAAAATGCCGCAGCTCGTCTTTTAACTGGCACTCGAAAGTTTGAGCACATTTCCCCTGTTTTAGCTTCACTTCACTGGCTGCCCATTTCTTTTAGGATTCATTTTAAAATTCTTTTATTTACTTTTAAAGCTCTCCATGGCCTAGCTCCATCTTATCTCTCTGAGCTGCTACAGCCTTATACACCCACCCGCTCTCTCAGGTCAGCTGATCAGCTGCTCCTGAAGATACCCAGGACTGGGCGTAAACTTAGAGGAGATCGTGCTTTTGCTGTAGCAGCTCCCAAACGGTGGAACGAGCTTCCTTTAGAGATTAGACAGGCCACTTCTTTATCTGTTTTTAAGTCACTCTTGAAAACCCACCTCTTTACCTTGGCCTTTGACACCACGTGAGATGTTGGTTTTTTATTTTTATTTTAGTTGTTTTTAGGTGATTCGATGCTGTTTTATCTTGTTTTTGCTTTAACATAGGGCTGTTTTAATTTTATGTCTTATGTGTTTTATTTATTTAATTTGCTGTTTTTTGTTATTCTATTGTTTTAACTTATTTTCTGTACAGCACTTTGTTCCTGTGCTGGGTATTTTAAAGTGCTTTATAAATAAAATTGGATTGGATTGGATATTTGTAAGATTTAAATGTGCCTTTGCTCACAAGTAAAATGTGAAATAATCAGCAGCTTGTTTTGATTTAAATATTTATTTCCCATAATAAGTTCAACAGGGTAGATGTACTTAAGGAACATGAGACTTTTTCAGATAAATAAAAGCAAATATTGCAAACTACACAAAAGGCAGCCGCAAAAGCGTTTAAGTTTCAAAATAGAACAAACGAAACAGACTACTAAACTGTCAATTCCACTTAGAAACAAAATATTAATTCTAAAAATAAATCTTAGTTTGTTTTACAGAAGAACAGACAAAATTGACTAACTTTTGTCAATATCAAATAAACTGAGAACTAAAAGGAAATTCTCAATCTCTCCTTGTTGTATAGCTTAGCTTTTCAAACAGTTTTAACAGTTACTTTAGTCTGACAAAAGCCAAATTACGAATTAGCGCTTCCAGTCAGAGACTGAGGCTACGTCCACACGGACGACACAACGGTGGTGGGTCTCATTAGCAACAGGGATGAGACCGACTACAGAAGTGAGGTGAGACGCCTGGCCACGTGGTGTGCTGACAACAATCTCTCTCTGAATGTGGAGAAGACAAAGGAGATTGTTGTGGACTTCAGGAGAATGCACACCCAACATGCTCCTCTGACCATTGACGGAGCGTCTGTGGAGAGAGTGAGCAGCACCAAGTTCTTGGGTGTGCACATCACAGAGGATCTCTCCTGGACGTACAACACCACAGCACTGGCCAAGAAATCACAGCAGCGTCTCTTCTTTCTCCGCAAACTAAGAAGAGCAGGAGCACCAGCCCCCATCATGCACACTTTCTACAGAGGCACCATCGAGAGCATCCTGTCGAGCTGCATCACTGTGTGGTTTGGAGCCTGCAATGCGTCCTGTCATAGAACCCTCCAACGCATAGTGAGAGCTGCAGAGAGGATCATTGGTGTCTCTCTCCCCTCCCTCCAGGACATTTACAGCACCCGTCTCACTAAAAAAGCCCTTTGCATAGCGGCTGATCCCACGCACCCAATGCAAAGCTTCTTCAAGCTGCTGCCGTCGGGGAGGAGACTGCGGAGTCTCCAGGCCAGGACCAGCAGGCTGAAGGACAGCTTCATCCATCAGGCTGTCAGGGAGCTTAACTCCCTCCCGATTCTGCCCCCTCTCCCCTCTCTCCTCCACGGTCTCACTGAACTCTGTCACACACACTCACACACACACACTCTCTGACTCACTCACTGGCCTGCACCAGTTACCAGTCACTTTGTGGAGCATTGGACTGCCATTACCTCATAAGACTTTGTGTTACACTATCTCATACCGTACATTACCAAATCTCCATTTGCACTATTTGCCTATTTGCACTACTCTGCCTGGTTTGCACTCAATGTCATTTACCCTTATATTGTACATTGTATAGCTTTCTTGTTATATGTAAAATTGTATTATATTATTTAATTTTTTTTACTTTAAAATATTTTACTTGCATTTTTAATCACTCTTATATTTAAATGTTCATTTTCTATTTTATCTAGGGATTGAGAGTAACGAAGTTTCTATTCTCTGTATGTCCTGTACATGTGGCAGAATTGACAATAAAGTTGACTTTGACTTGACTTGACTTGACACGTACACGGGTATTTTTGAAAACGGAGATTTTCCGTTTTCGTTTTAAAAAATAATCCCATCCACACATAAAGGCAGAAATGAAGGAAAACGCTGCTATGAACATGCCAAAGCAGCAGGTGGAGCTAGATTCCTAACCGTGCAGAAATGTTGGCCAATCAGAAGTCTAGAAGCCTCGGTGGGAAAAAGTAAACAAAGCTGGGGCATAGAAGCAGAACCGAGTCATATGTGTGGAGGGACAGTAACTGTGTGTATATGTAAGCATTTAAATACTGCAGAGAGTAGAATTAACAGTAACAGTATTGTAGAAATTCATTTCACCGAAACAATAACGTGGCACACAGTGTGACGTCAAAAAATGCGCACACCTTTGACGCTGAGTTTTCTCCGTTTTTCTAGTCCACACGTAAATGCAAAAATGGAGTTTTCAAAAATCTTCGTTTTCAGTGACCAAAAACGCCGTTTACGTGTGGACGAAAGGTGCAAACGCATAGAAAAATCTGCGTTTTCAAAAATACCCAGGTACGTGTGGACGTAGCGCATGCACCAGTTTATTGTATTTCCAGACTTGCTTTCGGCACAATTTACAGTGCACGCTACTCTGTTTTTTGTCAGACTTGAAATAGCCGAAATACCTTCACACTACGGAACTTCTATGGCTCTTCCGTTCGACAATCTCTCCGGCATTGGAACCATCATCTGTTTTCTCTTCGGTCACGCTCGGTTGATTTTTCTAGTCGGCACACTCATTTCCTCCATTACCCGAGCGGTACGGTGGCTGGCTGCTTCCCAAACAAATACACATGTGCAGCTTGGCACTTGTGCTGTACGTAACAAGTCACGTGATTGGTTCGGCTCTGCGCTATGTAATTTGGATTGGCTGTTCTTTTTTTTTTGTTTTGTTTTTTTTAAGAGGACAAGAGCGGCGAGGTCTATCGCGATAGTTTAATTTTTCTATCGAGAAAAAGTTATATCGCGATACATATCTGTTAGAGGAAAAATGATTCTATGTTTCTTTACCTTCTTTTAAATGTACAAAGATACCCTTTGTCTGTGTTTAGATTAGTTTAGAAGTGTCTTTTGACTTTCCCAGCAAAGACATCTTGTTTCTGGGACATACTGTTTTAGATTGTTTTATCTTCCCTAGCTCTCTGCTGACGAGACTAGCACCATATATGGAGTTGTTTTATTTTATCTGTTTATTATTTTCTTATCCTGTTCTCACTGTCTCTGTGCTCTGTGCCTATAAAAATTGCCAAGCCACTGTGCATGGTGTGAGTTGTTCTTAACGGCTCACCCGTGTACACGTTCGCAAAGAAAGTAACCTTGTCTCATTGTGTCTTTATTTCTCCTGGGTTATTTGCAGAGTTTTCCACCAACATTTCTTGGTCCTTCTGAGCCGGAGCACCTCCATCGTGTCCCATCTCCGTGACCAGTCCACATTGCATGACTGTCGACAGCTCACATACTAGGTGTGTGATAAAAGTCCAAGAGCGTTAATTCGGGTCTTGGCCAACGTCTTAGAAAGCGACCCACGGCGGTGGGGCCCGATCGAGGTGAACCAGATCCGGCGACACTGACCAGGTAGATACAGACACACTGACACAATCTTGCGTAAAAGCGTATTTTAAATTCAGGGAATTTAAAATAGCGGAAGTAGCTCGTCGACTGGTAGCTTTGGAAGCTCGTCAACTGGTAGCGTAGCTCGTCGACTGGTAGCTTTGGAGCTCTGGGTAGCTCCCCCAGCTGGGTCTAGACTGGGTCTAGGGAGTAAGTAGCTCTGGGAGCTCCCCTTATGATAAGGGTTCCGGTCGCGCGAATAGGTGTGAATGTGTGTATTGTTTTAATTAACGGAGCAAGCTGAATTTTCACGGTCCAATAAGAGACTGAGCTGCTCCTACTGTGTTTTTTTTTTCACTGCTGTTCACTGAAGTGCTGGTGGTTTGGGAGAACGGTCGAGTTTCGTCTCGTAAAGTTCACACCGCTTTTGGAAATAGTCCGAAAGTCGAAGGGCGTGTGAGCATCCACTCTCATTCCTCATACCAGCGAAGGTGGATAGCAGCTGTGTTGTCAATTTACTATAAATAATATAAGTACATGCATGGGTAATCAAACAAGTGAAATTAAAACTCACTCCTGCTGACGAGCAGTGGTGAGAAAAGAAAAGTCCAGGCGCCGGACAAAACAATGTCTGTAAATTGAGAAATTTAAGAAAACAAAATATAAACAGTCAGAAGAACAGAGCTCAACTGCCAGTTTAGTAAAACCAGAAGACGAGACACTGTGCAGTCCCCACAATAATAATCCCTTATTAAGTGAAAACTAGAGATCAAAGTAGTTTGAAGTAGTGTAAAAGGGTTGAAAACAGACCCCACTGAGTAGATATAAATATAAAAAGTACGAAATAAAGATAAACAAAGGGAAAATTACAGTAGAAATTATCTTTAGAGTATTTGAAATTAATAATAGCAAGGATAACAACCTGTAAAGTGATATTAACAAATGAAACACAGTTGGCATGATGACCATGCCCAGAATGTATAAAATGAATATAAAGCAAATAATTCACACGAAAATATTTTAATAAAATAAATAAAGTATATTAAGGCTGTGTCACTGTTCAGCCAAGGACAGTGTGTGAAAAGGTAACTGTCTCCAGCTTGGGAAAATGGTGATACTGCAGATCACCTGAAGCCCTTGATGGATACAAAATAAAATATTAACAATGACATAATATTAATATGAAGAGGCACCTTAGTCGGTTATGATGTGAGGTGGATAATTGTTAAACAGTAGTCTGCATCAAGCTTAAGGTTTGCTGAAACTCAGTGTAATGACATGTGAGATGAAGACAATACAGAGAATAACTAAACTAATGAAGTGCATAGAGGCACTTGACCAGCTTGAAACCTATCATTCTAGAATGACACATTGCTGAGATATAGAGCACACCTATAATAACAACCAATAAGCAAAACCCTGTAGACAACAGCTAAAACTACAGGATTGAGAAGCTGAATTAAATATGTAGACACTGCTAAGCTGATGAGCATGTTACACATTTTCTCTTATTTTTATTTATTTGTTTCTTTTAGAGCAGAAGCTGCATGCTATTAAAAGCCAACATATGCAGACTTCTGCCTTGTTCGGGTGGCAGCATTTTTTCTTTTTTCTTTTGTGTCCTGACACGTGTATGTTTTTTGTTTTTGTTTGATTATTTTGTTGGTTTTGGAAACGAATTTAAACGAACTTGTGACAATACTTGAGAATCACAGTGACACATAGTGATTAGGCATATGACTGAAAAATGCCTAGGTTTAGAGCTGTGAGCTATGAGCTGTGAGCAATGCAAAGTTTAAATATATATATATATATATGTATAAATGGGAAACAACCCTAACTTCAAAGTTTGAAATGTGTGAGATGCATGAATTGTTTGAAAAACTAGAAATTATCTAAAAATGCTTTAAGTAAAAATGTAGTGTTGCATCTATAGAGAAGAGAAGAAAAGAAGAAGCATTCTGTAACTTAAAAATAAGGCTGACGTGTTGGCAATAGACTAAGAGACTCATTTGCAGGTGGCTATCAGGAACAGAGAGGCAAGCAAGGTCACAGACAACCACGCAGAGACAGCAGATAACATAGAGACAACGCCTGCTAGAACCGTGGAGAGGAAGGTCACTTCACACGAGATTGTAGGAGTAGGCCACAGAGAAATAATGCAAAACAGTTTTGAGGCAGCCACTTAAGAACTTACAGTTTTCAAAGGACAAATTAGTTGTAAAGTCAGCTTCAGGCCACACAACTGTACAACAATTAACTGCCCCTTTAGAACTAGTACATACAGCAAGTGGCCGCCGGTGCGTCATTAAATGCATATATGACATTTACACAAACTCCAGGCCCAGATCTATGGCGTTATTTTTGTGCCACTATTCTGAGCGGACGTAAAAAAAAATTGAGCGCACGTAAAAAAAAATTGCAGGTGCAAGTGTTGCATTTTGAGGAGAAATTTATTTTGAGCTTACAAAAGCTGAATTTGAGTGAACAAAATTCATTGCTGCGTGCAAAAAACGTATTTCAGTGTTTGTGCTTATCCATATACACACACAATAGCACCCCCTCTCGCTCAGTTTTTTCATTTGCGCTTGCTCGCAATGTGTTGCTTGCGCTCACAACATTCTCTGCTTCGTACGCTCAACTCTGTTATAAGTGTGCCACAAAACCAACCAATCACAGACTTGGTTTCAAAAATTCTGATTGGCTCTTACGGTCTCCAATCAGCTGGCTAGCTACTGCTTTCCGGAAACACTGTCCGAAATGTAGCTAAATCCAGCTAAAATCTCTTAAACCCCAATTTGCGGATAATATCTTTAATCATTTTATTTTAAAATATATTATTTTTTAAGACTATTGTTGGTGTAGTAGAATGTAGTTGCATCATACAACCATGCCAACTGACTAATTTTTCCAAATTATACTTGAGTAGCTCTCTTTTATGTCGTCGAATACTGAATAGCAGCACGAAAAGAGCATGTCCCGGCCACATGTAAGTAATATAAAATCATTTTGTTAATTATTATTCGCTTGATAACTGACGTTAGCTAATTTGCAAACTATGCAAACTTGAAAAATGATGTACCTCATGTAGTTTGTTTTATGGGTTGTTTATTTTTGTCTGAGATACATCATTTCATTGTACTTGTACTTGTCCATGTTCCTTGCTGCTTTTAACAGGACATACTGAGACAGCAAATGATGCATAGACTCCTCTCTAAACTGGAAGCTGCTTTAAACCAACAACCACTAAATCTGGATTATTTGGAGTTCTTGACTCGTCATGAGCTTGTTCTGTTTGAATCTTTCTCTCAGCAAATAGGCGGTCTGTCAGAGATTACAGAGGCTCTACAAAACGTTCATCATCTGGTTCAGTGTGAAATTAACATCAGCTCTGTGGCCATTATTGAACTGGAAACAGAAGTTGGTCTGGGACCTGGCCACCCCAAAATCGTACTAGAGAGAGAAAGACTCAAGAATTTGTTGGACATTCAGCTGCCAGTCAGCTGCATTGCTAAATGTCTTGGTGTTTCAAGAAGAACAATCTACAGGAGGATGCAAGAATTTGACTTGTCTGTGAGAGGAACATACAGCACAATGAATGACCAAGAGCTGGACAACATCATATCGGCTATCAAAAATCAGATGCCAAATGCTGGCTATCGAATGGTTCAAGGACATTTGGTTTCTATGGGTCTCCGTGTTCAGTGGTGGAGAATGATGGCCTCCATGCATCGAGTTGATGCTGTAGGGATCTTCAAACGGATCACAGAACTAGGCTGTGTTGTGCGAAGAAGCTACTCGGTGCGAGGCCCTCTCTCCCTGGTCCACATAGACACAAATCACAAGCTAATAAGGTAAAATACCCACTTATATAGCTCTAACACAAGTTGGGCAGAAAGATGCACGTTATACTTTAAATCTGCTTTAATCAACCTTATCTGATAGGTCTTTCAGTGTATTTATAATATTTTAAAAAGCACTTGATAGAGTAATATTAAGTAAAAGGAATACAGGATGTGTAACAAAACCAGCAATATTGTTAATTGTAAATTTTCTTGAGCAATTATTTACACTTTGTATATCGATATTTTCCATGATAACAAGCCTATCAACACATAATATGTTAAGTGCTCCAGAAAACTTAAAAAAAATCATGACAAGAGAACTAAAATATTTAGTCTCATTGAACTTATAAACATATAAAAATGTTGGTATTATTTTCAGCACATCTGACAAGTGTCCAGTTTAAGTCAGTGGCAAGTGTGCATACTGAAACATTTATTTTCAATGTCTTACATGTTCTGCAAATCAAGCCTTAGTGAGATTGTTTTCCCTCTGAAACAGGTACAATGTTGTGATCTTTGGTGGAGTGGATGGCTACTCAAGGAAGGTAAAAGTGCAACTGTTATGTAGAATATTTGGTAGTTTTGAAATGAGAGCTTTATTAGGTTGTTTTTTTATGAACATCAATTATTCAGCAAGCCAACATAGTGGACGATTTGCAATTATTATTTTTTTAAATTTCTAATCAGTTCTTTACCAAAAAAGGTTAAACTAAAAGGCCATTTTCATTTTTTGATAAGTACTACCAATATTGATGTATAGACTACTCAAGCTTTGAATTATGGTTATGAACATAGAACCGTACAATATTCCTTGAACATTTATTATGAAACTGCATTATTAACTGAAAAACTATACATGATCTGAAACCAGATCTTTAATTTTCCATTTGTTTTTACTGCAGGTCCTGTACTTGGATGCAGCAACTAACAACAGGGCAAAAACTGCATTCTCATTTTTCCTGAGATCAGCCCAGCTTCACGGCTTGCCATCAAGGTTTTATGCCCTGATTTAATTTATATGCTAGCAACAAGTATCATTAAAGAAAACTTTAAAAATTCCTTAAAAATGTATTTTTATCATAGGGTTAGGGCAGATCAAGGAGTAGAAAACCTGGACATTGCACATTTCATGTTTGCCACAAGAGGAACAGGGAGAGCGAGTTTCATATCTGGAAAGAGTGTCCACAATCAGAGGTTAGTCTTTTGATGTTTTTTATATTATTATTGACTGCATGGGTAGATTGTTGTAGCAGTTCTGATATTGATTTGAAGCATGAAATACCTGAAATCCAAATTCAAATGTATTTACAGAGTAGAACGACTTTGGCGTGATGTCTGGATTGCAGTCACTAGCAAGTACCATGATATTCTTCACTCACTCGAGGAGGATGGCCTGCTTGACATTTCAGATGTCATTCATCTTTTTGGTGTCCACTACATCTTTGTCCCTCGACTCCGAGCAGATCTTGTCACCTTTGTTGGAGGATGGAATAATCATCCCCTCAGGACAGAAGGTGGTCTCACTCCTGAACAGCTCTGGTGTATGGGACATCTACAAGAGCTGGACGAGGGCGAGAGACTTGAGGTACCAGCTCATAATCTGATTTTTTTTTTTTTTTTTTTATTTAAATGTTGAATTTCAAAATTTTAGTTAGCAGTTAACTCTGCTCTTCTGAAATTAACAAATTAAAACACTTGCAGCACATCTGGGAGATGCTTCTGGTGATTTTATACATTCTTGCTTATCAATTACCACTAATCTAAATTACAGTAAGAAGAACATGAAAACAAAGGCATTCTTTTTAAATTGTTGTATTTTAATGGAAAAAACGCTTACACAAAATAACATTCCTCCCAAAAGTACCTATTCTGGAATAATGACCATTATATATGTTTGTGGATTTGAAGGAGCTTCGGGATCCAGGCATTGACTGGGAGAGTGCTGTACTGCAAGAAGAATCTAACAGCACAGTTGTGGTTCCTGAAGTTGAATGCCCACTGGATGAGGAAACCCTGGAGGGGCTTCAGAGAACTATTAATCCCTTGGAACATTCTGAGTCACACGGTCGTGACCTGTACATACAATTCTTGCTACAGGTGTCAAACCAACAGTGACACTTAACATGGACGTGAAAGTCAACGTTCTTTTAAGTTCTCAAATACTGGATTTCTTTGCTAAAACATTCAGATTACAAGTAGACAAGCAAACAAAGCACTTGCTTATTATCTATCAACGTAGGACCCTACACAAAGTTTTGAAGTCTTGTCATTTTCATGAAACCGCTACGAACATCTTAACAGCTAATGTTTACAAACATTTTTACTCATTTAGTTTCCAAATTACAAGACAACAATGTGTTAAACTCTGTGATTCCACCACCATATTTAACTGCTGCACTCATTATGGTTTTAAACACTGTGTAAGTGTCCAGATGCTGCACTGGAAAAGTCACAGTACAAGTGCATGCACTCACAACTGGGTAACAAATGGAGTGATCTCCCAGCTGCTCCTTACATTCATGGTCAAACTTGCATGTTATTTTGAAATGTCTCTTTTCATCAGGAAGGATGGGAACATGGGACTGGCCGGTCATCCACTGGAGCACATGGTGGACAGCAAGAGACTCTGATTTTTCACCACCTGCACCGCCTGTGTTTCCATCTGTGATGTTTGAAAATGTTTCTGAAGTCTTTTCTAAATAAAAAGCAATCTGGATTACAATGTTTTAAATTAACAACTAAGAATACTTTCTAGTGCCCTGCATGTTAAAGCAAAAATATTTAACAGATGCATACGGTATATATACAATACTATAGGTATATACAGCTAATACTATATAGTACCTGATACTTCAATCTCCTGCAAGAAATCTTGCAAAAAATTTATGATCTTCCTCTCAGTTCTCTCCCTAGATGTCCCTTTTTCACTGAAATGTGGTTGGCAGCTCATCATAATGAAATCAGCGTCTGGCTGTAAATAAGGAAATAAAGTAGATTATATTATAGATATATTGTTCATTCAAAACTAATAAATAAATACAGGATAACTACAGTACAGATAAGTGGACTGTCTTTGGATCAGACTGAAGCTGCTATGTTAATACTTACTTTGAGGATTTTCCCAGGAACAAACAAACTGTGGCAAGCTTCAGGATTTACAGCCATCAGGTTTACAAGACCATACAGTTCCATGCCCTTTCGGAGCTGCTGTAGCATTGGAATCAGTCTTGTTGTAGAGTGTAAGACAATAGCACTTAAAAATAAAAATAAAAAAACAAAAAAACAAAATGAAAAACTAGTTGGGGGGGGGTTAATGATCTCTCTGATTTTTTCTCCCTTACCGGATCATGCTTTCCTTACTATCCATCTTTATCTGGTTTGTGTATCCACAGCTGACAATTTCATCAGCCCACATCATCAGAGACTGTATGTCTGCTGCATCTTCAACCTGGAAATGTATAATGTGAAAGAGGAAATACAGAAGGTTAAAAGTGTTTAAAAACACCATACTCATAATATATCATGTGCCAGAGCTAAACCAGGTGCTCACTTTGCGGATGAGCAGGGAAGATTCCACATCTGCAACATCCTCCTTAGACAGACAGCTGAAATCAACCTCTCCTGAGCAGAGGAAATTGTAGCACCATTCTTTGAAAAAGGCAGGAGATGGGCCTCCTTGGGCGAGGCTGACTGCAATTATTTCACCAACAGTTCTGTGTAGACAAATGATTATAATTCATTTTCAGGTAACATTTACAAAAATATCGGATGCGTATTAAATGTAATACACAAAGCTCGTATGTAACCAACCTGAAGTTTTCATTATCAAGATCGGTCAGAGAATACTTGGGGTTTTTGCCCTTGTTCTCAAGTCCTTCAAAGAATCTGCTTTCAATACCTGAAATCATGTCTTTCATACAAAAAATATCCGCATTTTTAAGTTATCCATTATTTATTGACACTAGGACAAAACAGGTAATAGGCAACTCACCACTCAAAAACTCTTTCCTAAGTGCTCCTGTATCCACGCCTGCCTCTTCAATGAAAACCACCCTAAGAACACTGGTGGGAGATGCAGCTTTTTTTCTCTGCCACTGGAGAATGCCTCTGTCTGGAAGGTCTTCTCTGTCCACACACAACTTAAATTCTGTTGTGGTGTTGACTTGTTGTTCAAGGCAACGCAATACATCTTCCACGCTTAACAAAAACAGGGTAGAAAACATCCTAAGCTCTCAAAGAAAAATAATCATCTTTAGATTAAAAGAGGCTACCACATTAAACGTGATTAGAAATTATTGCAGCATGTTCTGTGCAACAACCTTTAACAATAATTTAAAGTAGTGTGATCATAAAATGTTTTATATGAAATTAAACCCCAGGTATTGTGTAAAAGATCTTACACATAATTTTAACAAATGGTTCTGCATAATAGTGTGTATATGAATTATAATAGAGCAAAAAGTACCTGTCTGTTGTGCATACTGAAGTTTGAGCTGGTGTCCCTGTAGTTTGGTCATTTTCTTCAGGCACCATGCATTGAAAGCTGATGACAAAACAAAGTTAAAAAAAAAATAAAATAAAAATACATATGTTTGCGTGGACTGTTACTGATTAACATTTTTTCATAAACGGCTGAAAAAAGATTACCTATCCCCACACAGACTCGCATGGACTGTGATCTCATCTTCAGGAAAATCCTTAGTGCATATTGGACAAATAACCTACAATTCCAAAAATGGGTACATGTTAGGCATAGTGGGAAAAAGATCATTACCGATACAAAATTCATTGTAGTTACTATGGTTTTTAGTAATGTGCTAGGTTTACCTTGCATTTGCTTTTCACAATGCATAACTCCGATTCCTGCTGAATCAAAAAACAGTAATTGTGATACTATATTATTTAATCAAAATTGCTCATTTTGATTTCATCAAAATTGTCTCACCTCATCATCAGTCTCATCAGGAGAGAATTTTCCTTTGCACGTATTGATGTGTACTGCAAGCATCTGCAGAGGCATAACTTCATTACACTGGTAACATATCTTCTTTGGCATCTTTGAAAAGTGCTGTGAGTCGGGAGGTAGAGGAGATGTGTCTAATGTTTCCTGAAGAGGTACTATGTAAAAAGTGGATTTGCCACCTCCTGACACAGCTTTCAGTGTTTTGACAGAATATCCTTCTGTTTCAGGTGGAATTACAGTGAGCTTTCGTCGACCACTGCCACCTTTATTGACAGAAAAATAGCATAAACAATCAAGCAGCAAAAGTATCAACTACATAATCATAATGCAGTATGAGCACGCAAGAATGCCAAAAAAATACATAAAAACTGAATTAACAACAAACCTGTTGCCTTATGTAAGAGCCATCCTCCACAAAGATATTCCATTTTTGGAAAGGTTTCTTCCAGAAGTCTAGAAATCTTAGTTAAAAACACCGTTAAGCAGAATGGAACACTAAATGGACTGTGGCATATGATTCAGGCTAAATGCGTCTGCCAATGACTGATTTTAATACTGACTACACAAACTTACCTCTGCATGGTCACCATCTTCTGGAAGAGACACTGTTTGTCTCCCCATGCCAGCTTGTAGGAGTTCAAGCTCCTCAGCTGGCAAAGGTGTGTAGGATGTGTTTTTTGACAGCAAATAAAAACTGAGGCCTGTGGTCTTACTGCCTGCCTTAACAAGCTGCTTAGTAGATGTTAAACATCTCTTTTTACCACGGCTCAAGTGTGATTTGAAATATCCTGGAAATGATCTGTGGGATGAAAATGCATGAGTTTAAAAAATGCAGTGTTGCATAACATAAGGGTTATTGTTTAATAAAGTTATTAAATATGACATCAGTCCTTAATAGCACATTTTAATTTAAAAATCAATGTTGATAAATCCACAAACCAAATAACTTTAACAGAAAAGATTGCAAAAAGTTAAAATAAAAAAAACACACAAAAAAAACAAAAACCTTGTCATCTCTTGCTGGATAGTCAGATTTCTAGGCTCCGGCTGCCCACTCTCTGTTGGCCTCCCTGAAGGATTTGTGGATATGTTGTTAAGCAGCAAAGACACCAGATTTCTTACTGCTGACTCAACTGCACCATTACCCTAAAAAACATGATTAGGATACACTGCCTCAGTAAGACAACTACGCTGGTAATTACCCATAAGGCTAGCTTAAACTCTACAGCTGCATCTGTAACTACAATTTCACAGCATATTAAACAGAAAGGACAGCAAATTACTAAATTCACACAAAAAAAATTAAACTCACCTGATACTGTGGTGTAGTATTATTGGAGCCATTGTTTGATTCTGCCATCTCTTCTTTAGCTGCAGAGTAAATCAAAAATCCCTCTATCTGCAAGAAGCGAGGCTGAGTGGACAGTGTTTCCGGTGTCCGGACAGCAGTAGCTAGCGAGCTGATTGGAGACTGTAAGAGCCAATCAGAATTTTTGAAACCAAGTCTGTGATTGGTTGGTTTTGTGGCACACTTATAACGGTGTACAGAGAGTTGAGCGTACGAAGCAGAGAATGTTGTGAGCGCAAGCAACACATTGCGAGCAAGCGCAAATGAAAAAACTGAGCGAGAGGGGGTGCTATTGTGTGTGTATATGGATAAGCGCAAACACTGAAATACGTTTTTTGCACGCAGCAATGAATTTTGTTCACTCAAATTCAGCTTTTGTAAGCTCAAAATAAATTTCTCCTCAAAATGCAACACTTGCACCTGCAATTTTTTTTTACGTGCGCTCAATTTTTTTTTACGTCCGCTCAGAATAGTGGCACAAAAATAACGCCATACAGATCCACCTTATGATCAGCAAGTGTGGAAGCTAGGAGAACAGCGTTTGACCTTACAGCACAGGCCAAAATTGTGTAGGTTACGCAGTGACCACAGATCGTAGGATAGTAGAAGCAAAACCACTTTCTTCTTCATATTCTGCACAGAGCGCTGAGCTGACAGCTGTGATACGCGCATGTGAAATACACAAAGACAAACGAATAAACATACATACAGACAGCCAGTATGTTTTCTCTGCTGTGCATCATTTCGCAAAAATTTGGCAAAACAGAGGAATGATTACATCAACCGGAAAACCGGTTCAGCATGCCAACCTGTTACAACGCCTACTGACTGTAATAAATTTACCACAACAACTCGCATTATGTAAATGTGCAGCACACAAAACTGATGGCTCTTTCATTTCTAGAGGCAACAACTTTGCTGACAGACCAGCAAAACAGGCGGCACAAATGCCAAACACTACAGTCATGGCAGTGCACACACCTCAGATTCCACTGGATGTGTTGAAAAATGAACAAAAAGCAGCAAGCACAGCAGAGCAGGCAAAATGGCTAAAACACGGTGCAGTTCTGACAAACGACTTAATGATGTGCTATGGCAAGCCAGTGTTGCCAAAATCTCTCCACAAAACAGCAGCATTAGTGACTCATGGCTGTACGCATTTGTCATCGGGGGGAATGACCTGTATTGTCAACTCTCATTTCTACACTGTAAACTTTGAAACCTCAGCAAAACAATTTGTCAGAACGTGCATGACGTGTCAAAAATATAATGCTCAGGGAAACCTGAGACCAAAAAGAGGCCATTTTCCCACTCCACCTTATCCTTTTCACACAATTCATATGGATTTTATTGAGCTAAGCGAATGTCAAGGGTCGAAATACGCCCTAGTGGTTATAGATGTATTCTCAAAATGTCCAGAAATCTATCCAGTGAAAAAGGCAGATGCAATTTCAGTAGCAAAATGCCTGTGCAATCACTTCATACCCACATATGGCATCCCAGCTTTGATACGATCAGACAACGGCACTCATTTTGTAAATGATGTCATCACTAAGGTCTCTGAAGCACTCGGTTTCAGCATAAAACACCATTGTGCATATCACCCACAAAGTGCAGGCCTTGTAGAGAGAACTAACGGCACGATAAAACAAAGGCTCAGGAAATGCATGGCAGAAACAGGAAGGCCGTGGCCTGAATGTTTGGGTTTAGTGAAAATGTGGATGCGCTTAACGCAAGGCTCCCAGAAACTAACTCCATTTGAAATCATTCATGGTAGGCCATTCCCACTGCCCATCACCAGTGAACCAATAGGCAAATCAATCAGAGAAACCACATTAGCAGAATGGATGTCTAAGTTGTTGGAAAACAAAGAGATCATTGTACATAATCAACAACCTGATGATGTTTCTCCAGTGTCTTGCAGACTAAAGCCCGGTGACTGGGTTCTGATCAAGGTGCTCCAAAGGAAAAACTGGAGCTCACCAAGGTGGGAGGGACCATACCAAGTTCTTCTCACCACGCCCACCGCTTGCAAGATAGCGGAACGACCATCTTGGATCCATCAGAGCCACTGCAGGAGAGTAAGTGAAGCCATCTAAACTCAGCCGACACAGGCTCGCCCAATTGTTGTGATCCTGCTCGGTGGAGGGATCAGCCTTTCTGGCCGAGAGCTCTACTCACAACAGGAGGGTGTGTTCTGTTGTCATGAGGTGTTGGCTGCTTATCACTGCAGCAGGCTTGACCCTGGCCGGGCTCCTCATCTTTGTGTCCGTGAGGGACAACAAGTCACGTCATCTGAAGGAGAGGCAGACACTATATGACAAAGGAAGGCACACCAAGTTTCCCCATGGCTACGCCACTAATTTCTGGTGGCAGTTTATGAACACTACAGCTCACCTGAATAATAAAACTGACTGTTATGTATGTGCCCATATGCCCCTATCCTCGCAGACGTCTGGCCTATGGCCATACAGCATACCGGAAGATCGCAGTTGGCGCCTGCTGGGCCTGGCAACGCATCCAGGCTACGGTACTCTTTGGTCCAAGGCCAACTACAGCATTCCAGCAAACGCAACCTGGAGGTCATCGTCACTCACGAATGTGAACTGTTTCGGACAGACCAACCTACTGACCTGGCCCCAAGTCTCAGACCCACTGCCTGATGTAATTCTACTAAACAAACTGAGCGCAGCGCAACTGCCAGTATGTGTGATGAACAATGGATCGCGGGCAGTGGGGGAGCTGCCTACTCACCTATGTAAATACATATACACTTTCTGCCAACCGAGGAACGAGAGGGAGTGTATGGCCTGTTCAACCAACACAACCTGTGCCAGAAGCACGACGCTGATGAGCCTCAACTGTCGCTCCAACTACAGCTACCGAATGCCACTAAAAACAAAGACTCAATACCAGACAGGATGTGCACGGACGGCACCAAGCAGTAAAGGAACCAGAGTTTCGCATCTGGGGAGGAGGAGTGAAATTCTTACAGAGCTTGATCCCCGGCATTGGAGTTGCCGAGGTGCGGGATCATGTGGAGATCAACCGATATGCTCTGCTACGACACATCAACTTGACTAAGACCCTGGGAACGGCCTTAGCAGGAGAACAGCAGGCCATCAGAACGATGGTGCTGCAGAACATACTGACTCTAGATCTGCTGACAGCATCACAAGGAGGAGTTTGCAAGCTGATCGGGGAGACATGTTGCACGTTTATCCCTGATGGATACGAAGCCGGAGGAGACATTTATGAAGCTTTGCAGAATTTGACCGTTCTGCAGAAATATGTCACTGACCACACACCTGGAGCAGCTACACCACAAGGCTGGCTGGACTGGTTATTTGGCGGCTCGTGGTTGGCTGCTGTAGCGAAGCAATTTGTCTTTCTAGGTTTCATCATGGCTGCACTGCTCATATTAGTGTTGTGTGTGGTGCCATGTCTAAGAGTAATGATTTCACAGATGATAACAACTACAATGACTGCTTATGTTGCCGTGCCTCAAGAAGAACAGCATCCCGTTGCCATGCTGTTAGAGGAGAACCTGTAATAGCTGCTAATAAATGACGTGGTGATTAAAAATGACTTGTCAAGTGATCATGCACTGATTAACATATTAGTAGTTTATGCAGGTACAACATAAGGTTTATATTCTTTTTCTTTTTATCCTTTTATTTTTGTAGTTTTAGTTTTATTATTTTTTCTTGATTATTCCTTTTGTTATTTCCTTTACTGTGCCCTTCTTTGTTCTTTTATTATTTTATTTGTTTTATTCTTTTACCACATGATTTAAATTTCTGCTATGCTGACATTTGAGGAATTAAAAATTGCTAAAGATACTTAATAAATAAACTTTTCAGACAATTGTTGTATACATTTAAAATAAGTTAAAACAGGAGGGAATATGTTAGAGGAAAAATGATTCTATGTTTCTTTACCTTCTTTTAAATGTACAAAGATACCCTTTGTCTGTGTTTAGATTAGTTTAGAAGTGTCTTTTGACTTTCCCAGCAAAGACATCTTGTTTCTGGGACATACTGTTTTAGATTGTTTTATCTTCCCTAGCTCTCTGCTGACGAGACTAGCACCATATATGGAGTTGTTTTATTTTATCTGTTTATTATTTTCTTATCCTGTTCTCACTGTCTCTGTGCTCTGTGCCTATAAAAATTGCCAAGCCACTGTGCATGGTGTGAGTTGTTCTTAACGGCTCACCCGTGTACACGTTCGCAAAGAAAGTAACCTTGTCTCATTGTGTCTTTATTTCTCCTGGGTTATTTGCAGAGTTTTCCACCAACAATATCGTTATCGTTCTATCACCCAGCTCTACTACCAAGCTGTGAACAAAAAATCCCGTCTCTCTCTAATGTTATGAGATCCTTTAAAAGTGGCTCGAGAACAGTTCCATAGCTAAAAGTTTTAACATCACTTGCCTTACACAGGAGAGCCAATTGAATTGATGTTAGCTGTGATCTCAGTTCCGTTGGTATATCAGCAAGTACCCAGTACACAGCTGTGACTTTGTGTTTTTTTCTTGAAGTCCCAAGTGGATTACAAATTTCAAAGTCATCCACATAGAGAACAAGGGAAATACTTAAGTCCTCAATAGCACAAAGTTGGTTTTGCTTGAAATATTGTCCATCGTGGAAAGAGGATAACTGTGAAGTGTTCAAATGTCTAGTTAATATACTGTTAACATCTTCTTTACTCAGTAACAGCTGCAAGGACTGAAGAATAGGCACATACTGAAAAGTGGAATTCTTTTCTGGATCCAAACAGTATTCTACTGGTTCAATAACACAGAAGTTTTCCTTGAAATATTTCTGTCTCTTATATCTTGAAGCAAAGGGACCATCAGGACTAAGGGCTGCACATAAAGGACTACAGTGACATTTTTTCAGCCAATTCACTGACAAAAGACTGATCAATATTACAGTTATTCTTAATAAGAATATCACTTATTGACTTTGGAATATACTGAAGTGATAATGTGCAGATATAACTGAGCTGTTCCACCAAGTCATCCACACATTTACCAGAAACATTATAGATGCTTTCCAGTTTTAACAAGAGCACACCAATATTTTTCAAAATTTAATTTGTTGTTTCCCTTTCACAACCAAGTTCAATGGTGACATCCAAGTCCTCGTGATCTTCTAATTCCAGTGCTGGTAAGAAGATTTCATTAGATGTACTGACAGTTTGCTTTGAAATCAAGTTAGTTTTAAAGTGCTTCCATGAACAAAATCTGTGCTTTCGACTTCTGTGAGTCGCATAAGTCCCACAAATGTTTGTCTTAAACTCACAACCATCAAAAACACACTCTATGGTTTCATGGCTTTTCAAATGGGAATTTATATGTTGAAAATAGTCTTTTGTGTTTGGGTAAAAAGAGTCACAGATTTTACATCTAATAGTTGGAAGGACCTCACACTCTTCCGTTTCATGCGAACTGTGAGACCTAGACAAGTGTGAGCGTAAGGCACCCCATGTCTTAAAAGAGCAAGGACCATTCAAATGAAGACAGGGTATGGAATAGCCATGACCAAATGTACCATGTTTCACTTGATAATGTTTGAGTAGTGACACTTTTGATGACTCCTCATGTTTGCAGAGTTTACACTGCCATCTCATCACCTGTGACCTAAAAAATTGTGAGAAAATATGTCTCACAGTATGAAGATGACAGAATGGTGTATAACCATATTTACGCAGTTTTTGTATGATTAACTGATTGAATAACCAATACTCACTACCAATTCAGGTGGAGGATACAACTTACAAATAAGTCAACATGGAACAAAGTACAATACTTAACCACATTGAAATAATCTGAATCACATCACCACGCTGTATAAATAAAAAGATAGTATGGTGACACTAGATGACAGACCATGAACTCATCAATATATTTACCGAACTGAAAAATTCTCAAAATTTAGATTTGGCATTTGTATGACTAAAATAACCCACCACAAAACCAGTATAAATATTTAGGTGGTATCACCATCCACTACTCAGCTTTTATAAAACAATATCATATCATTCCAAAATTTAACACATCAAGTCCTCTGAGTAAAATTACCTGCTTTACTTTGTAGTTGATGCAGATTTTTTTCTCCTGGTGGTGAAGATGGTGCTGAAAAAATACAAATCAAAACTTTATCATTACAAAACATGTCACTGAGTAATCTGCCATAACATCAATCTCTTATAAGAAATTTTAGCTTGGATTGAAATAAACATTTATTTATGTAAATTGGGAGTAACTATACTGGAAATGATGGTACTTTTGGCTTGACCCAAAGGACCAAAGCTTTTTTTTTTTTTCATTATTTTCTGGGATCTGAAAGGAAGTAGGGCCCCGAGTCTAAATTTACTTAAGGCCCCATAGTACTTTGGACCGGCCCTGGATGAGGTAATCTGCTGACCCGGGCGGTCCTCTCAGCGTTCTCTCAAAAACTGGCCCTGTTCGGGACAAAGCTGAAAGCAGCGTCTTATATGCTCTGAAAGACCCCACATAGAACAAGAAAGCTAGGCAGCATGGTTGCTGCTATGAACTGTTCCGCGGGCAGGTCTTCTTAGTTACCAAAGCCATTGATGACGTCTGTTCATCTCCTCCTGAACAACCTGACAGAGTGAGTCAGGCCGCATGACTACCGCAGCTCCCGCACCGCGACTCAACAGGGCCATTTTCTAGAAATGTCTGAACACACCTGCTTTCACGTGGTTCCTAAAATGCCCCCGATTAAACGGTCAGGTCGCTGGTACCGGGACATTCCGGTCAAATTACCCGGAACGCAGATAGCGACTCAGAACGTAAAAGGATAAAAGGGCGCGGTTTCCCGCCGCCTTGACTGGAAGACGGGTTGAAAACTTAAATTAACGTGCACAAACACGCTGCGAAAAGTGAGCCACCATGACAAACGCTTTCTTCAGAACATGTTATAAAAGAACGGTGTGGATAAAGACAGCTAATGTAAGAATTGGTCACTTACCTGAAAACGTTACCAAGTCTGCAGTGGATGTGTGTCTGTCTCATTCAATGTGCAGAAAATCTCCCATGAGGCCATGCTCCTTGCGCGCGCTACATGCCAAAGGTCATTAGTCTTACTCAAAGTTTTAAGTTAGTATTGGGGGACAAAATTGTATTGATTTTGAACCATTAATAATTAAAGTTAAAGACAATGATAAGTATGAATACCAGTGTCTCAGTTATTTTGAGTACTTTCTATGAGATATATTGAGTAGATTTAAATAATGCACCCTGTGTTTCAAATACAGAATTTTTTCTTTTAAATAAACTTGAACAAAAGAGCTCAGTTCAACTCAAAAACTGGTTTTGAAAATTTAAGCATTCTTTTCAGTATTTTCAACTCAAGATAACACTTTTGTGATTTTCAAAGATTTAATCAAAGTCATCTAACTTAGAATTATAATGATATTTACTAAGCCCCTGAATAATTTTTTAGGGTGTGTACTATAAAAGAAACTAAATCTAAAACCTGGAAGGAAGAATAAAATCTCACAAATTCATTAAATTTCAGGATTCATTAAAATCCTGAATCGATTTTTAAATATACATTTATTTTGCCCAAAACGCCAGAATTTCTACAACCACCAAACAGCTAAAATTACAGAAGAGGATTAAGGGCCACTGAAAAAAAAAGTGGGCACCTCTTTTTTTTTCTTCTTTTCCTGAATTCTGAGATTAAAGTCAGAATTCCAAATTTTTTTGCATCCGAATCAGAGATGTTGCCTTTTCACCCGACAGCACGTATGCAGACACTATGGGCAGAAATCTGTGCCATCAGAAACTGAATTTGAATAAGTTAAATTTGAATTTGAATTGCTCAGATTGAATCTGAATTGTAACTTGAATAAATGCTTTTGAAAACTGAATTTGAATTAGTCTAATTTGAAATTGAATTTATGGTTTGAAAATGATCATCACTAAATTGAAATTGAATTTTATATTTTGAAAATGAATTGATTTGCTTTGAAACTGCATTTTATCCTTTAAAAATTCAGCTCTCGAATAATTTCAGTTTCACTTCTCACCATTCAGTTTCAGTTCTACAATTCAATTTCAGTTCCAAAATTCAGTTTTTTGGAACTTACATCCGGTTCCGGTTCAAGCGCAGATTAATAGAACTATGTTTTACTAGCGGACCGAAAGTGTTACTGACGGGAATCTACAGCGTCTTGAGCTGAATTAAGACTTCAGAAGTCATTCGTTATGTCGAATGACCAGCGGATAAACTCTGAGGTTGGTAATAAATGTATTACATGTATAAGAACAAGCGTCATGTTAACAAATGATAGCCGTAAGGTAACTTTTATGCTTATTGTAGCTGTTAGCTAAAAACGCTAATTTAGCGTAGTTTGCCCTGAATTCAGCTTTGACAAACAAATATGATCGACTGTTTCTAGTAGAATTCCAAAGTTGTCATCTTGGACCCTCTCAGACCCAGTAATGCTGCACTAATGAATTAGACCAACTATTCACTTTAGCTAAAGTTATTAAGTTAGCTAAAGAGTTGGGATGCTGTGTAAGACATAAATAAAGCTAAAATACAAAGGTTTGGGCACCGTTTTGCATGTTTCCCTACTGTAGGGGTCTGTGCAAGCATACAGAGGGGGTACTCTGAGAGCTCACTGAATTTGAAGCGTCTGCGGGCGCTTTGTGTTTACATCCTTTTTGCGCTCGATTCTGAAGCTGTAACCAGCTGCTTCACATAAACATCATCACGAATTTCCTCTTGCATTTGCTGTTTAACTTCCACCACGATGAAATCACACTTCATGCAGAGCTCTATCTCTCTGTTTCTAAATCGATAATCAAAAGCCCTACTTATTACCAGTGTTGGGACCAGAGATGGGCAGTCTGATTACTTTTTTCAAGTAACGAGTAAAGTAAGGGATTACTATTGCAAAAACGGTAATTAGATTACCGTTACTTTCCCGTAGGAATGCTGCGTTACTGCGTTACTAAAACCGTGATTTTTTGCGAGAATGTCTCACGACAGTGACGTAAGCAAGTGCGCCGTTAGTGACAACCAGTGTTGCCAACTTAGCGACTTTGTTGCTATATTTAGCGAGTTTTCAGACCCCTTAGCCACTTTTTTTTTCTAAAGAAAGTCGCTAAAAAAAGACGTGATAGCGCGTATCGTTTTACTCTCAACAAGCAGCGGGTGCTGTAACGCAGTCAGTTCTTCTTTTACTCTTATGCTGTTTTGTGGATCACAAGGTTTAAAACTACTTATAAACACACACACACACACACAAAGTAACTCCACCAGAGCGCCTATTTCGGGTCACTTTTGCCGGTCCAAGCCCGGGTAAAGGAGCAGGGTTGGAATTGTGACATTAAAAAAAAACAATAATTGCTAAAAGAAATTTAATTTGTAGTTCTAAATAAACTCTAAATCATTTAGGACGTTTTTTACTCACTTTATGTCTCTTCCACGATGTTATTTCTCTCTCCAACAACATAGGTTACAATTAGATTAGCATGATCAATTATGCAAATTAGGCGATGACGTCATTTAGCGACTTTTAGGACAATCAATAGCGATTTTCCTTACTGAGGAGTTGGCAACACTGGTGACAACAGCTGTGTGCAGATCAACAATGGATCACATATCGATTGTGGGAGAGAGTATGAGCGTGCAGCGTTTAAAGCGTGGAAGTACTGACCTTACTTTGAGTTTGATTCCATAAAAAGTGACAAAAACATTAGCGTCCATCGTGCGTGGGAAGAAAACTTCTTTTTACAGCGAAAAAAACCCCTAAACTCCCAAGCAAGCACCGAGTGCGCAACGACATAATGGGAAATTCACAGAGAAACTCGCGGATTCTTCAACTGACCGCAGCACACCTGCACCAGGGTAAACCTCCGCCTACCGCAGTCCTGCTTTACAGGTGAAAATAGAGCACCAGGACCGCTGAGTCTTTGACTTTATTTATTTTCTGCTGTGTTTTACTTGCATCTATTTGAAAGAGTGAGTGTAAACACAAAAAATATTTTATTTTATGTGCTGGAATGTGTAGAAAATAGGTTTAAATGTTAAACTAATTTATTCAAGTCAGAGAATGTTGCATATAATAAAATTTTTGCTTGATGCATAAAGTTAAAAGATTAAAACTGATAAAACAAGTTAAAAAGAGAGACTTTTACATTTTGTATGATGGATTATGTAGAAAAAGTAGAATTGGGCTGAAAGATCTATCGCTTTATCACCTCTTCAGGTTGTAAATCGTGTTTTTAAAAAGTAACTAAGTAACTAAGTAATTAATTACTTTTGAAAATAAGTAATCAGTAAAGTAACGGGATTACTTTTTTGGGGAACTAATCAGTAATTAGTTACTGATTACTTTTTTCAAGTAACTTGACCAACACTGGTTGGGAATAATGCGTTATTAAGTAACGCGTTACAGTAATTTCGTTATTATTGTGGTAACGAGCACGGTAACTAGTTATTATGCCAAAACCAGGAACGCGTTACTCGTTACTGGGATTTAGATAGGCTCGTTATTCTTTAGTTAGTGTGGTGGCTATCGCGGAGCTTCCACAGATTCAGTAACATTAGCAAGTGGTGGAAGCCAGCAGGTGGATGAAGGAAAAGGGAGGCAAGAGGAGAGACCCGAAGCGGCCGCCGGTGTCAGGTGAACTGAACTTCAGGTAAGAAGTTATGACCTGCAGTCTATCTGGGTCAGATATAAACCAAGTTTAGGTGGAGTTTATTTTTGTTATTCTGACTTTTTCCGTACTGCGTACTAGCTAGCATGACGGAGTTTCTATACAGCTGGGTGGGTGCCATGAAGTTAATGATGTTGAACTTTATTTTGTTCATAAGTTATTAGAGTTGCCAACCGTCCCGTCTGGTATTCAGAGAAAATATTACGCGTTTCTTATTGAGGTGAAAAGGAACAGTTTGTCCCGTAATTCAGCTACATTGAAAAAGACACAAAGCTGGAGTTATTCTGTGTCTTTGCTGCACAGCTGCCTCTTCTTCTTTCATTCTCCCCCTCCCTCTCCCGTTTCTACTTCAATCATGAAAACTGATCAATGATCAGCTGATCGGCTTTTCTCTCTTGTTTGTTTATCGCCCACTTTGCGCCAGAAAGAGGAAACCAGCCGATGTTGCACTAAACAACAGCAGCACGTTTAAGCTTGATCAGCTGTTGTTAGAATTTATTTAATATTAATTTCTACTATCAGCTGATGTTTGCTGGAGCCACAGCTGCAAAAAATCTGCTGGTCATGATATCGGTTTGGTTATCTGGTGAGAGGGAAACATGAAGATGAAACCAGGTGATGTCCTTAATCATCATATGATATGTAAAATTAAAAAAAAAGCAATCAGGATGATTAATAAAGCAGGATTTAGAGACCATACTAACATCATGTTTTTGAAATTAAAAATACTGAAGTTTATGGATCTTATAAAATATAAAACTGCAAAAATTATGTACAAGGCCAGATACAATATGTTACCAGGAAATATACAGAGGATGTTCTATGACAGAGAAGGAGACTATGAATTGAGGGGGAAATTGAATCTAAGGATTCTTAAAGCACGGTCAAAGGTTAAAACCTTTTGTGTCACTATTTATGGGGTAAAACTGTGGAATAGTTTTACTATAGATCTACAGCAATGCTCAGGAATTAGTAAGTTCATGAAAATACTTCGAAAACTGATTTTGGAAGAATATGATACCGATAAAGATGATCACCCATTGTATGTATAAAAATATCAAATTATATCCAAATTATATCAATCACGGTAGCCATGTTTATATAGGTTCTCCTCGTGTATTGTGTGGAGTATGTGATGATGGGAATTAGGTGAATTATGTGGGATCAATAAGATGTTGAGCAGGGGTAGGAATTAATAAGTATGTTCATACTTCTTCCTACTCCTTTTCAGACCAAACATTGTTACATTATGTCAGACGATTTTGTTTTATTTCATTATATTTTTTTTTGTTTATCTGAACACATACATGTGTGTGTGTATATCTACATATATATTCATATCTGTAAATGAAAATATATGCAGTGTGTATATATTGGTTTTTTTTTTTTTTTATATGTCTGAAACAAATAAAGATACAATACAATACAAAAAATCAAAGCTGAACGGGTGATGGAGAAACAGGTTTACCTTTTAGGTGACATGAATGAGTTGAAGGGAAGTTATGAACTGTTTCTGAGAGACAAATAACACCAGGATCCTTTTCTAAGTAGCTGACAGCTGGTAACTGTGCAGGGGCGGGTCTAGCAAAGCTTTGCCAGGGGGGCAGGTAGGGCATTAACAGGGAGAGGGGGGCACAAAGAAATACTTTTCTTTCTTATTCTCATTTAAAATGTCTCGCTTTTATTAAATAATTATCTAAATCTTACAACCAAAGTTTTTATCTGACGTAAAATGTATAGAAATCATACATATACCAACGAGACTGTACATCACTGTCACAACAGGGTTTGTTTTCAGTCAAAGTCTTTATGGCTTTAATACCTGGGGGGCCGGTCTCTAGTCAAACTGCCCGATTTTCTGTCCCCGTCCAGTCCTGCAGGTTAATACTGGCAGTGTCACCATGCCAGCTGACTGTATTTCATCATCAGCCAGTGTTGTTCTTTATACATCAATATTACCAAAGTTTACCATAAGGCAGCATAGAAAGTATTTACTTGCTTTCAGGTTTTATTCAAATGTTTGTCACGGTTTGCGGGGGCAAGCCGTGTGGAATATATATAGGACCAAAAGGCGGCAGCTCTGGTGCAGGTGAGTGTTTATTAACAACAAAAATGCAAACAACAAAGGCGCTAGGAACATGAAACTGAAACCTAAACTGGGTAAACTAACACACAAACCAGGAATGACGGTGCAGGGAGGTCCGGGGAAATACATGCAGGGAGACCGAGGGGAAACAACACAGACGAACCAGCAACGAGGACACGGTAACACACACTATAAATACACATGCCAGGAATCAGGGGATGGGAAACAGGAGGGGAACACACCTGGAATACATGATAACTGACAAGGCAGGGGAAACGTAAACAGAACACACTGACATAAGACAGAGCCCTTCAAAGTAAAACAGGAAACACATACACGTAATGACACAGACTCAAAGACGCGGACTAAACACAGAGACTTACTACACTAAGGAAATGCACAAGCAGGGAAGACATCAACCAGAGGGAACACCACTAAATGCTAGAAAATACAAAACTATCAAAAGTAAAAGTACATAACCAAAAACACTGGGTCACCGACCCAGGACCATGACAGTACCCCCCCCCCCTCAAAGGCTGGCTCCAGACAGCCCAACAAGAAAAAAAAAACAGCCAGAAAAAACAGAAAACAACCCGACCAGGGCGGGCGGCGGGGGCCCAGGAAGGAGGGCTCGAAGCAAAACAAAACCGGAGCACCAGAAGGCCAAAAGACAAAAACAAAAAACGAGCCCAAAACCAAAAGAAACGAAGCACACCAAAACACAGGAAAAAAAAACAGTCCAAAACAGAAGAGTCCAGGGGGCCGACAGCACAGGAGTCCAAAACAGTTCAGGGGGCCGGCCAGGGGGCCGACAGCACAGGAGTCCAAAACGGTTCGGGGGGGCCGGCCAGGGGGCCGACAGCACAGGAGTCCAAAACAGTTCGGGGGGCCGACCGTGCGGACGGCAACGGCGGCGACGTGGATACAGTTCGGGAGGCCGGCCGTGCGGACGGCAACGGCGGCCACTCAGGCGATGGCGGTCCGGGGGCCGGCCGTGCGGAAGGCAGCGGCGGCCACTCAGGCAATGGCGGTCCGGGGGCCGGCCGTGCGGAAGGCAGCGGCGGTCACTCAGGCGATGGCGGTCCGGGGGCCGGCCGTGCGGAAGGCAGCGGCGGCCACTCAGGCGATGGCGATCAGGGGGCTGGCCGCGCGGAAGGCAGCGGCGGCGCCCAAGTGTCAGGCGCACCGGCCGAGGCTTGGAGGGCACAGGACCAGGCGACGCTGAAGCAGAGGCAGGACCAGGCGTAACAGGAGCGCAGGCAGAGGCTGGACCAGGCGTAGCAGAAGCACAGGCAGAGGCTGGACCAGGCGCAGCAGAAGCACAGGCAGAGGCTGGACCAGGCGTAGCAGAAGCACAGGCAGAGGCTGGACCAGGCGCAGCAGAAGCACAGGCAGAGGCAGGTGGGCCAGGCGCAGCAGAAGCACAGGCAGAGGCAGGTGGGCCAGGCGTAGCAGAAGCACAGGCAGGTGGGCCAGGCGTAGCAGAAGCACAGGCAGAGGCAGCTGGACCAGGCGTAGCAGAAGCACAGGCAGAGGCAGCTGGACCAGGCGTAGCAGAAGCACAGGCAGAGGCAGCTGGACCAGACGTAGCAGAAGCACAGGCAGAGGCAGCTGGACCAGGCGTGGATGAAGACTCTGATGAGGCCGGACCAGACGAGGACGAAGACTCTGATGAGGCCGGACCAGACGAGGACGAAGACTCTGATGAGGCCGCAGCTGACGAAGGCTCTGATGAGGCCGGACCAGACGAGGACGAAGACTCTGATGAGGCCGCAGCTGACGAAGGCTCTGATGAGGCCGCAGCTGACGAAGGCTCTGATGAGGCCGCAGCTGACGAAGGCTCTGATGAGGCCGCAGCTGACGAAGGCTCTGAGGCCGCAGCTGACGAAGGCTCCGAGGCCGCAGCTGACGAAGGCTCCGAGGCTGCAGCTGACGAAGCACAGGCTGGAGCTGCAGCTGACGAAGCACAGGCTGGAGCTGCAGCTGACGAAGCACAGGCTGGAGCTGGCGTAGCAGATGGTGGCTGGATGGGCTCCTCGGGCCCTCCAGCTGATGTGGCATGGTGCTGGTGCGGTTCTCCTGAACCCCCAGCTGACGAGGAAGGTTGCTGAACGGGCCCCTCGGACCCTCCAGCGGAGACAGGAGGCTGAACGGGCCCCTCGGACCCTCCAGCCGACGAGGCATGAGGCTGGTGTGGTTCTCCGGAACCACCAGCTGACGAGGAAGGCTGCTGGACGGGCTCCTCGGGCCCCCCAGCGGAAACAGGAAACAAAGACCGGAGCGGTCCGTCGGACCCTCCAGCGGAGACACGAGACGAAGGCCGGAGCAGTCCCTCGGACCCTCCAGCGGAGATACGAGACGAAGGCCGGAGCAGTCCCTCGGACCCTCCAGCGGAGATACGAGACGAAGGCTGGATGGGCCCCTTGGACCCTCCAGCAGAAGCCATCACAAAGCCAGCAGGCATGGAGTCCACTGGCAGACATGAAGGAAATGGGTGCTGTGCTGAGCACTGGCCCTGCTCAGACAGCACTGACACGGGGCACTTCCCAGGTGGCTGCTTAAACTCCAGGGGTCCAGAATCAGCTGAGGACTGGGACCTAGCCTCTGGGGAAGCCCTGGAGCGGCAAACAGTGCCAATGGCGGCTGAATCATGAAAAGCACCTTGAGTAGGACTTAGGCTTTCTCCCTGCACGGAGTGAACGGGTGGAACCGGTAATGCTGGAGCCAGAGCTACTGGGGCCTGCGCTACGGGCGGCACTGGAGCTACTGGGGCCTGCGCTACGGGCGGCACTGGAGCTACTGGGGCCTGCGCTACGGGCGGCACTGGAGCTACTGGGGCCTGCGCTACGGGCGGCACTGGAGCTACTGGGGCCTGCGCTACGGGCAGCACTGGAGCTACTGGGGCCTGCGCTACAGGCGGCACTGGAGCTACTGGGGCCTGCGCTACAGGCGGCACGGGAGCTACTGGGGCCTGCGCTACAGGCGGCACGGGAGCTACTGGGGCCTGCGCTACAGGCGGCACGGGAGCTACTGGGGCCTGAGCTGAGGGTGGCACTGGAGACTGAGCTGAGGGTGGCACTGGAGACTGAGCTGAGGGTGGCACTGGCTGCGGGGGAGCTGACTGGGCTAAGAGTGGCTGCGGGGGGGCTGATATGCTGTTCACAAAGTCATCTGCCGCACAGAACACCGCCCCTGAATGAACAGTCATACAGTCCGCAAATGGAAAACAGTCCTCATTCACCACAGCCGGCGAATTAGATGTCCGAACATCCAGCTGTGGGGTGGCGCGCTTGCGGCGCGATCGGCGTCTCCTCCCCGCAGACGGCTCCGACGGGCCGGGCAAGATCACATCCGGCGAGTCGGGCAGCGAGGCAGGAGTGGCTGAGAGAAGGTGGGGTGTGTGCCGGAGAAAAGCCTGTATGGTCGGAGGAAGTGAATTTAGTAGCCATGGCAGGCCGGAAAAGAGCCGTTGTAGCCGACCTTCCACGGCGAGGCGAAGCTCGTGCGGAGGATTCTCCAGCCACAGCCCGAGGAGGATCTCCACATTGTAGCCGATGTCATCCTGGAGCTCCTCGGACGGATTGACTGCCGCTGGGTCCATGGTGGCTGGTTCGTTCTGTCACGGTTTGCGGGGGCAAGCCGTGTGGAATATATATAGGACCAAAAGGCGGCAGCTCTGGTGCAGGTGAGTGTTTATTAACAACAAAAATGCAAACAACAAAGGCGCTAGGAACATGAAACTGAAACCTAAACTGGGTAAACTAACACACAAACCAGGAATGACGGTGCAGGGAGGTCCGGGGAAATACATGCAGGGAGACCGAGGGGAAACAACACAGACGAACCAGCAACGAGGACACGGTAACACACACTATAAATACACATGCCAGGAATCAGGGGATGGGAAACAGGAGGGGAACACACCTGGAATACATGATAACTGACAAGGCAGGGGAAACGTAAACAGAACACACTGACATAAGACAGAGCCCTTCAAAGTAAAACAGGAAACACATACACGTAATGACACAGACTCAAAGACGTGGACTAAACACAGAGACTTACTACACTAAGGAAATGCACAAGCAGGGAAGACATCAACCAGAGGGAACACCACTAAATGCTAGAAAATACAAAACTATCAAAAGTAAAAGTACATAACCAAAAACACTGGGTCACCGACCCAGGACCATGACAATGTTAGTCTTTTCAGTTGTTTCCCCACTTTTTTCCTGTTTCAAAATCAAACACCAGTTTGTGAGAAGATTATCTTCTTTTTTAATAGGCAGATAAAGTTTTACATTGGCATTGGCTAATTTGTCAATTGTTTGTTACAAATGTTCGTATTTTAATATTCAAAAATGTTTTTGCCCAAAACATATGTGCACTACATGTCAGTAAAAATACTATGTAAATATTGCTGTCCTTGACTGCTGAATAAACACTGACTGATTGTATCTCTTGTACTTTATCAACACAGTATCTAAAAACTTTGCACCGTAGTGGTTAAAATCTCATTCTAATAAGAGTTAAAAGTGCATTCGGTTGTTAGGTTTATAGGGTTATTGAATTATGGTTAACGGTTGGTAGAATTTTTTTTTAAACATTATCTGCCAATTACATCTGCCACCCTTCTCCAAATCTGTGCCCCTACCTGGCCACCCCAACAAAAATTTTCTAGACACGCCACTGCCCAAGAGGCCACATGAGAAACTGAAACTTTTTTGGAGGGCTACATCAACAAACTCAATATTAATTTCATCTCTCTATGAACTCTAACTAGTAAGAGTAGATGTTAAAGTTACACAATAAAAATGTAAAAAAGGTGTATGATAAAACATGTTATTACCATTTAATCAACATTACCATAACCATTTGCCAACAAAATGTGAGCACCCCTTCTTCCCATGTCCTTGTTCACCAGGATCAGTTTCTTCCTTCTGGACGAAGGCTCAAGTTTAGAAACATCTTTGTTCCAGCAGCCATAACTCAGGTAAATAAATCTTAGTTTCACTTCATACATGATACTCTGCTGATCATTTATTTTTTCCTTTGGTCAGCAGGAGGTCTGACACACACTCACTCTCACATAACACACACACACACACACACACACACACACACACACACACACACACACACACACTCTTACAGAAGTTCACACATATACATTTACATTTATTGCGCTTATCTGTTGTCAGTGTTTGTTTTGAAGATGCATGTGAGAATGTAAAACTCATCTATGGTAGACCATCTCTATCTGCATGTACAAACAAAGTCCTGAAATTCTTTCAGTTGCACGTATCCTGATGTACCAGCTTCATTCAGGACTCACAGCATTCCTGCAGTTTCACCTTAGGCTGGACCCATTGTTACACCATTTCTCATAAAGTCATTTGAACTTCACCCTAAATTTCTTCATGATGATGTACCAGCTTCATTCAGGACTCACAGCATTCCTGCAGTTTCACCTTAGGCTGGACCCATTGTTACACCATTTCTCATAAAGTCATTTGAACTTCACCATGAATTTCTTCATGATGATGTACCAGCTTCATTCAGGACTCACAGCATTCCTGCAGTTTCACCTTAGGCTGGACCCATTGTTACACCATTTCTCATAAAGTCATTTGAACTTCACCCTAAATTTCTTCATGATGATGTACCAGCTTCATTCAGGACTCACAGCATTCCTGCAGTTTCACCTTAGGCTGGACCCATTGTTACACCATTTCTCATAAAGTCATTTGAACTTCACCATGAATTTCTTCATGATGATGTACCGGCTTCCTTCAGGACTCCTAGGACAGGGCCTCCTGGGTTAACCTTCAGTGTTTGCTTGGTTGAAGTGTTGTGGTTTTTTTATTGATAGCGTTTTTGCTGTGGAAGTTGATATGTCTTACTTCATTGAACTCACCATATCTATGCTAACGCTCCTTGAATGCACCACTCTGTGCCATGTTCTGCTAGTCTGCCTTCTTAGCTGCTGATAGCCAGCATTTTTTCCTTGTGTCCTCTCACTGCAACTTGGGGGGATTTGGTTTATTGCTGTGTGTGAATGCCAGAATGTGGGTTCTGTTTGCGTGATGTTGTGTATGTCAAATGCTATTGTGTGTATTTGTTCCCTCGTGACTATGCTAATGTTATCCTACGCTAATACGCTACAGAAGCTATTAAGTTGGTTAATGCTAAATAGAAACCTTGTGTAATTGTTGAAATTGTTATATACGTGAGTGTTGAATACAGTTTCTTTCTGCAATCTCTGTGCTAGAATTATGTCTGGGCATGTTGAATGTTCGATGCCTGCTGTACTGATAGTTGCTTTATGTATTGTTACCATACATGCCAACCCTCTCGATTTTTCCGGGAGAATCTCGAATTTCAGTGCCCCTCCCAAGAATCTCCTGGAGCCACCATTTTCCCGCATTTCTCCTGATTCACCACTCGGACAACAGAATTGAAAAACCATATCGCAGAATTCATAGTGCGGCCCAGCCAATTCCAGTTTCCAACAATGGCGGCAGCTACTTAGTTTTAATATTACTCTTATTACTCTTTCTGGGTCACAAAATAAACTTTTAGCATATTTTCAGGCAAGAATGTAGCTGTGTAAACTTCAAATATCTGAGCCGGCGAGAACAGCGAACTCCCGGCACATCGATTTCAAACCCATGCGGTCTTTCGCTACTCAGGTTAAACATGATATATAAGTCACTTAAATAACCTAAGAATGTTATTGTTTGACTTTTTTCTGTGTTTTATCTGTTCCTGAGTAAATCCGTTTGGCTGAGATTAAAGTTATTAGATTAGATTAGATTAAATTAAACTGTATTAAACCGTCGGGAGGGTTCCTCCGGGGGTTTTCACACAGCTGAATAAACATCAAAGAGAAAACTGATTAAACAGAAGTAGGAGATGGTCGAGAATTTACGCCAGCGTCCGGTTATATTTTAGATAGCAAGGAGCAGACAGCAGAGTTTCACTCCACCGAGAGAGCTCGTGACGTAATTCAGAAGGCTAGACCGTCACAGTCGCTTACTTCCGGCCTACCTGGCTTTTGGAGGACCCGGCCCACTTAGACCATGAAGGCCGGGTCCTCAGGTGGACAGGTGGCACAAAGTTGACCCAGACAACAAAGTAAAGATAGTTTGTAACTATAGTCTGTAACTATACTGTATAAAGTATAGTATAGTATGTATATCTCCAAAATGTCAGGAGTAGTTAGTCATTACAAGAAGTGTTTGTGAACTAAAAATCACGAATGTGGGATACTGTTTGTTAGTGATGTGCGGATCGATCCTGAAATATCGATTCCTCCGATACCAATCATTTATGTTCTAGAATCGATTCTCACATTAAAATATCGATATTTTAGTAATTTAGAGTAAATTTGTAGTTTATCATTAACAGGAACACAGTGGAAAGAAACTGTTAAGTCTAATTGTTGAATGTTGCCATTGTGTTTCTTAAATTTGTACAGTCTTAGTTTAAGCAGTAGGATCAAAGCCATCCCTTTGATCCTGACCACCTCTCCAACCACTCTGTGCTGGGGGAGGTTTTATTGTAGATACATCCTATCTGAAAGATCTGTTTCTTTTGATGTAAGCTTCCTGCGTTTACGACCCTTTGGTCAGCAGGAGGTCTGACACACACTCACTCTCACATAACACACACACACACTCTTACAGAAGTTCACACACTCTTACAGAAGTTCACACATATACATTTACATACAGTGCCTTGTCTACGTAACCAAAGGGGGGTTGCAAGGGGAGGTGCTTTGTAAACTATTGTTTGAAGATTGTCAATAAAAGGCAGCGAGAGGAGGCCACCATTGGGGTCATTGTCGTGCTGGACACAGATGCAAATGCAAAATGCAAATAAAATAATTAAAAAGTAAAAATTTATTTAAATTTTTACTTTTTAATTATTTTATTTGCATTTTTCTAATCACTAGGGTTTGAGAGTAACGCAATTTCTATTCTCTGTATGTCCTGTACATGTGGCAGAATTGACAAATAAAGTTGACTTGACTTGACTTGACTTGATGAGAGGCCTCCCTTGCGCAAGTAATGGATCGATCGACTGTCTTGTTTTCTTCATGATGAATAAGTCTCTAGAATTAGCGGGGTTTGTGGAAACACAGACCCAACAGAAACTATAACATTCGGATTGTCTACATTCAAAGGAACTACTTCCTCTTCTGCCTTTCATAGTCATGTGCGAAATACGGCTGTATAAATGTCTCGCAGCCCCTTGGCGTGCGCACTCACGACAATGGCTGAGCGTAATTGTGCGGATGTATTTTACCTCCACAAACAGCTGAGACGTGGTTTGCAATAAATGTGGCAAAATAGTGAGGTGTTGTGGCCATACTTGCCAACCTTGAGACCTCAGAATTAGGGAGACATTCAAAGGGGCTGTTTGGGGGGATAAATATATTTTACAGGGTTTATTTATCGGATAAAATACGTTAAATGTCACCGTTATTATTGGCCGGCCTGGAAACAGCGGGGGTGTCCAAATTCAGAGGCTGCTTCCACCTGAGGACCGGCCTTCGCGGTCTAAAGAAAGCCAGGTAGTACGTCACGAGCTCCCTCGGTGGAGTGAAACTCTGCCGTCTGGTCCTTGCTATCTAAAATATAACAGGACACTGACGTAAACTCTTCTGTTTAAACAGTTTTCTGTTTGACGTTTATTCAGCTGTGTGAAAACCCCGGAGGAACCCTCCCGAGGGAATAATAAAGTTTAATTTAATTTAATCTAATCTAATAACTTTAATCTCAGCCAAACCGATTTACTCACGAACAAATAAAACACTGAAAAAGCCAAACAATAACATTTTTAAGTTATCAAAGTGACTTGTACATCATGTTTAACCCGAGTGGTGAAAGACCGCGGGGGTTTGAAGACGATGTGTCGGTCGGCTCAGATATTTGAAGTTTACACAGCTACATTCTCACCTGAAAATATGTTAAAAGTTTTTTTGCGACCCAGAAAGAGAAATAAGAGTAATATTAAAACTAAGTCGCTGCCGTCATTGTTGGAAACTGGAACTGGCTGGGCCGCGCTATGAATTCTGCGATATGGTTTTTCAATTTTGTTGTCCAGGTGGAAAATCTGGAGAAAGGTGGGATTCTCCCGGAAAAATCGGGAGGGTTGGCATGTATGGTTGTGGCAACATCACTAACCTTGTCAAACACCTCAGAGTAAATCATATCACAGAATATGACGAGCGTATGTTGAGGCGAACTGAAGAGGAGGAGAGGGACAGGTGCTGCTAGGGTGAGAGTCTCTCCCCTTGTCATCCCGCGCCCCCCCCCCCCCCCCCCTGCCATAGCTCTGCGCCCCCTAGGCCCCACACTTTGGGAAGGTCTGTATTAAGTAATCCAAAGTATTCAGAATATGTTACTCTCGTCGAGTAACGTAACGGAATACGTTACAGAATACATTTTGGGGCATGTAATCTGTAATGGAATACATTTTAAAAGTAACCTTCCCAACACTGCTCATGACCAATAGGGCTGCCACAAACGATTATTTTGATAGTTGACTATTCACTGATTATTTTTGCGATTAGTCGACTAATCAGATCAAGCATCCATTGGACATAAAAGTACAGCTTTTTGCACCAACATGCATCTGCTCTTATATAACTATCATTAGCTTACAGCTTATATTTTTTAAGGTATGTGCTAACTAAAAATAAAGACAAGATGACAGTATTTGCAGATTGTCTCGGTGGAGTTTAATAAACTCAGCTGTCTGCTCCTTGCTATCTAAAATAAAAAGGACACTGGAGTAAATTCTCGACCATCTCACACTTCTGTTTAATCAGTTTTCTGTTTGACGTTTATTCAGCTGTGTGAAAACTATAACTTTAATCTCAGCGAAACCAATTTACTCAGGAACAAATAAAACACTGAAAAAAGCCAAACAGTAACATTCTGTGGAGATACAGAAATTATTTTATTGCTGCCATATAATCTGCATCATTATAATTGCATTAATAACATTCTTTACAGCATTATTTCATCTAGTAATATTTCTCATAGTATTGATACTGCATTACAGTTGTTTATTGAAGATGTCCATTTGAGGATCCTTCCATTATGTTAACTTTTATCACAAGTACGGTTAGAAGTATTTTATACACATTGCATATCTGTGCTTATTTTGAGTTGATGTTCGGTTCATTAAGGGTCTTAAGCTTCACTGGCGTGACTGTCCAGGTGATACATGCTGAGGGAAACTAGAACATAGAAAGATAACTGCAATGCATGCTTACAGTACATATAATACATATAATCTAGGAATGTGTCAGGCCTAAGGCCTTAAACTCATTTGGTGTCTCACTATATTTTACTCTACTTGGCAACAGATGACCAGAGTCAAGAATTAGCCTCAGAGACTTTGAGGGCTTGAAGTTTATTACCTTATATGGCCGGTGTTATAGAAAAGAGAAGTTCTATGTCTGTTTATAGCTATTAAAATGTACGATTAACTGTGACTAATGTCTGGAACCTATTTTAATCTGTAATTGACGCCATGGGGGGGCGTGTACCCCACTGCTTTATCCACAACATGTATTTTGGTCAGAAGACATATGTTGATGTTTTCTCCGGGCTGTTAATAAACTCAACGTTTGATTGCACTTTTCTGGGGCCTCCATGGTTTGTGACACTGCTCTACATTGATCGATTTCGCGACAATTCTTAGGTTATTTAAGTGATTTATATATCATGTTTAACCTGAGTTGCCAAAGACCACGGGGGGTTTGAAAAGGATCTGCCACCGAAGTTCGCTGTTCTCGCCGAAAATATCTGAAAACTTTATTTTGTGACGCAAAAAGAGTAATAAAAGTAATATTAA
This sequence comes from Astatotilapia calliptera, assembly GCF_964374335.1. Taxonomy (NCBI): domain Eukaryota; kingdom Metazoa; phylum Chordata; class Actinopteri; order Cichliformes; family Cichlidae; genus Astatotilapia; species Astatotilapia calliptera. The sequence goes on from NC_137423.1 coordinate 28,326,039, forward strand.
AACTAAGTAGCTGTCGCCATTGTTGAAAACTGGAATTGGCTGAGCCGCACTATGAATTCTGGGATAGTTTGGATCACGAAGAATACACCTGACCAATCCTTCAAATCTGGGGAAATAAAGGACGCATTTGTACAAGTCTTCAAGTTTGGAAAACCTTTGTTAACCGCTGTAACATTATCGACCTACAAATGTGGCCCCTGAATTTGGACACTACCCGACAACAGCTACGATACCGGAAACTGCTCCTTCTTCTTCTTCGGCGTTTAACGGCAGCTGGGATCCTTGTAGATGCAGTGCTGCCATCTTCTGTTTCAGTCTGTTACTATATTCTTAAATCCTACTTCTTACTCCTGCGTCTTTCAGGATCTTACAAAGCTTCAAACGTGGCGTTGACTATTAAATTAGTCGATGACGTAATCGTGACTAGTCGACGAATTGTGGCAGCCCTAATGTCCAATCAAGTTTGATCATCAGCAGCTCACTACAGGGATCTGTGCTCTCACACTTATTTATGCTGCACACAAATAAGTGTCAGTATACAGATGACTGTTATTTTTTATATCAGTATAGGTTTTATATTTCTGGATCAAGGCTTCTATTCACAAAACTGCAGAACAACAAGGTTTTAAAACAGCTTTATAAATAAATCATAGTTTTACTTCATTCATGATGCTGTGTGGGTTCTCTATTATTACTTATTAAATCACTCTACATGTTTGTTATGCTGATCTGTTGTCTGTGTTTATTTTGAAAATGCACATGCGGTGATCGAAGACTAGTCTTTGGCAGACCATTTCCACCAAGTCATTTGAACTTCTCCCTGAATACCTTCTGCCTCAAAAATGTTGATGTACCAGCTTCATTCAGGACTCACAGCATTCCTACACTTTTATCTGAGGCTGGACCCATTGTTAGTCAGTGAATACTATGAATGCTTAACCCTGTAATAAGTAAGGATTTCATTTGCACGTCTATGTGTGAGTGATTGACATTTTATTTATTGTCGTTACAGAAACAAAAGCATTTCTGCTGTTCAACCTTGGGCTAGACCTATAGATGCCTGATTAACCCTACAAACACACTACAAACACTGACTTGCCTGTTGTAAGTAACAAAAACTAACTTGTGTTGTGTTATATTGCAAGAGCCTGATACAGATAAACACAAATAAAACATTTTTTTTAAAACAGCTGGTAATGCGAACATTATCAGGTGGTTTCTGTGAAATCCTTTGTGCTGCTCTTTTTTCAGGACTTACAGCATTCCTGCAGTTACAGGGTGAACATTAACTGACAGAAAACTAAAAGGTGGAAGGAAACAATAAATAAAAACAACACTTAAATGTAATTTCCGAAAAAAAATCCATCTTAAACATGATTCTTAAGGTCTCTGTGACTCATGACTACTATTTTAAGAAACATCACTTTTCTCTGGAGTGTTACATACTGCAACTCTAAATAATAATGACAGTAAATTGTTTTGACTTTCAATCAGAAAGTGCAAACATCAACACTTTAGTCTTGTTGTGCAAATCAAGACACTGAAGCACGTTGTATTTGTGACTGTTACCTTTGCAGATTGGTCAGTTAGTAGTACAGAGCAGGGCAACAGGCCACAGGCTTTTTGACAAAAAGTCTGTAAACTCAAAATATTTAATTAAAGATAACTTTGACATCATGTAGTCTATATGAAAGATTACATGGAGACAGAATATGACTCAAATTTTTCCATTACACCTTTCAGCCTTGACAGTCAACATTCCAGCAGTACACGTAATGAAACAGCATCAGCCAATTGGAGAGGCTCACAGAGTATATATGTAGGCGGCAAAGTAAGAAGGATAAGCATGGCATCACAGGTGAATGCAACACCATTTCTTCATGCTTCTCACAATTCATTGTGTTTTATAGACAGAAAAGAAACATGGTTGTGGATTTTAAATGATTTAATATTGTATATTTCTCTAGATTCTAAGATATTTGATCAGTAATAGGCCTGATTGTGGCCTTCCGGTCACCGAGGTGAGTGGTTGCTTCTCTGTTATGTTGCAAAATGTTGCATATCTAAGCAGCAGATCCAGTACCTTTGAGATCACACTGTTGGTTTCTATATATTTTAGGCTTCAGTGCAATTTTTAATAAGTATTAATTAACACATTTACTCCTCCCTCAGTTGTTTATTATTCCTGGAGTCATGAGGGTACTCCTGGGGGCTACTCCTTCATCAGAAAATGAGAGGCATCCTGAACTGCTCATTGTGAGTATTAAAAAACAAGAAAATAAGTGAAATGTGTCAATTTTTGGGACATTTGGTTGCTTATAATAACATTTTTTTTTTTAGTTTCTGGGTTTTGTTTAGTTACAAATTAGATTATTATTTACACATTTTAGAAAATGCGGAGCACTGCAAGGGACATGGGAGAAAAGAAAATTAGGATGAACTTTTGCTCAAAAGTTTTTGCGAGATCTCACAAAACAAACTCGGGATCTTGCAAAAGTTTTGGCCACATTCTTCGGAGGCCGCCAGCTCGAAGCCGACCGGGAGGTCGAGGCACGATGTACCAGGAGGTCGAGGCACGATGTGCCGGGAGAGCGGTGTTCCCCCCGGCTGTAGTAGATCTCAACTTCCCATTAGCTTCGAGATGGTGGGTGTCAGACGTCTCCGAAAACGTAGGAGCACTTTTGCAAATACGTGTTGTCTTGTAAACAGAGCAGATATCTGACGTTTACACAGCTACATTCACACCTTAAAATATCTTAAAAGTTTAGTTTGTGACCCAGAAAGAGTAATATTACAACTAAGTAGCTGCCGCCATTGTTGGAATTCAAGTTTTGCGAGATCTCGCAAAACTTTTGCGAAATCCCGAGTTAGTTTTGCGAGATCTCGCAAAGGTTCATCTTAATTTTTTTTTCTCCCATGTCCCTTGCGGGGCTTTGTAGGAAAATGAAGTTACCACGGCTTGATACTTTATTTCTTATTCCCATTCAGGATAGTCATGAATATCTAGAGCGCACCACAAAACTCATATTAGACACACGAGTTCTTCTTTTCTGTTTCATAGACAGAACAGTGTGGTTGTAGATTTTAACTCTTTTAATATTGTATATTTCTCCAGATACAATCTGGAGCATTCACAATAACTGGACTTTTGTCCAACGATGGCCTTCTGGTAAGTCAATTGAGTGGTTGTTTCTTTGTTATGTTTCAAAATGTTCCATATCTAAGCAGCAGATCCAGTACCTTTGAGATCACACTGTTAGTTTGTATATAATTTAGGCTTCAGTACAATTTTTAATAAGTATTAATTAACACATTTACTCATCCCTCAGTATTTTTTTTATAACGATGCACCCCGGATTGCACCCCTGCATGTGGTACTCCTGGAAATGATGAACTATAGTTTATCATATCCAGAGTACATCAGACACTTAGAAAATCAGAGCTGTCCTGAGCTGCTCACTGTGAGTATTAAAAAACAAGAAAATAAATGAAATGTGTCAATTTTAGGGACGTTTGGTTGTTTTTCTTATAATAACATTCTTTCTTTTTTTTTAGTTTCTGGTTTTTGTTTAGTTACAAATTAGATTATTATTTACACATACTGGAAAATGAAGTTACCACGGCTTGATACTTTATTTCTTATTCCCATTCAGGATAGTCATGAATATCTAGAGCGCACCACAAAACTCATATTAGACACACGAGTTCTTCTTTTCTGTTTCATAGACAGAACAGTGTGGTTGTAGATTTTAACTCTTTTAATATTGTATATTTCTCCAGATACAATCTGGAGCATTCACAATAACTGGACTTTTGTCCAACGATGGCCTTCTGGTAAGTCAATTGAGTGGTTGTTTCTTTGTTATGTTTCAAAATGTTCCATATCTAAGCAGCAGATCCAGTACCTTTGAGATCACACTGTTAGTTTGTATATAATTTAGGCTTCAGTACAATTTTTAATAAGTATTAATTAACACATTTACTCATCCCTCAGGATTTTTTTTATAACGATGCACCCCGGATTGCACCCCTGCATGTGGTACTCCTGGAAATGATGAACTATAGTTTATCATATCCAGAGTACATCAGACACTTAGAAAATCAGAGCTGTCCTGAGCTGCTCACTGTGAGTATTAAAAAACAAGAAAATAAATGAAATGTGTCAATTTTAGGGACGTTTGGTTGTTTTTCTTATAATAACATTCTTTCTTTTTTTTTAGTTTCTGGTTTTTGTTTAGTTACAAATTAGATTATTATTTACACATACTGGAAAATGAAGTTACCACGGCTTGATATTTTATTTCTTATTCCTATTCAGGATAGTCATGAATATCTAGAGCGCACCACAAAACTCATATTAGACAAACGAGTTCTTCTTTTCTGTTTCATAGACAGAACAGTGTGGTTGTAGATTTTAACTCTTTTAATATTGTATATTTCTCCAGATACAATCCAGAGCATTCACAATAACTGGACTTTTGTCCAACGATGGCCTTCTGATAAGTCAATTGAGTGGTTGTTTCTTTGTTATGTTTCAAAATGTTTCATATCTAAGCAGCAGATCCAGTACCTTTGAGATCACACTGTTAGTTTATATATAATTTAGGCTTCAGTACAATTTTAATAAGTATTAATTAACACATTTACTCATCCCTCAGTATTTTCATAACGATGCACCCTGGATTGCACCCCTGCATGTGGTACTCCTGGATATGATGAACTATGTTTCATCAGAGTCTTTTCTGTTTCATAGACAGAACAGTGTGGTTGTAGATTTTAACTCTTTTAATATTGTATATTTCTCCAGATACAATCTGGAGCATTCGCAATAACTGGACTTTTGCCCAACGATGGCCTTCTGGTAAGTCAATTGAGTGGTTGTTTCTTTGTTATGTTTCAAAATGTTCCATATCTAAGCAGCAGATCCAGTACCTTTGAGATCACACTGTTAGTTTGTATATAATTTAGGCTTCAGTACAATTTTTAATAAGTATTAATTAACACATTTACTCATCCCTCAGTATTTTTTTTATAACGATGCACCCCGGATTGCACCCCTGCATGTGGTACTCCTGGATATGATGAACTATGTTTCATCAGAGTCTTTTCTGTTTCATAGACAGAACAGTGTGGTTGTAGATTTTAACTCTTTTAATATTGTATATTTCTCCAGATACAATCTGGAGCATTCGCAATAACTGGACTTTTGCCCAACGATGGCCTTCTGGTAAGTCAATTGAGTGGTTGTTTCTTTGTTATGTTTCAAAATGTTCCATATCTAAGCAGCAGATCCAGTACCTTTGAGATCACACTGTTAGTTTGTATATAATTTAGGCTTCAGTACAATTTTTAATAAGTATTAATTAACACATTTACTCATCCCTCAGTATTTTCATAACGATGCACCCTGGATTGCACCCCTGCATGTGGTACTCCTGGATATGATGAACTATAGTTTATCATATCCAGGAGTAGATCAGACATTCAGAAAATCAGAGGTGTCCTGAGCTTCTCATTGTCATGATCCTGGGCCATGTTGGCCCAGTATTCTTAGTTTGGGTCCTCTCCTGCCTGCCACACAGCCGAATCATGACACTCATGAATATCATGAATATCTAGAGCGCACCACAAAACTCATATTAGACACACGAGTTCTTCTTTTCTGTTTCATAGACAGAACAGTGTGGTTGTACTCTTTTAATATTGTATATTTCTCCAGATAAAATTCAGAGAGTTCGTAATAACTGGACTTTCGTCTAACGATGGCCTTTTGGCAATTCCAGTGAGTGGTTATTTCTTTGTTATGTTTCAAAATGTTCCATATCTAAGCAGCAGATCCAGTACCTTTGAGATCACACTGTTAGTTTATATATAATTTAGGCTTCAGTACAATTTTAATAAAATTGAATCCGGTACTATTAATCCAGTACCTTTAGTTACAAATTATATTATTATTTACACATACTGGAAAATGAAGTTACCACGGCTTGATATTTTATTCCTCATTCTCATTCAGGATATTCAAGAATATCTACAGCGCCTCCTAATTTTTGGTAAGTATTAAGCCCAGAAGAAGTCATCACACGTAGAAATAAAAGAAATGTTTTTAAAGAGATGTTCATTTTTAATCACGAATAATACAAGAGAGAATAAAATTGTTTGCAGCTTACAAATATCATGTACTTTACAGACTTCCTGCCCGAATGAGAAGGGAGATAAACAACTCGGTTATAATATTCCAAAAATAAATATACATTAAAATCTAACTGTGTACTGTTATTCTTCTCATTAACAAAATGTGCTCATGGTGTTCATACTTTTGAAGTCAATTAAGTGTTTTTGAGGTTTACTTCTTCTTGACCGTTTGATATCCCAGCCGGACAAAAAGAGTCAGATGAGGCTGGAGTATTTTTCATCAAAGCTTTATTACCAATGCGCATTGAGAGATCCCACTACACTGGCAATAAATTCCTCACACTATGTCTGACAAGGTAATCAGCAACACAGGGGCACCACAGGGGACTGTCCTCTCCCCCTTCCTCTTCACCCTCTACACCACAGACTTCAGCCACTGCACGGAGACCTGCCATCTTCAGAAGATGGCAGGAAATCTTTCCTGCCTGTGGCCATCTCCCTGTACAACGCATCCACTTAACACACTGGTTACTGCTACAACTACACATGTTTCTTTTCCAGCTATTTATTTATGAGTGACTTATGTATGTACACTCAAAAAAGTCAACTAAGGCAGTTGTTTGATTAAGTCAATAGACATTTGTCTATTTAACATGAACATATTGAGTTTAGGTTTTTAAATCATTATCAGTTGTTGGTTTAACATAAAATAACAAAAAGTTTAATGAACTAGATTTGCATTCTTCAGTTCAATTAAATGTAATTATTTTAAATCAACAACTCTAAAACCGATGCCTAGTGCGCATGCTCAAACTTCCCAGAAGTGAAGAGGCGGGAACGCGGAGAAAGTTATATGTGTTCAGTGAACTGCCATTTCCCTCTGCGGAATCTTCCACAATACAGGTAAGTAATAAATAACTCAAAATATCTTGGTCAAACGAAGTTGTTCTGTCCGTTAATTGTTTAACAATGTTTTTAATTCCAAATGTGTAAGTTGTCATTAGACAGCGGGAGTGGAGCAAATACAGTGAAAATCTGGTATTAGACGGTGCCAATCGGTACCGTCTAATACCTGATTTCTAATCCGCTCTGGGTATATTTATACTATTATTAGCATTTCCACTTCATTGTTTTTCTTCTTTTTTTTTTTTACCCGTTTTTGCAGTTAGTCTTATAGTGTTTTTAGCGGTTATTGATATGTTTAATTCAACATTTAACACGTTTGTAATTCACTTTCAAAGTAAATGAAGTTAGCTAAAGCTAGTATGGTTGTCTCATTGAACTTTTACCTAGCTCTCTTAGCATTCACTTTGGTTTTAAATGACGGTTATTGCAAGACATGGTCTTTGTTCACTTTTTTATTATCATTTGCATTTTTTCTTTCTTTCTTTCTCTCTCCTTTTATTTTAAGCATTCGGCCTCGCGCAGTAATGCAAGTTAAACTAGCATGCGAGTTGCTAAATATTAGCTGTGTCCAAATTCAGGGGCTGCATCCTTCGAATTGACTTGAATACTAGTGCATGGGGAAAAGAGCATAAGCACGAGGTCAAAGGAAAAGGCAATGGCGGATAGTTATGAAAATTGCCTGTCGGACCTTTACCGCAACTACCAGCATCTTTATTGCATAGTGTGAAACACTGCTATTACATTTGGCAACAGATTGGATATTTATCTGTGAATTTTATATTGCAAGAGGTATTTATATGTATTTGTATTTTTTTTATACATTTGCAACAAAGTAAAAAAAAATCCACTGTGGAATTTTTATAAAATAATTTTGTCTGTTTTCTTTACCATAGTAACACCACAAAGAAAGCTGACCCCTTTTTCTGATTGTTTGTGCCTCCTCTTTAATACATGGTAAGCCTTTTACCATCATATATTTTTTATGATAGTTTTATGATTTAATCAAAGTGAAAAAAAGGTGCCAATAAAACCATCCTTAAAACTGCTTTTCTTTTTTTCTTTCAGTGACTTGTATGTGGCAGTGCAAGCGTTGTTCCATCAGGGAGAGTAGTAGGTACAAATTATTGAAACACTGTACAGGGCTCGCAAAATCGCTAGCCCGACGTCCCGGGGCTAGCGATTTTTCCAGTCGGGCTACCAAAATCTATCTCTGCCCTGCCCGTCGGGCTGTCATAGGAAGGAAAATTATGTCAATGCTTTTGCATTCTTTCGGAAATGTAGCTGGGTAATTATGTCATTGGCATCGGTGAGCCACTGTCAATATGTGACATATTGAAATTGCGTTTGAATTCGCGCTTGTTTTTTGCTTTCACTTTGCAATCGCGCGAACTGTGTATAGAGAGTGACAGTACTGATTGGTGAGTGATGATAATTTGCGCACCAATTCCTCTGACATCGTCTTATCAATCGTTAGCTTACTATGTAAACATGACAAGTGAAATCTCCCGCAGCTTAAACATGTGAGAGGTTGATCGCGCAGAGAATCACTGAGCGTTATGTGAGTGGGTGTGTAAAAGCAGCAGGATATATATTTTAGTTCTGCTGAGCCAAATAAGACAGGTCAGGGTGAAGAAGTGACAGCCAAAGAAAAGCTTACCACAAAACGGAAAAGTTATGACAAATCAGACTATAAGGCAAAAAGAAAGTGCAGCTTTATGGTTTCATGAACAAAAGAATTTCTGTGGCTGCAATATGACGAGCTAAATAACCAGGGCTGCACATAAGTGGTCCGCAGGTGCGTATTTGCTGTCAAAATAAAAAACGCGCACAAGATAAGAAGTTGCAACGCGTGTTTGCATACATAAGATTTTCTGGAGGAGGACAGACATTTGTTTAGAACTCTTAAATATGTCGAAGAAGCTCCTTTAAGCAATTACTTTGGTGTTCCTCCACCTCCAAAGAAATGTCAGAAGGAGTCCGAACCACAAAAGAAGCGCGTATTCTCGGAAAAGTGGTTGCAGGAGGTGAGCTGGCTTCAAACAAATGATGAACGCACAGAGATGTGGTGCGGAATGTGCCGTGAAAATCCCACTCTAGCGGACAAAAACAGTGCTTTTTATATGGATGCAAACGCTCGTTGCAACTTCTTATCTGTTGCGCGTCTTTTATTTTGACAGTGAATGCGCACATGCGGACCACTTATGTGCACCCGTGTAAATAACATAATGTTCTGCTGGGTGTGTTGTTGGTTTTCCCTCGATTTCTGAGTCGACCAGCGCCTTTGTTACTGGGACCAGTCATTTGAAGAAAGGCCCCCATTAGAAATGGATTATTGCTCAGTCTGCAATATCTTTCCCAGAACAAACACCAATTGCAAACAATATACTAAAAATAAACCTGAAAAATCTGTTTAGAACAGTGTACTATGTTGCAAAGAGTGAACTACCACTGGTGCAATTTAGCAGTCTTTGCAAACTTCAAAAAGCAAACGGCCTCGATCTTGGTTCCACTTGCCTCTTACTTGTGACTTTAGTGGAAATTTCAAATTCAGGATCTGACACAGACTGATTCATGTCCTACACAGACAGCACTGATGTCTGCATGGTCTTCTAAAAGCAGCTTTAGTCAGCTTAGATGTGAAGTGAGTGAAATATACAGTTGACTTTTTAATCAATGTATTTGTTCTCTATTGCAGATTGACAAGGAGTTTCTGCGAATCACCACAAAGCCTCTGCTATCTACTTTCTTTGCCGAGCTTGACCAATACGCGCCACGCTTAATGGAAATCTTTCTGACCAAAGGAGGGACACATGGAAAGAAAATAAGAGGTCTCATGCTTGCCATCTCCAAGGTTTGTATTAGGATTGAGTAGACTTTGTCATAGGCAGCAAAAATAACTTTTATTTGGAGATGAAGTTGTCAATTTTTTTTCGGCTTAACAAGTGGTAGATGCCAGGTTCTAACCTAAAGAATAATTATGCAAGTTAACTGATTACCCTAGCTTTAAGAAAAACAGAATGGTTTTGGCTCATATTATCTCCTCCTCCTCTCCAGCATGATAACATCCATACCAGACGAGCATGCATCTTGAAGTCTTTGTGCATCCACCTAAACGAAGACTATGACTATGAGTGTAATTTTCTGTTTATTACTTTGACTACTTGGATTTTATGAACAGCATAGAAACAGTTGTTTAAACAATCTCTTAATTTTTACTTTGTTGTCTTATATTTTTTCATGTAGGATACGGACATCGAGGCAAAAAGCTGCATGGAGCAAACTGTGATGGGGGTGTACGTCATCCAGAAGGAGGGTGCTGAACCTGAAGATGACCCAGAGGACGTTGGTGTCCTGATTGAGGGTGTGGAGGCTAACACTGATTGGGTAACATTGCACGAGCATGTGCTCTGTTGTTTGGACTCATATACTGTTTGAACCTGAGCTACCCACCAGAACTTAAATGCACCTTTGAAGTCCTCCAGAAGATACTTTTAAATCTTGATGGACAAAAGCTCTCTTCAAAGGTACAGTTTCTGAAAAACAAGCTTATGGGGTGAGAGCACTTGAAAATGACTGATAGGTCTTGAATGGTTCATTGGTGCAATGGTGATTTCCAATATATAATGTTAATATTTGAGTTGTTTATATTTTTTTCTTTCATTCAAAATTTTTTTTTTTAAAAGTTTTTGGATTCTCTCTGTTGGGCAATTCACCTTTTATACAGCACTGCAGATGATTTTTGTTTGTCCTTATATAGATGGCTCAAAATGGATCAGAAGTACTGACAGAAGTACTATGTTGTGTTTATGTGTCAATGGCCTGTAAAGTTTAAGACCACTGCCACCTGTTAAGTTCACTGTATTATTGTGTCCATTTTGCTTGCTAGCATGTTTTAAAACACAGCAAAACTATATTGCTAGCTGTGGAGGACTGCAACCAAAATTAAAAAAATAAATACAGAAATATAAAAATTGGTCAAACTAATAATTATTTCAATGAGATACACCAAACAAATATAGATTTTCATCACCTATGGATTTTTTTGTTGTTGTATTGCCCCCAAATTATTTCTAATTATTTTATTCTATTTTTCCAAATTCACACAATTCTATTTTGTCACATGTTTTAACTTGCCAAGTGGGAGATGTATTTTTATCTTTTAGTTTAATTTTTTTAAATGCAGTCGATATATTGAGCAAATTTTTCATCTGTTTTTAGTTGTGGAAGCTTTAGTTCCAACATATTACCTATGTAAATAAGTATTCTAACGTTTTACCTTTTGAAGTGGCATAATGCTTGCAGGTGTACAAAAATGGTGAGCTTTTATATTGTCCATTAAATCCAGTTAATAAAGATAATGTTATCATAATCTGATTGTGACTTTTTTTGTAAAGTAGTGGGTTTCTAAATGTGTAACAAATGTAAACAAATCTAATTGAAATAATTTGGTTGAAATGAGTGAAATCATTGCCTTGATTAACAAAGTAGCTGTTGAAACAACAAGATTTAATTCTGTTTTCCTAAACTTTTTAAATTGTGTAGAATGAATTAAAACAAATTTCACTCTTGTTACGAGTTCAAAATTGGGGATGGAGACAAGATGAAAAACCAAAAGAACAACACTGGTCCGGTCGGGTTCAGTCAAACAATGATTTTAATGATCACAGCGTGGGAGATAAACACCGTATGCAGACAGCATCAGATCTCAAAATGGTGGAGCATTGCTCAAACTCTTATAGGCTCTGGTGCCTCCACCTTATCATAAAAGCATAAACATTCACACTCTCTCTCACACATGGCGCCTAAGCTACGACCTTGGCTCCCTGTTTATCTGCTCCTGCTGAGATGGAGCAGGAAGCTCCAGTATGTTCTGTTCTCTTCTAATCAGACAAATAAGACGATGACTCTCTGCGAACAGTATTTCTTATAACTTAGCAGTATAATGCATCATAAAACAACATCATTCATTCACAATAAATCAGCAGTCTAAGGTAATGCAAATCAGTCTAACAAATGCAATAGTTATCAGCTTCTTCTAGTTCAGGAGAATAATGCAAACTAAAACTACATAATAATTCACAATCCTTAATTAGGCATAAAATAATATTATAACCCAACATTAAAATTTAATAATTCCCTCTGTTGAGCTCTGGATTCTCCAGAGCTCACCTACACCCTGCAATCCAGTGTGGCCGGGTCCATTTTGACTCACTCCTCCGGCCCTTTGTCCCTCTGTTGGGCGAACCATATGTGAGATGACCTCTGTGTTCGCGCGGTTCAGATGCAAGAAAAACTATTTTTACAACAGTAGCAGGTACAGATGACACTCCCCAGGTCTCCCACAGCTTTATTTTGGTGCTACCTTATACCCTTCAGACGTACTCAGACTAGAACCTCTGTCCAAGGAGCTTTTGACCTTTATTTTATTGCTGCAGCCACCAGTGTCGTCCAGTTGGGTGGCCCTTTGCTCTTCTTTCTTCAACCTCAGGGGTTAGACAACCCTTCAGTCGTTGCACAGATCAGGGGATTATTCTGCCCCGATTTCAAACAACAATCTGTGTATCCTCCGGTCCGGTGTATCCTCCAGAAAAAGGAACAGGAACGTGTCCCCCTTTTGCCCAAGAGCCTCTCGAACGTCGTTGTTCTGGTGTTCCTGGATTTCCGCCAACCCCTTCATGGTTATCGCTGTGTTTATGGGATCCATCCTTTCAGGTGACTAATCGGAGCCCAAACGCCATGACACTTGGACCCAGTTGGTATCTCGGCCATCACTGTGTCTGTCTCCGCTGCAAAGGATCCTCGTATATCTGTGACCTCGTCTGGTGTCTGCTCCTTTCTCTGTAAGAGACAAAAAACCAAAACACCTCCCTACCTAGCCCTAATAATCTAATGTTGTTATCTATTGACCTTCCAGTGATTCAGAATTGGTGTAGAACACTGAGAATGTCCCAGGGACTTATTCTAATCATATCCTATGTGTGTGTAAGCGTGTTTGCATTTAGCCCTCTGCACTCAAGGCATTTCCTACACTTTATCAATCCGGACCATCACGCCGAACGAAGCTTATGACCTTCAAAAGACCGAGTGCCAACTCATTATAAGCACATTTGCAAGGTGTGTAAGAAAATTATTAGGACCACTCATTTTAACAAAAGGCATCAAAAACAAATTAGCCATTTATAATCCCAACATTTGCCCCCCCCCCTAAAAAAATTCAGTTCATTTCAATGATTCAATGATGAAAAATGATTTATAAAACCTTTAGGGTCACTATTAGCTTAAATTTACCAAACCTAAGTTATTAAAACACAAATGAAGTCATAGAAATGTTCATATAACCCTTGATTAATGTTAATACTCAACTCCCCCCTTTTTTTGACACATTCCCATGTGTCAAACCAACGGAGCTAGGAAATTAAAAGGTTAGTGACCTCATATCTTAGAAACCATGAGACCTCCAGTGCTGTCATCCCATGTTAGGGAATGAAATCAATCTAATTGACATGTTAGATCTGTTTAACTATTGGTTCCACCCAGAGCCTGCGTCCTTAGAATCACCAAGAAACAAAACCTGCATTAATATGAACTTCACTTGAATATGAACTTGTTGACTACTTTTTGACACAGCAAAGGAATACTGTTAAGTTGATCTGTGGGTAATGTTCTAACTCATGTATATAAAAGTAAATGTATGTCGTTTAATTAACTGCCACTACTTAAACCTTAGCAAAGGATATAACTGAAAAAAGATCACAAAGAATGACTGAAAAAATGATATCAGTGTTATGTAAGCGCGTGCGGCCTTCTATGCTCGAAGCCTTTCCCCCCCATGTATCAGTTCAGACATAGCGCTGACTGTGGCTCTTAACCCTTTATTGACTTTGAACACAACTCTATAATGAGCAACAGATTGCAATGTGTGAGATGATCATGGTTACACCGGCAATGAAAGATCACATTATTCCGACACCTGTAAATAGAAGATTAACCTTAGGTTATAACCATCACTGCAACACAAAAGTTAGTACAATGTCGAAAGCTTCAATAAATCATTAATGCAATGCTTGTTATATTATTATTATTATTATTCTGGTGCAATAATAATACTGATGCTGAAATCACAGTAAAACCACCCCTTTTTTTTACCTCTTTTACTTCACATATAACGTACATAAATGTATCTTTTACCAGCCTCTTTTAAATTTTTTATTTCCCCCCATTTTTCCCTCACTGATCACAGCAGGGGAAACTTAGTTTTGATTCAGCCATGAATGCAGCTCACCTGATTCATCACTGAGCTCCACCGTCACTGGCGTCTGAAAGAGTGGCGCTGCATGCTTTTCCTTTAATGTCACTATTTTCAATCTGTTAATTAGAGTGCTTAAACATGAAGTAGACTGCGTCCACAACAAGTCAATACAGCTGTAAATATGGCTAATTATCAATCTATTACCAATCAAAATCAAAATAGCTTTTATTTCATGCATGCTTTTAGTCAACCACTCACCCAGAGGATTTCCAATCCCAGAAGTTTCCTTCTCTTCATTTAATGAGTCTGTCCTCCTTCCATGCCCTGGTAACTGGTCCATCCAGAGCAACATGATCATGAAATATACTTACAACAAGCCAAACCACACCTTGGTCACACCAACCTTTTTCCGCCCTAAAGATGCTCAATGCCATCTTAATCTGGACTGTCAAAGGCAACTTTAACGCTGACTGTTCTGACAATCCATTTCATATCATAATCTGGTCAGATTTGCCAACCTCTGCACCAGAGTTTTAATAGTATTGCAATTTTCATTAGTTTATCTCTTTATTTAGCTTTGACATCAGATGTTCAATTTTATATCCATTTCTAATTAGTTTTTACCAACTATGTGCTAGTTTAGTTTAGTTTTTATTATTTGAAAATCCTCAGTTTCAGTTTAGTTTTAATTGTGTTTGCAATAATTAAGTGTAACAAAATTCCAGTTTCATCATATCAGTCATGCTCCTCCGCTACTTATCTTTAGGTATTGAAATTATTAACTCTTACAGCACCGGGTGTTCGTAATTTTGGTTCAGGTGAATTGATAAACTTTGTGAAGGCAGTTGACTCACACCGTTGTCTAGATGTTCCCGTCCTGTTGCCTCGGGATGCGTCACGCTGCCTTGTCTGAGGTTAGCGTCTGTTTTCTGGGGATGAGGGATGAGTGGTTGAGTGGAGGGGAGTGTACTCCCTTACCTTTTCAAGGTAAGCTAGGTTAGCCTCCTTGTGTGAGCTTTTCAAGTGCACTTTAAGGTTTGTGGGATTTTTTCCCATTTTATAAATATCCCTCATAATTTGTCTCTTTCCACTAAAAGACACTTGCTTTAACCAAAACACAGTCATATTCAAAATAATCCCAAATTGAACTCTGTTGCTCTCTCCCAACTTTTCCTGACATGATTCTGCATGAGGACGACGCAGAAACCAGTGTCGCCAACTCCTCACAGAGGGGAAATCGCTATTGGTTGTGCTAAAAATCGCTAGAAGTCTCCAAAAGTCGCTGAATGACGCCATCGCCTAGTTTTGCATAATTGGTCATGCTAACCTCATTGTAACCCAAATTGTTGGAGAGAGAAATAACATCGTGGAAGAGACATAAAGTGGGTAAAAAACGTCCTAACTGCATTTAGAGTCTATTTAGAACTACAAGTTAAATTTGTTTTGCCATTATTGTTTGTTGTTTTTTGACACAATTCCAACCCTGCTCCTTCACCTGGGCTTGGACCGGCAAAAGTGATCCGAAATAGGCACTCCTGTGGAGTTACTTCGTGTGTGTAGGTTTATAACTAATTTTAAACCTTGTGATCCATAAAACAGCATAAGAGTAAAACGGTAAAACAAGAACTGACTGCGTTATAGCCCCGCTGCTTGTTGAGAGTAAAAGTGATACGCGCTATCACGTCTTTTGTTAAGGGGTCTGGAGACTTACTAAATATAGCGACAAAGTCGCTAAGTTGGCACCACTGGCAGCAGCACAGATGACTCGACTAACGTACCACCACCTGCTGGCATAATGAGACAGCAAGGAAAAATCTGGAAACTAAATTTCATTTTCATTCTTGACTATTGACATCAATGAAAATTAAACACATTTTGCTATACATTCAGTTAGTTGTGTGTATGCTTTAAGCATCCACACCATTAAGATCCTGTTTCTCTTTATTCTTTATTACTTCCACAATTTTGTGCTATTTTCACCGTTTAAATTTTAATCTATTCTGCTATTTTTGCTCTTTCCGGCCATAACTTTTGATATTTTTTCTTTAAAAAATTTAAGCTTTTTCTTCTAATTTGTCCCATTGAAATGAATGGGAAACTTCCGCAATTCTGCCAAACCTTGCTTGTTTTTTTTTTTTTGTTTTTTTGAAACTTTAACTACTACCCCATCCTTTCGGCTAGAGCAACCATTCAAACTTTAAAATGTACATGAATTATTGGGCTATTCATGTATGATTCAGCTTTTTCATATCTTTTACCGTTTTCATCTTATCCCTCTCTACGTTTTGAGTTGCAAAATTGTGATTTTTCACAAAATACATGCGTTGTTATGGTTGCTATGCTCTTGGCTTGAGGGAAATGGGAATGTCATGTTACAGTAGATGTGCTAAATATAGCATTAATTTAAAATTACAATATTCATAGTTCATCACAGCGTCTCTGGTAAATCACAGTATTTTCTGCTATGTTGTACTATTTTTTCTAAATCCTAGTGTTTCTGTAATGTTTAAGTATTTTTGGTTAAATATATTTCTTTTCTGTTGTCTTATACTATTTCCCCTAAATTCTTATACTTTTGAGAAGTTATCATGTTTCTGGTAAGTTACAATATTTCTGCTAAGTTCTGCTATGCTATTGTATTTCTGCCAAGTATTATGTTTCCTCCAAGATATTACAGTTTTACTAAGTTATTAGATTTTCGCAAAGTTCTTTTGCTTCTGCAAAGTTTCTTACAATTTCTGCTACTTTTCAGCTTTTTTCAGCTACTTTTTGCATGCAGCTTCAGCTTTAAAGCATCCACACTGCTTTTTCACAGGAAATGCAAATTTTTCTAGTTTTAGTTAGTTTTCCTTTTTTTTGTTTTTATTTTATTTCCGTTAGCACAAATGTTTTTCCACTTCTAGTTTTTGTTATTTCATTTGTTTTCTTTAATACTAATAACCTTGCTCTGCACACTGGAATAAACATAATCAATATTATCAACATTTTACTGCGTGTTATTTCACCATCTTATCGATTCAAATGCTCCCTTTGCATGTGGTTTGGCACATTACATTTATCTAGAACTCCACTCTGTCTCTAAAGGTTTGAAGACTTTCTCATGTTTGGGGTCAACTTTTGAGAATTTGGAGCAGGAATAAGTGAAAGTTATGGTGTTATCACCCCCTTTTGGGGCTTACCTTTCTCAGTCTTGAGTTCAATTCCTCCCTATTCTTTGCAAGTACCCCCTGTTGGTGGCGAGAAACTGTTGGTGTGGTCAAGTGGGTGCTGTAAAAACAAAAGCTCAGAACAGAACAGTCATCAGTCATGTACTTTATACAAAATTAAGATATATTGAATTTCATATTGATCCTCTGAGTGCAATGGTACATTTTAATTTGAATTTCTCAAAGCTAAGAACAATAGTTTTCTTTATTTGGCTCCTACTCTTATGCAGCACCACCTCATGTCGCATGCCCCTGTCGGCTATGTCTCTACTTTTTCTGAATTATTGACTATTTCAATGAAAGGACCTAAAAGACGGGGCCCAGTCTTTATCATTACCAGGGGCGTCACTAGGTTTTAAGGACAGGGGGGGCTTAGCCCCCAAGAGATGCACACGACATGAACGAACGTAGTGAATGAGCACAAAATTTCACAAACAGAAAACAAAGACTGAGAAATTGTTTTCCTACTTTTTTGGACAGATTAAACATCCTAGGCCACCAATAGATCTATTGTTTTATTTAAGTCTGCTTTATAATACAGTACAACAAAAAAACAGAGGAAATGTGTTTGCCGCATCAATAACAAGAAAAAAACTGAAAATAAAAAAGTACATTTTTCTGGCTGCAATCACCAGTTACTTGGTGGGTGGAAGCATCAAAGAATGACGTCTGTTTTTAAGAGTGGCAAATCGGTCAATCACTCTGTTGTGACTCAGATGCTAAAGCGTGTCTTTTTCAATAGACATGACTGCAAGACTGTGAAGTCTTTTCTGACCCATTGTTTGACGCAGCCAGCAGTGCAGCTGACGCAGTGCACTAAAGGACCGTTCGCACGAGCAGCTGCTGACAGGCACTGTTAGGGCAACTTGGATGGTTGCCTTCAGAGAGGGAAACATGTCTGAATCAAGGAGGTTGTACACAGACAACATATTTTTGGGTGGACATCCAGCCTCTGTTTTCCGGGTAAGAAAGTTTCTGGCCACCAGAACCTCCTCTTTTTTCAGGTCAAGTTCATTCAAGTGTGGTTCACTCAAGAAGTTCTCAGATTTAGGACTGCATGCCTGGACGCCTTTTAGCAGCCCTGCATCTACACTGCAAAATCTTTGATCAAGCTCGCCAACCATCCGATCCACACAAGGGAAAAGTAACTCTCTTTTCAATGTGTCTGAGTTGTTCAATTCAGTGCGTGAACCCACAGTTGCCTCCAGGACAAAATCCTCCATTTTCCTCTGTTTGTGCCTTGTCTTGGCACCTGGTTCAGGGATACTGTGGGTGTTACACAGGGCCTTGGTTTTCTCATACAGCTCTGTAGCAAATGCATCTGAGTGTTTGCCCTTAAGTGTGTCACACACAGCTTGTTTGCAGATAAAAGCTTCTGCCAGGTCTAAAGTCTCTTTCTGCAGGAATTTGTGGAGTCCTTCGGTTACAGACAGAATCGACTGAAACATCAGTAGTGCATAGACTGCTGAGAACTTGTAGAGCTTTGCTCTGAGACCAACAGCTATGGGGGATCCAATTGCAGATAGGCACTCCAAAATGGCAGGCAATGTCTCAAGAACTGCACTGATTGATCGCAACTGACATGCCCAGCGAGTGTTTGAAAGTTGCACAAGCTCAGTTTTTGTCAATCCAAGCTTTGCCTGAGTCTCCATGAACTTATGATGATTGACTAGGGAGGTGCTGAAGAAAGAATACACACACTCCAACAAGCTGAAAAGCTCCACAGCCTCTGGGACAGCCTTGCAAGTATTGCACAAAACCAGGTTGAGTTGATGAGCATAACAATGCACATAGATAGCCTCAGGATGGAGCCTTCTAAAATGTGCTTGTACACCTCCAGTGGAGCCACTCATAACGGCTGCACCATCATATGTTTGTGCTACACACTTAAGCTCTGCAAGACCATAGTTTTGGATCTGCTGCTGAATCTCATTTGCAATGGACTGGGCATCAAATGATTTTATCTCTGCAAGTGCAAGGAAACGCTCCTTCACTGCCCCCTCTGACACGTACCTGACACAAACAGCTAACTGCTCTGCCTTTTTATCCCTTGCCTCATCCACCATGATGGAATAGACTTTAGACTTTGTCATTTCAGATACAATGACACTAGTAACTTCCTGGGCACAACAGTCAATCATGTCATTCTGGGATGATGGTGAGATATACTGTGCATTTGATGGGGGATTATGTTTTTGAAGAAAAGGATCAAACTCCTTCAAAAGCTCCATGCATGCAAGAAAATTCCCTCTGTTTGGGCTGTCTTCACCTTCATCATGGCCACGAAAAGGGAGTCCCTGTCTCCCTAACATAGAGGAGACTGCAACAATTCGTCTGAGATACTCTCTTCTTTCGACTATCTCACTCACATTTGCAGTTGCTATCATCTGTGCAACGTTTCCCTGTTTGCTAGTTCCCTGGTAGCTTTTCCATGTAACAACACTGTCCTTATGTGTTTGTGCCATCTCATGCTTGCCAAAGATGACTAAAGCTTTCTTCCAGTTCTTGCAACCGTTACTGACCAAACTATCATGTTTGATGTTTTTGCCAAACACTCTACATGGGAAGCAGAAAGCTGCATTCTGGTTGACTGAATATTCTAACCAGTTGTGCTTTTCAAACCAGCTGTGGTTAAATGCTCGCTTCTGTGTACCAAACGTATCATGTGGATAGCTCTTCAGCTTCACCTGTCTGGGCCCTGTGTCTTTGTCACCTAAATCAAACCCTGTAGTAGAATGAGTTGCTGCAGCTGCTTCATCATTTTCCCTCTCTTGGCCTGTTTGCTCTCCTCTCTCTGTAATAACTTGATCTTCCTCTGCCTCTCGATCCATTTGCTGCAGCTCCTCTGTCTCTCCTTGCTCTCTCTGACTTGAACTTGCCTGTTGACCTTTTTCTCCCTCAGCCACTCCTTCTGCCTCACCCTTCAAGATACATTAAAACATACTGAATTGTAATGTAAATTGCTAATATCATGACTTCTGCTCCCGCTCCACAGTAATTTGTTGCTCCCAAATATTTTGAAGTTACAAACATTATATTTTGAGCACGCATGTGACTAAAATGGTTGCAATTTAAAGCCCTGAAAAATATTACTAAATTACTTGAATTGAAGTAATATTAAAATAGAACCCTCAAAAATATGTGAGTCAGGCTAATTTGACTTATATATATCTCTCTCTCTTTGCTCTCTCCACTTTCTAACCTTGACTCTCCTAAATAAAAGCTCAAGTTAAACAGGTCTTATATGTTGTACCGTGACTGAAATGTTTCATATTTCATATCCATATTGAGTCCCATAAAATTCTAATCAGACTGTCTGCATCACAAATGACTCCATCCTTTGACTCACCTCTCCAGCAGACGTCTCTCCCCTCTGCCTCTCTGTGCTCCTCTGCCCTGACTCCTACAGGTTAATGGGGATGGAGTGATGATTATTATTATTTCCACTGATGATAACTATACCTGAATGAGCTCAGCTGGATTTTTCAGAGCTAAAACGAGTGACAGAAATTAAAATTATGCTAACAATTTAACTTAGTGCACTAGCCAGGTTTTTATTTACAAAATGGGGAACACCTGGTTCATTATTTACATGGGATTCTCTGCTGTTAGCTGGAGCTAACTAATTGTTACTACCAGCCAGTGATGAAGACTTACTTTCTTGAAAAACTTGCGTATATCCATGATTTCTTGCCGTTTGCCACATGTACGCTAGTGTGTCCGCAGGTGTATACGAGCGGAGTGTAAAGTAGCAGTGAAAACGAGGACTGGATTTTCAGTCATGTGGATGTCCCCTGTGAACAACTGGAACGGATTGGATAACGAAGCACTGACGCTACCTTAACAATGTAAAGCGAAAGGGACCAACCGAGTTATGATCATATTTGTGTGAATAGCGACAGGTTTATATTATTATTTCTTTAAACTCATATTCCTGCATCTTTATATTGAATTTGTCTGCAAGTTCTGTAAAAAAAAATCGAATAAGTTAAAAAAAAAAAAAAAACTAAAAAAAAACCCCACCAAATTATTTAGGGGGGCTTAAGAATATTTTAGGGAGGCTTCAGCACCCCTAAAATAGGCCTAACGACGCCACTGATCATTACATATCTCCATTTTGAGTGTGACAAGTCTATCATTCCCCTGTTATTCTTTTTTTTTTTTTTTTTTTTTTAAAACCTCCATAAAAGTTAATTGACTTTTTACAGTGGCCCGCAATGATTAATAATAAGATGTTCAGTCATGAGTGAAATCAAAGCTTTTCTTCACTTTAGCATTTTAACATTCCCAACAATATAAATGATATAATTAATTAAAACACAGTTATTCAAACACAATTTTTCTAAGGCAAACCTCAGTAACTCCAAATTTAGCAACTAAAGGGTTAAGTCTGCAGTTTATACTCCTGTGAAGTTACAGCCTCCCCCTTCGTCTCTATCATCCTTCTGTTCTTTGCCAAACAAAACAAAGCAAGACAAAACATCCACCCTTCTTTTACAGGCTGGGTGAATTGTTTGTAGACGTTTTTACTAACTCTAAAGTCAGTATCGTTTTTGTCTCAGTCAGTTAAAACTTTTAGTCGTCAGTCCATCACAGTCCAGTCACATGCATACTTTCACACACATTCATACCAGTTGTTGCTGATAATAGAGTCTCACGCGCAACTTATTCAAGACTCCATCACCAGCAAGATGACGTCATCATTTTAAAGGAAAACACTTCCTTGTTTTTGGACTGGATTGACTCGCTGCAATCCTCTTAGGGTCAGAACTTCTCATGTGGTTCAATGTCCCATATAAGTGAATTTCTCCCAAACCCATTATAATCATGGAGAAAACACTTTGCGACTGCTTTCAGAAAGAATATTTTATAGCGCTTTAAAGTTCAATCTCTCAGGCCTGGATTAAAGAGCTGATTTGTTAAATCAGGAGCTCACAAAATACCAAACTATCACCACCGGTGGACCACACCTCTCAGATGTTCTTATTTCAGTGCACTGCAACAACAACAAAAACAAACGTAACCAATAAAATACTCATATAGTAACAAATACTGGGGCTCATTGCAAAACACGTCCAAGCACAAACCATCTTTCTCTCTCTTAGAGAAAGAAAACAATCCAAACCTCACTGATAAAATCAACCTAGTGTCAAGCAAAACCCAAAAATCAACCAAAACTTCACCAGAAAGTTTTTCTCCCTCGCGGGACAATACTGTGTAGGAGCACAGATACCGTAACTCCTTTTTGCACTGACAAAAACATGTCAGACTTACTCGATTCAATAGAGGACACGGGCTACACACAAATGTTTTGCTTTGGTAGAAACTTAAACAACTGAGTTAAATCAACACAACCTTTTCATATTCAGTAAACCTGTGCCTTTTGTGTTCATAACACGATTGAAACAAAGTCATCAGATAGAAACAAATAACCATTTACACTTACCTTCATGTATAATTAAGCCATAAACAGACATCACGCACAGACATTGTTTTCATAACCAAACCGCCTTAGACATTGTCCCCCAAATCTACACAAACGCACTCTGGGTGACATGAAATGCATTTAACCAATAAACAATCAATGGCTTTTTGTTGTTGTAACAGATTCTGTATTTGGATGTTTGTGTGCAGCATTTGTTAGTAAAGCATTCTTCATTGCATCAGCGTGTGTGTATGCATCATTTCTCACTCAATCAATGAGTGCATATGTGTTCATGTGTGTGTTTCTCTTCGTTCTGAGTCAGTGCATGTAGATGTGTGTGTTTGTGTGTGTTTGTGTTCATCACTTTCCTGTTCTGGTGTTCTGGGTAAACCGCGGCCTGAAGCGTGCCCTGGGGTCCTGCCCTCCTCCATCTCCGTCTGTTTGCATCCATTGGTGCTGCTGCTCAAAGTTCTGTCCATACTGGTTCTGGCCCCAATTGAGGAAGTCCTTTTCTCCAGTGTCCTGCATCTTCTCCTTGTTCAGCTCCTCCTTAACTTGACCCTTTTGCTTCCGTAGCTCCTTCAGGGCTGGCTTCATGCTGCTGGCGCTTTTTCCGTCAGGTTTGGCGACCTCCTGCTCCAGCGAGCTCCGGCCTGATTTCAAGTCCTGTGTCTGGGACTCCAAGCCTGACTGATGGGTTCGATTGTCAGCCAGCTCCTCCTGAGCCATGTTCAGTTTCTGCTCTGATGCCTTGAACTCCCACCGAGGGCAGAAACCTCAGCGTCTTTTCCGTACAAGTCAGATTGAAGTCCATTGATGTTGTCCTTGCTTTGCTCCACGGCCTTTTGCGGCTCTGCTGTTCGGCTCTTCTCAGAGGTCAGCTCCTGGCCGAGCCCCGACACCTGTGCCTTCAGCTTATTTTCTTCTGGTGCTTTTGTCCATTCTGAGGTGCCTCCTGACCTCAGTTACTCCTGTCTCTGGCACGCCCTTTTTGCTGCCCGATCATCCGTGTTGGTCCGTCACTGTCCTGCACAGTTTTAATGCAGCGTTGTTAAGGTCAGCATTCCTTTGCTCGGCCTCACTTTTCATCTGGGCTTAATGGGCGTCTCGTCACAGCTCTGTCAGCTGAAGCTGTCTGGAAATCTCCCCCGTGTAGTGAAATGGGCCTTGGATTTAACGCTCTCCGTCTCCGCTGCATGAGATCGTTTTCCTGCAGCACTGTTGACATTTTCAGGTTGTTGTTGTCGGTCCAGCTGCTGTAGCATTTGGTCAGGGTCACATCAAAGATGGTAGAGGAGTGAGCAAAGATGGTGGAGGGGAGAGCAGGAGTCCAGGTCAGCCTCGGCTTTCCGGGCCGACAAAGCAGCCTGTAATCAAGCATAAAGAGAAAAAACAAAACAAAAACAAAACAAAAACAAAACAAAAACAAAACAAAAACGGACGAACGGGTGATGTTGTCATGAAATGTTGTGTTGGCTGTGTTATTCAGAGAGGGGAGGAACAACGGGGCCAGGCCCTGTGTTAGCCTTCTCTCCCCCTTTTTTTGTTTTTTCTCACCATATAATATAATATATATATATATAACATATAATCAACTCATAACCCACCAAGCTGGCAGGACAACACAGGTACATGTTAAAATCCTTAAGATCATGTTTAAAACCCCAAAAATGGAATTTTCTTTCATTCAGCAATCACTTGTATTAATCAATCAGCAGAAAACATGTCACAATTTGACTCTTTTACTCACTAAATTTGTCGTGTCATCACTGGTTGGTCAGACCAGTGTCCTTATTTTTGAAGTTAAGTTGTTGTCCTGCAACCCAGAGAGTTTATTCGTTAGTAGTGGATAACCTTTATCATTTAACAACAGGTGTATGCTAAGTTTCGCTGATTTAACCTTGCTGGAAAATCTTCACGTGTTCATGAATGTAAGCTGTTTCTTCATTGCGTGTGTGTGTTTTTGTTTCACCTTTTGTTGTGATGCTCCGGGCGCTTTCCCAACCTCCACAAGTTTGTTGGCCCCAATTTTATGTGTTAAAAACTTCTCTTAATTTCTCCTCTAATTCTCTCCTAGCTGCTGACTTTTCCACAGCTGCTGATTCTTGCTGAGTGTGGTTTCCATTACTATAATTTTGCTTCAGCCGCTGTGCTTGTGGGGTTGGTCCAGGCCCGTAGCCACCTGTATTAACACACTAAGAGATTTATTTAATATCATTTTCATCACTGTTAAATAGACCAGCAGGCAACACGCCCACCTTTACAGCGCAGACAACATGCCAGCCTCCCAACACACTCCTCTCTCTACTTTAGTTTTAAAACCCAACATATGTCACACCACAAAACTGAAACAAATCACAGCTGTATTTATCACTCACTCACTCTGCTGACTGAAGTGCCGGTCTAAATCATGCACGATTTGTCTCTTCTATATCAAAACCCAGCCAAACATCAAACATTCACCGTAGTCATTCAAAACCTTATTTGTAATATAATCAGCAAAATCAGCATTTTAATTACAGGCATGTATCATTGTTTGCAAATCATAATTATAAAGCTCTATAACACGCCAAACAGGAAGCAAAAGTCGTCTGTGCGCGTCACAGCAGCATGCGCACACACAGTCTAAAAATAGGTCGCAGTGCTGCAGCTGCACGTCACACACAGCCTCAAAGCCAGCTCACCCAAAGCTCTATTATTTTATATTACAAAGACGTCTTCTATATTTACAAACACTGACAGGCCTGACAGCTTTAGCGCCTAACCAATTTCGACAAATTTACCATAACGGGTCCAACCGAAGAAAGTTAACTTTTTTGCAGCCACTTACCCAGTATCTGTTTCCACAGTCTCTGGCCTAATTTCTAAAGTCCCTAACTCAATTTAACTGTGTCCAAAAAAGCGCGAACTAACCCTGTTCGCCGACAGGTCAAGGCCGCGCGTCCACGGCCAGGAGGGAGCGTAACCTCCGGGCTATGCGCTTCTTAGCAGTTTCCGACTGCTGTCCTATAATAATTTATAACAATTTGAAACAACAGTCAACACCCCAAAACAAGAGTCTGACTAAGGCAAGTGCAACCTAGAGGTCAATGGAGCAGTTTCCCTCACTTATAATCACACAGGTCCACACTTATAACCAATTTGGACTTTAACCAACAACATGACCAATTCCCTACCAAACTACTTGAGCCTCTAACTCAACTTCTTAGCAGCCTGTTCCTGCATTCATTTCATTCATTTCTTAACTGGCTCTCAGTACTGTAATTCACTCAGCAGTCCAACTGCTTTAACTCATGAGAGTTTTTCATCAAAATCAAAACAGACATCCACCAGCAACTTCAGTGAGTAGACTTTAATTTTGTGATGTCCAATTTGGCACACTTCGGAAATAGATTCAACAGGTAGTGCCTTACCTTTGTATAAGCCGGCTTGTGCCCACTCGCGTCAGACCACTGGCTTGTGCCTGTCCGTTCGACAACCTCGGACCGTCCAAACCTTCCACCCCAATACCACAAGACGAGCCCCCAAGATGTTACGGATTCAAATATTGGGGATGGAGACAAGAGGAAAAACCACAATAACAACACTGGTCCGGCCGGGATGATTTTAATGATCACACGCGTGGGAGATGGACACCGTACGCAGACAGCATCAGATCTCAAAATGGTGGAGCATTGCTCAAACTCTTATAGTCTCTAGTAGCCCCCACCTAATCATAAAAGCCTAAACATTCACATTCTCTCTAAGCTACGACCTTGGCTCCCTGTTTATCTGCTCCTGCTGAGATGGAGCAGGAAACTCCAGTTCTGTTCTCTTCTTAATCAGACAAATAAGACGATGACTTTCTGCGAACAGTATTTCTTATAACTTAGCAGTATAATGCATCATAAAACAACATCATTCATTCACAATAAATCAGCAGTCTAATGTAATGCAAATCAGTTTAACAAATGCAATAGTTATCAGCTTCTTCTAATTCAGGAGAATAATGCAAACTAAAACTACATAATAATTCACAATCTTTAATTAGGGGTATAACATGGCATAAAATAATATTATAATCCAACAACCATTATTTGATGTCAGTTGAAACGTTGAACGTTGATGTGGCCAGCAGGTGCACACACCACACATGTAGAAATATCAGTCATGCTGACAGGTCCAGATTTGATTTACCAACACGGCATTTCTTATTTCTGTAATACAAAAAGACTGAGACATAATGCTTCAGATGAACACAGTATCACTGGTCTGGCCCAAACAAGCATTGATGTAAACATTTTGTTGCAAGATCACAAGCTTCTGCTAATACAATTAAATCAGTGTCACCTGTACAGAGAGACTGTGGCCACTTTTGGGCAATAATTGTATCTGGATGGATGGATGGATGGATGGATGGATGGATGGATGGATATATTTATTTATTTTGTGGACCTCCTTAATCCCACCAGATGAGGGTGTTGACTCATTTATCTTCGGGGGTGAGGTCATTGAGGCAGTTGAACAACTCCTTGGTGGCAGGAGCCCTGGTGTGGACGAGGCTCGCCCTGGGTTCCTGAATGCTCTGGATGTTTTAGGGCTGTCCTTGTTGACACACCTATACAATGTTGCGTGGAGATCAGGGGCGGTATCTCTGTACCGCTCGATATAGATGGATAAATATGGTATTGCATTCATTGTTTAAGGATATAATTTTTTATTTCAATGTGCGTGACTCTTCTGATCCTCCTTGTCATTAACTTCGGGAGTGACTGAATTTCTGTACGTAAGGACTGTACTTTAGCCTGCCACACCTAGCAACTGTTAGAACATTGTTTTACTCTGTAGTTATATCCTGTTATGACTCGCGGTTGACTCATGGTCTTTACATGCATTCACTCTTTAGGTTCAAAAGTCTAAGCGATCAGATTTTAATTTTTTTTATTGTCACCTACCAGAAAAAGAATGACTTAGAACCCCGCAGGTATTTGATTTCTAGCTTTAACTTCATCGGGCACTCCTTGTGGAACACAGATGGTATCCATGTACACTCGTCCAGACTCTTGGAAAGACAACTCCCATTTTATTCTTTCCTTGCCCCGCTCCTCTATCGCTTGGGTCAACTGCTTAAAGTCTGGTAGGGTGAACAACTTAAAAGCCATGATTAGAGAAGCTAGCACACAGGTTCCTTTCTATTCAGAGGGGAATCTAGCATTCATCTTATGTTCCCTGCAAAGCCACCACACATCAGCCCAGCGGTATGGTTAACAAACCAATCCTATGGTACGGGGAATTGTCTCATGTCACCGTCTTAAGTCATGCAGATTCTGATATTGCTCATTCTCATAAAAGTAGGAGTAATTTTCATGATACGTTTTAGCATTTGGAGAAGGTTGTGGTTTTACAGCTGGGTACAAATAATGTAGAGCTTTATAGGTCTCACTCAGGGGCAGTGAAGTGCTTCTAAACAACTGCAGTGCACATGCTAAGCTAGCTGGACCATTATTTGATGTCAGTTGAAACGTTTATGTGGCCAGCATTGACCTAGCAGGTGCACACACCACACACCTAGAAATATCATCTTGGGAAACATCCAAAAACACACAATCTAACAATTTATTTTGGTCAGTGTAACTCAGACCTTCCCAAAGTGTGGGACCCGCCCCCTAGCAATGGGCCAGACACCCCATAGTCCCACAACACCTCCTACAGGACACCCCGAGGGACACGGTCGAATGCCTTCTCCAAGTCCACAAAACACATGTAGACTGGTTGGGCAAACTCCCATGCACCCTCAAGTATCCTTGAGAGGATAAAGAGCTGGTCCAGTGTTCCACGACCAGGACGAAAACCGCATTGTTCCTCCTGTATCTGAGGTTCGACTAGCGGACGAACTCTCCTTTCCAGCACCCTGGCATAGACTTTCCCAGGGAGGCTGAGGAGTGTGATCCCCTGTAGTTGGAACACACCCTCCGGTCTCCCTTCTTAAAGATGGGGACCACCACCCCGGTCTGCCAGTCCAGGGATACTGCCCCTGATCTCCACACAACATTGTAGAGGTGTGTCAACCAGGACAGCCCTACAATGTCCAGAGCCTTCAGGAACTCGGGGCGGACCTCATCAACACCAGGGGCTCTGCCACCAAGGAGTTGTTTAACTGCCTCAGTGACCTCCCCCCCGGAAATTGGCGGGTCATTCCCCTCATCCCCAGACTCTGCTTCCTCCTCGGAAGACGTGTCAGTGGGATTAAGGAGGTCCTCGAAGTATTCCTTTCACCGCCTGACAATTTTCTCAGTCGACGTCAGCAGCGCTCCGCCAGCACTATACACAGTGCAGGTAGAGCACTGCTTTCCCCTCCTGAGACGCCTGACGGTTCGCCAGAATCTCTTCGAGGCAGTCCGAAAGTCTTTTTCCATGGCCTCTCCGAACTCCTCCCACACCCGAGTTTTTGCTTCAGCCACTGCCCGAGCCACATTCCGCTTGGCCTGTCGATACCTGTCGGCTGCCTCCGGAGTCCCACAGGCTAACCAAGCCCGATAGGACTCCTTCTTCAGCCTGGTGGCTCCCTTCACCTCTGGTGTCCACCATTTGGTTCGGGGATTACCACCACGGCAACCACCTTGCGGCCGCAGCTCAATGCAGCAGCTTCGGCAATGGAGACGCTGAACATGGTCCATTCGGACTCAATGTCCCCAGTCTCCCTCAGAATGCTGTTGAAGCTCTGCCGGAGGTGTGCGTTGAAGATCTCGCGGACTGGGGCCTCTGCTAGACGTTCCCAGCACACCCTCACTACACGTACAGGTGCACCGGGTCTGTCCAGAACCCCCCCCCCCCCCCCCCCCCCCCCCCAGTGACTCTAAGAAGGCTGGGTACTCTGAACTGCCACTCGGCGCATATGTACAGATAACAGTCAGGACCCGTTCCCCGACCCTAAGGCGCAGGGAACAAACCCTCTCATCCACCGGGAAAAACCCCAACGTATGCAGCAAGCCGAGGGGATATTAGAATACCCCACCTCTCACCAGGGGCAACTCCAGACTGAGACAGAGTCCAGCCCCTCTGGAAAATGCAATAATTACAGGTGACAGGGGATTTCTTTAAATCACCCTGTAGTACTTCAGCTAAGACACCTGATTTAGAAAACACAAACACTGCAGTTGTCTTTACACGCGTGGGCAGTCATGAACGCACACTCTGCGACCTGCGTCTCATCACTGTCTGCGTTCTTTATTTATACTTTTCTGTGTGTCTGTGTGTGTGTGTGTGTGTGTACAAAAATAACAACGTCACTCAGAGCAACGGGTTTTTCCCTTTTCTACATCTGCATGTTCTCAGAAAGAGCTGAGGTTTCTCTTCTCTACATCTAACTGTTCTCAGAAAAACAGGAAGTGGTTACTAGCTGAATAAGTTCATCACAAAAGTTATTAGGTGAAAAGTCACGTAGACATGTAGATTGCTTAGTGATCAATAAAAAGTACATTTCATGGAGCTGATCACATTATATAAAAACAATTTTCCTTTGACAACAGGTAATTTGGGCAATTAAAAAAAAGTTGTAGCCAAAACATGGCTTCGATGTTCAGATTATTTGGTAATCTAGTACAAAGTAATATTTAACTACTTTTTTTTTTTACAGTATGTAGTGCTAAATCCAACAACAGTTGTTTCTAGTTACTTTATACTGTACGGTAAAGACCCTACATTAATGGAGAGAATGACCAAGCACTTGGCGACAGCGGGAAGGAAAAACTCCCTTTTAACACGAAGAAACCTCCAGCCGAACCAAGCTCAGAGAGGAACAGCAATCTTCTGCGACTGTGGCTGAGGGGAGGAAGACAGAACAAAAGAGACACTGTGGAAGGGAGCCAGAGATTAATAATAACTAATGATTAAATGCAGAGTGGTGTTTGGACACGTAGTGAGTGAAAAAGGAGAGTAACCTCTGTGTTTTGTTCAGCATTAACATTGAGCTATGATTGTGTTCTTTGTTTGTTTTTTTTCTTGGATTTTAATCAGTGTTTTTCCTTGACTCTTGACCTTTATTCCCATAACTCTTAGAACAGAATTTACAATTTCAAAGGCAACTTTGACTTTGTATGCAAGATATATAAGCTAGAAAATATCTGCTCACATTTTGGAAAATCAACATAAAAGACAGGGTGCTTTGAATAAGCACTTGCCCCTTCCTGACTTGTTAGTGTTTTTTCATCTCACTATTGTGTTTCAGATCATCAAACTAATTTTAATATTAAACATGGATACAAAATGAAAAGAAAAAGCTATTCAAACCAGCCGGGCCCTTTGTGAAAAAGTAATTGCCCCTTAAAACTGTGTCTGTGATTATCAGGATATACTTTAACAGACACAAAAAATAATGGAAACAACATTTTATCTCGTTTCAGATCTTATTTGACACACTGTGATAAAAACGTGCTGAACATTGTTATACTCTGTAGTTATGTCCTCTCCTCCTTCTGCTCATGACAATGAGCATTCAGTGACTCATGGTTGACTCGCAGGTCTTCCCTGCAGTTCTTTCTGCTGCTCTTCATTCACGACTCACAGCATTCCTGTCTACAAATATGTTACAAAGATTTGCTTTGCATGTATCCTGTGTACATGTGCATGCGGGACTGTCAAGGGTACATTAAGAGAAACAAAAACTAAAAAGTAGGCAGCAAAAAATAACAAATAACAAACAAATATATAGTAGTTATAGAGTAGATATTCAAGTCTTGGTTATTTGATGATCTATTACTAGGTAATAATTCTGTAATTTTCTTACAATCCAAATTACAGAATTGTAAAGCTTGACTTTACAGAGATCACAGTTTACAAATACCTGCTATTATGTCTGGTTTTGAGATGGTGGTACTGACAAAAAGACAATATACAGAGTTGAAGCTGCTAAGATTTTCATCTGCAGTGATCAAAATGGACACGATTAGAAATGGGTATGAGCTCAAGTTGAGCAGCTTGAAGACAAAGTTAAAGAGGAAGGTCTGAGATAGGTTTGGAAGTGTGGGATAGTGGATATTATGGACAAAGGCTATTTAATATCGAACTGCCAAGCAGGAGGCACTGTTTACACACTGATTCTATAATTTTGTAGTTCTGAGTCTTTTCAAAATCTATATTTGGTTCTATAAGCCATCCTGTTTTTTTATTTTGAACATTGTCCATATCATATGTGTACTCTTGTCTCAGAGGCTTTAACTGATGAACACATGGAAAGAATCCTAACGATTTCATATTTCAAGTTCTTTTGTTGCTCTTCTCACGCCTCACAAACTGGTTTATTCAGGACAAACAGCATTGCCGGGATTTAGCCTTTGATGTCTGACCTATTGTTAAAAACCTCACTGAATACTTAAGATATTTATAACCGCGTGAGGCAAAACACCATTAGGTCAGATAAGGTCATTACCAATGGCAGCTACATCTTTATGCTTCATCATAATCAAATAAGCTTTTTGTGATTAAAATTGCAGATTTTATTAAATTGTTATTTGAACCAAAAAAGAAATTGAATCTAATTTTTTTTCTCTGTAGTCATGTTTAGTACTTTTCTATATACTTACATAGAATGACTGCTTGATGCCTACAATTCAGTGACATTATCAGGTGATCACTGGGATCACTGGTGATCACCTGCCAGGCTCCTCTTCAACTTCTTGTTTTTTGGGCTTGTACCCTTATCTTATAGGTAAGTGTGTAAGTAACATATCTCTAAGTAGGTACAACTGACTAAAAAAAAGCAAAAAGCATTTTGCTCAATGTGCAGGAAATGCAGAGAAGTCATCAGAGAATTAAGGCATTTTGTTAGATTGATAATTTTTTATTACTTGATTTTTGCTACAGTTTTAACTTTATGGATGCATGTGGAGATTCATTTGTAGCAAAAAAGAGATTTTTTGGCATAAGCTCAGACTCACAGGGTTTTGTTGTCAGACTTCTGTTTGAATTATGGAACCCTATGATGCCAGTTAAAACTGGAACTTTCCATATAAAACTATCTGAGCTGGTTAACAAATGTAATGAACACAAGCACAAATAAAAGGTGTCCTCAGCAACACAGAGGGCATCACACACCAGGACAAGAAGCATTTTGCAGTGACAATTACTATTTCAAGAAACATTACCTTTCTGTGCAGTGTTAATTACTTAATTATCACTTTAAATACTTCATATCAAAATGGACAAACATCAATAAGAAACTGGTCCTTGCCAGGTTGTCACAACCCTTTAGTCTTGACAAACAGGATTCCAGCAGCATACGTAATGAAACAGCAGCAGTAAAAGATTCTCCAAAATGATTGGCCAAGGGAAGGGACGATAGAGTATATAAAGCCTGGGCTGAGTGACACCCAACATATTTAAATGCAATATACATATATATATATATTAGGGGTGCAACGATACACAAAATTCACGGTTCGGTTCGGTTCGATACTTTGGTGTCACGGTTCGATATTTTTTCGATACAAAAACAATGTTCACGCCTTTTTAATTTGTAATTTATTAAAATTATAAATATATATTTTAACTCAAAAGTACAGTTTTTAAATTTAACCCTAACCCTTGTGCGTGTTTTTTATTTTGACAGCGAATGCGCACCTGCGGACCACTTATGTGCAGCCCTGGTAATATAGCTCATCATATTGCAGCCACAGAAATTATTTTGTCCATGAAACCATAAAGCTGCACTTTCTTTTTGCCTTATAGTCTGATTTGTCATAACTTTTCCGTTTTGTGGTAAGCTTTTCTTTGGCTCTCACTTCTTCACCCTGACCTGTCTTATTTGGCTCAGCAGAACTGAAATATATATCCTGCTGCTTTTACACACGCACTCACATAATGCTCAGCGATTCTCTGCGCGATCAACCTCTCACATGTTTAAGCTTGCTGCAGGAGATTTCACTTGTCATGTTTGCATAGTAAGCTAACGATTAATAAGACGATGTCAGAGGAATTGGTGCACAAATTATCATCACTCACAGATCAGTGCTGTCGCTCTCTATACACAGTTCGCGCAATTGCAAAGTGAAAGCAAAAAACAAGCGCAAATTCAAACGCGATTTCAATATGTCACATATTGACAGTGGCTCACCGACGCCAATGACATAATTACCCAGCTACATTTCCGAAAGAATGCAAAAGCACTGACATATTTTTCCTTCCTACAATAGCCCGACGGGCAGGGCAGAGATAGATTTTGGTAGCCCGACTGGCTAGCGATTTTGCGAGCCCTGTATCTGATTGAGGAATCACTCATCTTTGGAAAAGAGAGTTTATTACAGAGAAATGTCTCTTTCCAAAATAAAAGCTATACTATACGCTTCTTCTGGGCTATATTCTCAGCAGTATATTAAACATATCAGGTCCCCATAAGGAGAATCATGTGCTAACGGCTGTCTAAATGACTCGGCTAAAGTTAGTAGCATGCTTGTTGTTTTTGTCTACTTCCACTTGTCTTTGCACTAGGATGATGTCGGCGTAAATGTGCAGTCATATTCGTTGTGTTCCCACTAGTGCTTTCAGGTTAATCTCGTTGAAATAACATTAACGCCACAACACGGCAAATCTCCGTTAACCCCTGATCGCCCTGTGCATGGGGCTGGACGGCCAACACGTTTACAAACTAACTGCGCTAACACACTAGCTCCCACCCATATAATTGAGCATTGCGTGGCACATCCAACATACTGTTTTACTTTAGTCCATGACGCGCTTACCTTCAGGGTCATACGTCACATGAAAACCAAAATAATTCCAAACGCCAGATCTGAATGAGGGTGGGGGAGGTTCAATTTGCCATGTTGCAAGGAGAGCTTAACTTCTGTCTCGCTAGCTTGCCCTGCGCTCTTCCTTCTGACGATGCTGTGCTCAGTGGATCTGCGCTCGACAGTGCAGCCTAGGCGGAGTAGTCGAACGCAGATTCACTGAGCGCTCAACACAGACAGCATCGTCAGAAGGAAAGTTGATAAAATAAATTACAAATGTTGTATTGTTCGATACATATGCGTACCGAACCGAAAGCACTGTATCGAACGGTTCAATATCGATACGAATATCGTTGCACCCCTAATATATATATATATATATCTTATATTTTGTTTATATTAAAAAGATATAGTAGAGGTTCTTCACAACGACAACGTGTGGGGGAGGGATCAACAAAATTTTAAATTTTAAAATGAGCAAAAAATACAAGCTCACTTCAGAAAGTAAACCTTCTATCCAAGGAGCTGGTGGTAGAATACCTTTGGTAAGTGCAGCAATAAATCTTTTTGCTTTTCGAAATTCATGTTTTTCTACGTAATGTTGTCAGATATTATTTATTATTTTGACCCATGTAAATGTACATCTCTGGTGTCGTCTCTCCTTGATATGTAATTGCTGACTCAGCCAAATTTTGCAAATCTTCTTGGTTAACAATAATTGTGCGATCAAAACGGCAGATTACACAGAACAATTTGTTATATATCAACCTTTTTTTCCACAAAGGAGGATCTTCATTAACATGATCAACAAAGGTAAGCCTATGAAACAAAGTGTTATAGTCAAAACAGCTCGTGAACTTGGAAAAGTACAAGTAATAAGATTGTGGGGTAACTGTGGGATAAATGTCTTTGAATTTATCAGTGTTTATTATTCATGTTGTTTTATCTTGATTATTTAACAGTAATACTTTAACTCGTACTTTAACTCAAATTGAATTCTGTGTTCCAACTTGCTCTGAATTCAAGTTGTTTTAACCTCCTAAGACTCGAACTCTTTCACGACATGCATTTTTAATTGTGTGGATGCTTTAAGCATCCACACTATTGAGTTCCTGTTTCTCTTTATTCTTTATTGTGTGGATGCTTTAAGCATCCACACTATTGAGTTCCTGTTTCTCTTTATTCTTTATTATTGTGTGGATGCTTTAAGCATCCACACTATTGAGTTCCTGTTTCTCTTTATTCTTTATACTTTATTATTGTGTGGATGCTTTAAGCATCCACACTATTGAGTTCCTGTTTCTCTTTATTCTTTATTATTGTGTGGATGCCTTAATAGGCATCCACACTATTGAGTTCCTGTTTCTCTTTATTCTTTATTATTCCGGGTGTTTCCGTACACTTTTCGCCGTGGATCTACTTCCACAATTTTTGTGCTATTTTCACCGTTCAAACTCTAAACTGTTCTGCTCTTTCTGCTTATGCCGGCTATGACTTTTGGTGTTTATTACTATTATACTTTTTAAAATATTACACTTTTTTCCTTTAATTTGTCCCATTGAAATGAATGGGAAACTTCCACAATTCTGCTAAAACTTTCTTGTCTTTGAAACTTAACTACTGCCTCATACTTTCACCTAGAAACTCCATTCAAACTTTAAAACGTTCTCAAATGATTGGGCTATTCCTGTATGATTCAGCTTTTTCAGATCTTCTACTGTTTTCATCTTATCTCTCTTTAAGTCTTCAGTTGCAAAATTGTGATTTTTCAGAAAATACATGCGTTGCTATGGTTGCTATGCAATTAACTCAGAGGGGACAGTGAATCTGTTTGAATTTTTCTCTTCATGTCCAAACAACTTCTTGCTACTCGCTCAATTTCCACTCAAGCCCCACAGATTATACACCAAAACGTAGGTATTTTTGCTGGCTTTCAGAAAATGTCCCTATCATTGTTGTGGGACTCATAGTTATTTTGCAAATCTCCTCAGAGTAACACAAAGTCAGAAAACTCTCCATATAAACTCAATGGAGAGTTTGTTCAAAATCACCGCTGGATTTCTCTAATGAGAGGCATTTTCAAATTGTCATATCTCCTTAACAAAGCGAAGTTAAGACATGAGGCTTGTCCCGGTATATCTTCAGACACTCCTGATGCTCACAATTCAAGAATTATTTTCTCACCTATTACCGTTCTGAGATGAGTTAGACTTGTTTGAGGGTAGGAAATTTGTCCCTCGCTCAGATTTCATCAGATTTCAAATTCTGGAAATGAGTCACTTTTTTCTCTCATCATATCTTTTTGATGGATTTCCACAGAGCCCTGAAAATTTCCATGACTGTTCACCAAAGCCTGCTGTTTCTTACGGTGAAAGAATGATTTTGATGCTCCATATAGATTTAGAGTTACCAAAGGTTGTTTGAGAGCAAGTCAAGGCAGTTTTTGCTTCGCCTCTACTCAGTTACAGTGTATTACAAGTCATATATCTTTAATAATTTATATTTTATCTCTGAATTATGAAGACCTGAAGATTCCCCCATCTCTTCTGAACAAAACAATGTCTGAATGACCGTTCTAGCCTCTATGGTTAGGAAATTATGGCCATTTGTTCGAGGGGAATCCTGAATGTCAGAAATACACTGAAGAAAACTCACACCTCTCTCTGTGTCTGCGTGTGTAAGGGCTGACTACAGCAGGTGCAGCTAATTTAACTGACCTACATATACCAAGCCCAGACTCTCAACAGCTCCTGTTCCCTTTACTGTCTGTGTATGTGTGTCTGTGTATCAATATTTCTCCTATGTTTAGGTATTACTCCTCAATCATAGTATTTCTGCTAAAGCAAAGTACTTCTACTACATCTTAGTACTTCTGCTAAATCATAGTATTTTTTGAAAAATCATAGTATATTTGCCAAATCATGGTATTTGTGCAAAATCATGGTTTTGGGGCCAAATCATAATATTTCTGTTATGTTATAGTATATGTGCTGAATATATTATATGTGCCAAATCACAGTATTTATACCAAATTATAGTATTTATGCCAAATTACAGTATTTCTGCTAAAAAGCAGAAATAGTCCTTTTTAGCAGGAATTTCTGCCAAAAGATAGTATTTATGTTAAAACATAGTATTTCTGCTAAATCAGAGTATTCCTGCCAAATCATAGTATTTGTACTGAAACATAGTACTTCTGCCCAATCACATTATTTGTACTAAATGATAGTACTTGTGCCAAATCATAGTATTTGTGCCAAAGCATCGTATTTGTATGGAGTCATAGTATTTCTTCTAAATCATAGTATTTCAATCAAATCTCAGTAGTTGTTGTTAAAACGCAGTATTATTGCAAAATCATAGTATTTGTACCCATTCATAGTATTTCTGCTAAATCATAGCATTTGTGCCAAATCATGGTATTTGTGCAAAAACATAGTATGTCTGCAAAACCATAGTATATCCCTTATGTTATAGTATTACTACTAAGGCATAGTATTTCTGCCAAATCATAGTATTTGTACTAAATCATAGTACTTGTGCCAAATCATAGTATTTGTTGCACATCATAGTATTGGAACCAAAACATAGTATTTGTCCCAAGTAATAGTATTTCTTCAAAATCATAGTATTTCAATCAAATCTCAGTAGTTGTGTTAAAATGCAGTATTATTGCCAAATCATAGTATTTGTACCCAATCATAGTATTTTTGCCATGTCATAGTATTTGTGCCAAATCGTAGTATTTATACCAAATCACAGTATTTGTGCTAAAACATAGTATTTCTGCCATATTGTGGCATTTGTGCAAGAACATTGAACTGTTATGTTATAGTATTACTACTAAGTCATAGTATTTCTGCGTTGTTATAGTATTTGTACTAAAACGTAGTATCTCTGCCAAGTCATAGAATTACTGCAATTTCATAGTTTTTTTTAGGAAATCTGTTATGTTATAGTATTACTACTAAGTCATAGTATTTCTGCCAAATCATAGTATTTCTGCCAAAGCATCGTATTTGTATGGAGTCATAGTATTTCAATCAAATCTCAGTAGTTGTTGTTAAAACGCAGTATTATTGCCAAATCATAGTATTTGTACCCAATCTTAGTATTTCTGCTAAATCATAGCATTTGTTCCAAATCATGGTATTTGTGCAGAAAACTTGGTTTGTCTGCAAAACCATAGTATATCTCTTATGTTATAGTATTACTACTAAGGCATAGTATTTCTGCCAAATCATAGTATTTGTACTAAATCATAGTACTTGTGCCAAATCATAGTATTTGTTGCACATCATAGTATTGGAACCCAAACATAGTATTTGTCCCAAAGCATCGTATTTGTATGGAGTAATAGTATTTCTTCAAAATCATAGTATTTCAATCAAATCTCAGTAGTTGTGTTAAAATGCAGTATTATTGCCAAATCATAGTATTTGTACCCAATCATAGTATTTTTGCCAAATTGTGGTATTTGTGCCCAATTAATAATTCTGTTATGTTATAGTATTACTACTAAGTCGTAGAATATCTGTTATGTTATAGTGTATCTGCGGAATATAGTATGTGTGCCAAATCGTAGTATTTATACCAAATCACAGTATTTATGCTAAAACATAGTATTTCTGCCATATTGTGGTATTTGTGCAAGAACATTGAACTGTTATGTTATAGTATTACTACTAAGTCATAGTATTTCTGCCAAATCATAGTATTTGTGTGAATTTGTATACTGTAATATCACTGTAGTATGTAGTGGCTAAGTAGGGGGTGTTTACAGTGTAAATAGGTCATCTCTTGTGTTGGAGTGCCCTCTTGTGGCGCCTTTTGGGTAGTGCCTTAGTAAACGTGAACCCTGTAAGAAGTGGTATCAGACTGATTTGTAGTGGAGGAATTTGTTGCCAGTGTTCTTAATCATAGAAACCACACCATATCACCTCTCCACATCCTCCTACTGTATGCCATGCCTCCCTGTACCATCCATCTGACCGCCAATAAACTCCACCTGTGGTAATCTAATCCCTGGATGTCAGCCTCTCCTTCTGACCGAGGATAGTTACTATTGCAGCACCACCCAGCATTAAACTGACGTACACCATTCTGTACAATAGTATTTGTGCTAAAAAGTAGTATTTCTGCCAAATCATAGTATTACTGCTATTTCATACTATTTAAGCGAAATTACAGTGTTTCTGCAAAAACATGTTTGAGGGGTGGAAATCTGTCCTCCTCTCATTTTTCAAACTCTGAAAATTAAGCCATTTCTTCTCTCGTCATGTCTCCGCGACGGAGATACAAAGAGCTATGTAAATCGTAGTCAAAGTACACCAAAGTCCGCTGATTCACCCAGTGCAAGAATTATGCTTCTATCCCACCTAGTTTTTGAGTACAAATTTATACACTATCAATTCATATTGATAATTTATTACAATTCTGCAAAGTTTTATGATTTTAGCAGCTTTTCTAATATGGACCTCACATTCTTGTTAACAGTCTATGGCAGAAATACATACAAGTACACAGCCTGATGAAGCAGACAGAAGCAGTACCTCTGATTGGTTCAGCATTTTCACCTCTTATCAGCACAAATCTCAGCCTCTTCTGCTGTTTTCATTAGAATTGTAAGCTTTTCCACCTTTTTTCAGTTACGTGAGAACCAGTTTGGCTCAATGAGTAGCTGAAAAATGTCAGCCTCTTCTGCTGTTTTAGCAGGATTTCAGAGTTCAGCTTTTTCACTTGTTTTAAGCACAAATTTCAGTTTCTTTACCTCATTTCACAACAAAGTTCTTCCTCTTCACCTCTTTTCTGCTAATTTGAGCTTCTGCTCCACAGTGCACATTGTCCCTCTCATCATATCTTTGCTTGTGACCAGAACTCATTTGGCTCAGAGGGTAGGGCATCTGCCGTGAGACCCGGTGGCAGAGGTTTGAATCCTACCTGTGACAGTTGCTACACATGTTCCCTGCTTGCATGCGCTCTGCTTTCTTGTGTGTCACTGCTCTCCAGTGTGTCATTACACATACAGCCATCTTCAGCAAGTACTTCTGCTTCTACACCTCTTTTCAGCTCATCTTTTTGCTTCTTTGCCTCTTTTCAGCAGAAATTCTTCTGATTCACCTCTTTTCTGCCAAATGTTTAGCTTTTTCACCTCTTATCAGCACAATTCTAAGCAGCTTCTGCTAATTTCACCACAATTGTCACTCTCTCCACCTCTTCTTTGTGTGAATGAGTTTGGTGCAGTGAGGTGAATTGCCGCCTTTAGACCAGAAGGGCCAGGTTCGAATCCTGCTCAGGGCAATGTTGTTTTTTTGTTACTTTTTCAGCTTTTTTCAGCAGACATCTTCAGCGTTAAGGCATCCACACAGCATTTTCGCAGGAAATGCAAATTTTTCTAGTTCTAGTTGCTTCCGTACACTTTTTGGCACTTAACTACTTCCACAATTTTCAGCCGATTTTCACCGTTCAAATTTTAAACTATTCTGCTATTTCTGCTAATGTGCGCTATGACTTTTGGTATTTTTTGCTATTATACTTTTTAAAATATTAAGCTTTTTTCCTTTAATTTGTCCCATTGAAATGAATGGGAAACTTCTGCAATTCTGCTAAAATTTGCTTGTTTTTGAAACTTAACTACTTCCTCATATTTTCACCTAGAACAACCATTCAAATTTTAAAATGTTCACAAATTATTGGGCTATTCAGGTATGATTCAGCTTTTTCAAATCTTCTACTGTTTTACTTTTATGCCTCTTAAAGTTTTGAGTTGCAAAATTGTGATTTTTCACAAAATACATGCGTTGTTATGGTTGCTATGCTCTTGGCTTCCAGTGTGTCACTGAAGGTTTTGCAGTCTTCTCTTCATGTCCGAACAACTGTTTGCTACTTGCTCAATTTTCACTCAACTTCCACAAATTATACATCAAAACGTAGGTATTTTTGCTGGCTTTCAGGAAATGTCACTATCATTGTTGTGGGATTTATAGAATTTTCGCAAATCTCCTCAGACCAACACAATGTCAGAAAACTCTCCATATAAAGTGAATGGAGAGCTTGTTCAAAATCACCGCTGGATTTCTGTAATGAGAGGCATATTCGAATCGTCATATCTCCTTAACAAAGCAAAGTTAAGACATGAGGCTTGTCCCCGAATATCTTCAGACACCCCTGACGCTCACAATTCAAGAATTTCTTTCTCACCTATTACCGTTCTGAAATGAGTTGGACTTGTTTGAGGGTAGGAAATTCGTCCTTCGCTCAGATTTCTTCAGATTTCAAACTGTGGAAATGAACCACTTTTTTCTCTCGTCATAACTTTTTGTTGGATTTCCACAGAGACCTGAAAATTTCCATGATTGTTCACCAAAGCCTGCTGTCTCTTACGGTGAAAGAATGATATCGATACTCCAAATAGATTTCAAGTCACAAAGCGTTGTTTGAGAGCAAGTCAAGGCAGTTTTTGCTTCGCTCTACTCAGTTATGGTGCATTAGAAGTCAAATATCTTTAATAATTCATATTTTAATGATAAATTGTAAACACTGGAAGATTCCCCCATCTCTTCTGAACAAAACGGTGTAAGAATGACCGCTCTAGCCCCTACGGTTTGGAAATTATGGTCATTTGTTTGAGGGGAGTCCTCACTATGAGAAATAGGCTGCAATAATCCTGTGCCTCTCTGTGCTGCGTGTGTAAATAGATGCACATGTTTTGGCGGGAAAAAGTACACAGGCTCTCTGATTGGTGGATTCAAATTCAGCAGCTCCCAGGCTGACCTAGAAACTTACTTCTCTCTCCCTGTGCATTTTTTTGCTGATTTTTTCATTTAACAAGTATATTTGAGGGACCCTCAGCATGTTCAGCATTTTTTCAGCTGTCCATTTTGCTTTTCCAATTTTTCTGTTTAACTTATTACTATTGTGCTAAATCATACTATTTCTGCTATTTTATAAGATTTGTGCCAAATATAGTATTTCTGCTAAATTACAGTATTTCTTCTTTTTATACTATTTGTGCTAAAACATAGTATTTCTACTAAATGTAGTATTTATGCTTAATCATCCTATTTCTGCTTTTTATGGGATTTGTGCCTAATATAGTATTTCTGCTTTTTATAGGATTTTTGTTCAAACAGTGTTTCTACTAAATGTAGTGTTTATGCTTAATCATCCTATTTCTGCTTTTTATAGGATTTGTGCTTAATATAGTATTTCTGCTAAATTATAGTATTTCTGCTTTTTATAGTATTTGTGCTAAAACATAGTATTTCTACTAAATGTAGTATTTATGCTTAATCATAGTATTTCTATATATTTCTGCCAGGTCCCCAGGCAGCCAATCCTCTGTTAGGACTTAGACATTCAAATTTTCAAATCAGGGCCTGCACGGTTTCCCAGCCAATCATATATGTGTCCTGAGGCATTCAAATTTGCATATTGGGGCCTTCATGGCTTCTAAGTCAGCCAATCATATCTGAGGGCTGAGGAATTCAAATCCACAAATCAGGGCCTGCACGGCTTCCCAGCCAGCCAATCATATATGTGGCCTC
The DNA here is from genome assembly GCF_964374335.1 of Astatotilapia calliptera. Taxonomy (NCBI): domain Eukaryota; kingdom Metazoa; phylum Chordata; class Actinopteri; order Cichliformes; family Cichlidae; genus Astatotilapia; species Astatotilapia calliptera. The sequence goes on from NC_137423.1 coordinate 28,369,208, forward strand.
AGGCATTCAAATTTGCATATTGGGGAATTCGTGGCTTCTAAGTCAACAAGTCATCCATGTCGTATATCTCTAAAAATTCACATTTTAATGATAAATTGTAAACACTGGAAGATTCCCCCATCTCTTCTGAACAAAACGGTGTAAGAATGACCGTTCTAGCCCCTACGGTTAGGAAATTATGGTCATTTGTTTGTGGGGAGTCCTCACTATGAGAAATAGGCTGCAATAATCCTGTGCCTCTCTGTGCTGCCTGTGTAAACAGAAGCACCTGTTTTGGCGGGAAAAAGTACACAGGCTCTCTGATTGGTGGATTCAAATTCAGCAGCTCCCAGGCTGACCTAGAAACTTACTTCTCTCTCCCTGTGCATTTTTTTGCTGATTTTTTCATTTAACAAGTATATTTGAGGGACCCTCAGCATGTTCAGCATTTTTTCAGCTGTCCATTTTGCTTTTCCAATTTTTCTGTTTAACTTATTACTATTGTGCTAAATCATACTATTTCTGCTATTTTATAAGATTTGTGCCAAATATAGTATTTCTGCTAAATTACAGTATTTCTGCTTTTTATACTATTTGTGCTAAAACATAGTATTTCTACTAAATGCAGTATTTATGCTTAATCATACTATTTCTGCTTTTTATGGGATTTGTGCCTAATATAGTATTTCTGCTTTTTATAGGATTTTTGCTCAAACATAGTATTTCTACTAAATGTAGTGTTTATGCTTAATCATCCTATTTCTGCTTTTTATAGGATTTGTGCTTAATATAGTATTTCTGCTAAATTATAGTATTTCTGCTTTTTATAGTATTTGTGCTAAAACATAGTATTTCTACTAAATGTAGTATTTATGCTTAATCATAGTATTTCTATATATTTCTGCCAGGTCCCCAGGCAGCCAATCCTCTGTGAGGACTGAGACATTAGAATTTTCAAATCAGGGCCTGCACGGCTTCCCAGCCAATCATATATGTGTCCTGAGGCATTCAAATTTGCATATTGGGGCCTTCATGGCTTCTAAGCCAGCCAATCATATCAGGGCTGAGGAATTCAAATCCACAAATCAGGGCCTGCACGGCTTCCCAGCCAGCCAATCATATATGTGGCCTCAGCCATTCAAATTTGCATATTGGGGAATTCGTGGCTTCTAAGTCAATAAGTCATCCATGTCATATATCTCTAAAAATTCATATGTTAATGATAAATTGTAAACACTGGAAGATTCCCCCATCTCTTCTGAACAAAACGGTGTAAGAATGACCGCTCTAGCCCCTACGGTTAGGAAATTATGGTCATTTGTTTGAGGGGAGTTGTCACTATGAGAAATAGACTGCAATAATCCTGTGCCTCTCTGTGCTGCGTGTGTAAAAAGATGCACCTTTTTTGGCGGGAAAACGTAAACAGCCACTCGGATTGGTGGATTTAAATTCGGCAGCTCTCTCCCTCTTTGTCTGTCTGTGTGTGTTTGTGTGTGCGTGTGTGTGTGTTTGTGTGTGTGTGTGACAGAGAGAGAGAGAGAGAGAGAGAGAGAGAAAGCCTTTTAATGGGATGATCTCATTGTAAGATTCAAATTCAATATATTTAGACTGTTTGACTGAATTGGATCTTGTGTGTGTGTCTCTCTGTGCATGTGTGTTTCCTCATGTGTGCATATTTGTAATTGTGTGGCTGTCATAAAATTTTTTTGCAGATTTTTGTCATTTAACTAGTATATTTGAGGGAACCTCAGCATGTTCAGCATTTTTTCAGCTGTCCATTTTGCTTTTCCAATTTTTCTGTTTAACTTATTACTATTGTGCTAAATCATACTATTTCTGCTATTTTATAAGATTTGTGCTTAATATACTATTTCTGCTTTTATAGGATTTGTGCTTAATATAGTATTTCTGCTTTTTATAAGATTTGTTCTTAATATAGTATTTCTGCTAAATGTAGTATTTATGCTTAATCATACTATTTCTGCTTTTCATAGGATTTGTGCTTAATATAGTATTTCTGCTAAATGTAGTATTTCTGATTAATTATAGTTTTTCTACTAAATCATAGTACAGTATTTCTGCTTTTTATGGGATTTGTGCTTAATATAGTATTTCTGCCAAATTATAATATTTGTGCTAAAACATAGTCTTAATTTAAAATTACAATATTCATAGTTCATCACAGTGTCTCTGGTAAATCACAATATTTCTGCTCTGTTGTACTATTTTTCTAAATCATAGTGTTTCTGTAATGTTTAAGTATTTTTGGCTAAATATATTCTTTCTGTTATCTTATACTATTTCTCCTAAATTCTTGTATTTTTGAGAAGTTATCATGTTTCTGGTAAGTTACAATATTTCTGCTAAATTCTGCTATGCTATTGTATTTCTGCCAAGTATTATGTTTCCTCTAAGATATTGCAGTTCTGCTAAGTTATTCCATTTTAGCAAACTTCTTTTGCTTCTGCAAAGTTTTTACAATTTCTGCAACTTTTCAGCTTTTTCAGCTACTTTTTGCATACAGCTTCAGCTTTAAGCATCCACACTGCATTTTCGCAGGAAATGCAAATTTTTCTAGTTTCTCTTTGATATTTGGTCACACTGGGACCTGATAAATGTAAAAACAAAGAATTACCAGATTTTTTTTTTTAACCTTAAGAAAAATGAGAGCCACATATGAGGATATTCGTTTAAAATTTTGATAGAACAGTGGCAGTATAACGTCCTCGTAAGTGGATATCAGGCCCTTGTAGAACAAAATTGAGTATTTTAGTCTAAATAACCCAAAATGTGATGTCCACATATGTGGACGCCAGGTCCTAGGAGGTTAAACACATTGCAAAATACAACAATTAAATTAAATACCTAATGGTTGTATTTTACATGTTATTCAATTCAGTTTGGTAAAATCTGGGACCCCAATAAATAACAAAGATCCCTCCCCCAACCCTGGCTCGAGTTCTTGTTTATCTGTTGGTGATGGCGTAACTATTCAGTAAGTATTCAAATCTGTGTACGTTTTAAATGATTTATCGAATAAAAAGAAACAGACTAATGGTACTTTAGCAGTTTGCAGCTACATGTTTTTTTGTGTTATGGGCAGCCAAACAGTTATAGGTTTACATAATTTTTCACCATTTTCTTTCATGATTAATTTAAACATTTTTTATTATTCAGGAACGAAGGCCAGCAGCAGGAGGAGCCTGGAAGTCCGGAGAATAATATGGAATTATATGAAATAATCAAACATGTTATGCAAAATAAGTATCCTAATTTTTTAAATGAAATAAATGTGAATAATTATAATGAAATAAAAGAGAAAATCGACAGTTTCATAGAAGAAATATCTAATTTAATAAATCCTGACAAATTAAAATATTCCGACAAATCAAACATCTTTAAACGCGTGATGGATGACTGGAAAAAATTACAGGAAGCAGAAAACCCCATTTGTACGTTTTTGTGTCGATGTTTAAAAAGGATTCCCAAATTAAAGACATCTATAATAATAATGCTAGTACGGAACTTGATTTGGCCTCAAGGAGCAATAAATAGTAAAATTCCAATTTGTCTTGATAAATTTAGGAACCCATTATTTAACCACTATTTAAACACTGGAGAAAAAAATGAAATAAACCAGTATGGATTTTATTTGATCTTGATGAAAGATGGTACCCCAATTATTTCTAAAAAAATTCCCCAAGATTCAAAAAACAAAACCCATACTGAAGAATTTATAATTGATATATTGGTTGAATTAGTATCAAAAAATGGAAACAAGGTAAAAAAATTTTTTATATATTCATATAATAGCCCGTGTTTAAAAAGGACTGACAAAAAAAACCCTTGTATGTTTCAGCTTTTGCGCAAAGCTTGTAAATGGTACGAGAAGTATCAAATCTTCACTGATGTGGCATTCACACATTCCTATGGCATATGTGGTCCAAACTATTTTAATTATCTTACATTTGACGAAATCTCATCTCCCAACAGTGGTTTTAATTCTTATATTGAAAAATGTAAAAACAGTAAAAGTGAATTGGAAAATCAAAACTTATCAAAACTTATCAAAAGGAAGCTCCTCAAGGCATTGGATAAAGAGAAAATTGATATAAAGACACTTAAAAATGATGATATTCAAACCGCATGCAATTTTTTAAAGGAGGCAGAAAGTTCATTTGATCTGCTTAAAAAGTTCTTGGTCAGTGGACAGGAAACTCATCACGTTTCCTTCAAATCGCCACCAAAAGTACAGGCAGAAATCTATAAAATACTGAAGGAGAACAACACTTTTATGGGATCAATGAAAAAGTGCATTAGAGAAGATTTAAATAATGCAATCTCTTTTGTTTTTAGAAAGAAATTGGAGTCAATTCTAGGAAGCAGAGGCTTCTTCCGCCTTCACCACATTCCTCACAGTTTTCTCTGTTAATTGAATAACCAATACAACAAATGCATTTACAGAATACTCACTGCTATTTGGATGTATTTGGAGGAATAATTAGCATGTTATGTAATTTCACAGCTATCCAGTTGTTTTACTGTCATCCTTCTAGCTCCTTGTATTCAGTCCCTCTTTGCTTTATTAAAACTTTCCTGTAAAACAACCACTTTTTGGCATCTTATGTTGTTTTCTTTTGAGCTTTGGATTGAGGGCACCATAAGATAAAGACTGTTGGACACTGTAAGAATACAATTTAGTACTGATATTTGTTTCTTCTTCAAAGTGTTCATCATCTGTCTGTTTACAGAATCAAAACAGTGACAAAGATCAAAGTCATGGTTAGAATTCAAACCCAAACCCACCAATTAACTAAACTAAGAGAGAGGGTGAGCTTCCACAGTGAGCTACCAGAGATTGCAGTCTTCGATGTATAAATAAAAGCAAATAAATAAAATACAAATTTTAAAAAGTTGTTAAAAAACAGTTTAAACAGTTTGTTGTCAAAGTTTCAGCCAAAACATTATCCTCCTAGGACCAGGGGTCCGTTCTTCGTACCTCGCTTACTACATCCAAGATCAAATGACACATCCAAGACCAAATCATCGCGCTAACTCTGAGCTCACTATCCCGGTTCCCCGAACACACCTGTTGTTGACGATTAGTACAGCTGGATGAAGTAATGTGAGATCACTGGGTGGCCCAACAGGGGTTACGCATCGATAGTAGAAACATTGATCGGCAACCCTTTGATTGGTCGGCGAAAATGTCGAAGGAGCGCGCTCGGTATTTTTCGGCAGCAGAGCAAGAACTCTTGATTGAGGGATTCCAGGAGTTTCAGAGTTTAATCAGAACGCAAGGGAACACTGCAAAGGCTGCAAAAGCAAGGAGAGAGGGCTGGCAGAAAGTTGCTGACAAATTAAACTCGTAAGTAATTTAATAATAACAATAATAATGGAGTGGATTTATATAGCGCTTTTCAAGGCACCCAAAGCGCATGACAATGCCACTATTCAGTCACTCTCACATTCACACACTGGTGGAGGCAGCTACGGTTGTAGCCACAGCTGCCCTGGGGCAGACTGACAGAAGCCAGGCTGCCATATTGCGCCATCGGCCCCTCTGGCCAACACCAGTAGGCGGTAGGGTAGATTTATCATATCACACTATATTATCCAATATTATATTACATTATATTATATCCCCTTTCACATTAGAGCCACGACAGGACCCACTAGAACATGGGAACAAGTAAAAGTGAAATATAAGAATATTCTACAGAATGGTAATATTTATCACTTATATTGCTTTTCGTCTCTTGGAAAGAGACCCTGGAATACTCTGTTTGTTTGTTCATAACTGTTTCATCTTGTTCTCTCTATAAACTTCACAAGATGCTCGGTTGAACTTTCCCTCCTCCGAGGTAAACTTTTATTAAACTCTTAATAAACAGTCATGAGTCTCCGGTTCTCACCTTCCGGTGTTACACTCTCAAGACCCCGGGTGGAACACACAGGTAAATGCAATTCCCATTGCTACATCCCTTTTCTTTTACAAAGACAATGAACTATTCATAAGTTGAGAACTCAATTTGCAACTGGAACAAAACTTAGACATGACATTTCTTTGTTAGACACAATTTTCTTCAAAAATAAAAATTCTTTCTTCCACTTACTTTTTTAGCGTTCTTTCTATTTTCCTTTAGTATTACTTTTATTCATTTTTTCTGTTTTGTTTCTCATTTCCTTATTTTTATTTTTTTTCCTTCCAAACAAGTAAACAGATCACAAAGCCATAACTCAAAATATTATCACAGATGTTCTGCTCTGTTCTCTAACCAGTAAACAAATCACAACATATAACTCAAATGTCGTCACAGATTTTTTTTTTTCTTTTGTCTTTCCTCTGACAAGTAAACAAATTACAGCGTATAACTCACAGATTACCCCTTAATTGCATACATAGTCCTTCAAATATCCAGGTTGTTGTACCCGTCCTGACCTGGTAGTGCTGTTTTGTGTGTTCTCTTTGCTCTTTGTCGGCACAGTAATGTTCTGCCCCTCAGGCTGGAGATGTGCTGACATGTCTTTTTTGACCTCCGTAGCTCGCCTCAGATGGCGACGATTCCTTCTGAGGACTCTGCCGTTGTCCAACTCCACATCATAGGATCTGTTTCCCAGAGTGTTACACACTCTAGCCTTGGTCCATAAGTTGTGTGGTTCAAAAGGTTGGACTCGCACCAAGTCCCCTGGGTTTAATGTGTCCATGTCCTTCGCTGTCTTGTTGTAGTACTTTGTTTGTCTCTCTCTGTTTTTCATCAGTGCTAACTTGTTGTCAGTCACTGTGGGTTGCAACAATCTGTCTCCTATTGGGAGAAGTGTCCTCGTCCTCCTGCTTAACAGTCTCTGTGCAGGGCTGGTAGTTAAACCTTGTGTTGGGGTGTTTCTGTGGTCCAATAAGGCCAAATATGGATCCTGTCCAGCCAATTTCGCCTTTTTCATGAGTCGTTTGGCAGTTTTAACGGCAGACTCAGCTTTGCCGTTGCTCTGCGGATAGCCAGGTGATGAGGTATGGTGTCGAAATTCCCATTTCCGGCTGAAGTTGGCAAACTCTGTTGAGCTGTACTGGGGCCCGTTGTCAGAAAAAACAATATTTGGGATTCCCTGACGTGCGAAATGAGCCTTTAGTTTCCTAATCACAGTACTCGACTTGGTATCAGGTAGATAATCTATCTCCCAAAAGTTGGAGTAATAATCAACAGTTATTAGGTAGTCCCTACCCTCAAAGTTGAATAAATCTGTCCCCACTTTGGTCCATGGTCTAGTGGTCGGCTCGAGTGGTTTTAGTGTCTCTTTCTGTTGTTTTGCATCCACAGACCGACATATGTCACATGTAGCGATGTACTTTTTGATGTGGTCGTTCATACCGTGCCAGTAGACGCAGTCTCTAGCTCTCCTGAGGCACCCTTCTGTGCCGATGTGTGTTGAGTGAATTCGCTGGGTTATATCTGCCTGCAGTGCTTCTGGAATCACCACTCTCTCTCCCTTGAAGACCAATCCATCCTGTGTGCTCAGTTCATCCTGCAAAGATTGGAACTGGGTTATTTCAACAGGTACATCTTTCTTACAGGCCGGCCACCCCTTTTGTATTGCTTTTATCAGCGTTTGTAGTGTGTGGTCGGTTCTCGTCCCTGCCCGTATTCTGTCCATGCTTTCTGTTGAAACAGGTACATAGTCCACCATGTTGACACATTCTGTCTCCAACTCTGTCTGGCTTTTGATGCTATCCTGCAGGTAGGCCCTACTCAGCGTATCAGCAAGTAGCATGTCCCGGCCTGGAACATATGTTATGGTTATATCATATTTTTGCAGCCTTAATAGCATCCTTTGCAGTCTCTTAGGTGCATGTAACAGTGGTCTGATTGCACTCTCACAAGACGACCATATGTATATTGGTGGAATTTCTCCATCCCAAACACAATAGCTAAGCATTCCTTTTCAATTTGTGCATAACCTCGTTCAGTGAGCGTCAATGCACGACTTGCAAATGCCACTGGTTTTCCATGTTGAGTCAGAGCTGCTCCCAGTCCTGTCTCGCTGGCATCACACTGCAGCGTCAGCTCTTCTTCAGGGCTGTAATATTTCAAAACTGGGACTTGTGTTAGTTTTTCTTTCAGTCTTTTAAATGCATCTTCCTGCACGTCTGTCCACTCCCATAGGCTATCTCTGTGCGTCAGTTGTCTGAGAGGCTCACAGTCGTCTGACAGATGCTTGTAAAACTTTGATAAATAGTTGACCATTCCAACTAGTCTCTGCACCCCTTTTATGTCAGTTGGTGCTGGCATCTCTGTGATGGCCCGTATCTTCTCTGGGTCAGCGCTCAGCCCCTCTGCTGTGAGTAGATGTCCGATGTATGGTACTTCCTGTCTTCTAAGCTTGAGTTTTTCCACATTTAATTTGATGTTTCTCTCTCTGCAGCGTTCCAGGAAAAGTCTCAGGTTTCTGTCATGATCCATTTCTGCCAACTCAGTCGTCTCTCCTTTTCCAGTGATCAGGATGTCATCAGCAATGATGTATGTGCCTGGCAGGTTCTCTAACGCTTGCATCAGTTTGCGCTGAAAGACCTCTGGCGCTGGGCTGATCCCCATCGGCATTCTCAGCCAACGAAAGCGACCAAATGGTGTTGCGAATGTCGTGAGATGGCTTGACTCTTCTGTAAGCTTCACATGCCAAAAGCCATGTTTCACATCACAAACTGTGAAAACTTTCGCTTTTGACACATCTGGCAATATGTCATCTATTGTCGGTAACGGGAAGTGACTACGCTTCAAAGCTTTGTTAAGCGGTCTTGGGTCAATACATATCCTGGGTTTGCCATTTGGCTTCTGCACTGTCACCATCCCACTGATCCAATCAGTACTACCTTCCACTGGTGCTATTATTTGTCTGTCTGCAAGGCTCATCAGTTCCTCTTTCAGTGGTTTCATCATCGACACTGGGACTCTGCGTTTTGGCAGTTTGACGGGCTGCACTGTTGTGTCGATTTCCAGCTCATATTCACCTTGCAAACATCCATCTCCTGTAAATACATCCTGAAACTCAGTCTTTATCTCGTCCAACAACCATGCGTTTTTCTCTGATGGAGCTGTTGTCACTGAGCTGTTCAAAGCACAGATGTTATCATAATTAACTTGTATTAGCTTCATCGCTTCACTAGCTGTTCTCCCAAGTAGAGGTGTTTTACAATCCTCCTCTACCACTTGGAACTCGACTCTGTACTTTTTGTTGTTTCTTGGGTTTGTCAGCTTGACCTTACACTTTCCTAATGGACACAGCTTTGACTTATTGTACATCACAAGAACCTTGTCTGTGTGCTCCATTTTGATGTTCGGGTTCAACAAGTTGATGGGAATAACGTTGCAGGTTGCACCACAGTCAACTTGAAACTTGACCAGGCTGTTGCCAATCATCATGCCTGCAAACAGCTGTTCTCGTTTTTTCATGTCTGATTCTTTGATCTGGTTCACTTCTACTGCAGTCTGTGTCATAGCTGTGACAGTCATTATGTCCTCACAGGAATCCGAGTCCTGCTCCGTCACTGTGTGGATCTTTTTTCCATTTTCACTCTGTCTGCTTTTACTCCTGCATGCTATAGCAAAATGATTTTCTTTGCCACATTTTTTGCATTTTTTTCCATATGCTGGGCATTTTGATTTGAGTCTTTCATGTGCTCTTCCACAAAATCTGCATGGTATCTCTTTATCCAGTCTTTTTCTCTCTTTTTGTTTTACTGCATGCAGTTCCTCTATAGCCTGTCCCGCTATTGTTTTGTTGTATTCTCTTGAAATCTCCATTGCTCTACAAATATCTAGACATCTGTCTAATGTGAGGTTCTCTTCTCTGAGCAACCTTTCCCTCCAACCGGAGCTGTTCGTGCCACAGACGATCCTGTCTCTGATCAGTGAGTCTTTTAATTGTCCAAAGTTGCAGGTGCTCGCCAGCATTCTCAGGTCCGTAACATATTTATCAATATTTTCTCCAGGAGCCTGATTGCGTGCAAAAAATCTGTATCTCTCGACAGTCTCATTAACTTTGGGATTACAGTGTTCATCGATTTTTCTCATCAGCTCACTTACTGTTACTCTTGCCTCAGCTCCGATCAGCGTTCCACAGAGCTCCCTGCCCCGTTCCCCGATCAGATAGTAAAACAGCTTCACTCTCGCCTTTTCCTCAGCATCCGGCAGAGCTAGTTCCGTGTAGAGTGTAAACTCTTCTTTCCATGTTTTCCACGCTTTAGACAGGTTCACTGAATCCATACTCCACTGTGCGGGTGGCTTCAATCCATCCATCGTAGACGCCGCTGCGCTCTTCTCGTCAGCGTCTCACTTGCTGTCCTGAGCCGTTAGCACCTCCGAGGCTAACTAGCCTAGCTGGACACGTCGATACCGTCCGCTCAATCTGTTGTCTTCAAAGCGCGGTGTGGATCACTCTAGACCCCGCTGCCACCATGTTTCATCTTGTTCTCTCTATAAACTTCACAAGATGCTCGGTTGAACTTTCCCTCCTCCGAGGTAAACTTTTATTAAACTCTTAATAAACAGTCATGAGTCTCCGGTTCTCACCTTCCGGTGTTACACTCTCAAGACCCCGGGTGGAACACACAGGTAAATGCAATTCCCATTGCTACAATAACAGCAACCAAGAAAAGGGCAGAGCAAAAAAAGACAGGTGGTGGTCCTGCACCCCCTCGTCAACAAGTTGGTTAAGTGAATAATACCCTCACGGGAATATCGATATCTCTCAATGAGCACACTGTTGCGCTGAGCTAAAGGATCCTGTCTATCCCGCAATATACGCTGAATTCTGAAAACTCTCCTTATCAATCTTGCACCTTCCGCAATGGGTTGCTCGCGTAAACGGACAGGACATGGCTGCGACAGGCTTCCCAAATCCACCTTCGCTTTTATAGCCGTGGTCTCCCATCTTGATTACACGAAGTAATTTGCAATTACTACTCTGAAATATGAATTACATCTGTAATAATCACATACATGTAATAGAATGTTAATAGTACATTTCCCTTTTTTAGGAAATGACCTGTATGTATCTGTGTGAAATCAATGAAAGGATCAAGTGCTGCATTATCTTTAGTTACATTGATGTTATTTATTTCTGGTGAAACAGTGGTGGAATATCGCTGTTGCTTTCGTATAAATGACGCGGACATACCTGCGTGGCCGCGATCTAATCCTGTTTACATAAAGTAAACCTGCTCCCAAGCAGGTTTACGCTTACGGCTCTGTTGCTATGACAGCAAGTCCCGGATGAGCTTCGGGGAACCGAACGATCCAGGATCACGCGAAATCTTCAACAATCAAATCCAGCTAACTTACTTAGCGAGGTACGAAGAACGGACCCCTGGCGTCCACATATATGGACATCACATTTTGGGTTGTCTAGACCAAAATACTAAATTCTGCTCTACAAGTGCCTGATATCTACTTACAAGAACATTATACTGCCACTGTCCTATGGAAATTGAAAACAAATGTCCTCATATGTGGATCTCATTTTTCTCAGAAACAAAAGTCAGGTTTGAAAAAGAAAAAAAATAAAATAAAATTAGGCAATTCTTTGTTTTTTTACGTTCATCAGGTCCCAATCAGCCCAAATAGCAAATAGACATTAAAAATCAGTGTTGGGAAGGTTACTTTTAAAATGTATTCCATTACAGAATACATGCCCCAAAATGTATTCTGTAACATATTCCGTTTCATTACTCAATGACAGTAACGTATTCTGAATACTTTGGATTACTTAATATATTGTGGCGAGTTCAGACAAGGAGGAGACGGAGGTGTCGTTTGGTCTTGCTTCCCGTGAGCTAGCCAGGGAGCACAGCCGTTTATTACATTTGCAGAAGAACACACTGCCGCTAGCTAACTGCTCAGCGCGGCAACCACAACACACATAGGGCGCCCTCTGACCCCGGAAGGACACACCGTCACAGCGAGAGGGCGTCACCCGTCACCATGGTAACATACACAAAACATAACTGTACAAACAGAACCCCGAACAGCCCTGACCCGCTACAATATTATCATGCTTTTTACAACAACGTGAATGTACTATTGCTGTGTGATTTATTACTATTACTGAAGGTCCGCGACTCCGAACTGTAGTAAAGGGACCTCTGACTAATACGGCGGGGTCCCTGTCGGCTGGTAGCCGAAAAATAGCTCTACTTTGTTGTGTGGGTCAACTTTTCTTGCGAGAGACAGAGAGAGGCGTTGAAAGACTGCTCCAACGGAACTTATTGTTTTCGGAGGAAAACACGAACACAGCGTACAGTCGAGTCTTAATAGCGTACTTACAACTGGGCTCATCAGGCTCTCTTCTTGGCTGCAGTGGTTATTATTATATTTACATGCTTCCAGCTCCCGTTTTTGCTCGATGACTGCTCGTACCTTTCCACTCCCCTTTTTCTCCCTCCTCGCGCTCACAGACACATAACGTGTATGGCAGTCCATTCTCCCTGCAACACGGACTACACTGCCCATGAGGCTACATTCTTTAGAGCTATGCTTGTAGCATTCTGCCTGTTAGCTTAGCACAACAACAACAACAACGAAAAGGCGCTCTCTCACCCAGGAAACACACAGTCGCAGAGAGAGAGAGAGAGCGTCGCCCTGTAACCATGGCAACCGTAACGCTGCCGCCTGGAACAAAAGAACGTATCTGTCAAACAAAACCCAAACAGTCCTGACCCGCGACAATATGAAACAGGAAAGTACCCCAGTGTAATCCATTTATTTCAACAAAGTAACTGTATTCTGAATACCACCTTTTTAAACGGTAATAGTAACGGAATACAGTTACTCATATTTTGTATTTTAAATACGTAACGGCGGTACATGTATTCCGTTACTCCCCAACACTGTTAAAAATGCATGCCATGGAAAAGTTCGGGTTTTAGGAAGTTAAAATTAGTGTCTTTCTTCAGTGAGGTGTGAGAGGCCACCAATAGAAACAACTGAGCTAATGCCACATAGTGCTGTGTATACCATTATCATTTAGCTGGACAATCCACAGAAACACAAAAATTTAATGTTCTTTATTAGTATTTTATTGACCATTACATGACCTTGTTAGGTACCACTGTGCCGGCACATGAAATTATCCTCTTTGATGTGAAGCTTTGAGAACTGGCACAAAGAAGATACAAATGAACGTCCCTGTATACAATACTGATTTTAAACTCAAAATAATCAGCAATAAATATCTCAAAATGACACAAGATAAAAATGAAGAACGTTCTCTTCATAACACAAAATGTCTTTTCAGTATGTGATGTTTTTTTATTCAGTGTAAACATTAAATTAAGGAGAAGAGAGAAAAAAAAAAAGTCTTGTTTCCAACTTTTGGCCCTAAAATGCCAAAGATAAAATGTAAATTTACAAGCTGATTCCCTACACTGAGATGGAGTTAAATGTCTCAAGGAGAAAAGTAAACATGTTAATTTAAAATTCAATAATCACTTCTACTACCAGAAGTCTTTACTGAAGTCTGAGGTTCCTCTGGTCTCAGTCAGAACGTGTGATTTGTCAAGACTAAGAATGAAAAATACACAGAAATGATTAAAAACTGATTTAAGCCCAAAGAATGAATAAGGCAAGCAAGCTCATACTGTATATACAGTCAAGGTTACTATTTACATGTTGGTGTTTACATGTGGTTCAGCAACTTCAGCTAACAGTGGAGGTGGGCTTTGGCTCCCCCTACTGGTTCAAGAGTCACACTGCTGACAGTAGTAATGAGCACTGACCTCCTCTCATGTACTCAGTATACCTAATGCAGTGGCTGACAACCAGAAGTCCAGTAACTTTAGAAACACCCACAGCCTGCTCTCACTCTCCCTCCATATCTGAGACTAAAATAATCACTCGCAGTAGTTTTATTTGTGTCACTATTCACATATTTCTGTAGTCCATCCAAGCTTCCAGTGTGCAGAAATGCTAATAATCAGGTCAAGTGTCACCACACAGCTGGATAGGAGTAAAAGAAAACGCAGAGGTGCTGAGTCACTGTGTAATGTTGAAAGGAAATGATATACAAACATCACTTCTGTAGTGAAAGTGGATAAGTTAGCTCAAAAACACCAGCATGAAAGTCATCACTCATTGGCAGCATTGCCTTCACAGATCCAGCTGAGCACAGCTGATCATATTAATTACTAACATCACAGATCATAGTTACATATGACCTCAGAGTAGCGTCCAGACCGAGGATCACAAAACCAGCACTAAACAAATAATTCATCATCAGCACTGTGTGTGACGTGAAAGAGTGAGACCTGAACGTGGCAGAGCCAGACTCACTCAGAGGAAACAGGCTGAGGACAAGCTAACAATGAAACTTTGGACGCAAAAAAGAAAAAAGAATTAGTTCAACATTAAACAAAGACAGGATACACTGCTGTAAAAGAGTGAAGACAGGCTGGTCCTGAGTGACAGGTGTGCTGAGCTTAACAGCAGTAAGGATGGACACACTCATCCACTCATTAATTAATGTAGGCCTCAAAGGAGATTTTGCCTTTTTCTCCTTAGTTTAAAATGATGGCAAAATACCGAGAGCCCAGAGTTCCAGTTTTCAGTGCTTCAAAAGACAAACTTTGGACGATTTCTATCACACGGTCAGGTCAAGATTAGCTGAAGACTGTGGCCTGTGTGAAATCAAAAAGGAAAAAAGTCTCAGTTAAATCTCAGCTAAATTCTCCTTAAAGAGAACGAGACATAAACAAGGGCCTGTAACTTTAACAGAACTGTATTTGAAATGTATGTATGTATGTATGTAAAGTGTATATGTGCACTTGTGTGGACACCAAACAGGAGGAAGGGACTGCAGGCTGTGGGTGGAGCGAGTGGAGGCCAGTGCATGTGTGGGCTGCAGGACTCATGGTGGCGTCTCTGCGTTATTAGTTGTCGTCTTCTTCTTCACAGGCTTCTTCACTGTCTTGGTTTGAGTCTGGCCGCAGAAGAAGAAAATAAAGAGAGATTATTAGAGCTGATCAATCAAAGACTGGTAAAATGAGTGGTTTCACTAACAAGAGTACAAGTATTAGTTGCATTGTAACTGCTGCTCAAAGCATGTTTAATCTGTGTAAACAGTGAAAACAAAGTCTCCATAAAGAGCAGCGTGTGATTTCTGAGTGAACTGTTGATGCTGCAAAACACCACAGAAACATCTGATGTATATACAGTTGGTGCAGGTAATATCACTTGCCTGTGTAATTACAGGTATGATTATATGAACTCACAGGCCACTTAATTGCTTGTGAACGCATACATGTAATCTGTGGGTCAGAACTAAATGTAGGTCAAGAGGTAATGTGTGCAACACTAAATCATTTATCATCGTTTTACTGGAAATGAACTGTGTTAGTAACGAAATACATATATTACTATTACCAAATTAAAGTAGGTTAATTGTTGAGGAAGAAAAAAATACTAGGAAATACTGACAATGCTACACTTATTGGTCAGATTATTAGGTACACCTTGCTAGTACAGGGCTGGGGCCTCGTCTGCCTTCAGAATTCTTCAAGGCACAGATTCAACAAGGTGCTGTAAGATTTCTGTCCACACCCATTATCCCACATCCCAAAGATGCTCTATAGGACTGAGATCGGGTGACTGTAGAGCCCCTGGATATTTTCTCTTTTTCAGACCAGTCTCTGTAAACCTTAGAGATGAATGTGTGGGAAAACCTCAGCAGTTTCCGAAATACTCTGACCAACCCATCTGGCACCAAAAAACAAACAAATCACTTTCAAAGTCACTTAAACAACATTTTCCCTCATTCTGATGCTCAGTTTGAACTTCAGCAGGTCATCTTGACCATGTCTACATGGCTAAATGCAGTTGCTGGGTAATGAGCATTTGAAGGTGTACTTAAAGTGGCTAGTGACTGTTGTAATATACAATTTAAGAAAATTGCCCTGTGATTGACAAATCTACAAAGCGTGTATGCGTGTATGCCCTACCTCTGTCTTAGCAGCAGCAGGCTTCTTGGTTGCCTTGACACTGGTACTGCGTTTGTGCCCTTTATCTCCCACATCCTCATCAGAGTGTTCGGTCCTTGTGTCTGACAGGTCAGAGCTGTGTTGGGACGATGTGTCATCAATAAGGGACGCGGCTGCCACAGAGCGAGCTGCAGGACAGGACAGAGATTGATGGACAGTCAGTGAGAGAAGCTGAGTGTTCAGAGTGACATCACCACATGATCTGAGAGACACCAAACATCACACCTCTGCATTTTACTGCTGCCACAGAACTGCTTAATTTACAGATTTATTTGGTGTAGCCTTGAACCAGTGCATCATCACAGACAGAGCCTTTGACGCCACCTAGTGGAGACTTCCATTTATCTATTTTTTTAATAACATACAGCCACCAGTTTTAAAATAAAGAGAAAAAAAAAGGAGTCACTTCCATCTTTTTATGTGTTTGTTTTTTTGTTTTCATTTACCCATTTTCCAGAGACTCAAATTAGCTTGTGAAATCATTTTTATCCTTTGCTTTTGGGAGACATAAAATCAGAAGAACTGGTCCATTAGATTACAAAGTTTTCTTTGCAAATGTTAAATTAGGAAGGAAACTAAACTGTTTGTGTGACATCTAGAATAGAAAAAGTGTTTTATTAAATAAAATTAGAAAAATCCCAAACAGCAACTTTAGGAGCTGCAAAGCTACAACTCGTTACTTTAGTGATGATCTGCAGATCATTTAGAATAAAAAAAGAAAAGAAAAGTATTCCAAAATAAATAATTTTGAACTTGCTAGTTCATAAAAGTTAGGGTCTGCTCATTTACTAACGCCACTGCAGATTTCATTTGAACTCTGACTTCAGTGTTTTGTTTCAGCTGTTTTCAGTCTGGTTTTAGAAGTCATGTGTAAATGAACAAAAAGAAAAAAAAAAATGCATTGTACATATTAAAATGCACCACTCGGCCCCGTGACTTCATTGTTTCAGTGTCTCTCTGTATTCAGCTCACAGCTTGTACCCACACAGTTAGCCAGCCGGCAGTGCAGCGAGACACAAAGAGACCTCCTTCCAAGCCTCCCCTCCCACTGGGATCACATGTTTTCACCCTGGCTCGATCCTCTTTGCACTGCCTCCCTCAGCCACCCTTCTTTCCCCACCCTTTCTTCCCACCCTGCAGTGCTTTAAATCACATGACTCCACTTGGCCGAAGTAGTCCCAGTCCTGCTCTGAAGTTAAATAAAGGAAGTCTTCGTCGTCACGCTCTGGGTCAGTCAGCAAGCTGCAAACACAGCTTGAGTGTATTCATGCACTTGTGTACGACTCCGTGTTTCTCTACGTGAAGCTGCTGCTGATGTCGTGTGGGAGATGCGTGTTGTGCGGCCTTACTCTGCCGTGCAGCGGTGCTCTTGGCCCGGGGCAGGGTGCTCGCGCCCGAGCTCATCTCATCCATGGGGCCCCGTCTCATGCGGGCATCGGGAGTGTGCAGAGCCAGCTCGTCGTCAGCGTTGATGAGAGTGAGGTCCTGCATGCTGAAACTCCGCAGCTTGTCTGACAACACGCCCTGCCCCTGGGCGTCACAGCAGGAACAAAAACAGGCATATTAGATATGCAAAACCACCATTACTTAGAGCTCAGAAGAAAACAGTTTTCAAAAGTTCATTTTTTAAAAATCTGCCAATGATTATGTGGTGAAGCTGATTAATATTTGGAAGACCCCACTTTGGATTCTGGGAATTTTGGCTACAATTATTTAACTTACTAAACAGAATAATCAACAGGGTAATCAATATGAAAATAAATTCCAAGTGGAGCTCTAATAAAAAAAGCAGCTGCACGGACAATATTTGCCTTTACAAACAAATGTGTGTGAATACTTGAGGACATTGATAAATGCGATCTGTGATCCTGTGTTTGGGACAAATGACAAATGTTAGAGAGTGCATGTTTAACTAATATGGAATTTTGTATTAAGGAACAAACAACAAGCTTTACTATAAATACAGAACAAGTGTCTGCAGCAGCTATAAGCCTTTAGTACAGAATGATTTAGTAGCGCCAACTTCCTGTTTCGCAGCTTACGAGAACAACTGTTCGGTATCTAATAGCACGCTTCACTATTACAGTTGCAGAGCTAATCTGACGAAAGTCAGAAAAAGTTATTTAGTCCAGTCACCTGGTCACATAAAATGCACATCCACCATGAAAGGTCATCCTAGTTATTTATTGGTTGAAAACCAACAAAAAAGCCTTAAACCTTAGAAACTGTGATTCTTACAAATGTGTTGTGTATAGTCAACAAATAAAAAGATTTCAAATATCATGTCAAACTCTGACCTCTCCTTCAAGATCTATACATTGATCTGAAGGTCAAAGTGCTAATAATGATATGTAGAGCTATTTAAAACTCTTATCTGAAAGCATACACATCTGGGGATGTAGAGATTATATATATAGACCTGTCACTTTATTATGTACATTACAGTAAGAGGTCCCATTAAAGTAAATACTGCCCACAGAGTGAGCTGGCTTGGTGGACGTTTGTTAATGTTCTTCCGTGAATAGAACAAAAAACTCATTTAGAAAATAAATTCGGAGCCCACTTAATTATGAGACTAATTGTTAGAGGAAGCTCAACTACTGACAGTCATCTCAGTCCTCTTTTCTAGCTGTACAAGTGAGTTAATAACAACATTATTTACCATTTGGCCGAAGTTCGTATTTCACATGCAAACAGAAAAGCAGAGGCATCTATGTGGGTACATTTAAACACAGTCACCTTGGTGGCTGCAGTGACGGCAGCGTTAGCAGCCAGGTTGAGACCCCGTTTTCCAAACTTCATCATGGTCTCATAACTTCTGTCTTTGGCCTGTGCGATGTACTCATCTATCTCCTGCAGCACAAAGGACAGTACACAGGGAGGAGTTAGAGACGACACTGTCATATCATTTCAGTGTGGACTTCACATCAGATTTTGATGGGCTTTTTCTTTTTACCTTCTCTTTATTTGACAGGGTGGGGTGGACAAACTTGCGGTAGAGGACACTGGAGCCCTTGGTGTACGGAGACAGCAGCCAGATCACAAACGCAATCTTTAGCTCAAAGTAAAATGGAAACCTGGATAATTAAACACAGAGTTAATCAATCGGCAGAGACGTAAAGGAAACAACACACTGAGCAAAAGGTATGCATGAGTGGTGTATAGATTAGGATGCTAAAGTAGGAAAAAAACAAAAAAGATCCTTCAAGAGATTATTGTATTAAAAATCAGCAGCAGAACATTAAAGCATCTATTGATTTTTTTTAATTTTACAAGTGGTTCATTTATTATAAGCGCGTGAAGAAAGAGGGTTACAATCACAAGCAGCTCCCGACTCACCATGATAGGAGCAGGTCTGTGACTGTTTCTGCTGTGCTGAACAATGCAAACACTATCCAGTACATCATCCACTTCACCTGGACACACACACACACACGCGGAGGGAGAGAACATGATTAAAAATAGTACACGAAAACCCACAGCATCCAGTTCGCATGTGCTGAGACACGTGGCACTAAACAGAGGTTACGCACACAGACATCCCTACACAGAAATCGGACACATGCTTCAGTCCATTCGCATCACATCACTATGCATGGGCACATCTGAGACAAAGAGAGATGCGAGTCATCTTCTAAACTGGTCATTTACAGGCAAATTAACTTCGTTGCTAATATCAGATAAATCATCAGTTATCAAATACACTGATACATTCAACATAAGAACAGCTCTGAGTGGTAATGGTGCATTTAAAGACATTAACAAGCCACGGGGACGCAGCCGCGAGAATGCACCAAACGGTGGATCATTTGGCTCGTTAGAAATGAGCCAAACAAGAGAAGAACGGGGATGAGAGCAGCTCTAAAAATGGCGTCTCCCTTCTCTCCCCCTCTCACACTTCCCCGCCCCATATTCGCTCCTTCTGTGGCCGTCTGCCTGAGCAGCGACTGAGAGGGTGGGTTGCCATAGTAACCAGCCAGGAGGAGACTGTTCTCCAGTGCAAATCTAGGCTGAGGGCCAGAGTGCTGCCATCTCCCCAGCTCTCTCTCATGCAGTGATGAAGTAATCAGGAAGAGCCCCAATCAGCTGTGTTTAAAAATATCCACAGTGATCAAAAACCCAGGCACTTTCCGAACGATGAAACATTATCGTATTAAAGGGTTGGCCGGTTTCATACAATCTTCATCCTTTGGATTTTAGTCCAAACATCCAATAGACTGACTGAGCCCTTTACAGGGAACCTTTATTTCACTTTAAACCAAAGCAAATCATTCATGTGGAATCTCATCATATATGTTTCTTTTAAAAAAGTCAGTTAAACTTCAGGGATATCAATCTGTCCATTTAGGAAGCTTAAACCATTGTGAGTCAGGTGCAGGTGCTTTCAACGGGCCCACAGGAGAGGCAACAACAAGACCACCTGGATACAGACAACAGTCTAGCATCCTCTCCTGACTGATCAGTGTCCAGCTTTGCTTTTTGCTACACTCATTGTAACCAATTATAGCATGAAAAGGTACATTCATGTTCAAAGCTCCTCCAGGAGGGCACATCATGTTTATGAGTTAAACTTGTGCCCCTGAATTATTTTTGAGCAATGCAATACAGTCTGTTATTCAGTGCTGGATCCAGCACAGACATCCGTTTAAAAATATGACAATTTTCACAGGTCTGAATCATTTGCAATTGTGAAATAAATAAATAAATAAATAAATAAATAATGAATAATGTTTAACTATTAAAACAAAATACATTCTGGGGTCTAAAATGATAAAGAAAAAATGAAAAAAAATTTTGTTGAATGTTTGAGGATTTGAAATTTTGAGTCATTTTGAAAAGTAAAAACAGTTTCATGCTCCAGTGTTTCTTCCTGGTTTATTGTTGTAATCTTAGTCTCCCCACCGCCCCCGCCCCCACTTCATTCTGAATGTTTTCAGGGCTTTCTGCATTTCATTCTCTGTCTCGACTGAGTTCCCCTGCGCCTTATTTCCCCTCTTCCTAGTGTGAATTTAGGACAAATTCCAACAACCCCAATAACACCTCTACTCACACACACCGCTCACTCCTCTTGTGTTTGCATGGAGAGTCCACTATGTCGAGTGCTGTGAAAGTGTAAAGCTCTCCAGCACTAACTCTGCACTGGCGCAGATTTTCCAACCACACTCTGAAGCTGCAGCACCTGTTTTGTTTTGATTTGTATTTTCCAGCAAGTGATGAACACGATCATAATGCATCCATCTGATAGGGGTGTGAAACTGCCGAAGATTGTGTTCCTGTTTCCATCGGAGAGACGTGAGGTCAGAGCAAAGCTTGCTAATGTATTTCTATCCAACCCTTGAAGAGACCCTTCAGCATCCATGAGAGAGACTGCTTGGAGATTTGAGTATTTTCCTAATCCGGATTTCCTCTCTGCATCTTTGTTAGGCTGTGATCTAGTCTTCCTCTTGTTTCTCCAGTTAACTCCTGTGCATTTGCACCCCCCCTTTCTTTTCTGTCACTGTTGCCCTAGCTCATAGATTACAAAAGATAAGATTTGTAGATGTAGATCAAACCGACACGGAAACATGTTTGTGGGACGGTTTTGCCTCCACTGCATCAACTTTACCCAAGTGCACTCTGTGCTTAACATGCTAAACCCTTCAGTTGGTGCCCTTTTTTTAGAAAGACTCCTACAGCACCTGAATAAATCACCCAACCACATCTCTTTGCAAGAACTACGACTAGACCAAAAAGAAGACTGAAGAGTGTCGACTGTCACGGACTTTCATCCACAGTCACCAGATCTCAACTTGAAAGCACTTGAAAAATGAGG
Organism: Astatotilapia calliptera; assembly: GCF_964374335.1. Lineage (NCBI taxonomy): Eukaryota > Metazoa > Chordata > Actinopteri > Cichliformes > Cichlidae > Astatotilapia > Astatotilapia calliptera. Next base: position 28,391,020 of record NC_137423.1, read on the forward strand.
AAGCCAAACATTGCAGATAGCCAAAGAGGCTCTTTGGGACATCATCTAATCATCCTAACACGAATTATAGGATTTGCTTTAACCTTTACAGACAACCTTTTATTGTCTTTAACAACCAGCTACTTGTCTAGTGCTCAGTCCAATTCATCCCGATAGGCTCTCACAATACAGTGCACAACATGACCCTGCAATTATCAGGAGCTGCATGTAAATTCATATAATGTTAGCAAGGGTAGCGTTAAAATACCCTGAACTAAGTCCCACATTTTAAGGTCCTGTCACAATAAATGCTTCAGGTTTATAAATCAGAACTTCATAAAGATCTACGCAGAACGGAAAAAGAATCAGGAAGAATCCAAAGTGCAGGATTTGTTCCGTCTTTTAGTGTTTTTATGGTGCATAAACGCCCTTCTTTTATGAAGGCTGGTGTGTCCTAGTTAAACTGCAATCCCATGCCTCTAGCCTTGTCTGGAACACCCCGATCACAAGCATGATTCCTATTTTTGTTAGTCTTCAAATGATAACGGCCAAAGAAACGGAACGGGCATTGCAGAAAACATGACAACAGAAATTAATAAGCTTGCTCTGATGAAACAGAGCATTTCTCTGCCTCATGTTGATTCTCAACACATTAGAGGAGAAATAGCTGGCAGGCGCTCAGGGCAAAACACCCTAAAGGTCAAACAGAGCAGACAGAGCTCAAAAATGGTTTGCTGAAGTTTAGTAACCAGGGGTTATACTCACATATTCCTTCACATTCTTCGTTTTGACGGCCTTATACGAGGAGTATGCCGGGTAGAGCGTCCCAAAGGCAAGGCTGCAAAAAAAGCAGACAAGACTGGGTCAGAGGAAGGGGCTTCAGCTAGAGAACATGGCCTCTGGGTGTTGACTCTGACACCTCACAAACGCACTCCCACACAGCAGCCACATCTGCTCTGAGCTTCTATGAAACACAAAAGGACGACATGTACTTGAGCAGAGCGAGTGTCTATGTGGTTTTAATCCGCATGGTGATGCCACGAAAGAAGTGCTGGGCAGTGACTTGTCAAAACAAAGTGGCCTGATAATGAGTAGAAACAATGTAATGGAGTCAGGAAGACTGCAGTGAGCTAAAATGGAAAAAACACAGTTTCCACCAGGGGTGGGTCACCATGTGTTAGAACACGTGCACACTGGGACATTGTGCAAACACAGCCTTGTTTTTGATGTGCATTTGATCGCATCCTCTGCCACTGTGCTGATATGTGCTGATTTGACAGGATACTGAACGCTGAGTGAGGCGACAGCAGGGAGAGCTCAGATCAGAAGGGCCATGCAAGTTTGCCTACAGTGCAAACCAATAGCTGGATTTAAACCCTTAATGTAAATAAAGGTTGAATGCCAATTACATAGGTAGCCTAGCATTATTTTTTCCCCCCCTTCCTTAAGTAGGTCTTCTGTCCCAGTGTTCGACTACGCTGCTCAGTGATGTGTGCTGCTCCGTACAGTGAGCCGACATGACTCGTAGCAGGCCTCCAAGCCAGCGGGCTCCCAGAGCAGACGCCCTGTGCCTCTTTGTGTCCTCATTGAAAGCCCACTACTGACCTTACGGTCACTCTGTCCTCTTGTTCAGTCTAGGAAATATTTTAGTGTGCACTTCTTTAGGTTAGACTAATAAACTAGCTGTAAAAACAGGAGAAAAGAAACAGGCTGACCACCCTTTAAAAACTGGGCCAGATGCACATTTAAAGCACAAAGACAAGAAATGACTAATCTTGTGTGCTGGATAATCAGCGGGCATTATGATGCATATTCAAGTCACATTGTTTGCCTTCAGTAGACACATGACTACCTGAGGTGTAGTGAAGTGGAAGATGCAGGCAGCTGGAAGCCAATAACAGTAACAGTTTGCTTATGTAATCAAGGAAAAGCAGAACATTTATAGGGATGAAGCATCATTTCTACACCTGGGCCTTCCAAAGGCATCATGATGTTCGACTTTAAGGTTAGCAGTTGATGAGCACACAGTATCTGGACATTTCACTAGAGATGGGACAGCACCGGTGCAGCACTGTGAAGTGTCTGCATAATGGATCAAGATAACGACAGCTGGCTTTAGTTGAGTCATCCACACAGTGTGGATGTGGCGTGTTCAGGTGGAGGCCTAGAAGTGATCTGCTGATACCGCTTGTCCGTCTTATTAAGCCCCACTGCTAGTGGCATATGAATGGATGGACACACATCCCTGGCTGGGCTGTTGGGCTTCTTTAGCCTTGCACCACATTTTACCAACTCGTGTTGGTACGGCGCCTAGTTACATTCACAGAGGGCTATTTAAAAGTAAAAAGCAGTGGCTGGCAGCTCGGAGTCTGTTTACTTGTGTGCAGCGAGGCTGGCATGTTAAACAGGCTGCACTTTCCCTGCCAACACATTATCTGTCAGGTGGTTACAGTTACTGACTAGCCAGCCCGCGTTAGCTACGAGCGGCTAGCAAGCGCTGGATGCAGATTGTGCTGCATCATTGTGCTGATTAAAGAAACGGCTGTGGTTATTGAACACAGGAGCTTTAAACGCCCCTGTCTGAATGCCAGGATATCTAATGTATTTATTTTTCCCCTACACGTGAAGTGTATGTATAAAAAGGACAAGAAACGGACAGCCTAGCTAGTCGGCGTTCAGCATCACACAGCTGATGAAAGGAGCCGTTATGGTGTTTAAGAATAAAAAAAACAGATTCAACCCTGCCCATACTCACACAACTATCCTCGAGATAATCCAGGATACCATCTTGCTGGACCGCCAGCCTTCGAGGCTTTCCCCCCAGCTTCTAGGAAATCTAGTCGGCTAGTAAGCGGGCTAGGTGGCCCCCATTCCCCTCCAGGACGAGCTGTGATGAGAGCCAGAAGGCTGCTGTGCCGTCAGGTAGGCTAACAGCAGCTGGAGATGTGCTCTGCAGTGTGTAGCTCTAGACTGCTCTGCTCTCTATCACCACCAACACCACCGCTGATGAACACGACTGGCTCTTAAAGGGCCAGACTCACTCTGATAAATCTGTAGTTTTAGCTTCAAAATGTGGCCCATGGTGCTCCTCCTAGTTAACCAACAGTGGCGCACAATACAACCTTAGTCATCTACATTAGGTTATTAAACTACTAAAGAACTGATTTCATCCTTTTCTTTCATAATTTTGCTGTGCAATCACAGTCTGCTCACTGACAAGGACCAAAGCCGAGCACAGTCATACCAGGTTTATCCTAGTGAAAACCCACACAGTGCTGGTCTCCTTTTTATGATCATTATTTTTTATGTCCATGAGACCGATCTGTGGATAAATGATTTAGGCTCATAAGAGAGGGATTCAACATTTCTCTTAAAGATGTAAACACACTAAACACAGTCCCACAAGATACTGAGTTTAAACATTTGATAACAGTTACTCAGTTAAGCAGAAAACTGAGTGGTTAACTTATCAAAAAGTAAGTAGCCTGTAGAGTACCACTGATTACTTTATATTTTGTCTCTAAGGAACCAGACTTCCCGTGGGTCTTTCAAGGTTTTTCTTTTGAAAGTGGCTGCTTCTTTAGCGATTTTCAATCCAGTCCTTGTACCCGACCATTGTCAGAGGAATGTTTGTGTTGTTTTCAATTAAGCCACTTAAAACTAACATATGAAAAAATTTACAAGGGATCTACCAATGTTGCATCTTTCAAGTCAAACAAGGACTGGTTTGGGACTGCACTTCAGCCAATGCAAACATACTGCCAATGCAGTAAAGACATACAATAGAACTATCAGTCATGGATTGGCCTCCCCAAAGCCCTAAACCTCAACATTATTGAAGCAGTGTGGGATCATCATGACAGAGAACGAAACAAAAGGCATCTCTGAATGTTGTTTAAGAAGCCTGGAGAAGTATTCCTGAAGAATACTTAGTATCACTGCACCCAATTTACATTTTCCCAGCAAATTATAAAGAAATGGGTGACTCAAGACTTTTGCAGAGCACAACATAACTGCGAACTGCATCTCTGTTTTGGGATGTTTGACCAAACAGGCAATCAGATACCAGCAAACTTGTATTTTAATACCATCTACATCTTAGCGGTGCATGGGTAGAGGCTTTATGGGTTAAAAAAAAAAAAAAAAAAAAAGATCAGAGAAGCAGCAGTTTTTGTAAATTTTATTGTGAAAAATCAAACAGACTGCTAGATCAATATATATATTGATACAATGTTAATGGCCAGTAGTTCTGTTCAGCTGCAATTGTGATTCTTGAACCATGTTGGAAGTCTGCAGTTCATTCAGCCCACATGACAAAGACAAGTGAAAAAAAACTGCCCTCCTTTGAAGCCCCACCCAACCAATTATTACCTTGTGGTGTATAAAAAAAAAAAAAAAAAAAAAAGACTTCTTACTCTAAAAGTGAAATAAGAAAACTAAAAATACAAAACTTTGGTCTGCTTCCCTTGACTGGCTGTTTTCACAAATTCATTTCAGCCACAGAGGGCAGAAACAATCAGCTGTTTAAAAATTTAAACAGAAAAAAAAAAATCTACAAAAAACAGGTTAACCTCGCTCCTATTGAAGAAAGATAATATCAATGTCATCAAAATAGGAAAGTTAGCCCAGTACTCACATTTTTGTCAGTTGCTTATATTGTAGCTGAACCTCTGCTTCAAAGGCACGTCAGCTTTTACCTCCCTTACTCTCACGTCTTACATGTACAATGAAAACAGAACAAACACACTGACCTTAAATACAGAGTTAACCAAAATCAGGGAAAAAAAAAAAAAAAGGAAAACAACTAGACAAGTTTGAGCGTACTGTGTAACAGCGATAAAGGACTTCCTTCATCGAAGCGCTGATTCATCCCTCCCCATCTAATCAAATGTACAGTCTTCCCACACTCAAACCTTCACTGCCCTCAAAACAACCTACACTATCTCTGTACTCTGCGCTGTGCAGCTGGTACTTGTTTATGTAGGTATGAAATGTATGCGCTGTGTGCATGTAGTGGAGTGGTCTTCAGAGGCCAGCGGTTTGAGGAGACGAGTAAGGGCGCGTTAGTTTGGATTCGTGGGCCTTCAGCGTCCCAATGGCGTCCTTCACTGCGTGATAGATGATGTTCTTCACCTGAGGGTAAAAAAAATACAACAAAACAGTGGTGAGACAACACCAGACACAAAACACCTCACACCGATAAGAAATGATAACTTTTCAATGCTGCTGTGAGAAAAAAAAAAGTTTTTATTATCTTACTTTGAACAGTATCATCGTGCTTTTCCTTTTATTTAACAAAAACATAGCATTGTTATATGTAAACACACGCTGTGCTGTGTTTGACTATAAAACAGAGACAGAACAATCAGCTTTTCCCAGTGAGAACTCTATAAACATGCTGCTGCGTTATAGTGAAGAATGGCCTCTAATATAAACATCCACCTTTGTAACAGTGTATACACTCACTGATCACTTTGTTACACCTGTTCAGCTGCTGGTTTATGCAAATATCCAATCAGCCAATTACATGGCAGTAATTCAGTGGAGCTACGTGTGTAGACATGGTCAAACTGAGTATCTGAATGGGCAAGAAAGGTGATTTAGGTGACTTTAAACATTTATCTGCTGGGATTTTCCCACACAACAATCTCCTGAGCTTACAGGGAACGGGTCTGAAAAAGTCAGAATTTCAAAGAGCATGAAAACATGGATCCATCCAACTTTAAGCCACTCAGTACTAGGTGAGCAACACTGAAACAATCTCACAAAGCACTAATCATCTCAAACAGGTTTTTCAAACATGACCAAGAGTTCACTGCACTCAAACAACCTCCACAGTTAACAGATCCCAATCCAATAGAGCACCTGATGTGGTAGAACAGAAGATTCCCATCATGGATGTAGAAACTGTGTGATGCTGTCATGTCAATGTGAATGAAAATCTGAGGAATGTTTCCAGCACCTTGTTGAATCTATGCCATGAAAAATTAAAACTAATCTAAAGACAACCCCATTACCAGCCAGGTGTAACTAATGAAGTGTCTGCTGAGTGTGTATATATATATACACAAGGGTTAACAAAACAGACACAAGAGTGTATGGAAGGTGAACAATATAAATTGTGCCTGTTTCTTTAAACCCTTCAATTTTTAACACTTTATAATGCTTCTCAGGCTTCAGCCCCAGTTTATAGATGACATACTGGTAACCAATCTTAATTTTATAGTTTTTAAATAACTGTCAGCAACTAATAAACTCTTTGTTCCAATAAAAAGATCATAAAACTGTGAACACAGAGTTAAGTAAACTATAGCCTACAGCTTCAAGCGACACAAGCAAACATCGTCCTCTAGTATAAACCATCCAAATAAGACATAAAACTACACACTGAGAGGAAAAACACACCCACCTGGAGTTTATCTTCATGGTTTGTGTGAGTAGTGGACAGGTGTCTGAACTCCTGGGTCAGCCTGAAACAGTGCCTCACATGCTCGGGAGACACAAAGTCCTCCGCCACCTTGATACAGCTGTACAGGTTGTGCACCTGAGTGTGCAGAAAGGACAAATGTGTTCATGAGAAAAATCACAAAAAACAGGCAGGTCTGTTGAATCACAGGGTATGTGTACAGCTCCACTTTTCATATAAAAACAGTCTGACCTGGTGGGGAGCTCCAGCAGGGATAAATACAGCATCTCCTAAGAACTGTACAATGGCCCAACCCTGGACGCCATATTCTTCGTAGAGCCTGCGGCGGAGCACCTGGTCCAGGTACCAGCTCTGGTCATGAATCGGGTCGTGATCTGGCGGGTTCTCTTGACCTTGTTCTTCTCCCACCTGTGAAAGGTCAGGACAAGCCATTGCTTAGAAAGAATGAGCTTTTAAGTAAAGTTCCCCGGCTGGCTAATTTTTGTTTGTGAACTTTAATCATCTTCTGCAGAAATCAAGCTATCGTTCTACCCCAATTTTATTTATCCAATGACAATCCTGTCCTCACAGTTTATGGTTACAAAATGTTACGGCTACAGCTAGCGACAAGCCAGCCTGAAACAGATCTGCCGGCTTGCTGACCTTGCGAAGCAGCTCCCTGATTTTCTCTGCGTCCTTGGCAGCATAGATGTGCCAGAGAGCTCCAGGCTTCTCCTTTCCCTCGTGCACCCTCCTCTTCGTCATTTCATCCACATCGCCTTCCTCAATGGTGGTCAAGACCTCTGGAGACCAAACATAAACAAACAACAGTTGTAATCAGCACTGTCTCTATAACAGCTGTAAGAGAAGTTAGTTTATTTGACTTTTAGTGGCCTTTTTAAATTAGCTTTTGCACTGTGATTGTTAAATTTTTCCACAGCACTTTAAACACTACCGTGTTTTACTCTATTCCATTTCCATGAATGACTAAGCTAAGTGCTGGGACAGTGATTGGAAGTGCTAAATCTACATATTTTTTCTTTAAATAGAACAATTTCATTCATATACATCCATCACAGACTTTTTCTTGGCAGAAACGGTGCAGGGATGTAGTTCTCAACTGGTGACAAATGACCTAAGAGGACATCAATGCTGTAAGAGTTTTATTCTGAAGTGCACTAAAAGCTCAGAATCTGCATCTTCCATGACACAAGCATGCCAAGCAGCAGGCCTGTGTGCTCATGGGTTTTCAATGAACTGTAACCACCGTATTTCCTCAAATACTGACCATGACTTTTATGTACCTCAACTGCTGAAGCAGGTCTGTATCAAGAGGCAGGTTTACTTTCTAATGTCTTGTTTGTTTTTTTAAAAAGATATTTTTGGTCTTGTCTCAGTAGGAATACTTTTTAAAGTTAGTGCATTATTGTACTTCAAATTAAAAGCCCTTTAGTGTTGCAGTGCACAAAAACACTTTGATTCTAAAGGCATACAATAATACAAGAGAACCCAGACAGGCTAATTTCTTCATGCTGATCACGTCCCCCAGGCATTATTGGAGGCGCTCCTTTTAGCTGAATAAAGGTTTTCACTTGAGAAAATACGGTAATTAATATAAATGCGGCTTAAGCATTCATATTATTGAGATCCAAATCTTTATTATTATTATTATATTTAATAAACTATGTTTCTAATGCATGAAAGCCTTGTACATTTCCTAACTACTAACTACTTTTTTTGGAAATATGTCGCTACTGAAAATGTAGATCCTATGGTCAGACCAGCTGAGAACTACTGGGGCACAGGACAGGACAAGCTGCAGACTACACAATCACATTTATGACACATAAACATTCACAGCCTACTGCTGACTTACACAGCAGCTAAAACTACTGCCTTAATAAGAGTCCACTGGACTCTCGCCATAATACTGACAGACCTTTGATTCATTAACACAAATCGAAACAAACGCGTGTAATAAAATCCGTCACGTCAGTGGACTTTCATCTTTCCCTCACCAAAAACCTGGCTGTGGTCAAAGTTTCTCATTGAAATCTAAACGTGTTTGCATTCAGCTGTAATAAACGTGCCCGTGTACGACTGCAGTTTTTTTCTCTAGTCCATCATAAATAACTTCTTTACAGCTATAAGTTCAGCTCCTAGGCTACAACAGTCCTTTTATGTTTATGTTGTTGGGGTCTTTATGTATAAAAGGAAGGATACTAAGGATTTGTCTTAAACCGACTTACTAATAATGATGTGCTCATTAGAGTAATATTCTTTGGACTGTAATCACAGTGCAATAAAATAAATCCTAATAAAGGTTTTAGGTGGTTTAATGCTTCAAAATGAAAAGAAACATCCGGCTGATTCTTCCTAAACTTTTCCACTGAACATTGAAAAAGCTGGGAAACTAAAGCACAATAACCCATCCAGTTTTATCCTGCACAGAGTGGCTTTCCTGACTGCACCCTTTCCACTTCCTGGTGGTGACCCAGGAAGTGGAAAGGGTGAAAAATATATACAACTTAAAAAGAAAGTAGTAATTTCAGCATAATTAACTTTTGAAAGATAAATCACCAGCTGGATGTGGAGGTTCTATTCCTAATGTTCTTTTTTGCTAACTTTGCTCAATAAAGCATAACAAATCTCTTCCCTCTACTACTCACTTATGTCTTTGTATAAGTTTAAAACCTCATTAACTAATTAAGAATATTAGATAAGCACACTACAGGAAAATGTAGTTTCCTACATTTCCTACTTATCCCTAATTGCGTGTGTGCAGGAGCATGAGAGTCACTCAGATGAGTGAAAAGAAGCCTGCAGAGGGGAACAGGTAATGCCAAATCTAGATGCCCTTCATTCAAACTTTTCTCCCACAGGGTAAGGACCAGAGCACAGTGCACCCAAAACTACCAAATCTCCAACCAAATGTGTCACATTTATCTAACCCAACACTGAAAATACACAGAAGGAAAATAAAACAAAAAAACACGGATCTCCAGAGAGCAGCAATGCAGAAAATTTAAATGCCATATGTGGTTACTTAGTTTAATAAAGCGTGTATTTACACAGAAATCTGGAAAAAAGCGTACAAAAATGCAGCAGCAGAAACTAGCAGACGGTTCCCAGTGCTCTGGCCCCTACTGCACAGATAACAGAAGGATGGAGTGGAGGAGTGAAGAAGGGGAGTTAGTCAAGAAGAAGGGCATGCTACTCAATTTATACAACTGAAAGTCTACAGACCTTTGCGTCCAGAGATTTCTGCCTCTGTGAATGAGAAATTTTGCCACAATGTAAATGAGCAAGACCCACTGAAGGGTCTTATCAGAGTCCAAGCCAAGACAACTAAAACAGTGTAGCTATAATGTTTAGGATGAGGTTGTGGAAAAACTGGGTTGTTCAAGAGCGATAAAGTGAGGAATGAGTGATGAAGTGTTTCAAGAAGAAAGTTCGTTAACTTGTACTCCACTTAATGCTTCACAGGATAATATGGCTTTAGTGTGCAAGGTGTGTAATATTGTTACAGAAATACTCTCACATTACAAAAATTTGTGTTTTTGGAAGTCAGGATGGATTTCAAAAACATTCATATATTACAGTAACACATTTTTACTATCAGGAACAGATATACGTGTAAATCTCACTGTCACAAGCCTGGAAAATAAAACAAAACCCTGACATTCAAAGCTTATTCCCACTTATTATTATAGCTGATTAAGTTTCTTTTTGCTTATATGGTTTTGCACGTTTACTTTTAAGCCATAAATCTGACAGAGACTCCAGATATCTGACCTGTAGTGTTAAATCTGGATGTTCGGGGTTATTTACATGATGGAGTCATACCAGCTAATGTACACTGTCCCTTCTTAAATCAAATGAGCAGCAGAGGCAACAGCGTCGGAGCACCAATGTGACTCTCTTCCATTTACGGAGAGACCGCAGAGGTAAAATTTTTAGCTCCTATTTGGTTCATTTTATTGGAAATCGGTTAAATTAAACAATCCTGATATTCAATGAGTTTGTTGAAGACAGAAAGCAAGACCGTAAAAAAAGGAGACAAAGTGTGTTTAAGTCTACCAACCTTCCTCCTGGTTGTTTTCTCCGTGAGGGATGCCAACATAGACCATGACGTTGACCGCATCAGACACATCCAGGTGGAGGTTAGTGGTTCCCACCTTCCGGTCTTCAGTCGATATTAAGCCTGCAGGTTAAAATAGAGGGAAACAAGTGATGCGAGATGAATAAATTATATCGCACATAAGGAGAGAAAGACAAAATAATTCCATCAGATGTTGTTCTTACCATAAGCGTTGTACATCTTCGGTCCAAGGTCAGGACGCACAAAAAAGTTAGGGAGGCGCGAAGCGAGATTTAGACGACCGTCTCTTTTTGTGTACTCGGGCAAAGGGAGGTTGTCCATTAAATCGTCAAACCTGGGAAAGGTACAAGAGACATTCCCATCAATAACAGACCTTACATAAATACAAACAGGCAGAATTTACAGCTGCAAAGCATGAAAATACAAAGAAGAGATCAAATCAGTTAGCTCCTCTATGTCCTCTATGTGTATGAGCGAACAACCGCAGAACATCACTGAGACGCTTTCTCTGTAAATGTTTTTGTGTTCCTCACCGTGTGGGCATCATGTCCCTGAAGTCTTCACCTGGAGGCCAGTCCTTTAATTTTAACACCATGGGCAGGCCATCGGCATCTTGCAGTCGCTCTGCATTCATAAAAAACACATTTAGTGACATCTGTCCAGCATCAGAGAAAAACATGGTAGATACAATAATTGGTGATCTCATGGATCCAAGTAACAAATAAAATAATTGAGGAAAAAGAGAGTTTGGATACTCACTGGAAATAACCTCAAAGCCATCCCAGAACTCTCGCACCTTTACATCAGAGATAATAGCACAATTTCTACAATTGACCAGGTCTACGTCCTGGTCTCCAAACTCCTCGCTGAAAGCATCAGGCCGCCACAACTCAGTCTTCAGACGTTTATGTATCCCTGACACCAACACAGGCTGGCCACAAAGCAGAGGTAATCAGACAGTAATGGGTGAGTTACATCAATCAATGCAATAAAATTTCAACCCATAGCTCAGTAACATCCATCTCCGCATAATTTTAACACAAAAATCAAAGAATTGGATGAAAGATGAAGTTATGCTAATCATAATTCCTACCTGTCCCTGCTTCCAGCACTCTCTGAAGATCTTCCAGTTGTTGCTGTTGCTGGGATCCTGTAGGCAAAGGAGTCGGCCATCACAGAGCCAGGAGTGTGAGGTATGTGGCTCCAAAACGCTAAGGCCCATTACGCCGTCTTTGCGAGACCCTAGCGCTCCGAGTTCTCCGCCTTCAGAGGCCCCGGTGCGACGGCCCTCGGCCTTCTTGGTCTCCACAACTGAGGCGATGATGTGATCCAGGAAGTTTGGAAGGCTGCTCTTCAGCTTGTCACTCTGTCAGGTCACATAAAGATTTTGGGTTACCCAACAATGTAGTTTTATTCGTAGCTAGCCGATACTATTGTTGAAGGAGTACAGTCTCAGTAGTTTATACACTAAAACTTACAAAGAATCAGTAGATGGTGGTAATTTTTTAATGATTTACTCCACAACTTGTGCACTTCAGAAATCTGTTGCTTGAAATACAACAAATTGTATTCCTGTTTTCAGCATCTAAATTTCCATATTTAAATGGACTTGAAGTATAATTTCAAGTTCAGAAACTTAGCTGAAGTTTTTGTGTTGATACATGCGTTTGAAAAAAATTGATCAATACTGTATCATCATATGGAAAAATGAAAACATTTTACTTACGCCTGCTGAGGTAAAAACAGAGGGGAATGGTACCCCACTCTCTCCAGGGCCTTGGGGCAGTTTTCCTGGTCCGGAGTTGAGCAGGTCCCGGAGACTGGATCCCTCAGGTTTAGACTGGGCCATGCTGGAGCCCAGTAAAAGGCTGTTAAATAGCTTAGGGCTAGAAGCAGAAGGCTTTGAAAGAGCACTGAGGGAGTCCAGGCCGAAGGGAGGTCGACTGTCTCGACTCATTATGGAGCGAAGCGAACCGGATTCTGGAGAAAGATGGGAGGAAGGAACGATGTTATTCAGATCAGTTGATGTAATCTTTTTCATGCACTAAGATTTTACACACTCAACACTTGTAACCCACTTCTTACTTACCCTTTGTGTCATCCTTGGCTTTCTGTGTGGCCAAGTCTGCCAGCCAGTGCAGAGCAGAGCTGTTGCCTTCTCCTGATGAGCGCGACTCCTTGACAGAGGACTGTGTGAGGTTACAGGGGGAGGACGTACCACTGGTGGAGGTACTGGTACTGCCCACACTTTCTCCACCCCCACTGTCTGACGATACTGGTGTCTGTGTGGTTTCTGTTTTGATTGCTGATGTTTCTCCCTCTGATTTTGGAGTGATGCCAGTACCAGAGGTTGCACCTGCGAGGACACCCCCACTGCCCGGTGTGGACTGCTGAGACACACATAACAAGATAGCAGAGTCGTCAGTTTAGGAGCTTTCAAAGTGTAGACATGAGAAAAGAAAGCTCGTAAAGTTGTAAAACTGTACCTGTGAAATCCCATTTGGGGCAGTAGGGCGCACTAGAGGCTTAGTGTGTCGATTGGCACAGGGACAGTTGGCTTTAATACCCCACTTGCCTCTTGCTGAGTGCACCATGTCTCCTATATTGTAAAGAGCTGGAAGAGAAGGACAGTACGATCATCACACCTTTTACTGTAGCAATATTTGATCACAGGTAACATTTAATGTTCCTGTGATGAGGCAGTTGATCATAATGTACATGTTACCTGTTCCAGGTATAATTTGTGTAGGCATGAGGTTTTGTGGCTCGTGAGGTTGGCCTTTGGCACACTTCAACCAAGAGAAAACTTCATCCTCCGGAGTTTCGTCTACATCTGAAGGACAGAATAAAGTCAACCATGTATTTCCAACACAATAAGCTAAATAAGGAATAAAATAAGACACACTAAACAGCCCTAAAGTTACTCTAATATCACTGCAGTGACTCACCCTCCCTTGGCCTGTTCCTGCGAAGCCGGTAGCAGTCCAGACACACTCCAAACCCACATTTACGACAGACCCAGTGGATGTTGAACAGGGTGGTCTCACACACATCGCACATTTCTCTGACGCCTCGCACGGCACGTTTCCAGGCCACTTTCTCTGCAGGACAATCAAAAAATAAGCGGATTAGACTCGTGGCAAACAAAACTCTAATGCGAAAACATGAGCTTGGAGAGATGTCTTTATACTTACGGTGAGGCTCCACCATCATCATGGCCTCCTTCTCAGACATCACCAACTGACAAAACTGATCTCCCACATTGGCCAGGATGTACTTGGATGTGTCGAGGTCGAGGCCCTCATGGACAGCGGGCACAGGTAGCCACAGTCCCATGGCCATAGAATCACTCTGCTGGGGACTTAAGAAACCTTCCACACGCAGCACACCTTTACGAGTGAAAGCCAGCCTAGTCACGAGCAAAAAGAGTAAAACATTAAGGTCAAAACACACATTTTTTTTTCAAAATAAAGAAATACATAAATAAAATTATAAAGAAAGACAAAGCTGCGTGATCCATACCTTCTGAAGTGGAAAAAACGACAGGCTACATTCGGATCATCATCGTCGTCGCTCTCTTCGCCCGTATTCCGATATTTCCGATAACGCTCCAGGCGGCATTCGCGGCACTTGTGCAAGTGAGGGGCCACATTGATGCAGGAGCCATCTTGAAGAAAGGACTCACCAGACTGCTTTAGACGACGCACCTTGCTCTGATCTTTAAGTACAGACTGACCCACTGGAAAAGAGAGTTTAGTGTTACCTCTCTTGGTAAGCTTGTTTATCACCATTTTAAAAAGTGAGAAGTGGACAAGTCTTACCTTTGAAAGGCTTGTTACGTGGACGGCTCTTAGCGGCCCCCTGGACCTTATTTTTCTGCATGATGGCTCCATCCTTGGCAGAAACAGATGGTCCTCCTGGGATTTGACCTTTCTCCAGGCCCTCTTCATTATCACTCAGATCTGAGAGGTCACTGTTGCTGCTGGACTCGGAGTCATGTTTAGATGACTGGCCTCTGTCTTCCAAGCTAAACTTCTGAGACTGGCTCTGGTCGAAGGGCACGGGCACCTCCTCCATTCCGCCAGGGCCAGCGTTTCCAAACATCGGGCAGTCTGAGGTGGATGATGAAATCTCGCTAACATCTTGCACCTCCTTTGTCTCAGTCCCTTCACTTTGTAACGTCTGAGATGAGGCTGGTGCCGGAGAGGGGGAAGTGCTGGTTGAAGCAGCTGCTGACGATGCTGGGAAAGGAGAAGACAGAATCCCCTTAGGTGGCTCTGCCATAGTGAACAGGTTCGGCTTGCTGTCCAGCGCAGGACCCATGGACTGTGGCTCGGACCCAGTTAGGCCAACGAAAGCTGTGAGGGAGGATTTTTCCCCGTATGCCAAAAATGGATTAGCAGACTCCTTGGAGTTCTGTAGAAAAAGGTTCTGGTGACTCTCTGCAGAATTAAAACCAGACTGCAGCCCTAAGCCAACTACTGAACTTCCATTATTACTGTTCTTTTTAGAAGCACTTTGGGCTCCAGAGGACACTGCTGGACCACCCACATTTAAGCCAGAGCTCCGTCCTCCTGGAGAGCCCCCCATGCCCTGAAAGGGTGAAGATGATTTGTTGAACACACCATTTCCTGTTTGCTGGACCTCAGGCACTTTAGGCTGCTCAGGCTTTTTCAGCCCTTCAGTGGGGGCTGCTGGCTTGAAAAGGCTTGGAGGCTCTTTACTCAGGCTCTCAGACACTGCAGTAAAGTAATTGGTGTCCTTGGATTGGGTCTGATCAGCAGTTAGATTTAGGCTGGTGACAGACTTCTGCGACATGCACTGGAAAAACAGGTTCTGGTCTGGCTTAGGCTGAGCCTCAGTCTTTGCTCCACCAAAACTGAAGCCAAAAGGCTTGGGAGCATCCTGAGAGGCTGTGGTAGTGGTAGGAGCTCCGTTGGTCTGCGAGGTAACATCTCCAAATACAGGAGCAGTAGGTCCAGCTTGGGACAAACGAAAGCCTGATGCCGTTTTAGATCCCTGAGGAACAGAAACACAACACGGTTAAGTCAAATAATAGAGATAACAGATTGCAAAGAGCAATTTGTTGGAAATGTACAGTATTAATGGTACTTGTTACATCATTGGTTTTACCTCCGTCTGGCTTCCCCAGTTAGAAGTTTTAGAGCTAAAACCCACAGAAGCTGAAAGCGAAACACTGGGAATGCTGTCTTGTGACCAAGAAATGGTGACAGGTCCTGGGGAAACAAGAGCAGCTGTTTTGGAATAAGCTGCCTGGTTGCCCTCCTCTCGTTCGAGCTGGGGGGATGAGGAGGCCTTGGGGGCTGGTGCTCCAGGAACCAAGACTGGCATCTGGCCTAGTGAGGGAAAAGACGCAGTGGAAAAGGGGGAAGGGGCTGGTTTGAGGGGAGGAGGAGTGGGTGTAATGGTGGTGGTCGAGTCTGCTGCTCCCTGCGTGGCGACTGCGCGACCGTTTTCTTTGATGTGGCCGGGATAGCGAGGAGAACTAGCGTTTGACTGGTCCATCTGGAGCGAGGAATTAATTGTTGGGGGCGAACCTCGGCCCTGAGGAAAGGTTCCATCTGAAGAGCTTCCATTTTTGGTTGTGCTGCTGACTCTTTCACCAGAGTCTCCAGCCCAAATCCCCATCGCGTCCACTGCAGTTTTGCTGGTGTCGCCGCAGTTTTGTGCGTCCGCTCCGGTATCTGCTGCTCCTTTAAACCGTTTCAAGTTCAAGTCATCCTCACCTTCTGAGGCAGTCCTGCGTCTGCGTCCGCTGTCTCCTTTCATTGTTTCGCTGTCCTTCCTTCGCCGCCCATTCTTGCCAAGCTAAAGGCAGAAAATATCCAGAAATAATTAAAAATCTAAATCTCAAATGACTTATTAACTAAACATACAGCACACAGCATGAGGAGAGTTTGATGGATATCGACTACTGAAACAACCCTACCTCCTCCTCTGTCAGCATGACGTGTATCACACGAGGATCAACCATCTGATTTTCTTCTCCCTGCAGCGCAAAAAAAAGAAAAAAAAGTGTAGTCATTAAGTAACATTTATTTACACCATGAACAGTAGAATTTATTTAGGCAAAACATAAACATTACCTTATCCAAGGTAATCTCCATAATGTGAGAGATAGGGTCGTGCTGTGAGACCAGTCCAGTGGCCCAGCACTCTTCAAACTCCGGCTGGTACACACGAACTTTGCGTCCTTGAATGGTGTATGAACCTGAGGACAGGTACAATGGGAAAACAGGACTCGAGAGAATTAAATCTACATCCCTCACATGTCATTTAAATCTGCCAGACAGATATGTTGCTTTTAAATAAAACACAGATGGTTTTTATTCTGAACTCAAATTCCTTCATTTCTCTAACAATACGGGTGACAGTGTCCAACCTGAGGGCCAGATCGGCTCTGTGAAAGAGACCAGCCCAATAGAGGACTTTGTAAAATGTGAAAAATACAGAGGAGGGCGGCATAATATTTAGGTCTTCCACTATAATTTGCACTAAACAAATTGCAGCAAAGGTATCGCTTCATAGGAATAGTTGTCTGCACTGTTATAGCCCATTTCCACTAGTACCTACTGAGGTCAGATGGGCTTGACTCAACTTTAAGGATTTTCCAGTAGGTGGTGGTACCTGGTACTTTTTTAGTACCTACTCAGCCGAGGTTCAAACTGATCTGAGGTCATCTGAAAACAGACTGCATGCCACCGATTAGCTAGTCAGTGGGAAGCTAATTAACCCAAGCAGCTGTGTGCCAATGTGCTTGTCTGAGTTGCTGTTGTGTAAATCACTAAACTACAAAGCCACCCAAACGCCACGTTTAAGAACATCAAATAAATCATAACCAGAAATTAATAGGCTTAACTTAAGTAAGTGCCACTGATTAGGACTCCTTTCAATTTTAATTATGTGACAAACACCCTTAATTGTTTTGGTATGTACCACGTCCCAGATGTGAAATCGAGATAAAGGAAACTGGTGAAGGTTGAAACTTACCCTTCCTGAATATCTCCTGCAGTTCAAAGTCAGTACGCCAGCTGGAGATGGCAGCCTGCAGAGATGGCTGCTCCAACAGCAGAGGGTGTCTAACATCTTTATCAACCTGCAAAAGGACAGAAACCAAACTGATCTGAAGCAGCGCTCGCAGTAGAGCTGAAATGTAGAACAAAACATGTATGCAGCTTCACCCTAGATTATTAAGTAAGAAGCACTTAATGAAAACAGAAAATAATTCAATTGTTTTACATTTAAACATGTCAGTGACATTAACATGTATCCTGAGTGATAAATAGTCAATCTGTTTAATGATTGCATGAAATAGAAAACACCAGACGCTAAATCACAAAATGTTGTTGGTACTGTTTGATATACAAGTTCACAAACTTCTTTAACAAACGCTAGAATTTTTGTATACCTCAAACCTTTGGACAGTTTTGTTGTCGGGCAGGAACTCAAAATTCTTGTTTCCAAAGTACTCTACAGGAACCAAGGATCCTAAACCAACTCTGTCCACCAGAGAGCGGAAAGTCTGTGGAAAAGGCGAGAGCATGTAATGAGATAAATACAGGGCGAGAACTTACATTAGGTTTATTCAGTTCAACAACCAAAAGGAGTAACAAAAGTATGCATTTATGCATTTTTTTTGTATGTTATACAATTTTGTAGATCAGTCTAATAGTCCACCACCAGTTACTTGCCACTATATTTGGTATAATCAGCACCTCTGTGCATTTAGGTGTGCAGACATGGTTAATACAACCTCCTTAAGTTCAAACTGAGCATCAGAATGGAGGAAAAATGGTCATTCAACTGACTGAATAAGGCATGGTTATTGGTTGTTGGTGTCAGACAGGCTGGACTGGGTATTTCAGACAGTGCTGATCTACTGGGATTTACCCACAGGACCATCTCTAGCACTTACGGAGAACGGTCTGAAAAAGAAAGTTGCCAGTGAGCAGTAGTTCTTTGGGTAAAAACGCCATGCTGTTGTAGACTGCTTGATAGAACGGCAACAGTAACTTGAACACCCACTTGATGAACCAAGATATGCAGAAGAGCATCTATGAATGCAGAACACATTGAACCTTGACGCAGATGGGCAACATCAGAAGGCCCTTGGGTCTTATTTCTGTCAGCTAAGAACAGGAAACAGAGTCTACGATTGACATAGGCTCACCAAAGGATTGGAAATATGTTGCCTGGTCTGATGAGTCTCAATTTCTGCTGGAAAATCAATCGGCAGGGTCAGAACTTGGCATAAACAGCATGAAGACATTGATCATTCCTGCCTTGCAGGCTATTGGGTTGGGTTTAATGGTGTGGGGATATTTTCTAGGCATACTCTAATCATCTTATAGTAACAGAGTATCGTTTAAATGCCACAGCCTGCCTGAGTACTGTTGCTGACCAGCTCCTTTTATGCCCACGGTGTGACCATCTTCTGATGGCTGCTTCAAGCAGGATAACACACCATGTCAAAAAATCTCAAGTCACGTCTAACTGGTTTCCTGAACATGACAATGAGTTCACTGTATTGAAATGGCCTCGACAGACACCAAATCTCAATCCGATAGAGCACCTTTGGGATGTGGTGAAACAGGAGATTTACATCACGGATGCATTAGATGTATGCATTAGTTCTGCAGCTATCAATTATTTTAGTTATCGAGTGTTCGATCAATTATCTGATTAACTGAATATTACTTTGTCATATTAATGAGCAACGATAAATATTCAAAAGAGAGGAAACTGATCTTTCAAACTGCACTACTAATTGCAATTTCTAAAATGGAAACCAATGTTTTAATAGTTTAACTGAATACAACGTCTGCCAAAACAATTCAAACCTCTCATTGTATTTAAATATCATATTAAAATCATATTTTAAAGAAAAATATTTCTTAAATCCAAAGTAACAGTAATTTAAAAAAAGAAAAAAAGGTATATACACGACCTAAGCTGAGGCACAGAATAAAACAGCCTTTACTCTTTCTTTCAATGTGTTCTTCCATTAATAGGAGGCAAAAAGAGTTCTGACTGTACTGCATCACCTGGACGTAGTAGATCTGGTGGGTGTTCAGGCGTATGTGTTTTCTGTGTGTGTGCTCGTGTGTCTGTAAATGATGACTGCAATGAAGAAAAGCAAGCATGTCCACATTTTTAAAACTGAAACTGGGCTTTTAAATGCAATATTTTCTACTGCAGAAAACAGACGTTCTAACGGTGTAGATGTAATAATTAATGGTAATAGTTGATGTCACTAATTCAGTGTCCATGTCAGCAGCCTAGAGTTTTACAGGCCCATGTATATTTTTACTGGCCTGCAGTAAAAACATTTTAAATATTTTAAATCACAAATGTGGGTGACACATTTGTGATTTACAGGGTGACAAGTGAGCGCTACCAAGTTGTTGGATTAACCCAAAGCATTGAACCAAAAAAATGCATCAACCATTTTTTAAGATTATTGAAGAATGATTTAATGCAGCTCTAATGTGTAACCAACACATCTGTAGCAACTACCAATAGGAACCAGAATATTTCAGGAATGACACCATTACTTTGTTGAATCTATGCCATGAAATATTAGGGACAGTTCTGGAGGCACTGGAGAAGGTGTAACTAATGAAGTGGCGAGTAAGTAAAGTAAACTGGCCAATTCAAAACCAAAACGTCTATGAAAGGGTAAAACAGACTGCACATTGACCTGGCCTCGGTTGACTTCTGTTTACTATCTGGAAGATAAGTAACATAAGCAGTTAATGATGTGCTGACTTTCCTGTCTGCCCTCAAGGTGATCATTAAGCCAGTTGTATACGTATGTACTAAGAGTCCATGCGTGAACACATGCAAGCATTTTGCTTGTTTTTTTGTTTTTTTTAAATGTGCATGTAGACAATGTTTTGCAATTGCACTCAAACCGTGCAGATCATTTTTTGTTAATTCTTTGTCATACATTACATCAACATTTTGGGACCAGAGTCATTTTCATATAAATAAGAAAACAGCACTCTCACACTGATTACACAAAGAAATATAGAAACAAATAATACAATTATAACATGCTTTATGCATTTACATTAAACATGGATGCTTTGATCTTATGCAAGTAAAACATCAAGCACTGAATCAAACTCCATAGTAATTGACTCATTTTATTGTTGAAATTAAGCTATCATTGCCAATATCCAGCTGCAAGTGTTAGCTGTTCAAAACACGTACGAGGTGATGGTAACCTTCAGATTGGACATTATTATACTTATATGCAAATGTGCACTGCAGAGCGTACAACAATGACTAAAATAACTCCAAGTGTGGATGTGGAAGGTGAGCAACATGTAAATGGCGCTTTAATTTTTCTTTGTCTCCTCTCAATGAGTCGGGAGACACCAGTGTGGGATCAGGTGCACACTTTATTTTCAAATGAATTTCAATGACCAAAAGAGTTATCCAACTTCCATTCACTTTACATTCCAAACATAAATCTGATCTAAGTACAGCTCACTCTACTCCTCATTCACAGTTGGAGCCCAGACTATTTGGGTGGTTAATGGTTTTGCTTGTTTCCAGCTGAGCACTCACCAGAGCAGGCCAGGCTGGTGCCGAGGCTCCGCTTGTGTCGGTAACGTCGCTACGACGGGCCCAAACAATGGAGTCTTCTACCAGCACAGCTTTCACCCCCTCGTCATACACCTGCACCCAAGAACAGCGCTGCGAAGCATTCTCAAACTCCACAAATACCTGCAAAATCAACCAGAACATACACACAAGGACTGTGAAGTGATGAAGCAAGTGAAATTACCGCAGACTCTAACACTTTCAGGAAATCGCAAGTCTAAACAAACAAAGCAAATCTGATTCCTTAAAAAGGTATTAAAATATCAAATTTGATACAAAGTTAATTAATATATTACCATCACAGGATGTTAAACTGTATTTTGGTTTTGTGAATTAAGTGAACTGCATGCTCCAACAGGTTTATATAACCTATATGTATAATATGTGTAAAATATGTAAAATCCACATTTAATTGAACTTAAACTTCAAGGAGGCTGAGTACTGCTAGAGGAAAACTTGAGATATCTTTTGTTGTGTTTTCAGGTTAGCCCTCAAAACCCCGGGCTGCTGTTTGGATTCTCTAAGTGAAAAAACATCTGCAGATTTACTCAGTAACTGCTCCTTTATGCATCATCTGTGGAAAAGTCCCCTTAACCATGCTGCCCAGCCCAGTGAGAAATCTGAAAAAAGATGTGTGATTTGGAGAGTAAATAACAGCCATACAAGTATGAGTCAGTCAACACTCGCTATAGAAGTGAAGAACACCAAATGGTAAGTCCACTTTAGTTCTTGCAGTTCTGGGTACTACTCTACTATGAATGTGCCCTGCTTGAAAAATAGCACTGGCTGTGGATACCAAGAACAAGATTAATAAAACTGTCATATCTGTCCAAATGGTATTAATTTCATTTGTCTTTTTCCCCAGTAACCATAACTGTATTTGCTAGTTCTGAAAAACAAAAACAGAACCAGACACGGGATATTACCATCACAATCAGCCTTAATAGTAGTCATTATGGCTGCCACGATTAGTCGACTAGTCAGGATTACGTCAACTATCAAAATTGTCAACGACTAATTTAATAGTCGACGTGTCGTTTGAAGCTTTTTAAGATCCCAAAAGACGCAGAAATAAGTAGTAGGATTTAAGAGTGTAATAACGAACTGAAATAGAAGATGGCAGCACTGCACGTACAAGGATTCCAGCTGCCGTTAAACCCCGAAGAAGAAGAAGCAGTGTCTGGTATCGTGGCTGTGTTCAAATTCAGGAACCGCAAACTCCTGAGCCTGCATTTGTAGGCCAATTACGTTACAGCAACACGACGAAGGCTGTTCAAATTCGAAGACTCCTCCAAATCCGCCCTTCATTTCCCCAGATTTGAAGGATGGGTCGGATGTATCTTTCGTGGCCCAACCTATCCCAGAATTCATAGCGCGGCCCTGCTCAGTTTTCTACAATGGCGGCAGCTACTTAGTTTTAATATTTCTGTTATTATTCTTTCTGGGTCAAAAAGTAAACTTTTAACATATTTTCAGGCGAGAATGTAGCTGTGCAAACTTCAAATATCTGCTCGGTTTATCAAGACATCACATATTTTCAAAAGCACTCTGACGTTTTTGGAGATGTCTGTTACCCACCAGCTCGATAGCTAGCCGGGGTTCAAGGCTCACTAGAGACGGTGAGACGCCCAGCAAATAGTTTTCGAACCCACCTCCGTCTTTCGCTACTCAGGTTAAACATGATATATAAGTCACTTAGATAACTTAAAATGTTATTGTTTGGCTTTTTTTAGTGTTTTATTTGTTCCTGAGTAAATCGGTTAGGCTGAGATTAAAGTTATAGTTTTTACACAGCTGAATAAAGTTCAAGCAGACAGCTGATTATCAGAAGTGTCAGATGCTCGAGAATATACTCCGGTGTCCTGTTATATTTAAGATAGCAATGAGCAGATGGCTGAGTTCATTAAACTCCACCGAAACAATATATTTAAATAAAATTTAATAAACTATCATCTTGTCTTCATTTTTAGTTAGCACATATCTTAAACACTTTAAGCTGTAAGCTAAGGATAGTTATATAAGAGCAGATATTCTGGTGCAATAAGCTGTACGTTTTACGTCCAACTGATGCATGATCTGATTAGTCGACTAATCGCAAAAATAATCGGTGACTAGTCGACTATCAAAATAATAGTTTGTGGCAGCCCTAGTAGTCATACTATTTTTCTTTGGAGAAAAAGAATTGTAGATGCTCACAAAACACGAGCTGGATATACAAAGTTATTAAAGCTGCTCCAAGAGTCAAGAACTGGAGTGAGAAGTGTCATCAAGAAATTCAAAGATTGCCACACAGTACAGAACAAGGACAACCTGGTGAAACATTATGCACACTGGAAGCGTGACCTTTGGCCACATGAGATGAAACTAGAGCTTTTTGATCACAGACACTCAGCTTATGTTTGGAGAAAGAACATCAAGCTCCCAGTGAAACATGGTGGTGGGAGTATTATGCTGAGATGACGCTTCAGTGCTTCTGGAACTAGGAATCTCGTCCCACAGAATAGTGAAGAAAGAAGGATACGTAAAGATTTTGAATGAAAACCTTTTTTACAAATGTAAAAAGAACATTTTCATAGAGACATGATTATTCCGTCATCTGTTACTTTATGCAAATATGCACAATGGTTGATCGTTGCCAAAGTTCACATTCAAATGATCGGCTACACAAAGTGACAAAGTAAACATAAGAACACCCGAGCTCCCACTTCTCACAAAGGACTACAGCTGTTTAATGGAGATTCCAGTCTTCCAGACTCCCACCGTCTCTTCTTCTAGTCACATTTGTTTACACTTGAGGTGGGAATATTACATCATGTTATTGATTAACACTATCTATGAAACTGATCGGCAACGACTTAGTTTTAATAGGAAAGGTTTCCCCTAACCTTTTAAGCAGTGCATTTGCATAATGACTGAAACTAGCACCAGTGATAAACAGTGGGCTGTGAGGTCAGTTTCTTGATCATTAATTTGCAAGAGAGAATGAAAGAGCCCGAATGGCAGCACCAGGTACTTGTAAGCTGCCCCCTCGAATACAAACCTCAAAAACTGCCTGTTGTTCATTTGTATAGCATCATGAAAATAAGCATCTGTTAGACTGATGTGACAGATTGATGTGACATCGGCACCTGATGTTTTAACACACCCAAACTGGGAGTTACAACCTGAGACATTTTGTGTGCAGGGGCTTTGTGCTTGGGAGACGGTGCTGGGAAAGTACAACGCCTTCAAGGACTGATGCTAGGACTGCGCCTCTTATTGTATCTTTGCCACTGGAGCCCCTCTCCGCTCAATCCCACACCTAGAACTACTAAGGCTTTTTCATCCTTGCCGTTGGGTCCCACCGGGAGCTTGAATGTGGACCTTTGCTCCAAGCCGACTGGCGTGGAACTCGAGCTGGAGGCTGCGCTCTCACTGAAGGTTCACCCACAGCAGCAGTGGATGCTGCTCTTGCCCGGCGGCAGAGGAGCAGTAGGACTGTGAGATCTAGTTAGTTTGGGCTTGGTATGACGTCTGGCGATGATGTCACGCAGTGCCTCTGTTTGCTTCTTCCACAGATCAAAGCCTTAATGGCTTTGATTGATTGCCCAAATAACTCGGCAGCAAATACTCAGCCCTGTCATCATGCACATATCATCACAAGTCAAGACGTAAACAGAGGTTTCCTCTTCTAATATACGCGGAGGGAAATCCCGTACTTTATGTGTTGTACCGAGTGAATCAGCTGAAAGGGAACTATAATTTTATAGGTGAAATGTAGCCGTACTTATTTGGATGCCTGGACATATACTCTGAAGGCAGCAAACTTGCAGAGACAATACCAAGCAAACTGCTTAACCTCCAGGTAGTGATGGTTTGCCACTGTGCAAGACAATTCATTCTCAAACAACAAGGAAAAACGTTCCAAAACCTTGGTACATCCCACGCAAAAGGCAACAGATTTGCTAACTTTGTCCATGTGGCATCAAGCTTTACAGTACCGTATTTCCCGGACTACAGAGCGCACCTGAATATTAGCCGCACAAGCTAAAAGCAGGGGAAAATCCTGTTTTGTACATACATTAGCCGCACCTGACTAAAAGCCGCAGGTGTTTCAATGTTGACTTATCATATGTAAGAGAATATGCACAAATCGAATTGTCAGGAAAGAGATGGCTGTTTGGAGACACACCACTTTTATTAATATTTTGAAAAACAAGTTATGGGTACATATTTGCATAACCTTTTAGGGTATGTGTACAAGTAGTGGTAATTACAAGTACAAAACATGTACTGTGCTTCATAAATGAGTAACAAATGTAGTACATAACAATAACCTACAGCACACCAGAAAAATAGATTCAGACTACCTTTTAGGCTCAGGTGCAGTGACACGGCTTTAACAAGAAGAAAAGTCAGTCATTCACCACCATCTTTCTCTTCTTCCTGCGCACTAAAACCACCAAAGTCCTCTCCTCCAGTGTCGGAAACGAACAGGCTCAGGGTGGCTTCATCATCCACTCTCAGCTCCTTTCTTTCGTTGTCACTTTCAAAACCAAAGAAATCCTCATTGTCAGTGTCAGAGTCGAACACCTTCTGAAGAGCCTCCTCTCCATCAGGCAGCAGTCCAGCCCTTCGAAATCCGTTGGTGATCGTGGATGTTTTCACACTTTCCCACGCTGTCAGAATCCAGTGGTGGAGTTGGGCATAACTTGCTTTTTGCAAGTTTATCGCCGCTCATCATCCACGCCTCCAGCTGAACGCGTAGTGCTACTTTGAAGTTTGTTTTTCGCGCTACTTCGTACGGCACTACGTTGCCTGGCGGATGGACATGTGACTAACATACCACTCTTGAACTCCGATCCTTCCGCCAGGCAACGTAGTGCCGTACAACAGCGGAACAAACAAAACAAATCCGCTCATGGACAATCCATAGAAAAGCCGCACCTGACTAAAAGCCGCAGGGTTCAAAGCTTGTGCAAAAAGTAGCGGCTTATAGCCCGACAATTACGGTAATTGTTCAGATTTTAAGGTTTTGCTGCACTCGTCTCATGCATCTGCAGCCTTCCAAATACAGTACTCTATGAAATCCACAGATCTCGGTGTCAAAAGCTTTCACTGGTCCAAATAAATCACAGGTAATAACCGCTTGTCTGCAGCACATATGGAGAGCATTTGTGCCAAGTAAGTGATCCATGATTTCCATGGTTCTTCAGTTTTACTTTTCCAAAGGTAACAAGGAATAAAAATCACCAACATGTCAAGGATTAATGACTTTAAAAAAATTAAAATTTAAATCAACCAAAACCAGTCTCTTCTCAACTTCATCAGATATCTTCACAATCTGGTGTTTCTCTGTATAGACAGGTGCATATGCATTAATGACTAAATACCTATACTCCACCTCCATAGTGTTAGACTGCAACTCCAAACTACTGTGGCCCTGGAGCTTGTAGTGCATCCACCACAGCTGAAGGTCTAGCATCACCACCTGCCGTCCAAGACAGTGATGTTGGAGTACATGTGACAAAAGAAGCATCCTCTCTGGAGAATTATCTGAATGATAGAGGGCCCCTGCAACAGCAACCTGGAAAGCGATCCGGTGCGTAGGGAAAACAGAAGACAGGACAGCCAGGACTAGCAGGTTCGCAGCCACTGGAGTTTCATGGTAACTGCGAGGAGTCTGTCCACTTGTAAACTGACTGCAAAGAGACTCAGTCTCTCAGACAGACTTTGAAAAACTGCCAGATACAACAAAAAGGCCATCTGTTTCCATTTATACAATAAGCGCCATATGTTAAAATCATGAACTGCCAAAGGTCTAAAATGCAGGAATGCAGAAACTTTACTAAAATTAGTTTATTGCTTGATTTTAGTCACTTTTGTCACTATTCTGACAATCTGTTTTTGTCACAACACCAGCTGCAACAACGTGGTTAGTACTGTTTTAGCTTTTTAAGTCTGCACATATAAGTACCATGCTCCTAGGGGATCTAATGTCATTTAATGAAGAAGGAACAACCACAAAGTGAGCTTTGAGTACCCTACCAAATGCCGCTTGGTGCAAAACCTTCTTAATCTAAATTTGGTGTTGCTTTTTATGAATCCAGAGCATACGTTCTTCTTTCTTTGTTGTTAGGATCTGGTCCTGACAGCCTGCACTGACATCTATGAGATAAGATAATCAGAAAGCACGTGTGATAAAACATATCAGACGGTTAAAGATGATAAGAAGCAAAAATTCATAAATTTCTGTATGGCATCTACGACTATCAGTCATCTTAGTGGCTGGATCATTATTGTAATTTCATTTGCCTGCCTATTTAATAAATCTTGTGTACCTTCAAGTCCAGATCAAGCTGGGACGACAGGAAGAGTACCTATGATCAACAAAGAGAAGCCATACTAAGGTTTCTGCAGGTTCACCTGGGGAAGGATCATTAACGATTGCCTCCGGCTGTCTTTGTCTCCACGTTACCAGGGTGCCTGGTCCAGTCTGTCATCAGCAGCACACACTAAAGGTGTTGGATGGCTCTTGGCCTAACCCCCTGTCTGCAACTGAGGAAGGCTTGACTCTCTGTTACTTTACTAGTGACTTCCTTGCAGGTTTTCCAGCTGTGTGGTGCAACTAGGGCCTCTCGTCAGCTGTCTACGCCCAGAGAACACCTGCAGTGGAGGCAATGGTTTTTGAGTTGTTAGTTGAAATATGACCCCAACTAGCCCATATGACCCTATATTGAAGTCACTGGACCCTTACCTGTATTCGCAAATGGGCTCAATCGGACTTAGCTCAGACCTTGTAAAAGGAAGAGAACGTTTATGTCCGATCACACTTCTGATTGAACATGTTCTCATATCCATATCTTGTGGGAAATATGTAGAAAGGTTCAGGGCTACAGGGCATATATGGTCTAGTGTGGATCTAACTGATAAAATGTGTCCCTTCACAGCACGTTTTAATTTATTTATTTGGGTTTCAGTTCAAATTAGGGCTGCCACAAACGATTATTTTGATAGTCGACTAGTCACCGATTATTTTTGCGATTAGTCGACTAATCAGATCATCATCCATTGGACGTACAGCATACAGCTTATTGCACCAGCAGCATCTGGTCTTATATAACTATCATTAGCTTACAGCTTGAAGTGTTTGTGCTAACTAAAAATAAAGACAAGATGGTAGTTTATTAATTTTTAATGAAATTTGCAGATTGTTTCGGTGAAGTTTAATAAACTCCTTGCTTTCTAAAATATAACAGGACACCGGAGTATATTCTCCAGCGTCTCACACTTCTGATAATCAGTTGTCTGCTTGACAGTTTTAGCTGTGCAAAAACTATAACTTTAATCTCAGCCAAACCGATTTACTCAGGAACAAATAAAATACTAAAGAAAGCCAAACTAACATTTTTAAGTTATCTAAGTGACTTATATATATGTTTAACCTGACTAGCGAAAGACGGCGGTGGGTTTGAAAACGATTTGCCGGGAGTCCGGTGTTCTCACGGCTCTAGTTAGCCTTGCCCCCGCGTAGCTAACGAGCTAGTGGGTAACAGACGTCTCCGAAAACGTCGGAGCGCGAAAATATGTGGTGTCTTGATAAACTGAGCAGATATTTGAGGTTTACACAGCTACATTCTCGCCTGAAAATATGTTAAACGTTTATTTTGTGACCCAGAAAGAATAATAAGAGTAAAGTTAAAACTAACTAGCTGCCGCCATTGTCGACAACTGCGCTGGGCTGCGCTATGAATTCTGGGACACAGCTTCTTCTTCTTCGGGGTTTAACGGCAGCTGGCATCCTTGTACATGCAGTGCTGCCATCTTCTGTTTCAGTCCGTTATTACACTCTTAAATCCTACTACTCATTCCTGCGTCCTTTGTGATCTTACAAAGCTTCAAACGATGCGTCGACTATTAAATCAGTCGTCGACGATTTTAATAGTCGACATAATCGTGACTAGTCGACTAATCGTGGCAGCCCTAGTTCAAATACACTCAAAGTTTAGATAAATTCAATGTTTAAAAGACACTGTGCTCTTTGGAAAGTTAACTTAATATTGACCAAAAATCATTGTAGTGGGATTTTTTTCAGATCATGGATGAGCGCTGCCCTACAAAGAAGAAAAAACATTACAACTACCAATCTATCCTCCATCTTCTTCACTAGACCCCTGACTCACACCTGCCAGCTACACGTCTTTAAAAAGGTTAGCACATAAACAAGCTTTTCACGTTTTTGGACTGATCAGTTAGCCCACCTATTTTTTCAAAGCTCAGATTTCCTGACATGTCCTTACATGTTCACTGGATGGTGGGGCTCTGAGAAGTAAACACCGGTGGCATAAACCCTCCAAGCTGGACAGACCCCTGACACATACAGCAAGGTTTAAAAGCATAAAAGGGTGTGCAGTACCACATGTCCAAGTCCTTTTGTTTTGTTTATCACTGATGGAGCAGGTTATCAGATTAGGAGACGAACATGGATAGAAGATGTTTTTCATTATGTTTTTATAATTATGCATCGACATGCACGATAAGGGCAGAGCACAGGAACAAGTTCTCACACAAGAAGTAAATTCCTCAGTTTAAGATTTATTTCCCAAGAAAAAAAACAACAATACACAATTAGGAAATGCACACCTGAGGTCAATAAGTAGTATTGCTACTCTTTAGATAAAAGCAAACAAAAAAAGAGGACTAAGGGCTACATTTTTTGTTGTAGCTTGCTTTTTCTAATAAACAAAAAGATAAAACATCGGAAGCGATTACATTTTTTTTCTTAAAACTACATTTTTACTTTACTTGATAAACATCTATTAATGTCAATTCAAATGCATGCTACTGTAATAACCCGCATTTGGACTACAAAGTGCAGCTGTCATGTAGGTCAACCACCGCCACCCAGTTTTCAAAAACTCTCCCAATTTTTGGGCTCGGCAACACTACACTTTCATTCATTCAAATTACCACCCCGAGCAACAGTGTGAATACTTAATAATCTGGACGCAGAGTACGCTCGCAGGGATTCCTGGTTCGCCCCTTTATGAACTTGTAAGGCCTTTAACTAGACATGCCTCAGCCAACTGTGGAAGCTCATCAACCTTTACGGTTACTCTGTGACTGCCGGCGATTTGTTTCAGTGAAATGAACCCTTAGTTAGCTCTAACGTATCGATGCTTTCGAAATTCGTGCTAAATAGTTAACGAATAACACTGGAGCTGGGTGTCAGAGAGCTGAAAAGCGAACAAAGCAAAGGCCAAAAAAAATCCCCGGCCTCGAGTTTAGCTGCGCCCCAGTGGCTGCGACTTGGAGCTAACCAGTATGTCCAAAAGCTAACATAAAATACTAGCAAATGTAGCATCGGTGCTAGGTAAAAATGTGTTCGCTAATGTAGAGCACATAATAAACAGCTGGTACGCTGTGCATGTATGTTAACTGTTGTGTATTTAGCTATGCAGGACGGCATCAGCTGAATGTAAACACTGACCGTTAGCCCCGCTGCAGTGGTTGTTGTTGTCGCCTCCCCGACGCTAACCTCCGGGGCGGCCAGGCCGATGACACTCACTGCCCGCACAGTTCCCCGAAGCCAGTCCCGGGCCCAGGCAGCCTGCTCCGACTCGGATCCATTCGCGGACCTGCCGTCGTCGAGGAGCAAAAGCAAACGCTTCCCTATCAATTCAAGAGAGTCCTCCATGGTTTGCTCACAGGCTAGCTGCCTCTAGTAAGCCACCATAAACAGTGTTAACTTCTCCGCTTGGGATGGGAACTCAAGAAAGCTAAGGTTAGGGTACGATCGGAAAACAGCTTTAAGCTCGATGCCCAATACGGCTCGATTCGACGATTGCGCTGCACCCCGGGGACACGCGGCTGAGGACCGGGTCACGCCAGGAATTCACCCAGTCGAAACGTTTTTGTCCTCGGTGTTAACGCGACTATCCAGCTCTGTCCGCCATTTAGCCCTGCAACAATCAAACGCACTCCTCGTATTCAGGCAGCACTGCGGAGACACGGAGAAAGTGTGCGCAAACGGCGACCTCTAGCGACAGGACCGCAGAGCACCTCAACGATAGCTGCTTTATTTTTCAGGATTTTCCGCAGTGTTAACCAGAGATAGCTGGACCAGCCCAACTACACTGCAAATGGTTAAAATACTTTTATCAAAACGATTATTTACATTATTTGTATTTAATTTGATTCAACAACCTATTGATTTATTTTACATGGATATTCGCTTGTTACAAAGATCACAAAAAATAACATATATACATTTGTTGTTAAAATTTAAGTCTTCAATTGTACAAAAATACTGCCAGTAAACAGGAAAATAAGCTTGGAGTAAGCGCACAACGTGTCATCTAATGAATACATGTATTTCTGTGATTGAAATTATTTTTTCATGAGGATCACTGTGGTTATTGTTGTTGATTGTGACCACTAGGAGGTGCTACATCGCCACAAAGCCATCATTAAAGGGCAATGACGAGACTTCCAAGTGAGGCTTTAAAACAGTTTAAAAGAAATTTAATAAATGTGCCTTTCTATCTATAAACAAATATAACTGTGAGCTATATTTTTGGGATATTTATGGCTGTGTATCTTTGCAGCAATCTTCTTCTTTTGGCTGCTTCCTTTAGGGGTCACCACAGGAGACCATCTCACCCTGTCCCCCAGCATCCTTCTCTATTACACTGGTGTAAAAGAGAAGTTACTCCTTCACTGCATCCATATGAACATAATTTTGTATCATATATCCCACCTCTGCATGTGTCCAAACGATCTCACCTTTGCCTCTCTTTGTCTCCAAACTGCTCAATTTGTGCTGTCCCTAATGTCCCCCAATGAAAATCTGACGATATTCAGATAAATGCCTGGTCCTGACCCCATGCATTTAGTAAACATTTATTAAAATATATAATTTTCACACATAAACACCATACAGCTGGAAAACCACACTGAAGAACAACACAGAAATTAATTTGAAAAACACACCTCCATGTTTATTCATGAGTTATACAAGATACGATACATTAGAGTATGTACAAAAGTCTCAACAATGAAATATCAAAAGAGAAAATAATACAAATATTTTAATCTTTCTTCCAATAAAAACCTGCATCGTGTCTTATTGCAAGCCAGCTTCTTCAGACTGGCATTACGCTTCAAGTCAGCCACTGGGTGTCTCTTATGAAAGGTCATATTTATAAAATGTGGTGTGAGGTTATTTTGAAATCCGGCAAGCATGTATAGGTTATCTAAGAGAAGTAATGCCAGCATGCCTGTAGAGGTATGCAGTATGTGCAAGGACATTTGTGAGCACTCTGTGCCAGTGTGCAGCTATCGACATACAGTTTGAATGCATACGTTGCTGACAATGAACAAACCATAATCAGTTTTTCTCTTCTGCATCTACAACAGTTCCAAAAACCAAAAATATCACTTTGCACTCAAAACATTTAAACCGCTGTCTCAAGCTTTAATACCCGTTCAGCATGCAGTTACAATCAGACTCATAAACTTCAGTTCCAGAGGAGCGTTCGCCCTAAATCTGACGGCCTTCGCTGTTATCGCGCCACATCTTAAACTTACAAAACTTAGCTGTAACAAAGACAATTGAACCCCTCGCTTCATAAACGCGCCGATCAAGATGCAGAAACCTTTTAAAGTCCGGCAGTAATGACACAAAATCCCAGTGTGTTGCATACCGGCAGCATGCGTGCTCATGCACTCTGCAGCTACTGGAGTTGCATGCAGCTGTGCGGTACACATTCAGCCTGTTCCTCCAGCTCAGGGCAGGGGGTTCCAGCGTTGGCTGGTCGTAAGAGGATGTAACGTGTGCGGTGGCGGACGCCGCCCCTGGAGCAGGGACCCAGACACAAACCCCAAGACGACCAGAGCGACACTTCACAGTCCAATGGCGTTGCTGAGAAAGAGATGAGGAAAATATAAGAGACAGCCAAAAAGGTGTAGAAGTACTGCGATTTACCAAAGACGCAACTATGCTGTGAGTTTCCTGTAGCATTTAAAGGGACTGAGTGCATTCCCATTTTATACTATGATTTAACCAACCAAATACTCATTAAATCACATTTCTATTTATTCAGTAGAGACATAGACTGCTAACCTACTTAAATCATCATTAGATGTGACTAAATGAACCATAATGTGACTTCAATGCAATGAAAAACACAATAAAACCACATTATGTGTCTCTTTGATTACCTGTGCTCTCCTATCCAATCATTCGCATCGATATTTGGCCTTTCAGCATTAAATGTGTCCAGTGGTCATACCTGAGAAGCGGCGGGGACTGATAGAGTTGGGCAGAATGTGGTTGGACATCGCGGTTTGATGGTCACGTGATCTGCTCTGTCGCGTGATCCTTATGCTGGCAATCGGTGGAAGATCCTTCAAGCGTGGATAGTAGAAGGAGTTGGCCGGGTGGTTTGGAAACTGAGAGGTGATCTGGAGAAGTCAACAAAGAGCGGTGAGGCATATCTCATCAGGAGAGCCAGCAGATTCTCAAGACAACTTTGAATGGACAATAGCCCACTTTCAGACACATGCTGGGAAAAGATAGATGGT
The DNA here is from genome assembly GCF_964374335.1 of Astatotilapia calliptera. NCBI lineage: Eukaryota > Metazoa > Chordata > Actinopteri > Cichliformes > Cichlidae > Astatotilapia > Astatotilapia calliptera. Next base: position 28,424,703 of record NC_137423.1, read on the forward strand.
CCGTTACGCAAGAGAGCCTTCTTAACTGAAAAAACAACTTCATGTCAGACGTGAGGCCTGCCAAGCAATAACTTAAGTGAAGGAATGATATCCCTTAAGCATCCTGCAAAGTTCTAAAAATAAAAATAAGACTATACAAAAATGTACCTAGAACGTAGAGAAGTGTCAGGTTATGAGCACATGATGTACTAGTCCACACTGGAAGCATTCCTACCTTTGTGATGTTTTCTGGAGGGCTGGTGGGGAAGTTAGGAGAGGAGAAAGTGAATCCACTGTCTGTGCCGGCATCATAAGGGTGGAGGTCAACCGTCACTTCCTGTTTCCACTGGTTGCCCTCACAAAGATTTAGGCTGTCCACACCAACAAACCAGTCAGGGCTGGGGATCACCTTCACCATCAGGGACAGCTGTTGATACAAGAGACACTGTTAAGTGAATATTTAAGCTTATAGGCCAGAACTAGTCTTAATCGGTCAAGTCATCGGTTCATAAGCAGATTTAAACTGAGTGGCAAAGCTATAAAGTGCTTTAATGTTGACAGCATGGATGTCTTTGTGTCGGTGTCAGGGTGGAAAAGCTAACTTACAGGGCCCTGTGGGAAAAAATAAATGCCACCTAAACCTAAAAAGTGGCAGTAAGAACTGCAATCAAGCATTTGTAATAATTGGCAATAGGTCTTTCAGATTACTGGGGCTCACCATCTTTGCAGAATTGTTTTAATACAACCCTAGTAAGTGGTCTGCTTATGGTCATCCCAAAGCATCTCCATCAGATTTAACTCCAGACTTTGATTAGGCCACTCCAAAACCTTTCTGTTCATTTTTCAGTCATTCAGAGGTCAGTTTGGATAGCATTTTTCACTTCGTTCATAAACAAAATCATTGTACTTGGGTTTGACTAATGAAATGTGCATGATGATCTAAAACATGTAAGTGCAACAAATATGCAAAAAAAAAGAAAAAAGAAAGAAATCAGGAAGGGGCCAGATACGTTTGAATGAATTGTTCATTATTTTGATTTATTTTCACCCTGCAAAGCATCAGCAGCATTTTGTGTTCAGTCACTATTCTCAGATGTCAGACTATGACGGTGAGCATTTTCCTTTTAACATCAGCGATGATGAAAATGCAGTCACATTAATCATTAATTAGTAGTCTAACTCACTATAGCACAAATGTTACACTCAATCCTCTGTTATTATTTCTGTGGTTACAATCAAAAGTCTAACTGTGGAATTTTGGATGAGAAAAGGCTGACCGAAGGCTGTTTGGGGAAGAAAAGACAAACAATCCATAAAAAACAATAAATCTGATCCCATCAGCACAGCAATATTTTGTTATAATGCTTCTTGTCTTTTAGTATAGTCTAAACCGTAATTATGTGGACAGCCAAGCTCTTTTTGTTCATCAGGCTCTGTGCTTTAGAGCATCCACTTTGTTCTAAAGTAATGCTAAAAACATCCCAGCTTTAATATGTAATAGACGTGATATACTTATATTTCCAAATTACAGGGCCCAGATTTTCGGGGGTTCAACAGCAGTTGGACATTTGGCTACCAAGTGTGTTAAACATTAGAATATGTACTAAAGAGTTTAGACTGACAAAAAGTGCTTGTCAATATAAGTAAACAACGTGGTCTTCCAGAGGGATCAGAGATAGTTGGCTTGACAGATCAACAGACAGGCATGCACGCAGTAACACTCTCAGAAATAAGCTTACAGTATAAGCCCATTTTTGTCCTGATAGGTATTATCTACACGAAGTTATCGCCTAAGCAACATTACTGGACCTTAAGGCAGCTTTTCAGGGGCCAAAGAGAGTACATATTTTCACTTTTAGGGTTTGTGAGGCAGATTATGTTCAGTTTCTTTAGTATCCAAGTCCTTTAATGTAATCAATTAGATTATGTTCACCTGTGACTCTGCTTCAATCTTCCGTCTGTGTATTTATAGTGCTGCCTTCCCTCTACTGTCAATGTCACTGTTAACTTTACACAATACAAGTTGCTGTTCTCTGGTTTTTAGTGTCTTCTAGCCCCAGGGAGTTTTTACTATTCATTGACTTTGTTTCTCTTTTGTGGTTTGCCTCACAAACATCATCAGCTTAACAAAGGGCTTGCCTTTTGCTCCTGCCCCCCCGTGTCTGCATGTTGGGTCCTTCTTCACCACACACTAACACCTAAACTTGTAAAACCTAAACTTGGGCTCTCTGTGTTAAAGTGGATACATGTGACTGTCCAAATGCTCACTGCGTGAACTATATTACAGGAATCATTCTGCAGAACTATAAATGCATTAAGAATGACATCACGCTCAAAAACACAGCTGATCTCAGGATTTATAGCTCTAAAACTTATAAATGCATGTGAGCTCATGAGCTCACTCAGTTTCCTGTACAGGTTTAGATTGTGTGTTCTCTGTGATGGATGTTTCCTGAGTGCCAGTGACCTCATACAGGAAGTGGCCTGGAGGTCAGCACACACCGAGTTCACAGATGACCAGAAAAAAGCACATCTGAAAACGCCTTCTCACTCAAGGGCCGATATTTGAGGACCTTGGCTAAGCTGCTCAGTCTCAGGGAGGGATTGCTGGGCTTGGCTGGCTTTTGATGGATAGGAAAGGGTGGCCTGGAGGATGGGGGGGAAAGAGCTGGAACAGAAATCAAACTAGTCAAAAGAGACTCAGACAGGAGAGTAGCTAGAGTCAGAATGACACATGAGGTCTGTTTCTTGGCTGTAATTCATGCCAGAGAACAGAAAAAAACAAATCAGAGGTCGCACTCTTGCTTTTATGAATCTACTCATTCACTCTTTCCTTTCTTCCTCCCTTTATTCTGCAAACACCGCTCCTTCATCGTCCTCTTTTTTCAGCCTCCTCTGAAACAGCGGCTTTTCCAAGAAATCATTCCGCTATATCCATCGGGCCACTCAGCAAGGATGTCTTCTCAGGGGTATTCCTCGTCAGCAGCTTGATCAGTCCGCGGATGTTTTGCAACGCACGGGCCAGGAAGTGTCTCCAACGCATAGACGGTTTCAAATCTCCCATGACCCCTCTCACTTTTTTCCCCAACCCATCAAAACAAACAGCATAGTCATCCCTGAAAGCATGCGACTCTGTCACCTGAATTCTTGCTCTCAAAAAGCCCTGAATTTCCCAACGGGGCTTATTCGTTGTAATCTGTCTGTTTTAAATTACACACCAAGAGCAGAAGAGTCATGAGCAGTGGAGATGGAAATCATATGTGTTTGGGATTTTTTTGCTTTTTAGGTCACTGAGCATGAATGTTTTGGTTGTTTGGAAGAGAAAGGATGGTATTTATAAATGAGCGTGCGGGAGAAACAGACAGAGAAGCACAATAGCAGACTGAGCAGACGACAGCTTCACATCATTCACGTGTGCTCAGCACAAAACCGCCGATGTCACGCTTTCCTTTGCTGTTCTGCCCACAGGTCTAAAAACAGACCATTTGAAAGCAGCCACAGGCATCATATACCTAGATGACAAGCTGCTAAGCTGCTGTCCATGACTCGTACTTACCAACGATGCCCTCCGACCAGGTTGTTTATGATTTTTTTAAGGTCCTCGGGTTCAAGCAGTGCGACAGGCAATAAACAAATGTAGGTCACCAGACTTTCAGGCAGACACACACCTATTCCTACAAGCTCCAGTAAAATGTCCACCCTCTCCTCTATACACCTTTTTCCTTCTTGTTCATCAGCTGCGTATGCCTGACTCATAAAGGGGTTATTTTATTTCGAGTTGTAACTTTTCCACATGGCCATGCCTCAAATCCTTTGCCTTTGTTTAAGGCCCGGCTCCTAAATTTAACCTGAGCCTCAACAAAGAGTCCAACCGTGACTTTTGCTCCCGCACTCGGTCACCATTCAAGATACGCAGCGCTATCCAGCAATGAGTAAAGCCACAACCTTAAATATGGCTCATGTGGGACCACAGCGGTTATCCTCCACAGCTGGTTCTTTAGTGCAACAGTTTCACATTGTGTTTCCTTAGAAAAGGATTTTCCCTGCTAAGCTGCAGTACAGGAAATCTGACACAGAAGAAAAGAAAAGTTTGCAAAAAAAAAATCTTGGTAAACATTTACTTAATTTGGTTCACTCGGGTAGCTGAAGTCACATGAAGATGTTCTGATCACCTGGGATCACTTTAAGGTTGAGCACACGGGTAAAATGATCAAAGCAACCATTAAATGTTGGTGTAGAAGAGGCATGGGAGCATATGTTATTATTCTTGTCTGCTTCCAAAATATGGAGCCAGTTGAAGGCTTAAAGCAGGTAAACTGTTAGCAAAAGTTATCTACAAAAGCAGCTGACATTTTCTTGTCTTTATTGGACCATGGGCGAAGTGTAAAAACAGTGTGCTGCTCTTTATATAGTGGGTGTCATCTAGTTGTTATATATTTAATTTCATCATCACATGAAGACAGATTCCAGATTCCACTCGCTATATCGTAACGTTTGCTGTACCAATTTATCAAACTTCTTATCTAACGCTAAGAAAACAGGCAAATGTGTTTCCAGAAACAGCTCCCTGTGCTGCGCGTCATCATGGGTCCGCAGCAGACAGAGCACAGACCTTGCAGGATGGATGTGGGCGTTTGTGGCTCCAGAGCTGAAGCACTTCAGCTAAACATAGGCTGATTGGATAGTGGAAAGAAGTGGTGAAGTGTTTAATCAGAGCAGATGAACGTGGATGTTATGGGGAGGCTGGTCACCAGATGACAGAATAGGTTTAGCCCAGCAGATGGTTTGTGTGACTTACTGCGTCTGAGTATTTATGAAGGTAAATTTGTGCCTACCAGTGAACTCCGGGGATGAATAAGCATCTCTGTGGAGCTGTGCCCGATGCCGTTGGGGATGCCAGCCGTTCGGTACATGGCGCCGACCACGCGTTTCTTCCTGGCCTCCTTGGCTGTCTTCATCAGCTCCACCGTCACTCCGAGTTCAGCGAAGCTCTGAACCCCTGCGCTGGCTGGAGCGCCCTCCTCCCATAGCCGAAAATGACGATTATGGCTGACCGCTAAAGAGAGAAAAGAAATTGAAGAAAGAGGAGATGACAGGAGTAAGATGCTTATTCACTGGAATGCATATCAATGTCAGCGAAGCACCACAGAGCCTCAGCCAGACGATGAGATCATTTCCACCAGTGGAGCCTGCATGTATTTCTATGGCTCTCTCCTCCTTCCTGCACTTAAGCATTTAATTCTAAAGGAATTGCCCACATGCATGTCTTTGGCAATATTGCAAGGTTACAGTTACGTCTTTTCTCCATCTATCACTGAAGAAACCACAACACTGCTGCCAGGAGGTAGGTCAGGAACTCGGATTGGCAGCCAGATGGTGGATAAAATAATAAATTCATAACTTTTACTCTTGCTTTTTCTGATACGTCGGGTCCGTGAGCATTTGCCTCACATTCCTATGTTTTGTTGTGGCTATCTATGAAATCGCTTTGAATGGAGACACTGATTTAGGCTGAACTGTTTGTACCACAGCTTCTGGAGCTACGTTGTTGAATCCCACAGAGCTACTGGCCTGGGCCGGTGGTTTTAAGGGCAAAGTAAGGTTAGCCAGAAACACGTTGACAAATGCTCTGATGGTTCTGCCTTACCTCACTTTTCAGACCCGTGTACAGACGCACGCACGCCAACGCATTTAAGTTAAAACGCCGAACCACACACACACATGATCTGCCCAGCACACTTCACACACTATCTTGTTTCTTTCCAAACTGCGATTACTTCATGCTTAATTACATTACCATCCTAACAAACTTCCCACAAGCATCATTGAAACTTGATAACCCATCACGTTTGAGCCCTATCAAGACATTAAATCCCATTTCCCTCTAATTCTCTTGAGTATTTGTTTTTGGCTATGACAAACTCCATTCCTCCTTTATTCTGTTGGCCGTCAGACCTTCTTCAGGTTGTTTTTTTGTGCGGTGACAGATTTCATCCCCAGTTTTCTTTGTGTCCCCCTGCTGCAGACTCTGAGGCTACTGAAGTCTTTGTTTTTCTTTTCTTGTGACAAAGTCCAATCCCCGGTGCCCAGCACCCTAGAACATTAAAAGCCATTATGGGTGTGTCAGAATCTCTGATGCCTCTGTCTATATGGAGTAAGTAGGACATCATCCTCTGGCAAAGCAGTCAAGCACCAATGGGAGACCTAGAAACCAGACAAAGCTGCAGCCACCACACAGCAGTCCAAGACGCCGCACACACAGATGTGCAGACATCTGCCATCCATCCATCCACAATGTTTGTTTTTTGCTTTTTTTAAAAGAGGGAGAATATAAGGTTGTATCTGGTTCTGCTTCTCCTCCGCCTGGCTCCGAGGTGAGTGGTCTGACCCCACCACACCCCAACTATCATCACCCACCTTCAGCAGCCCCAAACTCACCACTCCAGTCTTTACCGCCAACACTGTGGTAAACCAGCGGAAATGTGGGAAGGAGAGTAGGACTGACTCGAAGAAATAGAGAAATATTAAAGATACAGCTGAAGAGAAGTTAGAGAAACAAAGAGAAACGCTACCATCTGGGAGCGTTTAGGTTGTTTTTCTTGTTGCTCTCAACTTTTTGCTGTTTTGCTCATTAACATCTCTAACCTCTTTTTGTATGCAGTTGTGCATGAAGCTCCTTGATGAGGAACAAAAAATAAATAAACTGCCCTTGGGTGAAGCAGAAGTTGCTTCAGTGTGACTGCTCGTCCAAAATGTCCTTAAGTCTCACTGTGAATGTGATTTGTGCATTTTGATTGGCTCACCTGTTACACAAAAGCTTTACATCGGTAAACTCTTAACTGCTGAAAATAAATGAAAAAAAAATACTGTGACTCTTTGCTGCTGTTGCGAATCTGAAGTAATAGTGCACATGCAATGGATTATCAGGTGTCACAGTAAAAATTTCCATTTAACATGGATGATTTTCCAGTAACCTGTGTTTCCACCCCCATGGGTCTTTCTCACCTATGAGTTTGGACCACTGTGCAGGGGGTCGGAACAGTGGATACTGCTTTGGGAAAGCCTGAGGGCTCCAGTGACCAGTAAAGACCAGGATGTAGGAAGCAGGACTCTTGGCTGTGCATTCTGTCCCAATGAGCGGTCGCAAAGGCCCAGCAAATGTGAAGCCAAGCTTCACAAGTACGAAAAGGAGCTGCTGCAGCCAGCCACAGGTCAGGTGCTCTGATGACATCATCTGCAAGAAATGGAGAAATGAAAAACAAAAAAACAAAAAAACATTAAAGTCTTTCTCCTTGCTCTGTGCACAATCATTGTAAAAAGAAATAAATAAATCACTGTGGCAAATGGCATGAACAAAAAGCTGCTGAACAAGTCTACCATAAACTCTGTGACATATAATCTTTGTACGTGGGCAAGTAAATGAAAAGATCGCAAGACGAACATTTAGGAAACCAAACCCAGACAATCCCGGAAAATCAGTATGAGTGGGGAAATTCCATATCCCAGCCCTGATATCAAAACACAGCCTTTTTATCAAAGACCAAAGCCCGATGAACTCCCTGACCCTTAGGCTTCCTATTAAAGAAACTCTCCCATTTCTTTGGTCGGGCCAAGAGACTTCTGACAAAAAGCCAATTTCTGGCTACAGGGAAAACATCACGTTGTAATGTCTGCTGTAGACGCCGCCTTTAAATAAAACAACATCTCTGAGGATGGATACAAATTTCTGTCTGCTCTACTGATCTCACCGACTGACCATCCACTGACCACCAGCTGCTGACTCAGACTCACACTCTATTAAGAGGCAGAGGGGCGACGGGGGCATGACAATTGCTCAAAATGCATTTCAGCTCCATAGGTCACAGTCTAGAAACCCCCATTTGTTTTGAACTCTTTGTGATTTTTACATTCATGAGAACAATATTATTGGGAAATCCACAGAAATTCTGGTGAAAATGCTTTTAGTTGAATTTATTTTTAAATTTGTGGTGTTTTGTTTTTCTGTTTTTTTAATGAGTCTACCGTTGTGGAGAGATAATCTGTTATCTCTAACAAAGTAGCCAACAAAGTAGTCACTACATCCGTCCTCTCAATTTTCTGTTTTATAGCAACAATAACATTATTCACTTTGTTGGAGTGTTGGCCTGGTATTTACTGTCATTGGACGAGCAGAAGAAAATGGATGGCTGTGAATTATAAACTCTCTCCACCACAACTACTTCTATGTTGCATACTGAGGGTAAACAAGTAGTGTTGTTTTTACTTTGTTTTTTAAGATTATTACAAAAAATCTCAGCTCAACTTGCAACTTTGCAATCAAACCAACTATAAAAACCAGATAAACTGCTGGGACAGCTGTTCATTAGCAGAAGTACAGAATCGGCCAATCACAGGGCAAGAATTCTGTGCATTTCTGTGCAGACATAAAATAGAAAGGCAAAATTAAAATTGACTTTAATAACTACTTGTTACAACCAAGGTATGCAGAAGAGCAACTCTGAACCTTGAAGCTGAAAGGCTACAGCAGCAGAAAACCAAATTGGGTGCCGATTTTGTCAACTAAGAACAGGAAGTCAAGGATAAAATTCATAGAGCTCACCAATACTGAACAACAGCAAACTGGAAAAATGTCCCAATTTCTGCTGCAGCTTTCAAAAGGTAGAGTCAGAATCTGGTGTAAATAACATGAAAGCATGGAACCATCCTGCTCTGTATCAACAGTTTGGGCTCCTTCATACCAACTGAGCATTGCTGTTGATCATGTCCATCTGGATGCTTCCAGCCATGTCACAAAGCTCAAATCATCTCCAGATGGTTTCTTGAACATGACAATGAGTTCACTGTATTCAAATGGCCTCCACAGTCACCAGTTCTCAATTCAATAGAGAAACTGTGGGATGTGGTGCAACAGGAGATGTACAGCCAACAAATCTGCAGCAACTCTGTGATGCTGTTGTGTCAACATGGATCAAAATCTCTGAGGAACGTTACCAGCACCTTGTTGTATTTGTGCCATGAAGAATTAAGGTACTTCTGGGGGCAAAACAGAGTCCAACCAGGTACTAGCAAGTAATAAAGTAGCCAGTACACAAAAAGGAAAGACACACAGGGGCAGTGCATTAAAAACTTGAGCAATTGCAAAGGTGGGAAACACACAAGGGCAGGAAGCGGAGGATTAGGAAGCGGATTCTCACAGTGAAGAGGACAGCATTTGTGTTTGCTGCCAGCTTTCAAGGGTAGCTGTAATGACAGAACTTTGAGCAACTGGCATAGCCTTACTGTTGAACTCTTAATGGCAAAGAAAGAGTCCCACTGTCAGAAGAGTTAAAGAAGACGAGCAAGAAGAGCGGCAGAAAATCAGTAGTTGGATTCAGAAGGAAATTCACAGCCTCGGGACCCAAGAGGATTCAAAAGCAATTATTAGCTAGCATTATTTCTCCTAAATGAAAGAACAACCCTGCAGTGCTGTGTGTCATAGTGTGCACGTACCAATTTACATCTAAATTTGTTCCAGATCTGGCTTTTTGATTCCACTTTCAAAATGTGATCTTACAATTATTCCCAAATACCGTCCTAATCCAAACTGGCACCTAGATTAGATGGGCCCAAAGTCATCGACATGCTTCGCTGAGTCGAGCATTTCAAGGGAAAATACACAAAATGACATCACCTCACTTATTGTGTTTTATTTGCAGATCCTTTAGCTCCGTCTCCAGTCTGTAACTTCGAGGCAGATCTTTTTTTCCGTTTGTGTGATACAGAAAGGGAGAGTGGCATTTGTGTGAGTTACTACAGTATAACTAAAACTCCAAGCAGCTGCAGAATGCAGACAGTTAAATTTGGGCAAGTCAAAAACACACACATGTGTATGTAACACCCCCCCCCACACACACACACACACAACACTCATGTCCACATTGTCAGTGAAGTCTATTTTCAGGGGTCAGATAGTATTACTCCTCCAATATAGCTGCAAAACTCCAACTCTGACACTTTTCTGACCGCGTCCTCGCAGCGTGTTTTATCCATTCCCCGTCTCCATTAAATGTCTCCACTGCACTGTTTAACTGCCAGCTGTAAAAAAAATACCCCACATATGGTGACACACAGAGGTCCCAATCGATCGTGCAGCTCAGTCATCAGATCACCTCACTGACTGCTGCAGCTTGGCTGGAGTCAGATGAAGCTTCAGGATGAGAAGTATGGGTCTCCTTCCAGAGAGTAACTTCAGCTTCTTATCTTATCTTTGTGACTGAAGCTTGTGTGTGGAAATTCATGACCTGGACCCTGCAGGCTTTAACGTCACCATGTGAACTTGGTAACTGTGACTGTCCTGTCTGCTCTCTCCACTATGTTTATTAGCGAAAAGGAGGTCAACGCTGTGACAGGGTGATGCAAACACTTACTTAAACACTCTGGACATATATGATCTTTTATTCTGAAATTATTTGTTTCTGATCAACTCTGACCTGCTCTACAGTGAGACTGGTTTATTTGACCCTCTTACGCTCCTTTTGAATTCATCCCATTGACCCCGTAACACACTAAAGAGACATTTCTTGAATTCCCACATGGACACGGTGAGCTTTATCGGTCAGCACGCAGACACACTACCAGCTGATGCGTGCTGCTGCAACACACGCAGAGATAATAGCTTCTTTTTTTAAAAAATACACATAAAAGACACAAAAACTGTCAAACACGCAGTTACATGCACGCACACAATTTAGATGTGCACTCACCAGTCGGCACAGACAGACAAACACAGCGGTGTTTCTGTCAGGCACGAGACACAATAAAACAAGGGGATGTGGCGCAGAGCCAAACTTAAGCGGCTGCCGCCCTCCGGGCACATTTACTGTGCAATTAAAGTGGCTTCAAGCAGAGATAATACACACATTCACCTCAGCTCATACACAAAGGCATTCGGTTATGAACACAAAAGCACAGATTTGTTCACGCAGCCAGAGGTACGTTTGTTTTTAACAAGAAAATGGAAAGGGGATAATTTGCTTTTGTGGCCAAGATTTTTCATGAAAATCTTTTACGGGGCAACGGCCGGTTTAGGAGTTTGTGTCGAGAAGGGAGACACATCAGTCTGTCTTAAATTAGCCTACTTCTGTGCAACCATTTCATTCATTCGTGCATACAAAGAGAAAACGCAGTGAGATGTGCATCACATCGACGGCAGGTCTGAAACTTTAACTGCTTCTCGTGTAGCTGGAAGGGAAATTATGATACCTGGTACAAAAGAAAAGTGAGGAGGCACTGCCTGAGTTTGGCTTTCCTGACGATATGGATTTATAATATGAAAAAAGAAGAACTAAAAATCAGCTGTGAAACAGAAAAATCTAGTCGAATCATTCCTGCAAGGGAAGAGTTCAGTGATGGGAAATTGATTCATCTCTTTATTTACTTGAATATTTCAATCACTGCCACTTAACACAAATCTGCTACATTTCAGAGAGAATAGTGTAATTATTAGATACTTTACTAGCTAGTAGCAAGATCACAAATTAGTTTTGTGTACAACCAACCTTCAGTCTGGGCTTTTTAAATGCATGCAGTATAACATAACGCTGAATTTGCAGAATTAGATACTTTCAATTGAAATTTGATGTGTCATATGATTATATTACATTATATTTCAGAGGCAATACTGACAAGGTTAAAATTATACATTTACTTAAGCAAGATTTTCCATTAAAGTGGGTATTTGGGTTAAACTCACCCAGGCTTTCTGTGCAGTGAATGAATGAAGTGTGTGTTCCCTACCTGTGCTGGATTATCAGTGACAGAGAGAAGCTGCAGCAGACTCACAGAGAGGGTACAGCTCCACTTGCTCCCTATTGTAACCGGTTTTCTGGTGCAGCCTTATCAACCTTTATCCCTCGGTTGCCCGTCTTTATCTCTTTCCAAATTTCTCTCCTCCTCCCTTCTCCGTATCTCCTCATGTTACCCTTTCTCTCTTCCTTTCTCCTGCTTTCTCCTCCCCCTCCTCGTTTTTTTTCCCTTTTCCTCCCCCTACTTCTCCTTGTATGGAAAGGCAGTTAACAGCCTCACTCCTCTCCCCTCTTTTCTCCCTCTTAGCCTCTCTCTCTATTCTTTCAGTGGCTGTGTAAATTCAACAGGCACATTGCTGACAAGGTAATCAACACCACCTTGGCCTCTCTCTCTCTCGTCATACCCCGTTCAGCTCTATGTATTATCTTGCCCCCGTTTTTCAGCTCAAGCTGTCAGACTTGAGAGGTGTAGAGTTGCTGAATAATGGCAGAAAATTAGAAAGAGAAAGAAGCGGGGCTTCATGCACAGACATGCAACCTGGATAACAGATGAGCTCAGTCTGGACAGAAACATGGGCTTTTATTTCTGCAGTGAATGCACTGATTGGACACCGCAGATAACCAAAGAGTTTAAAGTGGTTCCTGTCTACTTTTTTTCCCACCCCTTTCAAATAGTTCTCCTGTCCTGTGGCCTATCCATCTGTGATCTCAGTTGAGGAACCCCATTTCCTCAGGTCAGAGTGTCTAAGTATGTGTGTGTATATGAGAGAGTGAAAGAGACGTGTGGCCACCAGGTCCCACAGCTGGTAGACACATGGACGACCAGGGAGGTTTCTGTTGCCGGCCGCCACAAACTTATCAACGTGTCAGAGGCTGAAACTAAATAAGACGGTTTGTACGCGGTGCAACAAAGCAGCCTGCGTGTCATCAAAACACACACCCTGCTTGGGCTCAGTGTGGACCGAGCCTTGCCACTCTCAAGACATGTGCTATCAGCTTGACCTGGCAAACATCAGCCAGAGCAAGAAGAAAACAGGCAGCCACGTCACTATATAGCCCTAAACCTTCCTGGAATAAGAAGGGATGAAGAGGCGAGGGCAGAGGAAGAGTGGGGTTAGATGTGGATCGGGTAACAATTTGGACTTTGTGTCCTGCAGTTATAAACAATCACGCAAACACCATCAAACACATCTGTTTCCACTACTACTTCCTCACCAGCTCTATCTATCTATCTATCTATCTATCTATCTATCTATCTATCTATCTATCTATCTATCTATCTATCTATCTATCTATCTATCTATCTATCTATCTATCTATCTATCTATCTATCTATCTATCTATCTATCTATCTATCTATCTATCTATCTATCTGTTCATGCTGATGCTGTTGAAAGTAGGTTACGGGAAATAAGCATGACTCCCTTGCTGCTGCCTGCTGATTAATGACAGTGAGCTTAGCATCCAGACTGACTTACCGCGTTAATGTGAAATGTCAGTGACACTCTATCAGCTGCACAGGTGTGCATACGTGCATGCAATCAAACCCACAAAACGACCTCAGTTTTGACCCCACATTGGGAGGTATGCCGGTGGACACTGACACACGTGTGCCTGCAAACCTATGTGGGAATTGATGAATGCTTACATTACCATAACACATGCAGAGCTCACGGTTAAGCTGCGCTCTCCAGCGCACACACACACTCAAAAAGTCTCGCTTTAGGACACCGGATACAGCAGCGGATTTGCCTGACTGACGCAAATCGGCAAGATAGCTGGAGGTTTTCTTCCTGTCGATCACGTGCTCACGTCAGTGCTACACGAGCCAAGCGAGTAGGGCAATGAAAGGAAAACCGTGAGCTAATCACAGAGCGTTGTGCGTGGGACATACTAGATCCACTATGTCAGCCTCACTGCCATGAACAGTCTGCACCCCTATAACAGGAAAGAACAGCAGGGAGAACAGATGGATTACACCGATACACGGTGCATGAGACCAAAACCAACAATGTGTTCATCCATCTCTCAACTCCTCAGCACATCTTTACCCTCCCTCTGCCACGCAGCTTAAACTCATTTATCCCTGCAAGAGATAAATATTTAAAAACAAGTCACAAATATATACTCATTCCCTAAAACACATGGGTGTGGAGATGTTACCGATCAAAGAGGAGTTGGCACGACAGAACAGAACATTTTGGTATAGGTTTCGATGTTTTGCAAAATGAAAATAAAAACAGAATCCAATAATTTTTAAATCATCTAAAATACTGTAAATAATTGAAATGTGAAAACTGAGAAATTTGTTTATTTCTTTGACCCAAAAAACACTATTTGAAGAGGATGTGACAGGGTCATGTTTACCCCTGTGTTACATCAGCTCATCTTTTAACAACAGTCTATAAGAGTTCGTGAACCGAGCAGAGCGACTGCACTAGCTTTGCAAGAAATGTATTTCCCAGTCTTGCTTGACAGAAGATGTTAGGTTCTCAACAGGGGGATTCAGGGCCTTTGTTAAAATGTATTACTCATTTATAAAGACACATACAGCTCATTTCATCTGTCCCCAAACAGACCCTGATTCGCTGCAATGGTAAGAAAGACCAGTGAAAATTTGTGATCAAACACCACCTCAGATTTCAAAGTGTGAATACATTCTCAGAAAGTGGGTCGACATCTTTAAAAATTACACATATTTTGAAAAGTACTCCAAAGAACCAAAATTTTCACAACAGCCATTATGTACGTCCAACCTTTGGACCTCGATTTTTTAATACAAATCGTAGATCTGCATGATTTGTGCTGATTTGAGATGGAGTGACCCATAATTACCTCAGAGTACCGTAAATGATGAACTGAAGCAGAGCATCTTGTTTTTTTACGTCTTGTCTTTGAATTTGTAAATCGTTATTTGTGCTTTTGAAACCCATTTTACTATACTTGCCATTATTTTCAGTATATTTTTTTTATTTACATAGATATATCACATGTGTAGCATTCATTAAATTGTTTAGTAAGTTTATTTAATTGTTTAGTAATAAGAACAAGATCCCGGATAGAAGCGGGTGAAATGGACTTCCTCCGAAGGTTGGCTGGCCTCTCCCTTACAGATAGGGTGAGAAGTTCGGCCATCCGGGAGGGGCTCAGAGTAGAGCCGCTGCTCTGGCGCCTCCTGGGTGAGGTGTTCCCGGCACGTCCCATCAGGAGGAGGCCCTGGTGCAGAACCAGGACATGCTGAAGACATTTCTTTTTCTCATTTAGAATTTAATACAGCTGTATTTTCTAAATTCTGTATGCTTCACATTGTTTTGTTGTTTTTACTTACGTTTTGCACATTATCTCAAATATTTAAGTTATGTTATCTGTGATAAAGTCCCCTGTATTACCAAAGTGATGTTTTTTTTTAACAAAGTTGAAGTCGAAGATAAATTAACTATCTCAGAGTATCAGAGTACCGGATTCATTCATTTTAAATTGAAAGCAAAACTGGTATCTTACTGATTCGGTTACTAGAAAAGAATGAAATTACTCCAAAGATGCCAAACAGCTTTGAAGATAGGATCCCTCCACATGAGGGGACATCAATCTGCCAGACTAATTTATCATAAGGGCAAGCACGCAACCAATATGAGACACATGTGGGTCCGTCAAACCGCTCCCCTGTATAACCAGAAAGACTCCAAACAGTTTTATTTCTTAACGTTTTCAACTCTGTATCTAAGACCTCTGTGTTGTTTTCTTTTCCACTCAAACCTGCAGACGACTCGTTTTAAAGAGTAGTTAAATGAAATTACTGACCTTGCAGAAGCAGGGCAGGAACCAGTTCTCACATTTTACTGGCCTGACCTGAAGGACTCCCTCCTCCTCTGAACTAAACAAACAAATAAAAAAAAATGTGTTGGCACAGCATGGGAACTGACAGATGTCGCAATGGTGTGTTTGAAGTGTGTGTGAATCAGGTCTGGTAAATAATACCGTTGGCACCCTGGGCCTGCTTCATCTGCACACATGGTTACATAACACAGTATATGCTTGTCACTCTCTTAAACAAAAACAGTAAGTAGGGCTGATACTACCTCTGATGACTGATAATAATTTTGTAGTTTGTATGAACTGCAATTAAATTTGGTTAATTTTATTTGAACCATAATTTAACCAAGAAATTTTAGAAAATAGACTAAAATCTCTTTTTCTTTATACATCTATCTTCCAAACACAACAACATTCAGGTATAGCTGCTAGCATATACCTCAATACCATTATTGAGCTAAAGTGGTACATATGGTTACTATTAAACCTTGAAAACTAACCTTTTAAGAAAAAAAAGCCAAGACCCAACCTAGCTATACAGTAAAACAATTCTAAAAAGCACATAAACAGCTGAAATTGAGTCACTTTTGATTATTGAGGCAAGATGCTCAGAGCTACATTAGCCGCTACTAGCATAGTAGCTGCTTTGTTGGTAGTGTGGGTGCCAGGAAAATGCATGCAGTTATTAAAATATGTGTAAACTTACATGGAAATACATCAGTATGTAAGACAAACACAGAGTTTGTGCAGTTTGAACACTCAAAGTCAGTATTTGGTGACTTAATTCTTCAATACAGTCTGAAATTTTTTAGGCTGCTTCGAAGCTCTCCAGCTCCTCTCTTTTTTGGATATTGACTGCCTTTTGCTCTGTTTTCTGTCGAGATGAACCCATAGTGCTCAATAATGTTGAGACCCGGGCTCTGGGGAGGCCAGTCCATGACTGACGGTGTTTCACTGTTTTTCCATCTAAGTATGTTTTAATTGCATCGGCAGAGTATCTGTGATCATTGCTAAAAAATGAAGCTGTTAACAGTCTGATGCTTGCCAGATGGCATTGCATAGTGGATCAAATATGACCGTAATTTTATGTGTTTATTTTAACGTTCTCCAATGCTATTGGCTGAAATGCAGCTCTAAACCTCTGTGCCTCCACCACGTTTTCAAGATGGCTGTTGACACTCACTGGTGCACCTCTTTTTTGGCATCCTCTGACAGTGAACCAAGAATTTTAAATCTGGATTCATTACTCCACAAGACCTGTTGGCACTGATTTTTAGTGCAGTTCTTGTGTAATTCGGCACAGCTCCGCCTTTTCTCCCTGCTTATTTTCCTTCTGTGAACAGTAGATGGATCAGCTGAAGGGCCAAATGAATCTTTCATGTCATATGTCAGATCTATATTGCAATTTTTCCTATTTCTTATGGACAAGACTTCTAGGTAGTGTTAATCTGCTGTAGTTTTACCTGCATTTTTTGTCCTCTACTTGTCCAGTTTCCTCAAATTTGTTCAGGGCATACTGCACACCATGGGAAGAGCTACTAGCTCTTTAGGAACCACCTTGTTGGTGCAAAAAAAATACTACCTTATTCCTGTCAAACTGTTATCGTTTGAACTGTTCACACATTCAGCTGAAAAAAATGGGAACAAATGATGTGGTTTTGTGACAGGCTGGTAGTTACAGTCTCTATCCTAGTTTTAAATCCAATTTAAAACTGGTTCTTTTTTTGAGTCGTTATATGTAGGCAACTCTGCTTCATCCCTTGAATTAGATGCCATTCTTTTACATGAATAAGTGTTTCACAAGTCAGCATTACGTGGCTTAACAAAAAGATATATTCATCTAAAACAGCCAGGTACAAGCACTGGGCTGAGATGAGTGAAACAAAATATCCAGAGAAAGACTTTGAAAGACCTTTAGAAAGCCTGGAGAACTAGTGCTCAAGACCATTTAAAAAAAAAATAAAAAAATAAAAAAGATACAAGGTCTGGCTCCTTTGAAATCAAATGCAGAGAAATGAGGGGTGGCTCTAGACTTGTGCACAGTACAGTAAAATGAAAACAGGGTCAAGAGCGATCTCTGCTCCATTTTAAAAGTTCCTGGTTGTGTGCATGTGGAAGCAATTTTGGAGCCAATAATCCCTCCACCCTCCTGAGCCCCCCTTCCTTGTATTCCCCACCTACTTTGCCCACTTGTAAACCTGTGGTCATGCTGGCAGTGCCTAAGCTACAGTTGGCGTATAAAAGAGCAGCTTAAGCCTGCTAGTAAACAATTTTGTTTATGGCAGACGTTCTGTAAACACAGCTCCATGTTCTCAACATGCTGACTGTCAACATATCACAGCTGGCAATTAACTGTCACCATCTAACTAACCACTAATAATGAAGCACAGACCCCCTTTTTTCCCCCCGAAGAAATTACCAAAGGCAGTGTTAAAGGTTCAGTACACAGCAGGACGCCTGGTACCAGCTTACAAACGCAAAGAAAGAAGTGAGAGAAATTTCATTTTTTAAGATTTTATTAAAATACGGTGTGGAGTTTACCATTGGAAGTTACCATCACAAACATGATTGTTTCTAATAAAAAAGTAAACAAAACAAAAAAATAAAGCTTAAGAGTCTAGTTACAGGAGAATTTTTTTTAATTTGTTTTGTTTTGTTTTTGCAGTCTGGTGAAAGAAAAAACAAAAAAACAAAACAAAAATCAATTCACAATGAGAGTGTGTGGAAAAAAAAAAAAATGTTCACATGTTGTAAAAATACATTTCCCAATTTTAACATTACACACAGTCACTTCCAAGCATTCATTCATTCATTCCTTGTTAGATGGTTAGATGTCAGTGCTAAAAGAAAGCAAAAATGAAAGAGTAAAGGAAAAAGTTCAGACCTGTGCACAAACGGATCGAAGGGGAGAGCGGTTTCCAAAAACAAGAAAGAAAAAAAAAATGCAGGAGGCTGTTCTACATTGTCAGGGCGGAAAACTTGGGATGAGGGACAAGAGACAGAGGGCGACTGCTGGAGGATATGTGTGCATTTTGAACCCTGAGAGAGAAAAAGTGACCAGCTCTCACCATAATTTTCTCCTTTTGCTTTTTGCCAACAGACCACACCAGAGTCCGCTTTGTCCTCCCCCTACCAGTCACCCCTGTGGCTCCGGCTCGGAGACTTTTAAGAGCAGCAGAGCGGTGATGGTAACGGTGGCGGGGCAGTCTCACACCCAAGAGTGAAATATCAGCTATGAGCATACTCACACTGTGCTTATCTGTTAGCCAACACACATATACTCTCTGCCCGGCTGATTTGAACTATTAAACCAGGGAGTAATGAAAAAGACATTTAAAATAACGCTGTACAGCACAGGATTGATGTGCTGCAGAATGAGCTAAAAGAGTTCACACAAGGCTAAATGTGGTTCGTCACTGATAAAGAAACAAGGTGCGGTAGATTTAGGCCTGCTGGGGTGTGAGGAGCTTTTTGCGGAGAGGCCTTGAATGTGGCCCAATCTTCTTTTTTCCTTTTGGCTGGGTGTGTGTCTCCTGACTTCACCTGCTGTGGTCAACTGTATTAAGGCAGTGAGTGGTTCCATGGCAAATTTCACTAACAGCTACTATTATGGGGAGAGTAAGTAAGGCCCACAGGATATCAGTTGGAGAGAAAAGGTGGTGGGATCAGACAAATTTCTTTTAAGAAGAAAAAAAAAATAAAAATTGGGGCTGCGGGGGAAAGAGGGAACTCTTGATCTCTGAAATGTTTCAGTACAACATGTAGAACACAGACAGCATATCCATTAAAATAAAACAGATCGGTTTTCATAACAGTGCACTGATGAACTGAAAAAAATATATATATATAATCATCATCATCATCATCAACAACAGCAAAAAAAAAAAATTTTAAGATTACTATTATGCTCATAATCCAAACTATGGGGGTTATTTATTAAAAATATATACTCATCACATGACAGAGGAGCCTAACATCTCAGGACAGACGCGCTCCACGTCTGTCATAGACTCTGAGGGGGGAAACTGTACATCACTGGAAACTGACCACGACAAACATGGCAACTCGGGTTGGAAACACTCGGTGGGGTCTGGTAGGAGGGAGTGGGGGGGGGGGGGGGGCGGGGGGGGCGCAATAGTATTTCCCCTTAAAAATGACCTCACATGCACTATAGATAGAGCAGCTTGACGAAGGGGGATTAAATGAATAACAAAACAGCACCTACTACTACTGTTCTAGTAAAAGAAAACTAGCAGATCACAACGATCGCCTTTTGTTTTGTTTTTTTCCTCCTTTTTTTCCTCTCATTTTTCCATCAGCCAGTAAGATTGGGACTGAAACACATCGACTACAGTCTGAATCTGTGCCGAATTCTTACACTATGAGGAAATAAAAAGGTAAAGGCAAACAGATACGCATTGGATTTAATGCCTGAGTATTCATTGATCTTATCGAACCTACAAAGATATTGTCAAATTATTTTATGGGGCTTTTTTTTGTTTTTAAATTGTATCATTACTGCTACCATTTTACAACCCTTCTAGTAAAGAATAGTAAAGATGCATCTAGAAAATCTGTACAAAAAAATAAAAGGGTATGCACGGTACATTCAATATCTGTTACTGAGGTACTAGAAGTGGTGTTCCCATGACACCAGGGCAACAGCGTTTAAGAGTTACTCCTAGGGGCTATTCCTTTGGAACGACAACAGCTTGTTATAAGGGTGAGGGAACATACAAACACACACTCGCACGCAAACCCACACTATCACGCGCACACACACACGCATGCCACGGTCATTAATGAGCCAGCATGCAAGAACACCGTCCCATTTGCTCCTACGGAGAATCTAATCTCTATCGTCCCCTCGCACTTTGAAGGAATTGATGGATTCATGAGCAGATGTATAGGGTTGGAGCATCACAGTGGGAGAATAGTGGAGGGTGGGTGACAGAGTGGGTGTGTTGGTGGTTGTGGCGCGAGCTTAACAATAAGGCGGTAATCTATCCCTGGTCACCCCTCCTGTGGTTTGAACGTCGGCAGTGTGTCATCGTGTTCTTCGTCACTAAAGGTTACCTGTAACTGTGACTGAGAGAAGCTGCAGGCAGCTTCCTCTGCTCTGAGCAGCCAGACAGCGCCCTCTGCTGAAATGCTGCTGGGTTTCCAGCTGGGAAGGAAATGAAAAACAGAAAAGCTGCTGCAATCGAGTCCCTGTGGGCACCAGGTGCACAGGACCTCACACGCTCACTCGCACACTCAAACGCACACAAACGCACATCACTCAAGACTGCTGGCAAGAGATAGAAATTCATACCAGGACATGCAGGTACATCTCTGATATGACGCTCAGAGCTTTTATCTCATGACATCACAATCCAAAAGGGGAAAAGCGTGTGTAAATACAGGGATGACTGTCCTAAAACTAGACAATCGCAGCAGTGAAAGTTGACAAAGAATAATGGGTTTAATACTCACAGACGAGTTTAGCAGATAAAAAACACACTGTGACAGTCAGAGAGCTCCACACTGACAGCATTATGGATCCCTCTGCTGAGCAAACTGATGACAGCGCAGAGGAGAGACAAGGGCCAAAGTGGGCTAAAGGGTTAGCTAGATACTTGGCAGGGAGAAGAGGATGTACTGTTTGTGATTCTGTCCTGTTTTCTTCTTTTACTTCAGTACAAACTTCACCCCCCATCATGAGAAAGATGGAAAGGGTAAGAAAAAGAAAAGAGGAAGAGAGCAGTAACATGAGCCATTAATGTACAAAAGTGGGGCTTCAACCATTCTGTGTCTGTGCCTCTAGTGGTCAGAGGAGGACTGCAGGAGGCAGACTGTAAAGCCTCGTGTCAGAAATGCTTTTTTTCTTGTTTTCTTCTTTTTTAAACAAACAAACATTAACATCTAGAACCAGAGCAGATCAACTTTTCATTAAAACAACAACCAACTAAGGAAATAAACCAATCCAATCACTGAATCCTTGAGAACACAGTTATTGCTGACGTAGTGGGGGAGTGAAGGAGATGAGGGGATGGTGGGTGAGCAGGTGGATGATGGAGGCAAGGGTGTATTCT
Source organism: Astatotilapia calliptera (assembly GCF_964374335.1). Classification (NCBI taxonomy): domain Eukaryota; kingdom Metazoa; phylum Chordata; class Actinopteri; order Cichliformes; family Cichlidae; genus Astatotilapia; species Astatotilapia calliptera. The sequence goes on from NC_137423.1 coordinate 28,446,352, forward strand.
GGGTGGTGGTGGTTGGGGGGGTGGATTGTTGTGGTGTGGACAGGTCACTCCTGGGCTGGTTATGTGATCTGAGAAAAGACTGTAGAGCCACGTCAGGTCAAACTAGTGCTGCCGATGTACTGGAGGGTAGGGTTGTGTCTGATCCTGGGAGGCGGGGGTTGGTTTCCAGAGATGACGGAATGTGCTGACGGCGGTGGGGGGGGGCTATTGGTCGGAAGGGATGTCTCTGTCGGCTTCGGCCTTAGTAGGTTGCCCTGGGGATGGGGCGTGAGGGGGGTGGGAGACGGGGGCGATGCCATGTGCCAGGGTTCCTGGAACCAAACTTTCAACGCCTGCGGCAGCTCCTGGGAGACCGCCTGCTGCTGCAACGTTGATCAGCCCCGGAGGAAATCTGACACAGAGCCAAACAAAATCAGATCAGGTTAAATTCAACCTTATCACCAATGAGGCAATCTCGGTCAATTCTCCGCTCACCTGTAGGCGGCTCCATTTAGTTCTGGGTGAACAGTAGCGGCCTCAATGCCGGGCCACTGAGAGGCTGCCATCAGATACTCCTTATTAACACAGTTCTTCAGACTGTCGGGGATACGCCCTGCAGTAAACAAACCACAAAGTTTCGCTGTCAGATATGACCGACAACCTCCTTATTCAGCTACCGGATACATTTCTGGTTTAATGTTCTAGCAATATGAGTCAAAACAGTCTCAGCATGGCAACAGGGAACACGTTACTCCAATGAAGCCTGTGTATTCCAAACGCCTTCGATGCTTGTTTCCTGCGGGGGAACACAGCGGGTCTATGTGCCGCGCTGGAATGGTAGCGCTGTGCAGGGCGGCTGCTGTGTTCGCTTCGTATTACTCCTCACCCCCCACCCAATCCTGTGGCTTGTCATGTCTTTCACAAAGTGTGATGTGGACATTTATGTGCTTTTTGTGCAGAGGAGTTTTTTTGTTTCTTGTTCTCATGCTGTCCTACCATGGAAGCACAGCATGAGTAGAGGTCTCTTTTTTCCCTCTTGTACTTTCCCATTGTTGTGTATATTTCAGTGTTTTTCTGTAACGCTACCGATCTTCGACTTGTATCCCCATGTAATGTCTGTGTTGTGTCTGTAAGGTTGGGGGGGTTGGGGGGGGGGGGTCCCATTTCACTGCAGGGCAACCTGCATGTCGCGAATAAAGCTTTGATTGATTGATTCATCATACATGCTCTGTGTTTGGTGGTAGGCATTTCATTTTAAATTTTTATGTGTGGAAATATAATCAAGAATTTAAAAATTTGTGTTTTTGGAATTTTACTCTTTAACCTCTTCTCCCATAAAGACAATATTTGAGGACATCCCATGGACCCTTAATGAGTTTTGAGACCTCGGTAATAAAAACTTGGTTTTATGATCATTAGAAGAGTTTCTAGGTTTTTCCAAGGGTAGTGCTAGTAAAGTGTAAAGGCAGAGTTCCCCTTCACTAACATCTGATCCAAACTGAGTAACTTTGTCCTGAAAGCCGGTCTGAAATATGACAGTAACTGCTCAGTTCAAAAAAGAGAAACAAGGGGTACTCCTGGTAGCACTCTAAAACTCTATCACGCATCTTAAGAAAATCCAGAATTAGTCAGACTCCAGCTCTGATCCACTAATTCTGCACTTGTCCTAACCACAAAAAACCTGTATGCATGCTTAGAGATACAAACACTGGGCGATTCACAGAACCCAAACTGTCATTAGAAAAGTGATAGTTGCCAAAAAGTGAGGAGTGTCACATGATAATGCGTTCACTGCAGCGAAAGAAATGGCTTGATCTCATGAGATGAGTGTACACGTCTTACCAGTGATGGCCCGGCGCACCTCTCTGGCTGCCTCTTCACGAGCCTCGACAGATGCCTGCTCACTGTACCAAGATGTGTGCGGGGTACAGATAAGGTTGGGGGCATCCTTCAGAGGGCCTGTTGAAAAACTGGAGAAGAAAGTACAGGCTGATACAGAGAGAGCACTGAGGGTTTGCACCACACTTATGTATGAATGTAGCGGGCCAGTTAGAGCCCAATTCACTAGGGTTACCTGAAGGGTTCTGTCTCATGGACGTCCAGGGCGGCACCTCGTATCCGGCCTTCCTTTAGGGCCTGAGCCAGTGCTTTCTCATCCACCAGACCGCCTCTAGATGTGTTCACCAGGAAGGCTCCTTGGCGCATCTGTGTCATTAACAATATCATTCAACAATGTGGATGAGAGCTTGCGAGGAAAGGCTAAGAATTTCAATTTCCAGCAAAATGCAGTACAAACTGAAACAAATGAGCACTATTAAACTCTGATTAACACACACAGTCACAATTACAAGGTTTGGCTCAGGAAAAGCTGCAAATGTTTGAAATGTCTGGCACATAGAAATTGTCACTCATTTAAAGTCCTGTCGATTATTTACTTAGCTGATGCTAGATAATGATTATGTTGAATTAATCCCACCAAAAAACTACAATTAATGCATTCAAAGACCCCTGCAGAAAAATATTTTTCATCCTCACAAAGAGCAATAAGGCAGAATTAGGCAGGAACGAGTCCTCAGATGTTACTGAAGTCATTTTGATAATAAACTTCTAATCATATGGATGTGACAAATACATCTAAAATTAATAACCTAACTGAACCAAATTATCAGCTGATGCAAGATAATATTTAGAGTAGTACGGCAGAATGCAGTCGTATCTAATCTCATCTAAAATAAACAACGCAAGCTACTCACAGGGTTTAAACAGATAGCAGAGGTATGTTGTCACTAGACAATCTATTCTAAACAAAACATAGCTGAGGTGGAAGTAATGCTACCCTTTCTGAAACCAACATTGTTTTGGATATTTGGAGTATGTTCACACACCTGTTTGATGGTGAAGTCATTAATGAGATGGTGGTTGTGCTCATTGAGGCTGCAGTGCAGGGACACACAGTCAGAGTGGATTAGCAAGTCCTGCAGAGTGGCCATTCTCTGCAGGCCGAGTGAGCGCTCCACGCCATCAGGCAGGTAAGGGTCATAAAAGATCACGCCAAAACCAAAGGCCTTTGCCCGCAGAGCTACTGCTTGACCAACACGTCCTGGAAGGAGGAAGGGGAGGTTAGGGGTATAAGAAGCCATTAGTGGTGCACAGGCTTATTTTAAAATTCGTCACATTTCCTTACTTTGATGCCACCCCTCACTACGCTTTTTACTCACCTAGACCAATAATGCCCAGCGTTTCCCCCCGGATACGAGCGGCGCCACCAGCCACCTCTCTGATCTGCTCCACGCTAGAAGCACGGGTCCCCTCCCTTAGAGCTTGGTGCATCCAGGTTACTCGCCTGTACAGGTTGAGAATCAGACATAGCGAAGTGTCCGCTGTCTCTTCCACTGAGGCTGCTGGCACGTTACAGACAGCGATGCCTAAATAACAGGTAGAAAAGAAGAAAGAAACACTAACTAAACCGTTCTGTTTTACTGTGTGTCACAGCATGGCTGTACAAGTCTCTGAAAATACAGTACAAATTTGATCCTCTCACCCAGCTCAGCGGCTGCTTTGACATCAACGTTGTCGAAGCCGGAGCCGATCCTGACAATTACTCGTAGGCCTTTAAACTTTTCCAAGTCATCTCTGGATAGAGTGATAGTGTGGTACAGCAGAGCGGCCACTGCCTCGTTTAGCACCTGTTGGAGACAGATGGAAATTTTAACACCTCGGTGTTCATCTCAGTGGACTGCACTTATCATTCTGTTACAAGGCTGCAGTGTTGTGCACAGATTTCGATTCCACTTGTGAAGGAGGTGCATGCATGCTCTCTTAAATAAATCATCAAATAATACAGCTGCTTCTTTACAAATCTATTGCTAAGTGCATTATAATAAATGAATAATGAAGTGAGGAAATAAAGAAAGAAATAATAAACTAAACTAATCAACTGCATTCATCTCCACTGTCTTGGGCTGCAGCTAGCGGTGCTAATCCTGAGTGACTTCACGTTGTTTGTACATGAAACACTTTTCCATCTGCTGCAGGTTCTGTTAAGAGCGATTCTCCAGCTCATAATGGAGTTTCAAAGCAAAGCAAGGACTAACAATCTCCAGCTGCAGCCCAGGATGGTGTAGATGGAATCTTTCCAACCATGGGACAGATCCTCTCTTAGGAAGCAGGTGAATGATAGTGAGGACCGCTACAATAGCATCCTGGCCAGCAAGGCAGCCAGCAAGAAAAACATGAGACAGGAAGGTCAGAGATAGTTAGTAACTGAGCCTTCTAAGTAAGGAAAAAAAGAAGTGAGAGGGTTCTCTCTGAGAGACTATGTAACATAACATAACATAAAATGTGCTTGTTAATATGTCTGAGCCATCTGTCACAGCCAAATCTGTGTGGGGGGGGAATTTTTTTCTCCGCAGGTTTCTTTTGTGTAGACAGCTTAGACGCTGTCTGAAGTTTACAGCTCTAGGAAAAGGGAATGCAGCCTTTTTTGACATTTAGAAGGTTTTAGAAGAATGTTTCATGTGACATCAGAATGTCGTGCCTTTTTAACGTGTGTGCTTGTGTCTCCTCTACCTTTTCATGAATCTCTTGTGTAGACTGGGCATCACAGAAAGCCACTGTGGCCACATCTTTCAGGATGGGCATCTCCACAGTGCAGTCACGCCCGTCCAGCAGGGCCACCAGAGGCCGAGGGTGCATTGGCCCATTCAGGATTGGGGGTCGGATACCTGAGTCCGCCGGGGAGAAAAGGGACAAATGTGCATCAAATCAATCTGAAGCAAGAACCAGGTAAAAGTATCAAATTGCCACAGACGCATGTGAGCACTTGTTTTCAAACAGATTTTGTTACACAGCCTTTCTGCTTTTTTGCCCCCTTTCAAATGTAGCTTCCACATGACGTTTGACGTAAAGAGCTACCAGCTACTTGCATTTCAGAACCAGTAAATTTCAGCTGAAGGTTTGTGACTCAACAGTCTGCATTTCCCATGTCTGGACTATCCGACGTGATACAAGTCATCATACCCTCACAAAAAAAACCCTGCGCACATGGCTAAACAGAGCTAGACAATAATAACTCAAGACTTTTATGACTGTATTTTTCCAACACTTACACCAGAACCTTAAGGGAACTATCAAAATGGTGTGTTTAAGTGTGTGTGTGTTTATACCAAGTGTTTTAAGGTTACAAAAGCAATGTGTAACCATATCTATGATGGGGCATGGACAGTGTCCAGCCATCTGGCCTAGTTGGCATTGAACTCGAGCTCTGTTTAGGATGGCATGTAACCATTATACACCGTCAAGACTTCACAGATCCATCGCGTCCTGTTCAAATCTACTACTCATAAAGGGGAAGCTCGGACACTGGTTAATGAAAGAGAGGCTTTTAGTTAAGTGTTAATTCTGGGAACTTGGCCTGCCTACTGTATGAGCAGACGGGTGGGGGTAGGGACAACGGGGGTGAGGTGATGGGTGTATGATGACTGGGGGAGGGGCGGAGAAAACTGTGGGGTCTCTGGGAGGAGGTTGTGGGGATTGGAGAGGAGGGGGGGCCTGAGTCATGACCTAAATTCTCCCGTCTGGAAGAGTCCCTACTTCTTATTTTTCCTGTTGTACCCTTTTATTTCCCCAATCGCACACTCACAAACACCTCAGCAGCAAACATCTGCACAACTGGCTCATGTGCACTACGGTCAATATTGCACGATTACCACAAATCAGAGGGATCAATAGGGATGCCGCGAGAACCGATATGGTAGCTAAGAAAAACAGGAAGTACTTTGCATTCAAAGGTGGGCAAGCAAGGGATGATAAGTGCAACATGCCCCCTGCAAATTAAATGATATTTTTTAGAGAAAGGGAGGAAATACTTCCAGTTGAGCAAAGCACCTGAAAGACCAGCATCCAGATCGGTTCACGGAATTCAAGTTGAGTGGGTTTCACTTCATAGTATCAGCAAACAAAGTATGGTCCTTCTTAGGTTATCCTGAAATACACGTTAGCGTTTTGTTTGAGACAGCTGGCACTGCTGTTGTGAAATTAACTTTGTTTTATAGGCTGAAATGTTTGCAGTGGCTAACACTAAATGCTTATGCCAACATAATGTAACTGTAACATTAGTAAGCCACTCAGCAAACACCCTAACACTTCAGTCTGTGTCTTCTCAAAAAAGAAATTATAATATTAACATCTTAAATAAATGATCTGCCATGTCAGTGTTTTAACACAACATTTAAGTATGTTGGATAATATTTTTGTTTTTGGTAAATAAAAATCATATTTTTACTGGTACAGACTATTCAATTAAATTATAAACGCCACATCTTTGCAAAAACAGCTACATCAGTAAAGTGTGTTTTACTCTTGCTCACTGTAGTTTTCTCACATGAAATCTGGATAAATCTTTCAGGAGAATCAGATCCAACACTTATTTCTCAGGACTAGAAGACAACAGGAGACTGTCCACTTGGGTAGAGCCTGCTGGAGGCAGGACACATGACGCCCACTCACTCGCTGTGGATTCTCTAGACAATTACCTGTGCTACTCACACATTTTGCTGCATTTAAGCCAGCTAAAGTCCACTTAACACCTGGATTGAGAGCTGGATAACCTGCCCAAATAATCTCTAGGGACGCGTGAAGGCGACTTTAACGTCTTCAGGCTTGGACTGACTCCACACATGCGCCAGCACTCACTATCTCAGTCCTGTTGGGTGACAGGTGTGTGTGCGCCTGCCCCCATGGTGGGGAGTGTGACAAGCAGGAACATTTACTTGGACAGAAGACAGGACGTAATGGTGAGACTGTTGAGGAAGAAAAGGCGCTGGTAGCTGGAAGGGGGGTGGAAAACAAATATTTGCAAAAGCTTCCTCTGACGCCTGAGCATATCTCAATTCATGAATAAAATGCACACAAGCTGAGGGGAAAAAGGTATTTATAAAGCCTGGTACACTCAATCTGATGCACACCATTTAGCAGTGTGATTCACATTTGCGGCAGAAGGTTCAAGAATGCCGTCATGCTGACTGCAAACAGGCTAGAGAAAAAAAAAGACAAAAAACAAAGACTCTTACTATGCAGAAAAACCCAAATGGGTGCGTCACAAAGACTCCCTGTGTAAAAATATATATCCAAGTAGGCCTACACAGAGAGCAATCTGAGCAAAGGACATCGGTATACCCGAGGCCTACAACCAGCGAGCATGGCCGCACACACAATGCAATTCATTCAGTGATTCATTCATTCTCCCTCCCTCTCCCTTTCTTTCCCCTTACTCCCTCCTCCTCCTCCCCCCCCCCCCCCTTCTGTAGTTAGAGTAAGAGGTGAGGGGGGAGGGGCAGCAAGCGATGATAATGCAGCAAGCAGCAGTACTCCACCCAGACACAGTGAGACCCACATACACACACATGCGATTATTCAGTTCCTTCTTACGCCTGCGACACCAACACACACTAAAGACAAAAAAGGAAAAAAAAGAAAAAAGGGAAACTGCACACACATAGCCGGCACCACACCCAGAGCCTAGATCCCTTCCCCCCTTCCACAGTTCACAAATTTCAAAAACACATGCCGATATAGAAAACACATGAGCACCGGGGCTAACCTTGCATTATGAAGTCTGTCAGCCTGTCTTCCTCTCTCTCTACCCTCGCCTTGCTCTCCCTCTATTGCTCGTTTTTTTTTTCCTCCCTCTCTCTCTGTTAGCCTGCTCTTGGCTGACTGGATCCCAGCTGTCATCCACGCCCAGCCCCTCCCCCACAGCCTGCCTCCAATCACCGGACGACTCTATTGAGAGCCAGCCAACCAGCACTAACCTCATTAGCATAGCCCAAGCTGAGGCTGAGAGCGGTTTGGGGGGCTGTTGTCGTTTTTTAAAGAGACAGCTGGCCCGTTTCCCTGTAGCTGCGGCCACGACCCTTCACCTTGTCCTCTCTCCCTTTCACCCGTCTCCTGAGACTCTTCCAGACGCTTCCCTCCATTTTAGCGCACCGTTATGTCTCATCACTATCATCAACTCTCCACTCTCCAACCACTGTATCTCTAGAAATCTGCAGTGCAACATCTTCAAATGCATTTTGCTAAAAAGATCCAAGTTCACCTATTTTTCTCACCTAAAAATCGAAACAATTAATTTCACCGTGACTGTGTGCATCTGCCCATTCTGATGGATATTTCAAATTCTTTACTACTGTCCGCCTTCGGAGTTAAAACCCTTGTGAGTTGTGGCTTAAAAGGTGGTTTTTCTCATGAGGACACAGCATGTAGTAAATCTCTTCTGCAACCAAGTATTAAAGATTATTTCATAAGAAACTATCATTATGTGCAATGGCACAGGAACATTACAAACAAATGTTATTATACTTCCTCAAAACACTTATATATATATATATATTTTTGAGAATCCTACATATATATGACTGTAATGCTTATAGTCTCACCCTCACAAATGCGGTCGAGTCTCTGCCGCTTGATTTGTTTGTGCTTGTCCATCAGAGCCATACACCAAGCAGTCTATACCCAGGGACACAGAAAGAACAGATCCAAGTGGTGGCAGGGTCCCTTTAATGACGTCCACGTATTTTCACCTGCGTACAAGAATCCAGCCAAAAATGAAAAGATGAAAAAAATTGAAATTTTAAATGCATCCTTATGTTGACACCTGCATTAAACCCAACTTGCAAATGAAAAGTAATGAGGATTTTAGAATTCAAAAAAAGAGTCACTTTCTTTTTAAACACATAGAATTTGGAGTATTAGAAGTTAGCCATAATCAAACTTGCCAGGAATGAAAACACTCTCAAGTGAAACTTTTTTTTCACAAGATCAAGTGATAACTAAAGCTAAAAAGTTACAGGACTACGGTTTTGGGGGCGTTGGGGGAAATATACTGTATATTTACCCCCAGAAACTTATTATAAGGATTTATTAGTACAGCTGCAGGGTTTAGACAGACACTCACCTGGAGAATAGCGTCTGTTGCACCAGTCAGCTTCACAACTTAGTTTACACTGTAAACAAAGCAGAGATAAAATTACTTTAGGTGATAATAATGCGAAACAGTGACGCTGCAGGTGGCTCATTAAAATAATAAAAATAATAATAATAACTGAATAAAACTCGACACTTATAACATCGCATGCACAGCAATTAAAATGATATGGCCATCATCTAGTGGCAAAAGTATTTTGAGAGAAGTAACTTGCGCTGTACAACTCGCATAGTTTTTTCCCCCCCTTCTTTTTCACAGTTAGACTCGTTCGTGTTCCCCAACTTTCTCCTTAACTTTACTACAACAACCTAGGCACACAGTACGAATAAACAGTACGAAAGGACACTCTTGATAACTTTTTGGTTATAATATCCCCAACGGTTAGCTCCCAAATTACCGTTAATGAACTAGTTAGCTTACAGTGCTAGCTCACTCGTTTCTACTCTATCCAGAAACACCGGAACGCTTACAATGAAGGATAACATTCATCCGTTAAATGCAAACGTTACATTTATTGACTCATATACGCAGATGACATTCACTAAAGTCCACTCCGAGTTAGTTCAGCTAGCATTAACTTTTGAATCGCAATCCGAGCTATCGCTAACTAAACACATAGCACAGCAGCTAGCTGCGCGACGGTGGCTAGCTAACCCAAACACAAACACTTGAGGACTCTCTAACATTTTAGTGGCAAGTTCAAACTCCCGCCAACTTTCGAGTACACGTTGTTTTTGATGTTATTTACTTCTCATTAACTCGTGAATAGTGTTGCTACAACCCACGTCCACAATTACATGAGGCGTTTGAAGCGTTGCTAACGTTAGCTAGCTATCGCCGATAACTAGCGTGCAGCTGAGTGTGTGGGAGATGAGAACGGAGGGGGAGCCCATTTCGTCCGATCTGTTATCAGCGAAGAGCGCTACAATGTGAAATGTCTGACCCAGAAGCTTTAAAATCATTAATTCTTCGGGGAAGGAACAATCGCCCGTATGCTTGATTTGAACCACATCTACTTTGTGAACTAAAAAGCGAATCTTGTGAGGAGAAATGATAATTATTTACCCCGAATAAACTCTTTGAGGAGTGCTCAGACAGTGTGCGTGCGTCGGCGGTGTTCCCTCTCTCCCGATCGCCATGAAATTAGACAAAGAGGAAGTGGCTTGTCGATGTGGGGGTCAGACAGTGTGCGAGAAAGCATCCTTGGACTGGAAGGAGCGCCCTCACCTTTCAAGGCGGAACGACAAAGACGCGCAAACTCTAGTGCAACAAGTCTGCAGGCAGCTATCAAAACTTTCTGCTTAAACTTTAACTTCGTGTGCAGCGTTCTTACACATACACCCGCAGACCCGATTCTGCTCAATTTGTAATTCGGTTACAGCTAGCTACAATATAGTTTACAAGAAAAACATATTTTCTCCCCGAGCGCGAAATGTAGGTGCATGTGTGTCAATATCTATGTTAACTAACCCAAACTGGACTATACAGTATATCCATACAGCACGACTATTATACTGAGATCAGCCACTAGGTGTCACAATAATCCAATTATCTACTGCCCCCTGACTTCCTTTATGTTGGGTCCAAGCATGAAACAACATTCATATTCATTTAAGAAGAAGAAAAGAAGGACAAGACACTTTTTGGGAAAAAAAAAAATAATTCTATTAAATTTATTTGTACATAAATTGTGCAACAAGTATATTTCCAGCCAAAGAAATCATTTCTTAAAAGCCTCACTCTTTCGTTACATACACTCAGAAATGGCTGGACGCATGTACTCACTCAAACCACTGTACAGCCCGTTACATTGTGCCCTGTGAAGACCAGCTGCAGCACTCATACGACTGACCACTGAAGTGTATGTGCCTCGAATTCAGAAATATCTCAATCAGTGCAAACAGGAGCCTGGCTGTGAAAAACAAGAGCACAGCACCAAGAACTCTATATTTTAAGCTTAAGGCATGGTCAGTTTATGTAAGCCGTGTCACTGTTAACAAGATGTGTCAATGTCAAAGCAATTACACAAACTCCAAAAAGATAATGTAACGTAGAGGGTGTGTTATGTCGTTTGTGCCAGAAGAAAAGCAGAATATATCTGAAAAGTTAGAACAGCAGTAAAAGTGAAGAGGCTTTAGGCGAGATTTTTAAAAAGTGGAATGTATCCTGCTAAATACACAGAACAATTAAATATGGATACTTATTGTATGGGCTTTTTTTTTTTTTAATCTTACACACAGCAACATTTTAGCTACTGTTAAACAGCTCACATTTAATTCAGTCAGCCAAATACAAAAGTAGTCTACTCGAGTATCAGAAGCAGCACTGAACAACAATCGGTCTCATTCAGTTACTGGCATTTAGTGTGCGTCATGTAATAGAAACATTCTGTCAACCTCTGGCAATAAAGTTCTTTGATAAGGATATGTAAGGCCATCAAGATGCAAACCAGTGGCTTATGCTAATTAAGACTTGTCTTAATATCAAATATTAGTCAAAAATCTGTGCGCATTAAATCTTGCTTATTCGCTCATGCACATTTCCTTAAGGAGTGCTTCAACAGGCCAGCGCTAACAAAATTTGTGCAATTTTGAATAGTGAGCAAGCTCAAGTGTTATGATCGCAGCAATGTCATTGGATATTAGCCTCCCACATGGGGTCCTTGGATCTTACTTTTAAACTCTGGACATTTGTATAGAGAGGGCAGCAGGTTTCCACCAACTGCCAGAAGAGCACGTTATATTAAAAAGAAAATATAAGCCTGCAGGTGTGCTTAACATGGATATTGATGCAGTTATAACACTGAGAGCACCAAGGAGCGATCAGTTTTCTTCTATAAGGTTCAGATCCAATTCTGTACAGTCTCTTTCAAAAACAATCTTTTGTCCTCCATCTGCAGGCCTCCTTTCGTCTTCCTCTTCCTCACTTTCACTGAGCGGCCCGATGCTGGCTCTTCCCAGAAACTCTGCCGGAGAGAAAGCCGAACGTCGTTCCACCTGTGAGGTCACTGGAATCAAACCGCTACCTGGTCCATATGCAGGGCTCTCACGATTACCAATCTAAGCAGGAAAAACCATGTGCATCATGATCATCATGTTACTATTGTTATAGACAAAAATAATTACTGTCTTGCGTCCTTGCATCAAATAATAAGTGATAAAGATAAAGTGGTAAAACATAAGTGATGAGATAAAAGCAAAAAAAGAAAAAAAAAAAAAGATCACAAAAGGTCTCAAAGAGAAGGCTACATTTAAGGAAAGTAGTGAACTTGATTGCTCACCAATACTATTAGCCTCCGTCACAGAGGTACTGTAACACTGATGGACCACCTTCCTTGCTCACCTGTGTCATCTTGCTGAAGTCGAGGACTGGCCTTGGGTAGGGCAGAACATCTGGGTCATGGCGCCTCTTTAAGCGAGGTTTGCGCATGTCACAGGGCTGCGAGTGGCAACGTGGCAAAGCAGGGTGGAGGCCACGCCTAGATGAGGATGGTGTGCTGCAGGCTGAAGTAGGAGACGGAGACAGCGCTGGGTGCTCCAAGTCAGAACGGCCATATTTCAAGGCTGAACCTGCACAGGGTTGGGGGGGCAAGGGCACCGTAGGAGATTTCTGAATGTGTACAGGGGAGAGGGAGAAGCGACGCTGCAGCACATAGTGTGAGGTCAGCGGGGCCGGTGAAGAAGAGCACGAAGAAGGCGTAGCAAAGGATGCAGAACACGCTCCTTTCAGTGTATCGCAGGGGTCCCATGGGAAGCCCCATGATATCAGGGAGTCAGACGATAGCGCTAAGCTAAAGAAGGTAGGACTAGCAGATGAGTGTACGGAGGAAGAGGGGAAGGAGGAACTAGGACCACAAAGTGGCAAAGAGCTGGCTCCAGAGCCTGAACTAGATGCTCCACCACTGTGACAGCTACGTTTCACCGGGGTCCAAACCCTTGATGCGCTGGGATGCCAGGTGGTGCGGCACTGAGACAGATCCTCTGGAACAGAGAGGGACCGGCAGTGGCGTTTTGGAGGTGGCGGAGGTGAACTTTGGAAAGCCTTGAAGGGACGTTCTGGTCTCTGGAGTGATTCTCCAGATTGAGAAGTAGGCCATAGTGAATCAAGTCCACAGGAGTCATCCAAAACACTGGCAACAGATGATGGATGTGTAGTTGAGGTGTAGCTCTCTGAAAATGCCAAAAAGATAAACATGAGGCCAATTTCCCCACTGGTCACAAATGTTGCTCTTAACTCACTAAACTTGCCTTGTGTTGTTTTATGAGCACTCCACGAGACAGTGGGACTGGAGCCCACTGTAGGTAATGACTGTAACAAACAGAATGACTTGTTTTCAAAATCAGAAGTGAGAAAACCAAGTCAATGAAACAAAATCAGTTTGAAGGACAAGACTTTGTTCCATCTAAACCATCCAACTCACCACATTCACACTGAATGAGAAGGCCTTGTGATAGGGTTCTTCTAAACTCTGCTTACGAAGTTGCTCTGTTATAAGAGTCACCATATTTGTAGCTATGATCCAGGGAGAGACATGGAGATGAGGAGATTTACCAAGGGCAGTGAAAGTGTCATTAGTCAGAGTTCTGGCGTGGTTTGTGGCGTCCCCTCTACACCTCAACCAGCCAGACTGACCAGGTTCCTCACTTTGCCACCAACATCTTTATGCAACCTAGAGAGGCAGGTGAGAATAGATTGAAACAAATTAAATAAGTGGTTAGACAAACTGCAGAGAAATCAAACTAGTTTAGTCATTGTGGGGCAGAGGGTACTTTCTAATGTTTGTTTTTCTGTTTGGGAAAGCCCACAGCAAGAGGAACAGAAAAGCTGCACACCAAACACTGACCACAGGTCTATGTGAACCAAGCTAGGGCTTATAAGTTGCCCTTTCATTCATGCAGGAGCAGAAGTTTATGCTCACTAAGGCGAGAATCACACATGGACATGAGGTGACCCTGAACAAAGCAGCACGTCACATTTCATCAAATTAAGTTCATATTGTCATTCCAAATGGGACTCCAAAGAAAATTTTATTTCGAAGGAGATGCAGACTACAACTCAAGTGAAAACTTTTGCAATCAAGTCAGTAGGGTCCAATAAACTGAAATGACAAAAGTTGTGAGTAGTAAAGAATGGAAGGGGGAGGGAAAGACTAAAAGGGAAAGGATGGAGGGGGAAGTGTGTGAAAAATGAATGGGACAGGGGCTGGAAGCATACCATAGTATCTTTGTAAAGGGGACAAGAATAGTGACCAGGTCTCAAGGACTTACTTGAGGCCAAACCAAATACAGTCCTGAACTACTCTACTTGTAATCAAAAACTTAAAAAAAAAAAAAACATTAGTTACTGAATGCACAAACACCTGAAGATTCCCCTGCAGTAGCCCATGTATGGAATCCCAGGAAGTCTATTACTCAGTGCTGTACATCTTAAATTGAAAGTAAAAGACACAGAATGACCGTTGCATTAAAATGTAACATGACCCATTAGCCTTTGGACTTCTGTTTAAAAGAATGTGTAGAGCACATGTAGGGTGGAAAACCCCCCTTCAAAAAAAACCAAATATTAATCTAGCAACTTTGAGGCCCTTTGATGGCATATATTTCAGCTCACTTAAGAGACTTTCGTTCAATCACTGTTGAGTCAAGATGTGGCCTCCAGGGCCTTCCTCCTCCTTGTGGCAAACAGTGCATTTGCTAGCCTAGTTCCACATGCCACAAGACATTATTTAAGGGGCACAAGACCAAGCTTTTTCCACTGTCATGTCCTGAACACAATCAAGAGCTGTCAAGTAACTAGTATAAAACTTTAGCATCACTTTTCAGTGTGACTAGCAAACATACATTCGATCAGCATAAGAAAAAAAAAAATATAGGACGCTGTCGAAATGACAAGAAACCTCTAGCACAGCCACCTTGATAAAATAGCTTTGACTTAAGGACACTGTATTTAAAAAAACAAAATTAAAAAAAAAATATTTAAAAAATGGAAAACAAGCGAGTTTAACACAGTGTTGCGCAGCTTACTCAAACCACGTTTCTGCCCATCAGCTAAAATTCATGAACTGCAATCCAGCTGTTGTTCGTTACAATGTAACACATTAAAATAATGCTAAACTTACAGGATCGATAGGATTCCGATTATAGCCGGTGAGCAAGGTGGTATGTGGTAAGCTAGCTCACGAACACGATGCAGCCAGTGAAGCACCAAGTTGTCAGCTAGCTCATAGGATAAATGCACTAAAATTACTAGCGTCAGTTTATTACAATAGATCTGATTGCGACCGGTTAGAGGCTTGTCATTCCAGTCGGTTATAGCTACGTTTTGTAAGGCCAGTATGAAAATTTGCGTTCCTAAATTTAACGCTAACCCAACAGTCTATGTCTAAATCACTTGTAGCGTTAGCTTGGTCAGGCAGCTTGGTTGCAAGCTAGCATGCTACAGCTGTCTTGATGTATTACCTGCATTCAGGCGTTCCTAAGCAACCAAAGCTGCGCAGCGAGTGCACCGGGTGGCGAGCAGATTAACTGAGTATTTATAGCTTCTGGACGATACCAATTGAGAGGGTGTTTTTGTCACATGCCTTTACAACTGGTGATTCAAGAGATGCTTAAATGAGGTTTAGACATACCAAAAATGTATAACGTTTACTATTGTTTTTTTCTGTTGTTTTGGAGGAAATTAAACTGAACTCACAGCAAAACACATTGCAATTATTTTACGAGCTTCTGTCACTTTGACCGTCCCACAGTGACACCGTTCTGGTTAAAGCGAGAGCGTAATTTCAAATCTTCCTGTCTAACAATAAAGGCAAATGTATTTTATAATATAGGTCGAATAATAAAATATTTATTAAATTTAGATACCCTACCTTACCTGTGACAGGGGAAAAGAAAAGTTAAAACTACAAAGTGTTTGAACTTAGTGGGAAGTGAACTCAGCTCTGCCACCGACGCATGCGTATTGGGTCAGTTAGCGAAACAGTTTTCCATAAGTTTCTAGTCAATAGCTGTTATAGTTTATGGCATTGTATTTGTATCTGTATTTGGTGTACGTGAAATTAAAAGAGCCAGAGATTAAGTTGTCATGGCGCAAGAAGAACTTCGGAAAGAAGAAACTCTTGCAATGAGGAATAGGCTAATCGGGTATGTAAGATGAAACTTGGTGTTTTCTTGGTGCTTGCTCACAGGCTTATTGTGCATATAGTGCAAATGACACGTATTGATTTCTTTGATTACAGACAGTCATGTAAACTGTTTTATTCAGAAGACCCGGTGAAAATAGTAAGAGCACGAGGACAGTATCTATTTGACGAAAATGGCAAACGCTATTTGGACTGTATCAGTAACGTCCAACATGGTAAAACATTATCATCCAGTCTCAAGTCCGTTTTTTCTAACCAATTAAAAAAATACAGTGTATTACACTTCTGCCACCTAGTGGCAGGACGTTTTAACGCCCTTACTGACATGTTGTATGTATGTTTTTCTAAGTGGGTCATTGTCACCCCGCCATCACAAAGGCTGCAGCAGCTCAAATGGACGTCCTGAACACAAATTCAAGATTCCTGCATGACAACATAGTCCTGTATGCTGACCGCCTGGCTGCTACCCTCCCCCAGAAACTGTGTGTCTTCTACTTTGTTAACTCTGGGTGAGTATTCTGTTGCACGCTCATACTCCTTAAAAAAAGCATTCTCTAAAGTACAATTACATCTTTTTTTTCCTGATAGTTCAGAGGCCAATGATCTTGCCCTACGCTTGGCACATCAGTACACCCAACATGAAGATGTCGTAGTTCTTGACCAGTAAGTATTTTGCTCCATTGCAGCCCTTTCACCCCTGCAATTACACGTGCTTTTCAGTTATAATGAGCTCTCCTTCTACACTAGTGCATACCATGGGCATCTAATGTCTCTCATCGACATTAGCCCTTACAAGTTCCGGAAACTGGCGGGACAGAAAGAATGGGTTCATGTGGTGTGTAAATTTAGAAACCTATTATCACAAAAACTGCTACCCAGCAATAGACTCCTGCTGATCTCAAAGAACATGTTCTTTCATCCTCCCAGGCACCTCTACCAGACACTTACAGAGGCATATACAGAGAAGATCACCCCAACCCAGGCCAAGCATATGCTGATACAGTAAAAGACCTTATAGAGGATGTTCACAAAAAAGGCCGTAAGGTACACTATAACCCAGTTCCATGCAGGCTCAATAAAATCTCTACTACACACGCTCAGAACAGTGCTAATAATAAGCACATTACACTTATAGTGCATATTTATTATCTGTTTTTCTTTAGATCTCAGCCTTCTTTGCTGAATCCCTGCCCAGTGTTGGTGGACAAATAATCTTGCCCCAAGGATACTTTCCTAAAGTTGCAGAGTGAGTAATTCTTCAGTTATCTGGTTGTTTTTGCTCAGCTGGTTGTACAACAATGAAAGTGTGGTGCCTCCTCGTCGTATTCTCCACAGATATGTGCGCTCAGCTGGTGGCGTGTTTGTGGCAGATGAAGTCCAGACAGGTTTTGGGCGTGTGGGACATCATTTCTGGGCTTTTCAGCTTCAGGGAGACGATTTCTGCCCAGACATTGTGACCATGGGCAAACCGATGGGCAATGGGCATCCCCTGGCATGCGTAGCAACCACTGCAGAGATAGCTGGAGCTTTTACAGCCAACGGAGTGGAGTACTTCAATACGGTGACTATACAGAAACCTTAATGTAGCATAAATTAATGCCCGATCTCCACACACAACCAGGTATTTGATAATAATAGCTATTTTACCATTTTACCATTAATATTAAAATGACATTAAGAGAGAAATGTCATTTTAAGACTTAAAACGTACATTTCACTCACAGTTCCTGTGTTACTTTTAAATATAATGCTTTTATGCATATTCTAAAGATAAATCACTCATTTTACTCTCCAACTTCATGCAGTTCGGCGGGACTCCAGTTTCATGTGCAGTTGGCCTAGCAGTCCTTGATGTGATCGTGGAGGAAGACTTAAGAGGAAATGCTGTGAGGGTCGGAGCCCACCTAAAAGATTTGCTCACAAAACTGAAAGCACGACATGAAATAATTGGAGATGTCAGGTAAGGATGCTATGTCAGCGGTATCCTGCAGTTCATAGCACTTAAAAAATAACTAATTGAGCTGCCGTATAATGAAGTCCAGTGACTCTACTAATTAAAGCTTGCCTACAGACATGTCCATGTTTACAGTGCCTCGTTGACATCTCACTTTTATTTGCAGGTGTGGTGTTTTGATCTTACTTAATCTAAAAATGTTCAATTATTCAAATGTATAGAAATTGTCCTCCATACCCTATTATACATATATTTGGTAGTGTTTACCCTTTGCAGTATAAAAAGCTAGATATGAATGACAAAAATCTCAGATTTTCAGACATGGACTGCAAACCGCTGCTAACGTGAATACTTAACATGTAAATATATTTGACAAGTATGCTAATTCTTTCATAATTCCAATAAAAGGCCATGTCTTTATTTCTGTAGAGGTGTTGGACTATTTTTGGGAATTGAGTTGGTGATTGACAGAGAGAAGAAGACTCCTGCCACAGAAGCTGCAGCGCATGTGGTCAAGAGGTGAGGGACTGCAGTGCAACATATTAGTTATCAGTTAGGTTTTACATTTTATGTTTTTTTTAAAAAAGCTTACTCCCCAGTGCTGTTCTGTGATTGGAGTTTGTCCTCTTTATATCAGGTTGAAGGAGGAGGATCAAATATGTGTCAGTACTGATGGCCCATGGGAGAACGTCTTGAAGTTTAAGCCTCCCATGTGCTTCGGCATGGAGAATGCAGAGCTGGTGGTGCAATGTATTGATCGCATCCTTACAGGTTAGCTGACTAACATTGTAAACAAGGTTATATGCATGCTATCTACTCAGTCCATAAAAACCTCAACACCAAAATATAACCATTTCATTTTTTTCAGACATGAAAGCCAGTGACCTCAAACTGGAAAAGGAAGACATCTAAGGTTTGTCAAACCTGTAGAAAACATTTTAATTGCATCAGACAGAGTCAGGTGGTCACATTCATAATATTTAGAGGTAGAGATTAAAATCTGTTCTTGAGGCTCCAGTAGACCAAACAGCTTCACAGAACATGTTGCCTCTTCCACTCAACACAGACTACTGTGGGGGTTCACTTTAGAGAAGTTGGACTTCTATCTGGAAATTAATAATTCAGAGAATATCAAAGCGGTGACAGTGAATTTTAAATAACGGTACTGCTGGATCAGCGTCGTCATTCGTTTCAAACTATGCCCATTTAAAGTGAAATATCAATGCAAATGTTTTAGTCATTCTCATTTTCAACAGATCATACCAGTCACCTCTCTGATGACACCCCACAGACTGGAGGTAAACACTACAAGCCACAACATATCATTGCCACCTGGGAAATGTAGTCTACCAGAAGATGACATTTTGAAATTCCACACTTTTATAATACAAAATAAATAAATTAAAGAAAATATTGACAACTTTTTTTTTTTTAACTGTAATCCTGGTTCTTGTATCATTTTTCTGCTGACAGCAGTTCACATAATCAGCTGTGACTTAACACTGATTGGCAACATGTTCTTAATACACAGCATGGTAGAGTGAAGCACTTACCAGACAACTATAACTCCCGGACACATTCACAAAAATTGCTCAAGTATTGCAGTTTAACATCTAGTGGGGTGGGTGTTACACTCAGCAAGTTATCCTGCAGGTAGTGAAGCCCTCTCCCACAGCTTCCCATGGAGATGTTAACATTACTTGAGACGAAACAAGCAAGCCAGTTAACAGTACAAAAACATTTAACGTTAACTTTACAAATAATAACAGAAAGATCCATGTGTAATATAAACCAAAAGTTTATTTCTACCAATTTGCCAAAGACACTAGAGGAATGAATTTCCAGTGAGAGAGGGAATACCCTCTTACATTTAACAGGCTTGCGTTCAGTTGAATAACACTAGTAAAGCCACTTAAAAATTGCAGACATGATGGGGGAAGAATCTCCTTAAAAGCCAAAATAACAAAAACAACAACAACAAAAAAAAACAAAACCAAATAATTGCTGGTTGTCTTTGTCTACAAGGCCTTCTGCAAATATTTATTTGACACTCTTACAAAGAACCCTTTGATTAGTATAAATCCCTTTTTTTTTTTTTAAACCTCACCCCACATCTGAAGCCATGCAACTCACATCCAACACTCAGCATGGGAGAACAACAAAATCTATAAACACCAAAACAAAATGAAGAAACAAAAAAAAAAAAAAAAAAAAAAAAAAATTGTTTTATTCGCGAGCTTTAAAAGCTCTTGCTCATCTGTAAATCCAGTAGACATGTAAAAATACAACCATACAATACATTAGATTCAAAAAGGTACCAAAAAGTACAGTAAAAATAACACTTCCATCACTGGAAATGTAAATGGACACAAAAAAAACAAAACAAAAAACAATATAAAATAAAAAGTGGAAAAGTGACATTTGCTTCCCCAGTTCCTCACTTGATCTGTACAAATGGAGCATGAGTCCAAATTTTCTGCCAACTCCAAAGGAAAAGCCAGAGCCCATGTTCGCTGTAGTCAGACCATGGATCTCTTTTTCTTATTTACTTTAGACCTTGAGAGAAAAACACGGTGCTTAACGTTACTGAGAATAAACCAAATGCGGCATGCAGTTACACAAAGACAGACAGGTGCATGAATGAGTTTGACTGGTCAGTGATGGACAGACACACTTTTTGGACGGGGGCAGGGGCTGGGAAGGGAGGGGGACACGACCTCTAGCTGTTACACCTAGCACTTTGGTGAAAGGTGAAACAGTCCTTTATTCCCGCTTTCAACCACCACAAACTCGACGCGTACTGATCAAACAGTCGCAGTACAGGTTCATCTAAAGATGGCCGACAGGTGGAATGAATCCATCTCTAATGATCACAGACCCCACAAGGCGGCCTACCCTAACCCCACAACAATGCTGGAATGGACTTAGAGTAGATGGAGATCTCTGGGGTCAGAAGGCACTAATGGTTACAGCTATGTTCTCATACTACCACGGATGATGCAGAAATGCATACCTGCACTATGTGTGATCAGTATGGCTTGTAGCTACTCTGGTGCCCTCCACGTCTTGGAGTTTTCCCATAGCTTGTATTGCCCTGGTCTGGAGGACAAGAGAAAAAGGGACTGAGTTCTTCTGTACAAAAAGGAGGACCAAGAAAATAAAGTTTCTCTCATTCTGTTTCTTTTCCCTGGGGCCACTTATCGCTTACTGTAATCGTAGCCACCCCCATAGCCGTAATAACCAGCAGAGTAGTCATAGCCACCATAGCCACCATATCCGTAGCCTTGCTGTCCATAACCATAGCCCTGGTTGTATCCCTGGTTCCAGTAGTTGTTGTAGCCTTGATTCCAGTTCTGGCCCTGGCCTAGAAATAACAAGTAGAAAGCTTTTGTCACAAGTCTCCAGAAACAAATTTAGGCCATGATTGAAATCAAGAGTCTTCTGAAGTGCACACAGATTTCGTGCTTACCTCCACGTCCTCGCCCACGTCCACCGTATCCACGGGCACCGTACTGCTGCTGCAGGTAGACCTCTTTGGGCTGCGCGATTTTAATTTCACACTACAATGTCACACAAAGAGCATCGTGTTATACGTTTGCAAAGACTTATAAATCTGGCTAACTAAATTTCAGCCGGCAAGCTTGCTGTGCCATTACCTTGCTACCACCGACATTGTGGTACTTCTTCTCCATGACTTTCTTCACCGAAGCCTCTTCTTTGTACGTGATGAATACGAATCCCCTCCTCTTCTCTGTCTTTGGGTCCTGCGGAAGCTCTATGGTGTCAATCTACAAACAAAGAAATCAGAGTTTTGTAGCAGCCACCTCCAATATACCCACTTAATTCCATTAGATGCTGACAGGTGCTTCTAATGTACCTCTCCAAAGGTCCCAAAGTACTCCTCAATGACCTCCTTTGAAGTATCAGGGTTGAGTCCGCCCACAAAGATTTTCTTTACTGGATCCTTCTTCATGGCCATGGCTTTCTTGGGGTCAATCTGTCTCCCATCTAGCCTGTGCTCCTTCTGTTCAAGAACCTATTAGACAAAGAAAAAACAAACACATGTAAACTTGCCCACATTGTGAAAATATGCCTCACGTGTCCACATAATTACATAACTTACCTTTTCTACGCTGGCTGCGTCTTTAAACAGAATGAAACCAAAGCCTCTTGACCGGCCTGTC
Organism: Astatotilapia calliptera; assembly: GCF_964374335.1. Lineage (NCBI taxonomy): Eukaryota > Metazoa > Chordata > Actinopteri > Cichliformes > Cichlidae > Astatotilapia > Astatotilapia calliptera. The sequence continues at coordinate 28,468,596 of NC_137423.1, forward strand.
TGCTGGTCCATTTTGATGGTGCAGTCTGTCACTTCGCCAAATTTAGAGAAGTAGTCTTTAAGATCCTTCTTGCTTGTGTCCCAGCTGAGACCGCCAACAAACATTTTCCTGAGCACAGGAGAAGGGACACTGTTAGCAGCAGCAGCTGCAGGCACCCCCCCACTAACAAGCTTCACACAGTAGTGGTAGTGGGTAGAACCAGGGGTGTAGATATACAGGCTGTCCCAAAACAAATGGTGACCCAGTAATGTAGGGGGGTAGGTAGGTAGCACTTGCTTTAGCTTTTAGCCGTTAGCCATCTTTCAAGGCCGGTTTAATAAAGTGAGAAATCCCCATGGTAGAGGCACAGCACCCACCCCGTATCTGCTGCTTTTCTAAGCAACTATATATTAGATTTAATCTTTACAGTGGCGCCCATCCCCCCCCCTCTCCGCGCTGCACATGGCGCCAACAAAAGGCCGGTTGAACAAAGAGCCGTGGCAAACCGCTAGCGCTCATTAGGGACGCCTGCTTCCTTCACAGATTCACAGCAGGCCTCTTAAACTCACCCGGCATCCTCCTCGCCCTTGCTGGCGTCGATCTGGCCTCCTTCCGTGCCGCCGTTTTGCGAATTGTCGTCGTCCTCGGGCCCTGCGTCCTCTCCGCAGTCATTCGCGGCGGCGCCGTCGTCGTCGTCGTTCCCCTCCTCAGTGAGGCCGGCTCCGTTAAAATCATCGTCGACTTCGTGGCCGTTTTCCGATGTTTCCATGTACTGTTGCTCTGACTCAGACATTTTGCACAATTATACCTAAGTCCCCCAACACAAACAAGATAGAGTAAGGAATTAGTGATACAGTTGTGGGGGTTATATAATGTGTCATGCCGTGCATGCCTCGCCATTTCCATGGTGCCAATACGTGCTTTTCCCACCATTTTGGCCGGCGCGATCGCGTTCCCTGCATTCAGAGAGCCCCGCTTATTACCGAGTGCCGGGAAATGGCCACAGAGTTACGTTCACTTACACATCACAGTAACCAAACTGCATCTTTAGCGCATTACTGCCAAGGGCAAATATTAGAAAAGTTGTACACATATGTATCGCGCTGATAAACCGAGCCGGGACTATGCAACTCAAATTCGCAGTTACGTAATGCCGAGGCCGATACGGCCGCAATATCAGTCTACAGTTTTAATAACTACAAAAATTACCTGCACGTACCCCAAAAAACAACTGTTTAAAAAATAGATTACAAGAATCGCATTACTTACGTGACAATATAATGAGAAAAAACTAATCAGGCTAATGAAATACAGAAACGTACTTACTAATCACACAACCGGAGAGCTCTCTTCAAGATGGATTCTCCCACACGACGGCAACTCGTGGTTGGTTTTCTAGAACCAGCAGGAGAAAAAAACGACCTTTTTGCGCAGAAGCCCTCTGATTGGAAAATCTCTGCTGCCATTCACGGCACCGACCAATGGCATGTAAGACAGTTTTTTTCTGTTTTTCTACAAAAGATGTTCACGCCTCGAGAACTCAGGAAGGAACTCAGAGTACTTTCAGAATGGTGTGTTCACTGCTCGGTAATTTCAGCTCCACTCAAGGAACTTGGTCTGAAAATTACCAGTGAAGTTTTCATTATTAATAAAAAAAAATAATCATAAAGTGACGTCATCAAGTTATATCCATATTCATAGAGTGCGAGATATAGGTAAAACAGCTCAGATAAAGTAACAAAACACACTGGCACAGTAATCCATTAATAATCTATTTTTTCCTTATTGATTATTTAAATAGGGAAGTAGCCCTGAACCTTCACTCAGTTTAATTCTTTTGCTCTCACCTGTGAAGACTTGTGAAGGAGGCTTAGAAAACACAACAGGGCCCAAACTACAAAATCCAAACCACTGACCAGCGGTAAAAAATTAGAAGGTCAAACTGAAGTTAAAAGAAAAGTAAAAAGATGAACCACCGCTGTTCTTAAACAGTTTGATGATGAGAGAAGGATTAACCTCCACCGGAGTGATGGAAAGCCCAATATACGGAGAAAGAAGGGATCTGCTTATCTGTGAAGCACAGTGGCGGTTGTGGCATGAGAGGTTTTGGCCATCACCAGATCTTTACCCAGCTGAACATTTCAACTCATGAAGAAAAGACTGAAAGGACAAACCCTGAAAAAGGTGCTGAAAAAGAACCCTGGAGAGACATAACTAATGAAGAGACTACTAATGAACTAATGAAGAAATAAGAAATATGATGAAGTCTATGGGTCATAGAATTGATGTAGTTATATATATTCTATGTTTTAAAAAAAACACATTTAGATGCCAGTAACGGCAATAAAAAAAAAAGAAACTGATCTCTCTTCTCAAATTCATCTTTTGGTTTCACACTCAAATGTCTTCAGTGCACAGTAAAAGCTAATTGATTGGCTTGAGGTTGTAATACACACAATTGTATATGTATAATCAGATACAAAAGCATTGAAGTGTGTTGACAGAACTCATAATTTTCTGTCATTCTTTTTCTAAATCCTTTTACCAGAAATATGTGTGTGATAAAAGGATATACACTTGGGTTATAATGCTTCAGTCCATTTATTTAAGAAAAAAATATATCCTGAGCTAGTCATAAGCACTTGTGTTTACAGTATAAGCAGCTTTCTGTATACCTGGTGAGTTAGGAACAAACAGAGTCACACACTGCAGAACAAAATGTTCACAGCTGGGTAACTGCAATCATCCGTTTCCAACAATCTTAGCATATAAATGTAGGAAATGGTATTGGAAGTACCCTCTTACTGAATAAGCAGACCCAAATGCACAAATAAGTTATTATTTTCACTAATAGTGAATCAATCTGAGTGGAGCAACAGCAACAGAACTGACTCAAAATCAAATATTGCTTGACTGTGTTTATTGTGTTATGGTGTGTTGATACCTGTGCATTCCTGTATTATCCTTTTGTGTTGCACATTTCGATGTTTTTTTCTTCGCTACCTAGCCTGACCTGTCTCCCCAATGTGATGTTTGTATTGTATGTACGGTCGGCAAGGTCTGTCATCTCGGTTGTGAGCAAAAGACCTGCAACTGACAAATAAAGGTTATCTCATCTCATCATCATCAAAATCAAATAAAGTTATTGAGTGTTTTGTCAACAAGTAACATTCTGATCTCAGCTGGGTTCATACAGTCGACCCAGGTTATCGGATGGATTCAGTGCAACCATGTTCACTACTTCAAAATGCACTCTTTTTAAACAGCGTCATTTGCAGACCCTATAAAATTGTTTGTCCTGTTATTTGGTGCTGCCAAATATTTACTCTGCTGTCTACTGCCTTGTCGACCAGCAGTGTTACCTGCTGGGTTGGAGATGGAGTGGCTCTTCGACATTAAACAGTCACCAATAGTATTATTGCCAATAATACTGAATACTTTCTTTCCCCCTTCCAAGTCAGATGGTGCACTGTTTTGTACGGAGGATAAAAGAAATATTTAACATGGCCACTTTTACCTAAAAGTAACTTTCATATCCTTCCAACAAAGTCAAGTTCACTCACAATGAGACTTCTTTAAATATCTCAAGGTAAAAAATGACATAAGATCACACACGAGTGACTTTGAAAGTGCAGCACCAGACACACGTATTTTCCCAGCTAGGGCTAAAACCACTGCAACTCAATGGGAAGTAGACCTAGGTTAACAATTATCAGAGGATATATGGGACATAAGTTTGAAAAATATACTTTGTCACAACACTGTATGTTCAATTAGTGCCAAACCTGCTGTAAAATAGTTTAAGGAGCTGCCCAAATCAAATTATTCAAAGATTAAATTACAGAGAATATTTCCAGACCTTTCATCCCAGCGTGATAAAGTTAGGTTCATAAGTAATCGCCACCATAGATTTAAAAACACAGACACACAAGATTCAAATTACAGTGCAACTTTATTTCAGGGAGTTAGGCAAAAGTGTTGCATGACCCTTCAGGAATGACAGCCAATTGTACACGCAGTCCCCCATTTTCAGAGGCTCAAAGGTAAATGGACAAACTAACACAACTTTACATTGAATTGTTCTTAATGCTTAGAAAGTGCTTTGAGAGTTCAAACCTTACTACAAGCAGTAAGAAAGTGCTTTCTTTCTTTTATGAAAGCTTAATTCAACCAAACATTTTTGTTTGCCTTTAATGAGAAAATAACCTACTCTACCTCCTGAGCCACAGCCATTTTTGATGCATTTAGTTAAAGGTTAAGAAGTTGTGTCTATATTTAAGTGATAAGAAGACTTTTAACTTTCATCCATCCATCCATTTTTCTAACCCAAATTCTGGGGCTTAGGTAAGAGGTGAAGTACAACCTAGTCAGATCACCAGTCTATTGCTGATTTATGCCAGAAAGCAAACAGATGCTTACGACTGAAAATATGATTTATTTCATTATAGCGTTGAACAGATTCATTTCTCAGTCAAAAAGAAAGACATTAAACTCTGTGCTCGTTGCTCCTTTTTCCCCACTGTTTGCCTCTCATTGCTCCTCTTCCACAACGACTGCTTCACATATTTGAGGTTGGTCTGGGTTGTTTTGGATGAGCCAGTCTGCAAGCCAAATCTATCAGGAGCAAACATACAATCCCCATGTTCACAAAGCTCTAAACAGCTGGCTAATGACTGAACACGTATAGCTTCTAATACTTACAATGGGGTTGAGTGGCTTGTTCATGCAGAGCTCAGTGAGCCCGCGTAGCAGAACTGGGTTTATATACCTGCTCAGGTATTCTTCATTTTCTTCTCTTGAGGGTAAGGGTTCAATTATAGCTGCATAAAAAACACACAGGTCAAAGAATGAAAAGCATTCAAAACACTTGCATATGCACAAGATCTCTATGTATAGAAGATTATGTGTGGGTGTGCAAATTACTTACAGTTTGGGAACATGAATTTGATCTCCCTTACAGCTGCTTGAAATGAATCGCTTCCATGAAGGGCATTTTGTAGCTCAGAAGTGCCATATTTTGCTCTAAGGCTGAAGAAAAGTACAGCATTCTTTATTTGTACATCTGCGTATGAGTTTTAACAGAGCTGACCTTTAACCCATACCTTTGATAAAAGTAATATACCAAGCCTTGATGATGGGTCAGTCAAAGGACACGGTGAACTAAAATTCTGAGGCTGAGATCCAGAATTACAATCAAACACTGTAAGTTATATACAAGTCAAATTTATATTAAAAAAATGCCATGTAAATAATACACATTATTACTGTTATTCATTTGTCTGAGTCCAAGGATGGGGCAGGTTTGCAGAGAAATATTCAAGTGCTTTTACACCAAAGTGTGAGCATGCTGCACAGTATACTGTATATTGTGTAATAATGTCAGTCTTTGATTTTCTTCTATTCTATTCAAAATCTAATTACACCCCACTTTTCATTATCCCAAGCAATGACACTGACCACTCTGGATGGGTTTCTCTGGCCTTGGCACTGTTGACAGGTCCTATGATGGACTTCCAGTGGGCGATAGCATTGTCGCATGCTAGCATCAAGGCAACGATGGGGCCAGAGCTCATGAAGGCCGTCAAGCTGGGGAAGTAATGCTTTCCATACTCCTCTGCGTAGAAATCACTGCATTGCTCTGGACTTAGCAGCAGCTTCCGCTTCTAATGCAGGGATTAAATATTGGATATGACAGAGAAAGCACATATGGTGGTGAACACAGTCATGATTTATCTCTAACCACATCAGATACAGTAGATCAGTTTAATTTCAGTAGGCTGGTATTCTGAGGCTATTTGCTATTTGCATATGCATACTTCAATTGCTTTTACCATGTGCAAAAATAGTTTGTCCTGTCATATTTAATCAGCCAATCACGTCACAGCAGCTCAATGCATTTAGGCATGTATGCATAGTCATAGATCTTCTGAAGTATAAACTGAGCATCATAATTTGGCATAAACAACACGAAAGCATGGATCCATCCTGCTTTGTATCTATGGTTCAGGATGGTGGTGGTGGTGTAATAGTGTGGGGTACATTTTCATGGCACACTTCAGGTACCAGATGTACGATCGATTTATGACACAGTATACCCATCTTCTGATGGCTGCTTCCAGCAAGACAACGCGCCATGTCACAAAGCTAAAATCATCTCAAACTGGAATGTTTCCGACAACCATGCTATGAAACATTCAGGTGGTTCTGAGGGAAAAGGGGATCCAGGTTTACTAGAAATAAAGTGCCCAGTGATTGTATTATCAACTATTGTTTGTTATTATTGTTGTTAAGTTATTGTCTTCGTCCCATCACCCCCAGCCAGTTGCATCAGATGTCTACCCCTGCCTGAGTCTGATTCTGCTACAGGCTTCTTCCTGTTAAAAGGTAGTTTTCCCTCCCACTGTTGCCAAATGCTTGCTCAAAGAAGGACGTTTGATTGTAGGGTCTTTACCATAGAGAATAAAACACCTTGAGGTTACTGCTGTTGAGATTTGACGCTGTATAAAATAGAATTGCATTGGATATTAATGCCCTTTATTGGAAAACCTTTGCGCTACTGATATCTGCAAAGGAAGAAAATCTATTTATATGAACGAAGATATCACACTTCTTATAATAGAAAATAGATAAATTATTTCCTCAAAAATCCTCAGCTGGATAGCCTCGTCCCTGTCACAACAAAGTGCACCCCACAGTTCTCATCTTGTAATTTACCAACGTAAGAAACTTTAACATACCTGCAGCATGGTGAAGCCCGACTTGAGGATAATATTCTCTATCTCCGCAGCTTTGTCGATGGCATCTGGTTTAATAATGGCCAGTGTTCTTTCCACATAAATACGAAGAGGTGAACTTTCATCCATCTCCTCTCGCTCGCTAACATCAAATCAAACAGACGCTTGTAACGTTTATCTTTATGATATTAATTTACTTAATATTAATAACAGCTGGCAATGAAGAGTTTGAGTAGCCTCATTATAAAAATGTTTTTTTTTTTAAAGCGAAACTGCGATTACTCGTTCAATTAAACCACTGACCCACCTTCTGGATGTGTATGTCTGTTGCTAGGATGCACGTGTACGGCACCGCATGCAGGACAATTCTTACGATGTAAAAACTCGCGAATTCAAAGGTTCAATAAATATTTGTCCCCCTTCGTCAAAAAAGTATCAGCTTCTCTTAAATCTGTTTAGTTACATAAAATCTTGCCAAATATCTCAGGGTATAGTAAGAATCACAATAAACATGATGTGGGAGATTATGTTATAGCTCAGTGAAGAAACCTTTTCGTGGATAGCTGTACTTGTATGCCCCCTTTTTGCGTGGCAATAACTATTAACAGTGTTATTCCAGCAGCAGATCTGATAATCAGACTTTTTTCGTGACTCGAAGATTTTGCAAACCAAAGTAATTTAAATATGGAGGACTGTCACATTGGGGTACACAGTATAAGGGGGCACCTTACCACCCTGGTTTAACTACCAGGATGACAGTGAAAATACTTTAAAGCAACACTTAAATATTACTAAAGTAGACATTAATGCTTTTCAAAGGGCATTTAATTGACTATTTGAGGACTTTTACTGCACATATTTAAAGTTGAGCCTCTTTGTATACAGATCACATCAAACCTTCATACTCTGTAGCATTGCTGCTCTGTGACCTGCTTCTCTCTCTTGACTCAGGGAGTAGGAACAGTAGACCTGACCCTTCATATATTTGAAATCTTATTCGTAAAACAGATACAGAGATAAGAGGCTTTTATCATTCAGGGAGCATCTGTAACATGATCTGAAAAGTAACCATTAACTAAAGATATCAATTGAGTAAAAGGTACAAGATCTGAGATCCACAAACTTGCACTTAAATATTATACTAGATCTAATTTTTCCTTCTTAAATCAGACTTAATACTATTAACTTTTCAAGGGATTGCACAGGTCAGCACCCTTGTACCTTTTTGATCTTTTCAACTGGTAAATTCCTTCAAGATCATTGAGGTCTGGGGACCAAATGCTCCTAGCTGTCCATATGTCCAGATTAAAGCACAGAGGAGATTGGCCTTTGCTGTGATTGCTCCTGAAATGTGCAACAAACTCCCTCTTCACATCAGGACCTCCCCAACATTAGACACTTTCATAACCAGTTTAAAAACCCACTTTTATTCGTTGGCTTTTAAACCAGAATGAATTCCATTTTGTTTTATTTCTTACTCAAAGTTTCTCATTTTATGCTTCTTTTCTTAAATTTTGTCAATTTCATCTCCTTTGATCATCTTAAATGTACAGCCCTTTGATCAACAGTTGTTTTAAATGTGCTATATGAATAAATTTTACATTAACCAACTTATATGAGAACCACCAATATTATACAATGTTCAGAGCAAGACGGGACACATTCTTTCCAAACAGTCTTTTATTTAAAGTTGCTTCAACGAGGATTTCTTATCGAGTTCCAATGGTGACCTGCCACACTCTGATCAGGTTGTCAGTGTAGCCAGCAAACAGGGTCTGTAAAGAAACCGAGAACATAAAGTCAACGCTCATCAATTTCTGCCGTTTTATAGTCCGATCATATTCAGATAACTGTTTTTAGTGCCCCTCATATTTGCAGGACTGTCACCAGTGGACATCAGAGGTAAAAGTGAATGGGAATAATCACTGGGGGTAAAACACTAAAAGCACCTCTTCTGACAGACATGCTTAATATATGTTTTTCTTACCTGTCCATCAGCAGACCATGCCAGGGAAGTACACTGTGGGGGTTCGGCCTTGCTGTTTGTGCTGATCACTTCCTGTCTCAGCTCGTCCACAATGATCTTGCCCTCCAGATCCTACATGAAAAGAAGAACCAAGAGGTGATGTGATCACTAACAGGTATAAAACAGTGACTGAAGTTGAGCACCAAAATTTATTATTAAACTAACAAACGAGGTTAGAGCTCAGAAACAGCCTCTGGTTTTCATCATAGAATACAGCTGGCATGTTAGGTTACATCACTGCCCTTTACAACTTTAATTTTTAAACACACAGACCAGAGTGTGAAGCCTTACCCAGATCTTAATGCTGGGTCCAGTGGCAGCACAGAGCCAGTAACGGTTGGGGCTGAAGCAAAGGGCGTTGATCACATCACCGCTGTCCAGGGTGTAGAGGTGCTTGCCTTCATTCAGGTCCCACAGCATGGCCTGGCCATCCTAATGTGGAAGACAGAAGACATCCTTCAGTTCAAACATCTTTGTGTAACATTTAAAGCAAACAGTCACTTTTAAAAATCTTCAGCACTAATGATGATCTCTTTAAGGTGCAGGAATCACTCAGTAACAGCCTCTGGTGTCATCAATATTAAAACAGATGCATGTAAAGAATACATCATAGTTGAAACCTGCAGGCTTTAATTTACTCCTATTAAGTGGAGTAAAAATGATTTAAAAAAAAAAAAAGACATTCAGTTAAACTCTGCCTTACCTTTCCACCAGATGCACACAGGGAGCCATCAGGAGACACGGTCACTGTGTTCAGGTAGCCAGTGTGACCAATGTGGTTGGTCTTCAGCTTGCAGTTGGCCAGGTTCCACACCTATGAGCAAGGGGCACACTATGTTAGGCCTCCACTGTTATAAGCGCCATCGTGTCAGCCTATCTGAGCTTTGCTCTCATAAATAATTCTCATCACTGAGTTCAGTTAAGCCATGCGAAAAGTTTTTAAATCACTGAGCAAACCACACAACACAAAGTTTCCACAAAGGTAACATACCTTAACCATCTTGTCCCAGCCACAGGAGACGATGATGGGGTTGCTGCTGTTGGGGGAGAAGCGAACACAAGACACCCACTCAGTGTGGCCCTCATCCTGCAAAATAAAGAGCTTTGTGAATTCTCAAAGCCAGATTATGAGTTATGCTGGTATTAAAAACGTCACGTGATGCTATTTGGTTTGTGCCCTCATCAATAGTACTCATCAACGAGATCAGGTAATACATGCAAAATTTGTAATAATCATCGAGCAGACAAACCATATAACAAAGTTTTATTATCTGCCAGATCATTTTATCACAATCAGGCAAACAATGTGGGGAAAATGTAGATGTCAACAATAAAGTGCCATCTAGTTGCTTTACATTAAAGCTAGCATCTTTAACTGTTAAGTGTCTCGTTCAAAATAATATTAAGGCATTAAGAAGTGGCTGATAGCTGCAGGAGAGCATTAGATGGAAGTTCACCTGGATGGTGTACTTGCAGACTCCAAGAGTGTTCCACAGCTTGATGGTCTTGTCCCGGGAGCCAGACACGATCTGGCGGTTATCAGCAGAGAAAGCCACGCTCAAAACATCCTTTGTGTGTCCAACGAATCGGCGGGTGGTGAGACCACTAGGAAGAAAAATATGCAGGCATTTCAGATCAACTAAATTACTGCACACCTTAGCATAACCAATCAATGCATGCCTGCTGCCACTGCATCCAAATACTACTGACGAGTCCAAGGCCTAGACATTAATTTAAGAGCCAGAAAAAAAAATTACTACACCAGTTTTTCTTGTGTCTTTGTTTTACAATGCGAACACTGACACTGAAAAATAAAAAATACAACTCAAGATTTTAAAGCTGTGGATGCACAATCCAGCAAAACTGGACCATCTGCACATTTATTACCATCACTGTTTTCAGCATAGATCTTAGGCAGTGAAATGGTGCACACACCCAAAAGCCAGCTATTTGAGGCCATTCAAGAAACACCAATGTTGCTGCTCAACTGAGTTTTCAGTGATAAAAGAAATGAAAAAAATCAAGGAAAACACAACGGCCAGAGGTGAAGAAAAGGACAAACTATGTGGTTTGGGTTCACAAGTAGTCTGTGAAATCACCAAAGAATGCAGCTACACTTACAGTTTCTTCCATACTACTTGCCCTTAATCAGTTAAGCAAAAAAAACCCTCTCGTTTTCTGACTTTGCTCCCACACAGTAACAAAAATCAGCTAAATTATGTTCAAACTTCCATTTCCCCTTGATTTGGTGAGTCCAGTGTGCAAATACAGTAACAGCAGCTGATGGATGTGTGATTTTCTGAGCTCATACTAAGGGTAGAGGGTAGGTGATGGGTTTGACAGAACCTGTGCCTGTCTGAGTACAGACCTTCACCCCATTACCTTTGTGGTGGTTCTGTCTGCGTGAGGTCGATCAGACTGCTGAAAAGTCAGTGTGACCTGATCTAGACAACTTAGGCTTTGTTGGTATCAGATCTCATGTACTGATGGCATAGAGAACAATTTGATATTCTGAAACTAACTAAGAAAACACTTCATTTGTAAGACTATTTTTGGCATATAACAGATCTAAGAAACTAGCACTAGGCCTCTTCAAACTCAAGTGATTCATAAAAAAATCAAATGTCATTTAGAAGACTTGGCTTTTCACCTGTACTTCTAAACATCTGCCCAGGGGTAAAGACTCCCTGCACTTACGTGGTGAGATCCCACAGGCGGAGGGTCCCGTCCCAGGCTCCGGACAGGGCAAACTGTCCATCAGAGGAGATCACAACATCACTCACAAAGTGAGAGTGACCCTTCAGGGAACGCTGGGGGATACCGTAGTTGGTTTCATCACGGGTCAGTTTCCACATGATGATGGACTTGTCTGAAAAAAAAGCAACACGTTTTCATGTCTCAACGTCCAATATTCATTCAGGAAACGAATAATTTAAGCATCAGCATGCATCGATTGCTAGCACTACATGCACACCTGTTAAACTTCGGATCCACGGGCTCAGTCTACGAAGGTTAGGAGGGTTTTGTTGCTAAATAATTACATTTATTCAGGTAACTAAACGTGCTATAACCCTCCTAACAAGTATGGACATCAACGGGTCTGTTACAGATGACGACAGATAGCGCTAGCGAGCTTAGCTAACCTGCTTCTTTCCAGCTAGTTAGGACCTTTTTTATGTAAAAGTTTGAGCCCTCTTTATCTAATATTACGTGGTTACTCATGTTTTATCTGCTCCTTACACACCAGTTTAAGTATCTGCCTCACATTACAGCGGCAGCAGCTAGCTTAATAATGCTATCTGAGCCATGTTGGCGCAACCGGCGGGGGAAGCCTCACCTCGGGACGCCGACAGGATCATATCGGGGTACTGGGGCGTAGTGGCGATCTGGGTGACCCATCCACTGTGCCCCTTCAGGGTCCCCCTCACTGTCATCTGCTCGGTCATTTTGGCGAGGTTCGGTGGTGCCTTTTGCAAGGATGGATTCGGATTTTTCAGAGGTCCGGGAAAACCTAGGTCCTCATCGCATCTAGGCACAGAGGAAAAGGAAGTTCAGACCCGGATGCAAAAACTAAGAGGGGGTGAGAGGCCCGCGGAGGATTCTGGGATATGTGAACTTCAGCCCATTACACAGCGACGTGTGTAAAAAGAAACGAAAACAAAACCTCTATTACTACCTCTAGTATGTGCTACAGATTATGTTAAATTCATGCTCTCTATGTGCGTCATATTTAGTAAAAGTTTTGATAAAAATGGTCCTCAAAAAGCCCCGAAAACAAACAAACAAACATGTAAAACAACAATCATAAAAATGTATCAAGGTACATTTTTCATAATAATAATAATAATAATAATAATAATAATAATAATAATAATAATAATAAATAAAACACAAAACGCAGTTATAGTCATTTTTGTTAATGCTCTCTACCCAAATAGAAATTGAGCTTAATTCATGTAACGTCTAATACTTGTATTTACGTACAACCTATTTTATTGCTCATCAAAGAAGAAGAAGAAGAAAAGGAATTGTTGCCTGGCTCTAAATGCTTTCAATACTTAATATAGTTGTGTATTTCCTAATTAGTTTTCATTTTTATTTCATATTGACGTATTGTTTTTAATTCAGTTTAGTTTCAGGTTTTGTTTATTGCTTCCAAATGTTTAGTTTAGTTTTTAATAGATTTAGTTTTAGTCTCTTGTTGTATGGAGGACATATGCCAGATGCAAGGTTTAGGCAATTCACTACAGGTATTCAAATAAAAACAAACCTTTTTTTTTTTTTAAACAATTAACTCTTTTTAGTTTAGTTTTTGTATTAGCCAGGTCTGTGTTGTATATTTTTCATGGTATGAAACTATGAGCAGCAGAATTCATTCTTTTTGCATACAGTGTGTGAATTCTTCCACTTCAGTGATTGAATTATGGATTATTTCATTTTGATCTGGATTCTAATCTGTATTTTTCTTCTTCACTTCTTCACTTTATATTGTCATTCAGAATTTTTTTTTTTACACCCGTTGAGGGTTTTTTTTATAATTGTTCAGACGTGTGCGAAGCTTTGCTTTTAATTATAGCACCCTCTAGGGGCGAAATGCTTTGTCACAGGCGCGGGTATTTAATCCCGAGTGATTGTGTATATGTCAGATGCTCATGACAGACCTAATCAAAGACGTTTTTTTAAACTGTTTATTTTACCAAAAGACAGAGCTCCTCAGAAACACTTCTTTGATACTCAAATTTCATATCAAAGTGCCTGCTGTCAAAGAGTGTAGACAGCAAGAGCTCAGTAATCAGTGAAGTGTACCATATGTAAACATTGGTGTAATCACAACGAATGATCTAATGGTTCTGCTCCATTACAGCATCTCAGAAAATATTTAAAAATGAAATAATTGTAGTCTTAGATGATTTGACATAGAAATAACAATATCACATCTTTCCATGCTTAAAGTTTTGGTCGGTTTTGTTTAGGTGACAGTGTTTCTGTTGTGGTTAATGCCAACTTCTTTATGTATAAATATAGGCAGCACGGTGGCACGGTGGTTAGCACTGTTGCCTCACAGCAAGAAGGTCCTGAGTTCAATTCTACCATCAGGCCGGGGTCTTTCTGTGTGGAGTTTGCATGTTCTCCCTGTGTTTGTGTGGGTTCTCCCTGGGTACTCCGGCTTCCTTCCAAAGACATGCACTTTGTGGGGATAGGTTAATTGAACAATCTAAATTGCCCATAGGTGTGAATGTGACTGGTTGTCTGTCTCTGTGTGTTAGTCCTGCGACCTGTCCAGGGTCGCCTCTTGCCCTATGACAGCTGGGATAGGATCCAGCGCCCCCTGCGACCCTGAAAAGGATAAGTGGAAGCAAATGGACAGTGATGGCCTTCTGTCTTGCGTACACCTAACATTCGATCACTCATATAACTGCTGAAACACAAACAAAAACTATCCCACCTCATAAAGTTAATTACTGTTTAAGGTTCATTTGGTTAACAAACTGAAAATCTTTGGTTGTGTCTCTCTCATTTTTTGTCTTGGCTCTTTAGCCAATGAATTGCAATATCTGTTGACTATGACTTTTGTAATGCCTCAAAAGTAAATCCACAGGTCTTAGTCTTTAAACAAGACTAAGACCTGTGACAACGTAAAAAATGTTTGCACAGATCTTAGACTCCCTTTTAGTATTTCTATTCTGTCCCATTTATTTTTTAGACTTTCTAGCTTTTGGTAAAATCTAATGCAAATATCAATGGGTCCAAAACAATGAATCCTACTGATTTTCACATCCTCAAAGTCCTTCTGCATAGGCACGTGACCAAATACATGAAAAACAAAGTTGTGTTTTGTGTGTACTAATAAACATGAGCCATTTTGAAATGTGTATATATATATATATATATATATATATATATATATATATATATATATATATATATATATATATATATATATATATATATATATATATATATATACACACACACACACACACCATAGGTCCCTCATCCTATTCATGTAGCCCCCCCCCCCAGACATAGAGGACAGTTACAAGTACTTGGGGATCCCACAGGCGAATGGGAACCATGAAGAGGCCGCTAGAAAAGCTGCAACCACCAAGTACCTGCAGAGGGTCAGGCAAGTCCTGAGGAGTCAGCTGAATGGTAAGAACAAGATCCGGGCCATCAACACGTACGCCCTGCCCGAGATCAGGTACCCTGCTGGGGTAATAGGCTGGCCAAAGGAGGAGATAGAAGCCACTGACATAAAGACAAGAAAGCTCCTTACCATGCATGGAGGGTTTCACCCCAAATCCAGCACCCTGAGGCTGTACGCTAAGCGGAAGGAAGGGGGCCGGGGACTGGTGAGTGTCAGCACCACAGTCCAGGATGAGACAACGAACATCCAAGAATACATTAGGAAGATGGCCCCAACTGACCGAGTGCTCAGTGAATACCTCAGGCAGCAGAAACCCAAGAAAGAGGAGGGAGACGAGGAACCATCATGGAAGGACAGGCCCCTGCACGGTATGTACCACCGGCAGATAGAGGAGGTGGCTGATATCCAGAAATCCTACCAGTGGCTGGACAAAGCTGGACTGAAAGACAGCACAGAGGCACTAATCATGGCAGCACAAGAACAAGCTCTGAGCACAAGATCCATAGAGGCTGGGGTCTATCACACCAGGCAAGACCCCAGGTGCAGGCTGTGTAAAGATGCCCCAGAGACAATCCAGCACATAACAGCAGGGTGCAAGATGCTAGCAGGCAAGGCATACATGGAACGCCATAACCAAGTGGCCGGCATAGTGTACAGGAACATCTGTGCCGAGTATAACCTGGAAGTCCCGAGGTCAAAATGGGAGATGCCCCCAAGGGTGGTGGAGAATGACCGAGCTAAGATCCTGTGGGACTTCCAGATACAGACGGACAAAATGGTGGTGGCTAACCAACCGGACATAGTGGTGGTAGACAAACAGAAGAAGACGGCCGTAGTGATCGATGTAGCGGTTCCGAATGACAGCAATATCAGGAAGAAGGAACACGAGAAGCTGGAGAAATACCAAGGGCTCAGAGAAGAGCTCGAGAGGATGTGGAGGGTGAAGGTAACGGTGGTCCCCGTGGTAATCGGAGCACTAGGTGCGGTGACTCCCAAGCTAGGCGAGTGGCTCCAGCAGATCCCGGGAATATGGAAGAAATATAGTATCATCAGAATTCAAGTATTTTTAGACATTGAATTTATGACACTGAATTTTTATCCTCCAAATTTCCCTGCAAAAATATTCACCTGCAAAAATTCACCTGAAAAAAATTCACCTGCAAAAATTCACCTGAAGAAAATTCACCTGCAAAAGTGATGAACTTTAATGACCCAAGCCAGAGCAATCAGCACCAGATCGAGTCGAGTGGCTCTCAGCCAATTAAATTACGCTGTTTGATCACATGACACCGTTAGCCAGCAGTGTGTCTCCTAAAAGAGAGCTGTTTAAAGGTGAGTGATTAAGT
Source organism: Astatotilapia calliptera (assembly GCF_964374335.1). NCBI lineage: Eukaryota > Metazoa > Chordata > Actinopteri > Cichliformes > Cichlidae > Astatotilapia > Astatotilapia calliptera. The sequence goes on from NC_137423.1 coordinate 28,484,829, forward strand.
TTTTCTCCTAAATAGAGATCATTACAGAACGCCTAGTCCTACTTAAAATCCCATTTATTATTATTATTTTTTTATCATCTACTCGAACTAAGGAAAACGTTTGACTAACTCAAAGACAATTTCCACGCCTCCCCTGCCTGACTGCAGAGGCAGTTTTGAATTTAGGAGCGCCAAGATGGCAGCGGCAAACCCTGGCGGCTCTCCGGTGAGTATATATATATTTTTTTATCTTCAAGTTTGTCTTTTGAAACCTTAATTTTATTTAAATCCGTTGCTCACGTATAAAGTACACAGACGGGGTCTTTGCTCAACTCGTCTGAGGCGTGTCTCACTAAGCGCTACATGCTAGCATCCTGCTAACCGAGCTACCCTTTACATGCTGTGCTTTAGAAAATGGGATACTCGTTAAAAAAAAAATACTCCGCAGATATTGATAGATAGACGAACACTGCAAATATAATGTTGGAAACGAGAACGGCCTTTGGTGAAGGGGTAAAATACACCATGAATAGAGCCATAGAGTGAATGGCTGCCATGGTTGCAGAACAGCCTGATTTAATGACAAGAATGGGGAAGAGTGAGGTGAAGTGAACCACAGCCACAAAACACGGTCAGACAAGGCGGCAAAAGGGCAGTGATCTGTCCGTCAGTATGAAGTTGGTGTGTGCTTTGGTGAACAAAAACTCCAGACTGGTAGCAGGAAGATGGGAGACTCATGTTTCACTGGAATAGTGGTGAATTAAAACATCCTTTGTTGGGGACATAGGCAGAGGCAGACTAGACAGTGAAGAAAACAAGGCAAACATTAGAAATATAAAAACGGAAATATAGGATGAGTCGGGGATGAGTTCCTGCCCCAAGTGGAGGAGTTCAAGTATCTCGGGGTCTTGTTCGCGAGTGATGGGAGAAGGGAGCCGGAGATCGACAGACGGATTGGGGCTGCAGCTGCAGTAATGCGGACGCTGCACCGGTCCGTCGTGGTGGAGAGGGAGCTGAGTGTAAAAGCGAAGCCCTCAATTTACCGGTCGATCTACGTCCCTACCCTCACCTATGGCCTTTACATGACTAACGTCCCCTCTTCTCCCTACCTCACATTAGCCCCCATCTTTCTTCCAGGTGGAAAAGACCCGTCACCTTCTGGGAGAGGCGGCTCCCGTGGGAACAGCTCCCACCACCAAGTCCCTGAGTGAGTCTCTGTCCCCCAGCGTGAGCTCCAGCACTCTGTCCACGTCCACCTCCGCCTCCTCGCAGATCTCCAGCACCACCTTTGAAAGCGTGAGAAGGAGCTGGCCACCAAGGTGAGAAAAACGTGGGCTTAGTGGGCGTTCTTGTTGCTGCCTTCTTCCTTCTCTGCTCGGAGCTGATCGGTCTTGTTCCTGTTGTGTTGTAGTGCCTGCGCCTTCTGACACACACCTTCAATACTGAATACAACCAGCTGGTGAACAGCATCAGTGACTGCAAGGTGAGAAATAATACAAAGAAATAAAAAAATAGCCTTTCTGTGTCACATCAGGGAGTTCCTATATTGACGTCTACCTCATCCTGCTGTTGTTTCACTTCAGCTTTCTCTCATCTCACCGATCGGACGTGATCCATCCGTGACGAGCTTCAGCAGTGCCACCCTCACCCCTTCCTCTACCTGCCCCTCTCTCTCGGACTCCCGCTGTGGCTCCATGGGCCAGAAGTAAACATATTTTTAGGAACATTGACCTCGATCTGCAAACGGTTATTGACAGGTTATCCATTTGATTCTAACTTGGTGTGATTTGTGTTAAAGGACCCCTGAGAACAGCTCACGTGCCTCCAGTCCCTCCTGCTCAGACTGTGAAAACTTCCCGATGGTTCCCACTCTGGAGACCTCCTTCCTTGCGCGGGCTGCAAAAGAACGAGTTCCTGAACTTGGTGCCTGATATTGAAGAAATGCGACCAGGGTGAGTAATGCCATATTTTTTTTTTATAATTCAAGTATTTATTAGATTTTGCATTTTATAACAGCAAATACAGAGATGCAACAACCAAAAGCAAGAAGCAAACAAACAAAAACAAACAAACAAAATAAATAAATTTAAAAACAACAACAACAAAAAAAAAAACACAACAAAACAAAACAAGTGAGGTTTTAACATATGTTGTATTAAACTCAAATGTCCAAGTCAGGTAGACATGTAGGTGCAAAAATTGTCCCACTGTTCCAGCGCAGCTTCTGTCACATGATGTATTTTTCCCAGCATCTTTTCACATGCAACATTCCCAATCATTCTGTCTTTCCACATTTTAAGCGTTGGAATATGAGAGTCCTTCCAGTGTTCCAAAATGACACGGGCACATGTTACCAATGCAGTACTTAACACTCTAAACTGGTGTTTACTTAATTGCGGCACCTCTCCTTTGTCTCCTAGTAAACATAATTTAGGTGATCTGGGTAGGTTACAAAGTGTCCACCCCTGCAAATAATTCAGTACAGTGTTCCAAACTGGAAAAACCAGCGGGCATTCCCAGAGGGCATGTATCAGAGTACCTTTGGCTTTTTGGCATTTCCAACACAAGTCATCTCTACCAATCCCCATTCTATACAGCCTTAAAGGAGTATAATAGTATCTGTTAAGAATTTTGTATTGAATAAATTTTCCCCTGGCTTCCCTAATGTATAATCCATTGTTCGACAATATAGAATCCCATGTATCTTCATCCATTGTACGCCCTAGATCCCTTTCCCATACTTTTTTCAGGCTCTTATTTATATTGTTTTTAATCCATGGGCAAATATTATACCATTTCGCAGCTGTGCACAGAAATGGGGGTAGTAGCATGAAATTCTCTATCGAGTTACTTTCACATGTTATTGTAACTCCTCCTTTTAAACAGTTTCTTATTTGCAAATACTTCCAGAAATGACTGTTACCCTCTAAACAAAACTTTTTTTTAATATCCTCATACGACATGAAAACACCCCCTTCAAATAGGTCACTAACAGTTCTGATACCTCTTCTCAGCCATTGTGTCCAGTAAACAGTCTGCTTACCAATTTTAATTTTAGGATTATACCACAAGGGGGCATACTTCTGTACATATGGCACAAGTTTGTATTTCTTATGCACCTCCAACCATACCATTTTCGAAAATTTCAAAATAGGGTTTTGCGTCTTACCGTGATTATTCACTTTTTGTGATAAAATATCAATTGGTGTGAATGGAGATGCAAGCTCTTGTTCTATTAAAATCCAGTCTACATTATTTTTCCCTGCCCAATGTTTGCCTAATCTAGCCATTTCAAAAGAGATACTATAATACTCTATATTGGGCAGGGCTAGTCCCCCTTCTTTCTTAGATTGGGACAGTCGATTTATGTTAATACGGGGTTTACCACCCTTCCAAAGAAAATCTTTTATCATATTATTGTAGCTTTGCAACATCCGTCGCGGGATACACATAGGCAGCATTCCTGTATAATAGTTGATGAGCGGTGCCACAACCATTTTAACTGTGTTCACTTTTCCCCACAATGTCAAATTTAGTTTACTCCATTTACCCAAGTTTTTATTGATCTTGTTTAATAATTTTCCCATACTGTTAGCCATAATATCCTCAATATTGGGGTCCAATTCAATTCCAAGATATTTCATTCCCTTGTCCACCCACTTAAAGTTAAAGCCCGATATTAAGTTATGACTGCAAGCCTGGGAAACTGGCATCGCCTCTGATTTATGCCAATTAATTTTGTACCCCGAAAACATTGAGTATGTATTAATCACCTCTAATAGTTTTGTGATAGAATTAGTTGGGTCTTGGTTTAATATCAGCACATCATCTGCATACAGGAATAATTTGTGTTCTCTGCCTCCCCCAAATACACCTTTAATCTCTGCATTTTCTCTGATTTGAATAGCTAATGGCTCTAAAAATATTATAAATAGCAATGGGCTTAAATTGCATCCTTGACGTGTTGATCTGGAAATACTAAAAAAAGGAGAAAGTACCCCATTTGTAAATACAGCTGCTTCTGGACCAGAATACATGGTTCTAATCCATCTGCAAAAATTGTTACCTATTCCAAACTTTTCCAGGGCTGTGAACAGAAAGTTCCACTCCACCCTATCAAAAGCTTTCTGTGCATCTAAAGATATAGCCAATACAGGATTTGTGTTATTTCTATTCAGCCACAGCAGGTGTAGTAATCTCCTCATATTATCAGAAGCAGATCTATTCTTGATAAACCCTACTTGATCTTGATGAATAATTTGTGGTATCACAACCTCCAACCTTGTTGCTAAAACTTTGGATAGAATTTTGCAATCCACATTGATTAAACTTATTGGTCTGTAATTACCTGGATCAGTTAAATCCTTGTCGCCTTTTGGAATTAGTGATATTACTGCCTGATTAAAACTTGCAGGGAGTCGTCCAAATTCAAAGGCTTCATGTAATACTTCAGTTAGAAAAGGACATAGCAAATCTATAAATTTATGGTAAAATTCTGCTGGGAATCCATCTATTCCTGGTGACTTCCCAGCTTTCATTGCACAGATAGCTTCTTTTACTTCTACCTCAGTTAGTGGAGTTTCCAATTTGTCCCTACCCTCTTGTGAGATTTTTGGTATTTTCATTTTATCAAAGTATGTACTCAGCAGATCCATACTTACTTTGTTATCGGACGTGTATAAATCTTGATAAAATATTTGAAAAATTGTGTTAATCTCTGAAGAAGATGTAACTAATTTATCATCCTTTTTAACTGCCGTAATAACATTCTGATTGTCCATTTGCTTAAGTTGTCTGGCTAATAGCCTGCCTGTCTTTTCACCATTCTCATAGAAATTAGTTTTAAGACGAAAGAGGGCATACTCTGCTTTTTTGTTATAAATTTTATGAAGATCATATTTAAGCTGGCAAATCTCTTTAAATTTATTATCATCAAATTTTCCTGCTAATTGTTTTTCCAATTTACTTATATTTTCCTCCAAAGTTTTTATCTTTTCCTTATCTTCTCTATTTTTCTTAGAACTATAGCCTATGCACTTTCCACGAATAAATGCCTTCAAAGCATCCCATACAATAGCCAGCCTGTCCGTAGATCCAACATTCACCTCTAAAAAATATCTTATATCCTCTTTTAGGGTTGATACAAATTTTTCGTCCTGCAATATGCTTGAGTTTAGTCTCCACCTACCCGTTCTGTTCTTTTCGACATTTAGATTTATGTGCAATTCTACTGGTGCGTGATCTGTTAAAGCAATCACACCAATGTCACAGTTTACTACTAAATTGACACATGATTTAGAAATCAAAAAATAATCTATTCGGGAATATGTCTTATGCGAATAAGAGTAAAAGGTGTATTCTCTTTCCATAGGGTGAACAAGCCTCCAAATATCTACCACACTGAGATCTTCTTTTAAAGCATCTATCGCTGTCCCAGTTCTAGTACTTGAAGTTGCATTAATGGCACTTCTATCAATATATTCATCCATCACATTATTAAAGTCTCCACCTAACAAGATCTGGCCCTTCATGTTCCCTAGCATCTTGTTAACCTCATCCATAAAATTAGGTTCATCCCTATTTGGGGCGTAAATATTGCACAGAACAACCTGAACTCCATTAATGAGAGCCTGCAGAGCCAACACTCGCCCGTCTTCATCCCGGCTTTCCTTCAATAACACAAAGTTTAGTCTTTTATTAATGAGTATCATGACACCACGACTCTTGCTTGATCTTGAGTTATGAAATACTTTCCCAACCCAATCCCTTTTTAATTTCAATGCTTCATTTTCATTTGCAAAATGCGTCTCCTGGATGTATGCAATATCAGCATTATGAGACTTGAGGTAGCTAAGCACTTTTTTTCTTTTGACTGGTGTGCCACAGCCATTTATATTCCATGACACAATATTAACGTCCACATTCCCCATGACTATGCCATGTTAAGGTATCTATAAGCCTTATATCTTCCAACCCATAACCATTTAACCTGTGCTGATAACCCTGCTTGAACCAGAACATAAGTTTAAACAAGAACAGTACCTCACCTATAGAATCTCTACCAAAAAAATAAAAAACAAAAAACAACGAACATAAAAAAAGAAATAGCGCCGTCCAAAAAAGGAACATGACAGCGCAAAAGCCCCGTGGGCAAAACTGTCTCTGGTCCGTGATGGTCCCGTGGACAGTGAACTGCTGTCCTCCTTCTGTCCCGTCGACACCCCAGGGAGCCCGCCCCCGTCTTATGAAATTATTAACGATGCGCTCCCATGCACGTAATTTAGCTTATTAACCCCTTACTCCACCACTTCCTGAAAGTTCTCACGCACGAATTTCTCTGCCTCCTCAACGCTGTCAAAGCTCTTCTGCTGGCCTTTCCATGTTAATCGAAGTTTTGCTGGATGTGCCAGAGTGTGCTTTATCTGATGCTGCCATAGCTTCTTCATTACTGGGGAGAAAAGCTTCCTCTGCGCCGCTCGCTCCGCGGTCATATCTTCATAAAATGACAAACGACAGTTCTCCCACAGTATTCCTTTCTTCTGTTTAGCGGTCATGATAACTTTTTGTCGTGCAGTGTAACGGAGAAATCTCACCAGCACGATTCGAGGTGGCTGACCAGGTCCCAGGCGTGGTCTCGTACTTCTGTGGCATCTTTCCAGCTCATATTCCTCCCCTCGTAGACCTAGGCCATCCGCGAGTATCTTCATCACATAATCATTTATGCTGCCACCACTTTCCAGACCCTCTTCCAGACCGATAAGCCGAACATTCTTTCTGCGGTTTCTGTTTTCCTGGTCGTCTACTCGGGCCCAAAGTTGTTCAAGCTTTTTAGCGTTTTTGCCATTATCTTCTGTTATGCTCCTCATTTTGTCTTCCACATCTGAAATGCGGCCCTCAGCTTCGGTCATCCGTATTTGGATTGCACTTATAGCGTTTTTAAGTTCCACCATATCTGACTTAATGTGAGATACATCGGCCGCAACACTAGTTAGGATAGTTCCAAGCTTAGTCATTTCGGCAAACAGGCCGCTTATATCCATCTTTGGCCCTTCTTCTTGGCTAGCAGGGCTAACCTTGGCACTGCTAGCATTACTTTCCCCCGCTGCCACCGTGGAGATTCGGGTTTGCACGCTCTTCTTCTTAGTTCCTGTGGCCATGTCTCTCAATAAGTTCGAGGACACTGATCTAGCAAGTCACCGCAGTGAGGAAATATATTATTTGGGAGCGTTTACCTTGTTTTAAAACTAATGTAGGGTCGACGGGGGTCAGAGACTCTCTATGGCGCGGCCATTCCCAAATGCTCCATCACGTGACTCCCGAGTAATGCCATATTAACCCAAATACTGTCACTATGACATGTGTCTCACAGACCAAATGTAAGTCGACACTCATGTTCTCTAGTTCAAGCAGAAATGATGTGGATCGATTCAAATTCCTGAGCCTGGATGATTTCAGCTGGAAACAAACCAACTCTGCTTCTTCCTCAGATAATTCAATTCAATTCAATTTTATTTATATAGCGCCAAATCACAACAAAAGTCGCCTCAAGGCGCTTCATAGATAATAATAATGGATTGGATTTATATAGCGCTTTTCAAGGCACCCAAAGCACTTTACATTTACAAGCCATTATTCATTCACTCTCACATTCATACACACTGGTGGAGGCAAGCTACGGTTGTAGCCACAGCTGCCCTGGGGCAGACTGACAGAAGCGAGGCTGGCATATCGCGCCATCGGCCCCTCTGGCTAACACCAGTAGGCCGTAGGGTAAAGTGTCTTGCCCAAGGACACAACGACCAGGACAGAGAGCCCGGGGATCGAACCGGCGACCTTCCGGTTACAGATACAGAGAAAAACCCAACAATCATATGACCCCCTATGAGCAAGCACTTGGGCGACAGTGGGAAGTAAAAACTCCCCTTTAACAGGAAGAAACCTCCAGCAGAACCAGGCTCAGGGAGGGGCGGGACCATCTGCTGCGACCAGTTGGGGTGAGAGAAGGAAAACAGGATAAAGACATGCTGTGGAAGAGAGACAGAGGTTAATAACAGATATGATTCAATGCAGAGAGGTCTATTAATGCATAGTGAGTGAGAAAGGTGACTGGAAAGGAAAAACTCAATGCATCATGGGAATCCCCGGCAACTATGCAAGTTGTAAACAGTTGTAGGATTAAAGATTATTGAATGTACAGAATGATTATTTACACAGAGCTATACAGTAGTGCAGTTAAGATAAGTGAGGGTGTAGATAGTTTCTACAGAGGCTATATAAAGTGCTAGTGGTTGTGAGTGGTGGTTCACTCCATGTTATTATTGTGTGTTTGAGGGTACAGTTGTCCATTGTGGGTGTGTGTATGTTCAGTGCATGAGTTTAACGTGGGTCAGATGTCAGGAGGCAGAGTTCAGGAGTCTGACAGCTGTGGGGAAGTAGCTGTTCCGGTACCTGGTGGTCTTAGTCCGGAGGCTCCTGTGGCGCCTCCCAGAGGGCAGGAGGGTGAAGAGTCCATGTGATGGGTGACTGGGGTCTTTGATGATTTTCCCAGCCCTTTTCAGACACCGCTTCCTGTAGATGTCCTTTATGGCAGGAAGTGGTGCTCCGGCGATGCGCTGGGCAGTTTTCACGACCCTCTGCAACGCCTTCCGGTCCGAGGCAGAGCAGTTCCCGTACCAGACTGTTATACAGTTGGTCAGGATGCTCTCGATGGTGCAGCGATAGAAGTTCACCAGGATGTCTGAGGACAGGTGGTTCTTCCTCAGAGTCCTCAAGAAGAAGAGGCGCTGGTGAGCCTTCTTGACCAGCTTGGAGCAGTTGGTCGTCCAGGTGAGATCCTCGGAGATGTGGACTCCCAGGAACTTGAAGCTGCTCACACGCTCCACAGCCGTCCCCTTAATGTGGATGGGTGGATGTGGGTCAGCATTCCTCCTGTAGTCCACGATGAGCTCCTTGGTCTTCTCGGTGTTAAGCAGCAGGTTGTTTGTTTCGCACCACTCAGCCAGACGATCCACCTCCTCCCTGTAGGCGGCCTCATCGTTGTCACTGATGAGGCCAATCACCGTGGTGTCATCTGCAAACTTAATGATGGTGTTGGAACCATCAGCAGGTCTGCAGTCGTGGGTGAAGAGGGAGTAGAGGAAAGGGCTCATCACACAGCCTTGTGGTACACCGGTGTTCATTGTGATGGTAGATGAGCAGTGGTTATCCAGCCGGACATGTTGGGGGCGGTTGGTCAGGAAGTCCAGTAACCATTTGCAGATGAGGGAACTGATGCCCAGGTCTGTCAGTTTCCTGATGAGTTGTGAGGGGTGGATTGTATTGAATGCTGAACTGAAGTCTATAAACAGCATTCTGGCGTAGGTGTTGTTGTTGTCCAGGTGTGAGAGGACAGAGTGCAGTGCGATGGAGACTGCATCCTCTGTGCTCCTCTTCTGGCGGTATGCAAATTGGTGGGGGTCCAGGGTGGGGGGGAGACAGGATTTGAAGTGTGCTAGGACCAGCTGCTCTAAGCACTTAGCTATTTACAGTTCATAACAAGAGACAAGGCACCATTTCTCTCCTTTGTGTTCCAGTCATCACAGCAGATTAAACTTTTAAAATATTTGCAAATAGTATAAAGAAATATATAAAGAAGTAAAACAGTAATTTATTAATACTTAGAAATACTAAAACTTACATTTGTCAGCAAAAACTGCTGCCATCTGAACCGAAACGTTACAAACCAGCTTACCCACAATCTGTGTATTTTTCTATGCTGGCTACTTAAATTGGCATCCAACAAGCTATTTGCTTTAATCTTTTATTAGACAAAGGCTGACTGGTTAGTTCAAGCTTCAACTGCATCCAAAGGACTGAAAATGTTTTAACACAGTGACTGAACTTGATTGAAGTCTCCGTAGTTTGTTGAATCTGTTTCGAGTGACTTATTTTCACAATTCCAGGAATTTTTAAAAGGCACCAAAAAGCATTACAACGCTGAGCTCGAGTCTGTGGACTTCAAAGGAAATGCAGAGGAGGCCAGGGTCCACATCAACAGCTGGGTGGAGAAGCAGACACAAGGTAAGCATAATGTAACTTTAAATGATCTCCACTGTAAATCCTTGGGGATCAGTTGTGTTGTGTTCAGTTGAGACATTATTACCGGATTGTCCACCGTCCACATTATTTTCTGTTTCCAGTTCTTCCAGTCTAATTTCTATTCAGTATTAAGCAGCACTATCTCTGGGTTTTACTGTTTGGTTTCATGCTATTAATAAAACCATCACAGCAGTATGTTGCTGTAAATAGCAGGCCAATTCTTCTATTCTTATTATATTATGTGATGGGTACTTCTACTTTGATCACTTGTGTCTTTAACATATTTTTATTTTTCAGGCCCATTTAGGATTGGCTGCTATTGATTCTATATCTTTATATTATCTTAAGTGCAGCAGGAAATTCATTCATTGTTTTTATAAAAGCGCGATACAAATACAGGCCATTTATAAATCTACCATCTATAATAATAGGATACAAGGACTTTCCATGAGGGTTATAGGACTGTGGTGCCACCTGCTGGAAATGAGACAATCTTAATCCCATTATTTTTGTAGGAGCCATTTTTGGGTTGATACCTCATGTTGCCGCTAGAGGTAACCTTTTTAAGTTTCTTTTTCTTTCTTTTTTTTTTTTTTTTACTTTATTTAACAAACAATGAGTATACAACATACGAACAGATGAAGTATACAAAACAACAGAACATGAACACAAAAAGCCAAGAGTAAAAGAAAAGGGTAACAATTATAAGAATACACATACATGTATTGTTTTGAGAGCCTTTGTGTTGGTGGAGTCTGATATTGATTGTATGTACATTTCCACATCCTTAAAATAATGACAGAAATATGGTGTTTTGTTAGTAAACTTACATTTATGGATAAAAAATGTAGCTAAAAGTATGAACAAATTCATCATAAAAAACATTTCTCATACTTCTTGGGGAACTTAAACAAACAGAATAAAACATTTTCCCATCGTAAAGAAAACTCCCTTAAAATATGGACAATAACAAACCTGCTAAATTCCTTCCAGAATCTCTGTGTAAAAGAACAGTACCAAAAAAGATGCGTCACAGTTTCTGGATGATCCCCACAGAAAGTACAATTAGTATTTATGTCCCTTTTAAATTTTACCATGTAGTGACTGGCTGGATAACATTTATGTAGAATTTTAAATGAGACTTCTTTCACCTTATTTACAATCAAATATTTATGGGGGACCATCCAGACTGTCTTCCACTTGATATCTGGAACATATCGGTTCCAATAAGATGTTATATATGGGAGAGAGACGATATCTTCTTGGAATAAACTACGTATTCTCTTATTGCTGTTACCAAGTTCCTGTGAAAAGCAGATTTTTCCTATTGGTGACTCAGCTGGATCAGGGAGAGTGACTGAGGCAGATATTGAGCTGTCAGTGTTTTTATATAACATTAAAGTCCCTGAGGGTGTGGCACCAAGCACCACTGAGGATTCCACCTTTTTAAGTTTCTGTATGGTAGGTTTATGTAAGGTATTTAAGGTGGACGCACGTAATCAGCGTCAGGTGTGTTGTTAATCATAAGAAGGCAAAACGTTTGTGACCGCTGCGCTTTTATCTTAAAATGTTTGGAACAAAGACCAAAAAGGACAAGATAAGTACTGCTGGAGTTATTGGACTGTTTAATTAATTCATGCATACCAGAAGCATCGCGTCACCCCCGCTAACAACCACCTCAGTGGCTTCAAGCCTACGCTTGAATTTTTGTTTTTTGTTCCCTGTTATACTGATCATACAGCTTTTTCCCCCTTTTTTTAAAATAAAAACCATAATGCTGTTGCCCTGTTTTCTGATTTTATAGCTGAAGATGTTGTACAGTAACTAGTGCATCTTTGGTAATAGTTAATAGTTTTCATAAATTCTTTTTACCAGATAAAATCAAGGACTTGCTAAGCCAGGATGCAGTGGGTAGCCTGACGAAGCTGGTTCTCGTGAATGCCATTTACTTCAAGGGCAGCTGGAACACGCAGTTTAAGGAGGAGAAGACTGCTGATGTGCAGTTTCGACTGAACAAGGTAACAGTGCAGAAAGGCAGCATAGGATGGTGCAGTTATACTTTGATCTGTCATACTACAAACGAGCTGTGGATTTTGCTGAATGAGAACATAAAGCCTGGAGCTCTGAGGGGATAAAATCGTGCTTTTAGGACGATCACTTTCCAACTTTATGCAGTTATGCAATGCAGTTTATTATTCATGTAATATCCAATAAGTTCTCAAATAAATCTCAAACAACAGCACATCACAAACTTCGGCTAACAAGAACAAATTGTGTTGTGACGTGTGCTCTACATCCAAATCCACTCAATGGCTGGAATAAAACCATGACAGAACTTTTTGAGATCATTTTGAGACTAAACACAAAAAACATTTCTCTTGTCTCCCCTATTTTTCAGAACGACACTAAGCCGGTGAAGATGATGCAGCAGAAAAGTAAATTTCCTTTTGCGACCATTCCTGAGGCCAACTGCAAGGTAACATCCATCACTTTCAGCTTATTACAGGATTTCACCAGCATGATCTAAAACTTGTCTTTTACAAATATCAGCCTAAATTTCTAGATTAGGAAGTCAGATCATCTTTGATGGAGTAATAAATAAAAACAATGTTTCTGGACAGATTCTTGAGATGCCGTATAAAGGAAATGACCTCAGCATGCTCATATTCCTGCCTAATGACATAGACGATGATACCACAGGCTTGGAAAAGGTAAGATGCACTTACCAGTACTTTAATGTCCAGTTTCAATCAGACAAGCTAGTGACACTGTATCCACACAGCTGGAGAAGGAGCTGACCTATCAGAACTTTGTGGACTGGACTCGCCCAGACATGAGCCCCAACGAGGTTGATGTCAAGCTCCCTCGATTTAAGATGGAGAAGTATGACTTGGAGAAAATCCTGACCAACATGGGAATGGAGAACGCTTTTGACATCTACAAGAGAGACTTCTCTGGTGAGAAATATTGCACCAATGAGACACACTGAATCAATTATACAGTTATATTGAGAGCACAAAAACTGCAAAACATCATCTGTTAAAGAATAAAACACAACTGATTTCTGGGCTCTTCATCTACTAGGAATGTCTCCAGCAAATGACCTGATAGTGTCCAAAGTTGTCCACAAGGCTTTGGTGGATGTAAATGAAGAAGGAGCTGAGGCTGCTGCTGCCACTGGGGTTGACATGGAAGTCCGCTCTATAATGATTCCCGCTGAGTTTGTTGCCGACCATCCCTTCATCTTCTTCATCCGACATAAACCCACCAAGAGCATTCTCTTTGTGGGCCGGTACTGCTCACCCGAGTAAACACGAGCTGACATTGACATGAATTAAACATAAAACATTATATACAGTATAAGATTTTGTAAGGTAAACCTAGTTCATACAAATGAAGTAAAGAAAAGTTATTAAAACAAAACGTGCCTTGCTGTTTATTCTTTCAGTGTCCCACAGTAGCACATTTCCTGCTAGGAAAATGTCAGAAGTCACATCATTTCTGTAAATTGGGAAGTAACTGTAATACATCAAGTCACCTCTGTCTCTTGTTACCAGGACTTTTTAAAATGAATGGTGCAACATGGAAAGAGGCCCTACACAAGAGTTTAGCTTTGAGCTCAATATGCGATGATCCTTTCAGCCATGACATCTCTGACATGGGAAACCAGGGAATTTGATTAGAAAATGGTGAAGGATTTTCTTTTCAGTTAGAAACTGGATTTGTGTAACATAGTGGTGAAAACCCCCCAAAGAAAGCAGCATATGATCAGTCGCTATATTGCATTTAATACAAACGTCCTTCGTGTATCCTTTGAATACAGAACAGATCATTTCTGATATCTATGAGTAAACCCAACCAGCACGTGTCCCAAAAGACCCCACAGTGTTTTTATCTGGCTTTTCCCTGACAGTTAGTGGACACTGACAGATGTGTGCTGAATATGAAAGGAAACAAAAGAACTAAAGAAGGTTTGCAGTGTTAAAAACAAGAACTACATGAAGGTTGTTTCATCCTGCTGTAACTTATGACAGAAGCATCTTTTGTTTATTTTTTTATTTATTTACACAAAGACAGATGTTGAAATAACAGGAGTAACAGTTTAATTCAATTGAAATCAGTCCAATCGTCTATAATGAAATTATTGTTTTTCATTAGTTGGCAAAAGATGGGGGTTGTTGACAGCAATTCAGTGAATGCAACAGGGGAGGACGCCAGTTTGGATGGAGGGGAATCAGCAGGACAGATGAGATTTTGTTTAGGAGTCGAGTAGTTGTGTGAATGAGGAGAGGAGAGCACATTAGACTGCTGAGAGACGGGGAGGTAGTCAAGCACTGACCACATGTCTTCTTGGATTTCAGCAAAACAGATGGGCTCATCTCGGTCTTGAAATAATTCAACTCGGGGTTGAACTGATGCAGTTTGAGAGGCATCTACAGGAGAGGCAGGGGTGGGTGAGGGCTGCTGAGACTGCGCAGTGATGGGGAGGGGGTCAAGCTCTTCCAGCACTGACAGCAGTTCTTCCTCACTGTCTGCGACAAAGGCTTCCTCTGTCTGGAACTGAAGGGCTGCAACAGGGGAGTCCAATGAGGTGTCCTCAGGGAAATTCATGTGAGAGGCAGGGGAGACCTGATTTTCTTGACAGAGAGGTGTGTAGGGTGATGCCTGTGTGTTTGGCAGTTGCAAACACACTGGCTGCTGGCGAGGCACGCTGCTGTCATCTGGCTTTGTCTGTGGCTGCTCATGTGGCTCTGTCAGAAATGAATGAGAAGAAGAAGATGGCTGTGACTCAGCTGGCCTCATACACAAGTTGTTGGCTTGTTGAACTTCTTCATGTACAGATGCAGATTCTGCAACGCAAACAAAAATACATTAAGTCTTCTTTTTTTCAACACATTTTTGTTTCGTTTTCATCACATTTCTTATGTAAGATGCTGTGATACCAAGAAATCTTCTTTCACCTTTTCTAAGTCTGATTCTCTTCCTCTTCTTGCCCTGAAAACAAACACAGAGTTTTCATTAGCTGATACAAACTCTGTGCAGTGACTGTTTCATCATTCAGTGCAGTGATGCACACATGTAGGAACTTCATGTTGGCACTTTGGACATACATAGTTTTCTTTGGTCGACCAGGCTGGATGCTCTTTGGCATGATTCTGTCTTTCTGTTTCAGCCTGCTTGAAATATCTGGCTTTCTGGTCGTTTGAAAGCGACTTCCACTGTGGACAGAAGATCATAAGAACACACTGTGAGCACTGCTACTACACATAACTACAGGACAGCTGGGACACATGCAAAAACATGAGCAGACAACATTAACAGATGCATAAATGTATGCAGAGTTACACACTTACTCTCTGTCCCACCACTGCATTTACGGCTGCACTTCCAGGGATGTTGAGTTCAGCAATGACCTTTGGCCTCTGCTCTTTGAGATAGAGCATGAAGGCATTTGGCGGCTTCTTGACGTATGGCCCATCTTCATCCTGCTGGGCTGGGCACTTTCTTTTTCTTCAGGAATAAAACACAGAGTAAGAGCACATGTTAGCACTGTGTACAACTGTGAGGGAAGCAGTTCAAAAACACGAGACAAGCTGTAAAACTGAATGAAATCAGGCACCATTAATGGATCATTACAATAATTCCTGCAGACATCTGCAAACAAATGACAGATACTTGCAGATCAGTGAACCAAAGCAGCAGAGCAAACTTAGTTTGGAGTGGAGGTGTTAGGTGGAGGAGCAGGAGTGACATAATCATACATCTGTACACCGTTCCTACACAGATGAAGGGAGACAGATATGAGATAACAGGAAGAAGTTATGAATATAGAGATGTTCAGCAGCTGTGTTCACTCCAGTGTTTGTGTGTTTTACGTACAGTACTCCAACAGGACGCAGGTTCTGGAGCACACAAAACACACAACAGGTGATGAGACAAGCTGCAATACTATCATCTATCCACTAGGTGGAAGAATTGATCAGTAGAAAGAGGAGATGTGCTCAAAACGACATTCATACATAGATTTATTCTTCTTAGTTAGTCTTAAGAATTAGGATTCACTGACAGTGAAGAAGTTTCAGACGTGCACTCGCGTTTCCCCTTTTGCCTTTTCCTGCTCCAGCCAAGTCCTCCGCCTGCTCGACATCTCTCCTATTACCTTTTATTACGCTTGCACTCATGCCTTTGCCTTTCACCACTTCAAAACTGCGCCTTCTTCAATATTACCTTCATATGCTCTCTTTGCTTTTCGCCTTCCTCACTACACTAAGTACCATTTTTTTAACGCTGTGTACTCACTCTTGCTAAGTACATGTGAACAGATCTTGAAGAAAAAAAACAAAACAAAACATACTTTTCTTTTCTCTTCTGATACTATTGAATGATCCTAACAGAAAAAAAACAGAGTTAACACTGACTTAATAAAAAAGTGTTATATTTTATCTCAGATAAACTAGTCAGTGTTTATTAGTGTTTGCTCAACTAGAAGTCTTCATAGTAGCATCCACACATCAAGTCTTTAAACAAATAATGAAAGGATAATGAAAGAAAGTTTAATGTGAAATTACTGAATTATATGAAATGCCAGAGTGTTTTTCTTTAAACTACTTGGGACACTGCCTTTTAGTGATGTCACTAAAAGGCAAGGTTCTAATGTTGTGTTGCCATAGACTCCGGAGTTTACTTTTAAAGCTCACTTACAGAACTGACTTATACAGCTTAGTTAGAAAAGTCAAGCATCCAGACATTTGAAGGACTATTCACTCATTAAGGTGACATTTTCTATTTTAAAAGTTCTCAAAAAATTAAGATGAAAAAGGAAACAAGAAAAGTTACGACTGAGGCAGATAAGAAAGATCCAGGAGATCAAAGTAAGTAAAAAAAAAAAAAATCCCCCAAATAACAGAATGTACATTTCTAACAATGTTGAGGCTCTGTGTATAAAATGATTCATTTTTAGAGGATTTAAATCCTGGTTTTGATTGAAACTAACCTGAGTGCAACATGTCTAATCAAAGAAAGGTTACTGGGGCACTTTGTCTTTTGGTAAAATAATGTGACAAGTTTATTCTTGGACTGAGCAGTGAAAACAGAGCAACAAGTGTCATCAGTATCTAGACTTAGTAGACCTAGTATGGACTCGTGTTGGTGTGTTTTTTTATCAAAAGGATAAACTTGTTGTTATATTGTAAGCAATACTAATTTAAAATTCAATGACATCAAAATCCTTCTAGTCCTGATGTCGAGCGCTCTTTTTCACTAATGTGTTGTTGTTGTTGTTGTTGTTTATAGATTGTAAGAGCAGGATGGCTAAAAGAAAGGCCAGTCCTGAAAAAACGACCCCCATAAAAAGAAGGAGGGTCACTGAGCAGGCTGGTCCTTCCACCAGCTCAGATGCTCATGTGGTCGGGGGAGTTAAGCGAAAGGTCCAACAAGATGAAGCGGGGACAACCAATACAGCAAAGAAGCGTAAACTTCTTGAGCATGTGAGCGGTGACAAGGGGCAGGCATCTTCCTGGTTGGACACTGGTAAAGGTAGGCTAATTAGTTGAGTGAGGGGTAGATTAAGTGTACATCTGGTTGCTAGTTTGAAGATATTAGTGTTTGGGAGATATTTGTGTCTATTATCTAATAAGCTGACGTGCTTTTGGTGTTTTCCACATCTGCAGACTGCAGCATAGAGATTTCAGAGAGCTGCAGTAAAAACAAAAAGGCTGGCAAAAGGAAAGCTGCGGGAGACACCAGGGACCCACCTAAGAAAAAGAACGTGGACCAGGACAAAACCAAAACCGTTGCCAAAAAGTCAGTGGCTGAACAGAAACGTAAGTAGCAAGCAGCTTAGCTTTTATATTCAGGTGAAGAGCAAAATGAACATTTAGGGTACAGCAGAGAGTAATTTGTGTGACAGCTGTAGTAAAACCCAATTTGTGTTTGTCTGTTTAGGTGACTTCCAAGCGAGATACGTGGAGGAGCACCGGCTTGGAGAAGGAGGCTGTGGAGCAGTGTTTGCTGGCTACCGCATAAAGGATCATTTACCAGTAAGTGTTCAGATGGTGGTAGTAAGACAGGCAGTAACGCAGATAAGGGATAATATCGTAAGCTGTTTTACACCTTTAATGATGTCATACTGAGGAAATGCTCATCAATTCCCTGTGTCTTTTAGGTGGCCATCAAACACATCCCAAAGGGGAAAGTGTACTGCAAAGTGAAGGTAAATGTGCAAGACTTGAATTGTTTTTACATTAGTGGATTGCATGCAGCGTTCACCTGTGGAACGTCTGTGCCTCATCATCCACTTTGTTGAAATATTTCAGGATGATAACGGGAAGAATGTGTCAGTGGAAGTTGCCATCATGCTGAAGCTTGCAGCTGAAGCAGATGGATCAGTGGAAACATCAGCCCCAGTGTCTCTGTTGGAGTGGTTTGACTTTGGCAGAGAGCTGATCCTGGTGATGGAGAGACCTGTCCCCGCTGTGGACCTGGATAAATACATAGAAGAAAATGGAGGATTTTTGCCAGAGGACAAGGCCAAGGCAAGTTGACTTGCCTTAGAAGAGTCTTAGACTGTACATCATTCAATCAAAGCACAGAGTATTAGAGAAACATTAACCCATTGATTGATTATTGTCTTTTTCATCGTTTCCAGGTAGGGCTGGGCTATATCATACCATTCACGGTAATACCGGTGTAATTTTGGGCAACGATAGGAAAATGAAATATCGCGCTAGAATAGGTAAAACGCGCATGCGCAGTGCCTATGTTTACATACGCAGATGGCGGTGACGCAGAAAGAGAAGAGCAAAAGTGGATCGTTGAATGAAACGGATGAACCAGAACTGGTTTGTAAAAATGCTGCAACTTTAGTGGTGTGGAACTGGTTTAGCTTTCGTCCGTCAGATACACAACAAAGCACGATTTTTGGTAGCGCATGCTAGCGGGCCGCCGTTATTACCGTGTTGTTTGGAAAATACGGCACACTTAAAATCAATCCTTTGATTTTTCTGAAACTCGACAGTGCCCCTTATAATCCCGTGTGCCTTATGTATGAATTCTGGTTGTGTTTACTGACCTCAAAACGATTTTATGTACACGGCGACTTTGCTAAGCTACAAAGCCGCACCGCTCGATGGATTGTCGGAGCATTACGGCTATCGTAGGCAGGCGCCTCGCGGAGTGATACGTACTGCACCTCAACGTGATATTACCGTATTGTGTGTGAATAACCTCTTTTTAAGCTTTGTGGATATTTTACATGGTTATGCTGAGGATATGTCGGCCAATTTCCACTGGAAATGCCTTTTGGTTAAACTGTCAGCAAGGAATTTGCATTTGCACTGTTACATTTTTATATAACTTTAATGCACATAAAAAAACAGCTGCTTGTTTAAGTGAAAATACATTTATGGGGTTTTTTGCACTAATAAAGTTGTGGAGTTGTAAAGTATTTTGTCTAGTGTCAGTTATATCGTCAGTTATATCGTTATCGCAACTTTTCAAATGTATATCGTGATAAATATTTTTGGTCATATCGCCCTGCTCTGATTCCAGGTCATTCTGAAGCAGCTGGTTGATGCTGCGAAGCACCTGGAGGATAAACACATCTTTCACCGGGACATCAAGAGTGAGAACATTCTAATTGAGACCGGCTCAGATGTACCGCGTGTTCGTATCATCGACTTTGGACTGAGCTGCTTTGTTAAGGAGCAGTCGCAGTACCGCGTCTTCTATGGTAACATATTCTGCTCTTGCTCTTCACAGATGTCACAATTTTCGCCTTTTGTTTTAGAAGAAATTGCAATTGTGTCTGTTTATTAGGTACAGAAATTTACTCCCCTCCCGAGTGGTACGGGCGCAGTTGCTACAGGTGTGGACCCACCACGGTATGGCAAATGGGAGTGGTTCTGTACGAAGCGCTTCATGCCGGGGACTTTAACACCACGAGCTTCCTCAAAAAGCGCCTGAAATTCAAAAGACATCTGTCCAAAAGTAAGAAAACCTCACACTTCAAGACTGACTGATGGCTTGGACCACTGGAACTATCATCTTCATGTTTTTTCTCTTTCCTTTCTTTCCAGACTGCCGGGATTTCTTGGACGCCTGTTTAACCAAAGTCCCGGAGACGCGGCCGACGCTGGAGGAGCTACAGCATCACACTTGGCTGAGATAAGGCTATCACACACACACACAAACACACACAATTCAGACGTTATCATTTATGTGTGATGTATGAATTACCTTTCTTTTTTTCAGGAAATAATTTTTTTTAATTGGCCCACTTTAAATTTCAGTGTTTTGGAATTCCTGTAACCCCCCCCAGCCATCCCAGGAAAGGGGATCTCTCTTTGAATGGGCTTTCCCGAGGTTTCTTCCCGTCAGTCTGGCCCCCCCAGGGGAGTTTTTCCTCGTCTTCATAGAGAGCTTGGGCTGGCTCAGGAGCTCCATCAAAACTGTCTTTATTTAATTACTCTAATGTAATCATATACTTTAAAGTAATCAAATAAAAGACAGTAAAAATCTGAAGACTTGAAGTAAACTTCCATTAAAATAAAACTTGTTTAATTCATCTTTGCTGAGGATACTGTGTTATTACTATTTCAAGGATTATGTCAGAACACCGGATACTGGTACCCATCCCTACCCATCACTAGGGAACAGAACAAACCAGACATCAATTACAACAAAAATGACACTGACCCAGCCAGCATAACTTGTCTGCCTTAAGAAATGTTTAGCAATATTACAAATTGGGTGATATGCCTTAAAGTAGCTTCTCATGTGTTCAGCATTGTCAAAGGCTACATTTTAATTAAAACCACAATCTAGTAATGTTCTGTCTTTAACCTTCCTAATTTGTTTTTTGTCCTAACCTAACACTAAATTGCCAGTGAAAACAAAAGTTACATAAATAAAGAAGCGTAAAGAAAATTACGGTCTTTTTTATTGTAACAGTTTACCAGTGTACAGTTTGGTTTGTGACATATCTATCTAATAGACTCCAATTTGTGCATGTAAATGGAGAGTCCTCTTCACACACTGAGGTTAATTATGGAGTTCCACAGGGTTCAGTGCTAGGACCAATTCTGTTTACATTATACATGTTTCCCCTAGGCAGCATCATTAGAAGACATAGCATAAATTTTCACTGCTATGCAGATGACACCCAGCTCTATCTGTCCATGAAGCCAGATAACACACACCAATGAGTTACACTGCAGGAATGTCTTAAAGACTTAAAGACCTGGATGGCCGCTAACTTTCTGCTTTTTTTTTTTTTCTTTTCCCCCCTCTAAATGTTTTTTCTGTTAGGAAACTTTCTGCTTCTTAATTCAGATCAAACTGAGGTTATTGTACTCGGCCCTGAAAAGTTTAGAAATATGGTATCTAACCAGATTCTTACTCTAGATGGCGTTACCTTGGCCTCCAGTAACGCTGTGAGGAACCTTGGAGTCATTTTTGACCAGGACATGTCCTTCAACGCACATATTAAACAAATATGTAAGACTGCGTTCTTCCATTTGCGCAACATCTCTAAAATTAGAAATATCCTGTCTCAGAGTGACGCTGAAAAACTAGTTCATGCATTTATTGTGTGAATGTGTGTGTGAATGGGTGGATGACTGGATATGTAAAGCGCTTTGGGGTCCTTAGGGACTAGTAAAGCACTATATAAATACAGGGCATTTACCATTTATTACTTCCAGGCTGGACGACTGTAATTCATTATTATCAGGATGTCCAAAAAACTCACTGAAAAGCCTTCAGCTAATCCAAAATGCTGCAGCAAGAGTCCTGACAGGGACTAGAAAGAGAGAGCAGATTTCTCCTGTTAAATCCAGAATTGAATTCAAAATCCTGCTCCTCACATACAAGGTCTTAAATAATCAGGCCCCATCTTATCTTAATGACCTTGTAGTACCATATCACCCTATTAGAGCACTTCGCTCTCGCTCTGCAGGCCTACTTGTTGTTCCTAGAGTATTTAAAAGTAGAATGGGAGGGAGAGCCTTCAGTTTTCAGGCCCCTCTTCTGTGGAACCAGCTTCCAGTTTGGATTCAGGAGACAGACACTATCTCTACTTTTAAGATTAGGCTTAAAACTTTCCTTTTTGCTAAAGCATATAGTTAGGGCTGGACCAGGTGACCCTGAATCCTCCCTTAGTTATGCTGCAATAGACGTAGGCTGCCGGGGATTCCCATGATGCATTGAGTTTTTCCTTTCCAGTCTCCTTTCTCACTCAGTATGAGTTAATAGACCTCTCTGCATTGAATCATATCTGTTATTAACCTCTGTCTCTCTTCCACAGCATGTCTTTATCCTGTCTTCATTCTCTCACCCCAACCGGTCGCAGAAGATGGCCCCGCCCCTCCCTGAGCCTGGTTCTGCTGGAGGTTTCTTCCTGTTAAAAGGGAGTTTTTCCTTCCCACTGTCGCCAAAGTGCTTGCTCATAGGGGGTCATATGATTGTTGGGTTTTTCTCTGTATCTATGAAGCGCCTTGAGGTGACTTTTGTTGTGATTTGGCGCTATATAAATAAAATTGAATTGAATTATCTGAGGAAGAAGCAGAGTTGGTTTGTTTCCAGCTGAAATCATCCAGGCTCAGGAATTTGAATCGATCCACATCATTTCTGCTTGAACTAGAGAACATGAGTGTCGACTTACATTTGGTCTGTGAGACACATGTCATAGTGACACATGTGAGACACATGTCATAGTGACAGTATTTGGGTTAATATGGCATTACTCACCCTGGTCGCATTTCTTCAATATCAGGCACCAAGTTCAGGAACTCGTTCTTTTGCAGCCCGCGCAAGGAAGGAGGTCTCCAGAGTGGGAACCATCGGGAAGTTTTCACAGTCTGAGCAGGAGGGACTGGAGGCACGTGAGCTGTTCTCAGGGGTCCTTTAACACAAATCACACCAAGTTAGAATCAAATGGATAACCTGTCAATAACCGTTTGCAGATCGAGGTCAATGTTCCTAAAAATATGTTTACTTCTGGCCCATGGAGCCACAGCGGGAGTCCGAGAGAGAGGGGCAGGTAGAGGAAGGGGTGAGGGTGGCACTGCTGAAGCTCGTCACGGATGGATCACGTCCGATCGGTGAGATGAGAGAAAGCTGAAGTGAAACAACAGCAGGATGAGGTAGACGTCAATATAGGAACTCCCTGATGTGACACAGAAAGGCTATTTTTTTATTTCTTTGTATTATTTCTCACCTTGCAGTCACTGATGCTGTTCACCAGCTGGTTGTATTCAGTATTGAAGGTGTGTGTCAGAAGGCGCAGGCACTACAACACAACAGGAACAAGACCGATCAGCTCCGAGCAGAGAAGGAAGAAGGCAGCAACAAGAACGCCCACTAAGCCCACGTTTTTCTCACCTTGGTGGCCAGCTCCTTCTCACGCTTTCAAAGGTGGTGCTGGAGATCTGCGAGGAGGCGGAGGTGGACGTGGACAGAGTGCTGGAGCTCACGCTGGGGGACAGAGACTCACTCAGGGACTTGGTGGTGGGAGCTGTTCCCACGGGAGCCGCCTCTCCCAGAAGGTGACGGGTCTTTTCCACCTGGAAGAAAGATGGGGGCTAATGTGAGGTAGGGAGAAGAGGGGACGTTAGTCATGTAAAGGCCATAGGTGAGGGTAGGGACGTAGATCGACCGGTAAATTGAGGGCTTCGCTTTTACACTCAGCTCCCTCTCCACCACGACGGACCGGTGCAGCGTCCGCATTACTGCAGCTGCAGCCCCAATCCGTCTGTCGATCTCCGGCTCCCTTCTCCCATCACTCGCGAACAAGACCCCGAGATACTTGAACTCCTCCACTTGGGGCAGGAACTCATCCCCGACTCATCCTATATTTCCGTTTTTATATTTCTAATGTTTGCCTTGTTTTCTTCACTGTCTAGTCTGCCTCTGTCTTGCCTGTATGGATGCATTTACACCGAAATGTCCCCAACAAAGGATGTTTTAATTCACCACTATTCCAGTGAAACATGAGTCTCCCATCTTCCTGCTACCAGTCTGGAGTTTTTGTTCACCAAAGCACACACCAACTTCATACTGACGGACAGATCACTGCCCTTTTGCCGCCTTGTCTGACCGTGTTTTGTGGCTGTGGTTCACTTCACCTCACTCTTCCCCATTCTTGTCATTAAATCAGGCTGTTCTGCAACCATGGCAGCCATTCACTCTATGGCTCTATTCATGGTGTATTTTACCCCTTCACCAAAGGCCGTTCTCGTTTCCAACATTATATTTGCAGTGTTCGTCTATCTATCAATATCTGCGGAGTATTTTTTTTTTAACGAGTATCCCATTTTCTAAAGCACAGCATGTAAAGGGTAGCTCGGTTAGCAGGATGCTAGCATGTAGCGCTTAGTGAGACACGCCTCAGACGAGTTGAGCAAAGACCCCGTCTGTGTACTTTATACGTGAGCAACGGATTTAAATAAAATTAAGGTTTCAAAAGACAAACTTGAAGATAAAAAAATATATATATACTCACCGGAGAGCCGCCAGGGTTTGCCGCTGCCATCTTGGCGCTCCTAAATTCAAAACTGCCTCTGCAGTCAGGCAGGGGAGGCGTGGAAATTGTCTTTGAGTTAGTCAAACGTTTTCCTTAGTTCGAGTAGATGATAAAAAAAATAATAATAATAATAAATGGGATTTTAAGTAGGACTAGGCGTTCTGTAATGATCTCTATTTAGGAGAAAAACTTAATCACTCACCTTTAAACAGCTCTCTTTTAGGAGACACACTGCTGGCTAACGGTGTCATGTGATCAAACAGCGTAATTTAATTGGCTGAGAGCCACTCGACTCGATCTGGTGCTGATTGCTCTGGCTTGGGTCATTAAAGTTCATCACTTTTGCAGTTGAATTTTTGCAGGTGAATTTTTGCAGGTGAATTTTTTTCAGGTGAATTTTTGCAGGTGAATTTTTTGCAGGTGAATTTTTGCAGGTGAATATTTTTGCAGGGAAATTTGGAGGATAAAAATTCAGTGTCATAAATTCAATGTCTAAAAATACTTGAATTCTGATGATACTATATTTCTTCCATAGGAACAACATCGGAGATCTCTGTCCAGAAGAGCGCAGTCCTGGGAACAGCTAAGATACTGCGCAGGACCCTCAAGCTCCCAGGCCTCTGGTAGAGGACCCGAGCTTGAAGGATAAACCGCCCGCAGGGGCGTGCTGGGTGTTATATATATATATATATATATATATATATATATATATATATATATATATATATATATATATATATATATATATATATATATATATATATATATATATATGAATGATAGACTGCTTGTTAAGATTTCTGAGCTTTACAAATATTTTCTTCTAAACATCAACTTGGTAGCTTGGATGTGTTGTCATCTATCAGTGCTGTCCCCATGCATACAGCCGCTGCTGGTACTGTGTACATTTTTGCTCCTCTGTCCAAATATGCATAAAATGACAAATGAAACTTAACATTTTCTAATATTATTCCTTTAATCTTCTGTCTCTAGGTGTTTGTGTATCCACCCAGCCATCCATTTTCTTTCACTTATCCAGGGCTGGGTCATGGGGACAGCAGCCTAAGCAGAGAAGCCTACACTTCCCTTTCCCCGGTCACTTCCTCCAGGTTATCCAGGGGAACACCAAGGCATTCCCAGGCCAGCTGAGAGATATAATCTCTCCAGCGTGCCCTGGTCCAGTGTTCTGCCACTTGGACAAAAATCACGTTGTTTCTCCTGTATCTGAGGTTCAACTAGCAGGCTGCTGTGTGGGTTAAAAATAAGAGAAAAAGAAAGGGTGCACAGAGAGATAAGGAGAAAACAAACTATAGAAGAGAGCACAATTTAATTCAATGACATGCAGTGGTGGCATGTGATGAAGAGAATGGTAAATAGATGCTCACCCCTGCCATAGTAACATAATTAAGGGATGAATCAAGGTCACTCGATCCATCTCTAAGTATATGATTTTTTTTTTTAAAGGAAAGTTCAACTGCTAATCTTAACCTGACCTGATCATTCAGGACTTAGAAATGTCTAGAAGGATTCTAAATTCAATGCATGAAGTACAGCACAGATTTGGCTGCACCTCTTAGTTTTAATGTAAAATGAATGAACCAGAACAATATAACATGGATATATTTAATGACAAGCAACCATAGAACTAGAGGGTTTATTTCCATCTACATGTTTAGTTTACCAGATTTTATGTTATACATTTTAGACAATTACAAAAATAGCTTAAATCTTTTACAACCAAATACCCAACCAAAAAAGAGCAAACAAAAACATTCTCACAAAGTTAAGCTAACACTGTGGTAAAAGAGTTGCTAAAACAAACTCTATCCTGACATGGCGCCATTTACTCATTTAGCCATAAAAAAGACACTGATAGAATCTGCGAAAGAAATCAAGGCACATATGTAATGTGGCAGATAACTACCAGCTTTCCCAATGAAACAAAACCCAAACCTGCGTTTTAAACCATTCTACATAACTGCAACCTCAACACACATTTGATCATGATTCCCAAAGAAAGTTCGTTTTAGCTTAATGTGATGCCTTTTCTTTTAGTTTTTTGAGTATGTGTTATTTAAGTTAACATATTTTTCTACTGATACAGAAATTGTTTTGTGTTTTAAGTGATGCAACTTTGCAGGTACAATGTAAAAGACTTCATGCAAAATGATAATAAACAAAAGGTGATATGAGGTTTGTTACAGCTTCTTATCTGAGGCTTAAACAGGAAATATTCTGTTGGAAGACTGCTTAACAAATGTATTAAACCACCACCTGGTGTCAGGTTTATGTCACAGCTGCCCCAAATTAACAGTATTGGTCATAACCAAAATCATTTTCTTATGTTTCTGTACTGGTTAATCCACCAGTTTAATACAACTACCTTATGTAAATAATATTTTTAATACTAAAATATAATTTCTGTTGTTGTCCAGTGTGCCAGCTTAAATTTGGATAGAAAAAAAACATGAATTCAGTTTGTATTTGCCTAATAAACAAACATTATATATATATTTTTTATATTTTTAAACACATTTTTAAGAGATTTCTAAAATATTTATGATTTTTAATGACAGGTAGTCTAATAAATTTGTTAATTACTGGATCTGCAGCCTAAACCATACTCGAACATAACGTGAGCCTGGTTATAGGACATTAAGATATTTATAATTACAAGAAAGTCAGCATTACAAATGTACTGTTGTAATATAAAATCCATTTGAAATATTACAGCATTAGTTGAAAATGTTTAGTAGCCTCTGTGGTGATGGGTTAATAGTACTGAAGACAACTAACCAGTGTAACCTGTAGATTGCCAAAAATGATTAACCTGAAAATGTATTTTGCCTTTCAAAAAGATCATTACTGAGTAATTTTAATACTGCATTACAAATATCAATGCGTAGACAACTTTAACATCACTTTCCATTAATACGTATATGTTTGCATATATTGATCCTATGCATTATCAGTCCTGTGTATAGTGTCCAAGCCAACACAGATTACCATTTCACCATTTGTTTTACAGTTCTTTAAAAGGTGTGCATTTGTGCGTGTCTGTGTTTTATTTGAACAGTACACAAAAGTATTTAAGCACCAATAAATGAGTAAGTCTGAGGAAAATGTATTACAAAAACCACAACAAACTGTGCTGAGATGTTGCTGAATGAAAAAGAAACTACCGCCAAAACAACTGCTGTGTGCATGTTTGATTAAAGGTTTCTTCTTTAGAGCGTTAGTCCTGCATTCCATGACTAATATTGATTCAAAGCTATCTAACAAACAACAAACATTTAAGTCAGCAGCAAGGACTTCTACTGTTGTCCAGGAAAGACTGGCAGCAGTAATTAAACATCTTTTCCTTTCTTTCTGTGACTAAACTATAACAATCAGTCAAAACGCATCAAGATTGGCAAACATTTGTCAAGCAACTGAAACACTGGTTTACCATGAATACTGTTAATGGTTCCTTCAAATCTGACCTTAAAGTTTCACTACCTAGTCATCTCACAATCATGGTAATGCACAGGAATGCAAAAATGAAACTGGCGATAGGTAAAAATATACCATAATAAAACAAAACGGCACAAGTCATCATAAACGTCAGCCGTAAAAAAGTGGACTAACATTTCTGAGTGGCTTGTTCATTTAAAAAATGCTTATTGTATGTAAAAATCAATGCACTTTGAGGTTTCAATGAGGGACCACAAGTCATGCAAGCTGATAACATGTTATACAAAACTGTTATGATCATGCATTAGTGAAAACTTACTTACTGACTTAAGATTAATTTAAGAGATCACCATAACATGTTCAAACTATCTGCACAGAAAATCCTTCCTTATGTGCCAGTGACATCATTGACTCTCAGAAAACCTCAAGCCTTTACAAAACATCAGAAGCAGGTTCATCTTTCCCTCTGAGGTGAATGTGGAAACGCAGTGTTTGCGTCCTCTTGGAGAGATTCCATGTCGGAGGATGTGAGAGTTCGGTTTGACACAGGGGCATTACATGGCCGGCTCTGCTGCAAAAAGCAAATCAGCCCCTTGTGATTTCTGCGTGTCTACGTGTCCTTACTCCAACCGGGCCCCGCACCGTTTCAGGGCTGAGAGAGACGCTTGCGTTTGAGCTTCTGCCTTGCCATTTCCTCCTTTCAAAACAAAAACAGAGAGAGGACAAGAGAGTACTGACAACACACTCTTGCATCCGCCGCGAAATAACGTCCATCTCTTCAAGCATCCATCCTGTGAGAATGGACGAGTGCGCACACGACAATCAGGCAACAAGGCAGGCTTTGTTAGTTAGGCACTCCTCTACTCCAACAATGGCATCTGGACTGTCCTCCAAACTAAGAGTCTCACGGCCACGTCACGTCAGTCTCTTCAAAAGCACGGCTGCTTTCACAACAACAACACCGGATCTCGAGTTTAAACATTTTTTTTTAATACTGTAGACCCAAATATGTCCTTGTCCTCTCAATATATTATATAATAGGATTTTATAAAAAAGGAAAAAAGGGAGTAGGGTTGTTGGCATAGTATTCTGTTGCAATATATACCACATCAATATGTACAGATTCCATGCTGCTGGTTAGTAATCACTGCAAAAGAAGAAAAAATGGACTGATTAGTGCGGAAGAATTAAAATGAGCAAATAACTACTGCATTCAGATATTCATGCACTGCAATTACAAAATCGCACACAGGCTGTAATATACTTACAAAATGCTCCTGTGTCAAATAAGCCAACAAATATGAATTCAATTGAATAATACTAAGCATGTGTTTTGACTTTGTTAGCCATTCCCCCAGAGCACTCTCTGCTGTATCAAAATCATTTGGAAATGATTTCATAAGTTAATAAAATGATTAAAAAAACACATGTTCGAAATTTTAACACTCACCTTGTGCCAGCAGCCCGGTATGGGTAGCCCGTCACGTCCCTGCAAGGTGAAAACAGAAGTTAAAAAAAGCGTGAAAATGTCCAGCGATGCATGCTTCCCTGCATCTGAAGAATTTGCACGCTGCTGATTTTAATGTCGGTTGGTGTGCCTTCACGGTCAGGCGTGTTATATTAAAAATCAAATTTTACTTTTGTTTTGATTTTAAGTCATATGTTACTCTAATAAATCCAGATTTCTAAGTACCACATTACTTTTATTATCACATTTAAAATGAACATTTCGATATTTGGAGAAATACTTGGATAACACGATGGTCGATCTGTTAAATAAGAGGTACAGTCAGCAGTCCAGTTAACTTAGCTTCGCTTTGGATAGGTGCACTATCTTGACAGTACTGGGACACACCTCTTTATCTCTGAAAAGACGTGTGATAAAATGCACCTATCCATGCAATCTGCTTTTAGAAATATTTGGTCATTGCAAAGAGCTTGCTGAGTCAGTTCATGCAATATCTTCATCAACTATAAATGGTATCATTGTAAAGTGGAATTATTTAGGAACTATGACAACTTGACCAGAAAGTGTCAGACCATATAAAGTTAGTTACTGAGTGCTGTGCTGCATAGCACATAAAAGTTTCCTCAGTAAGTGCAGAGCTCCAAACCTCTGGCATTAACATCAGCACAGAAACTGTGCACCAGGAACTTCCTGCCATGGGTTTCCATGGCCATGTAGTGTATATGCTATATGTTTCCTTCTATTACTAGTCTCCAAGCAAAACGATGCCAACCAGCTACAGTAATATTCTAAGAACTGTACCATGTCTCATATGTAACTCGTTGTCAGCATTTACCAAATGTCTGTCTGTGGTTCTGATTTAAATTTAAAGAAGCGTTTAAACAGTCAATAACAGCATCAGTTACAGTGATCAGAGAGAAGTGGGGAAAAGAAGCAAAGATACTGTACCAGAGGACAGGGGCCCTCAGGGCCAGAAGGAGGAAGAGGAGGAGTTGCAGGAGAAGAAACCGCTGCCTTCACAGACTGCTCTTTAGACTCATCGCACCCCTGTTAGCAGGAGCCGAGTAGACATTTAAAGCATAGAAGAACAAGTTCAGAAAAGCAGTTAAAGGGGGAAACAGAGATAAGATATATGCTAAGTGTTTTTAAACTAAAAAGCTAGAGGAAAGTGGGAGTAAGTAAATGAGCATTGCTGCAAAGCCTTTGTGTGTACATGTGTGGGGGAGACATACCACAGGACAAGGCTGGTCCAGACCCGGAGGACCTTGTTCACCCTTCTGGCCCTTTAGACCTCTCTTCCCTACTGTTCCTCTGTCACCCTGGGAGTGATGAGGACAACAGTTAAACAAATTCATACACTTATCACATGCAGCTAATGAAGACAGCCCATTCATACACTGGAAATAGTTTAAGCAGTTTAAGTCAGTCATTATTGTTGCTATGTTAAAAAACTGAAGGAGGAAGATGCGATAAGCTGGAGGAGAACTGAGAATCTGTTTGGACTTACCTTGTCTCCTTTTTCGCCTCGATCACCTTTTTCTCCCCTCAGGCCTGGGAAACCCTGGATACAAAACCACAATCCATAAGGGAACTTATTACCCAATATATGTCAGACTTTATTTAAACTGAAGATACTGTGATAAAATAATGTCAACATGTATAGTTCTTCTTAGTAAGAAACTCACATCAAGTCCAGGCTCTCCTAGTCTTCCCTGCAAATACACATTGAGAAAGATTTTTAAAAAAAATAATGAATAAACCAGCAACGAACAACAGATCTATTAAACACTTTTATGGAGGTTGTTGTGTACTTACTTTCTCTCCCTTGGCACCAGGAAGGCCCACTAAGCCCGGAGACCCAGGTGGACCTTGGAGGCCATCTGATCCCTGCAGTAAAAGCACACATTCATCACTGCATCATGTCCAGTTCTTGAGCCATGACCAACACATTAGAATAATAATAAAGCCCATTATCACTTACTCTGGATCCAGGAGGACCACTGTCTCCCTTCTCTCCCTTTATCCCCACTCCTGGTTCACCCTGCATTACAGCAAAGCCACACTGAGTACAAGACAATGCATCATACAGCTGCCATCCGCCTCCATCACATACAGATAAACGAGCTTACCTTAGGACCAGGCATTCCATGCAGCCCCTGTAGGACATTGTGTGATGTGAGTCTTTGCAAACTACAGACCTGACTGGACTTGTTTTATCTGAAATGATATAAAGTTATGCTGCAGGTACTCACCATGGATCCAGGGTGCCCAGGTATTCCCGGTGGGCCTGGTGGGCCAGGTGGGCCTGGCTGGGAAATCATCTGAACCTTTAGCACCAATGAAAAAGTGGAAACAAGAAGAGAAGCATATAAATTAAGTGAAAAAAGTGGTTAAGAGTTTCTCAGCTAAATTCAAAACTTTGTATAGTCGTTCCTCAAAGTAACCAGAGAATTTCAGACTGTTTCATGTGTTTACTTCTTTAGATTCTCACTCATTTCCAAAATGAAAATCAATTGGAAAGAACTTAAAACTAGAGTAAAATCTACATCAATGAGTGTGAACATTATTCAGTTCTTTAAAGCAATGAAGTAGATGGTTCAAAACATGCAAATAACAAATAAATAACAATATATTTCCCTTTAAACTGTCTGTTTGGAGGTGCAGCAATCTGTAATGAACGTCAGAGGATTCATGTATTTCATACTCATACTAACCAAGTTGTCATCTAGTCTGCAGTCGCCTTTTTCTCCTTTCTGTCCATCCATACCCTGAGCCACAAAGAGCAGGATTAACTTTCAGCTGTTTTTAAAGTTGTCACCATTGTGTTATTAGCGAAATAGAGTCACT
The DNA here is from genome assembly GCF_964374335.1 of Astatotilapia calliptera. Lineage (NCBI taxonomy): Eukaryota > Metazoa > Chordata > Actinopteri > Cichliformes > Cichlidae > Astatotilapia > Astatotilapia calliptera. Next base: position 28,517,174 of record NC_137423.1, read on the forward strand.
GTCGCTACTTACAGTAGGCCCAGAGAGACCCATCTCGCCTTTCTCTCCTCTCATGCCGGGAGGTCCTGTCTCACCCATGTCACCTTTGAGTCCCTGGAGATGAAGAAGAGATTAATAAGGCAGATGATGCTAAACGTCCCACTGACTACTATATGAAGTAGTGAAAGAAAAGGAGCATGCGTCTGGGTGTAATATACTCTCTTTGTCGCTTTACCTTCTCCCCGTCAACTCCTGCTGGTCCAGGTAACCCGAGCTCACCCTGATGCAGAACAAAAAGAGGGAAGATGCACTCGGTGGACTAATATATCTGACTTTGTCTACAAAATCAGGCTTAGCATGTTTTGGGTATTTATCAAACAATAAATATCAGCCAATCACAGCTGTATGGCTTACCTTTTCCCCTGCAGGTCCTGGAGGTCCTGGTGGTCCAGGTGGCCCCTGGAGAAAAACAGGCAGAATAAAAGAAATGAGCACAAAGCTTTGTTGCATGACCTGTGTTAGACTAAATTAACCTAGCAGCAACTGATTTTCTGGTTTAGCTGATTACAGCTAGTCACCGACTTTGTGTGTCACTTGCTGCCGGGCTGGCGTGCTAACAACAGCTGCCTCTCTTGGTGGATAAAATTGCTCGTGCGAGCTGTGAGACCAAACTCAAACAGATCAAACCAAGACCTGAAAGCAACTATAAAGCTGTGGGGAGCTAAGGAGGTCTTTCTCTTACAAATAGTCATATGCATCATATAAAAATATGACACTATAACGGCTTTAATTAGAGCTGCAATTTTCAGACAGTCCCTTAGACATCTTCTGCATTTTTTATCTGCTCACTCTCACACTGTTTATCACAGTGAGGCTGGTAACTCATTATAAAAGGCCCAAATCGTGAACACAAAACGCTATAATTCACAATGTGGGCCTGACAGTAAACAAGTCCAAAACCTTCCTTCATTCCTTTTTGCTGATCACAACCAACTTGAAGCAATTTTTATCTTACAGAGATTGTAAAAGAGCTCTGAATGTGGTCTGTGCTACACAATAGCCTGGCACGGCTCTCTGTGATTGTCTGAATGATGGGACTGCTGGAGAAAACATTCATGTGACTTTATGTAACCCTAATGATGAATGAAGAATGGCGTGCATATATGTAATAGGCCATATTCTTCCCATGCAGCTCTGCCGTTATGCTATGAGTGATAGCTCTTGTAAATCACTCCACTTAATCTTTATATTCACAATGCTACACTTGTTATTCCTCCTTGTAAAGGCTCCGGTCATCTTGAAGCAATAAAAAGGAAAAAAGCCAAGTCGCCTCCCAGAGGTGTACGATTCATTTTCCAGTTTCTAACTTGTTGTTCGTTCTCAGCTTTTAAAGCCATGGAAAATGATGTTTACAAGCAACTATTTGATCCCAGACACTCCATCACTGGAAAGTGAATGCTATTCATCTGCAAAATGACTGACAGTGACAAACAACCCATCTTAGCATTGTTTTAAACCAAATTCATCATCACCTAACATTTCACAACAAGCACATGAAACGCTGCTTTTCACACAAACAAGCGATCAACTCACAAGGTGGGTGGCCAGTGAGCGCTACCTGCTCCGTGGAGCCCTGCGTGTGAATTTGTGCCAACTAATTCGCAATGGCAAATAGCTTCCGATAAGATCTCGGGTCCATGCTTTCACCAATCCCTTTGCAACATTCTTATATTGCTTGTATTGATTGTTGCATGCAGGAGCTCAGCTCCAGGGGGACCTGGTTCAGAATTGTTTTAAATCAAATGCATGCTCCACTTCTCAGAGAGCCATCTGCCAGTAGCACGTACTGCGGTGTACAGCAGGATCAAAGAAGCTGGTGTGTGAAGAGAGTGATGTGAGACTGTGTTGACAGTGAGGCGCTCCCTTCTCTATGTGCTAGCACAAAGTAAAACACACCATGCTGCCCTGTAGCAGGTTTCAAACACATACTTTTCACATACATGCCATAAAAACACAGAAGGCTTTTGATTTTTCTGCATAATTAATCAAAGCTCTTTAGGCTGCATGTCATCTGATAGCACAGCGGTGCTTTATTTGTAAGGGCTGTGCTTTTTTTTCCGTCCCAAACAAATACACAAGAGACTCTGGAAAACTGAGACACTCAGTAATGCTCTTTAGATGTGGCCCCTAGAGTGACATCCAATACATATGAAGTCCAACACTCTTTGTTGAGGGCATCTACAAACACAAACAAAACCCATTAGCAAGAGAAAGCGGGCGATGCAGTAAATACACAAGAGATGCTTAGATGCAAATCTGTGCATTGGTGTTAGTTACTGGTCACACCGCCAAAAACATGCAGCAACAGCAGCAGCAGATTACCGAAACACTGATGGTGTTGATGGCCTGTCGAGGAGAAATGGCGACATGTTTAGTTTTTGGTTTCTTTTTACCACACTGCCAGCTCTGGTGTTATTTACTTATTTACTTGTTTTGAAAAGCTCTGCCTCAATCCTTATGTGGAATTCAGTCATAAGCGGCTGAATGAATCGGGTGTCGCTGACACCGACACTTGAATATGACTCACCTGCAAAGCATCTAGAAGCTTCCCATTGAAGTCGATGATGTCTGAAGCACCCGGGGTGCCCTTCTCACCAGGAAAACCCTGAGGCAGAAAAAATAATAATGTAGGAATATTTTATATAAATGTAGAGATGCATAGATGGCTCAGCATAATAGCAGAAGGACAGAGTTGGCCCTTAAGCATAACAAATAACATACCATGGCTCCCTGTAGTCCTTGCTCTCCTCTTTCTCCTTTGTCACCCTGTTTGCACCATGAACACCATATTATGGTAAAACTCTTTCATAGCATAATTGTTAGCATTATTATTGATCATTATTATTTCAAAAACAATTTCAGATATGCTTCTTACCTTTAATCCTGGAAGTCCATCCATGCCTCGCTCTCCTTTTACTGCATTCCCAGGCTCGCCCTGTTTAAATGCACATTAAAGGTTAGAAACATACTTAAAATCATCCATGTCAGAGACATGAGAGTGGTAGAGTAAAGCTCGGCTTTACCTTTTGCCCCGGGACACCCTGTTGTGGATAACCAGGCTGCCCATCTTCTCCCTAGCAATTCAAAAGAGCCATTAAATGCAGAGAGAGCTACATATCTGGCTATATTAAAACAGCTTTTGAGCCCTTTGATGGCAACACTTCAGTTAAGATCAATAGTTTGTTAGCAGTCTTACCGGCCTCCCAGGCAGTCCCTGTGGCCCCTGAGGTGGAAATATATAAAAAAAATAAATTATGAATTTTTCAGACAGTCAAATTATTCCGACTAAAAAGACTCCAACAGCAAAAGCCAAATTGCTTCAGCTGTAAACCAAACAAAATGCGAAACAAACTCTTAAAGCTTAGTGTGAACTCTGCTCACCTCAGCTCCATCGCGACCAGGAAAACCCTGAAAGGACAGAGGAGACATTTAATGAGGTGAATCTACTTCAGGAACATGAATCTTTTTGGCCACTAGATGTCACTTTTCAATAAGGCATTCAAGGCAGTCTGTAGACTTCAGCTCCTTCAGCACGAGCTGGACTGTTTAGAGAATAATTACAGGAAATGGATGAATGATGAGCAGAGAAAAATAACAAAGACAGATGCTTCAATACAGGCCACAACTGGTTACCTAATGCATGGATAAGCAGGAAAATTCTGAAAATTATGCTCTTTTGGCCTTTCCAACAGCCAGATGTAAACCCAACTTCGGTCTAACTTGTTGGACAGCGGTGTTCCCGTGTCAGCAGTGATGATCAATCTTATGGCGTGTCAACCTCCCCAAAAAGGGTTCAAGAGACTTGCAAAATGCCCCTTAAGTATGCATTAAGAGAGTTTTCTTTCTTTGCTTTGACGCCCATTCATACAAAAGAAGACTAAACAAGTTTTATTCTGTTTGCAGTTGGATTTGAATTTGAAGCCTTCAAACTGAAGTCTGTGTTTGATGAGTGTTAAGCCAGTGAGCACAAACTTCTATCCATCAATGAGCTAACATATTTTTTATTTAGCTAAAAAGATCTTTTTTAGCGACTGTCTGCGACAGCCAGGTGGAAGCAGCTAAACATCTGCTATGAAGTCATTCATGGCGGAGACAGCTTAGAGGGCTCTTGTGCAAGAGCCTCTCTCCATTGCTTCCTCACACACAGATACACACACTACTATCAAGTAGTTGTGTTTACTTGATCAGCCAGTGGACCCTAATAAATGCACGATATAAATTGAAGGTTGTTAGCCTTCCATTCAGTAATATGCAGAAGCTGATTAGATATTCTCCAGCTGGCCAGCGTGCAAAAAGTGTCATCGCGATCCTTCCTACTGTTTTCTGGACCCGTTTTACTTTCATCTTTTTGGCACTGCTCTTTCTTTCTCATCATATTTCCTTACCAACATCTATCCATCCATACAGTCATCAATCCACCCGAACCAACCAATTGCCAATTAACTTGACAATTATCCTGTGGGAAGCCATGCAGGCAGAACATGTAGACCCTGCTGATTGGAAGGTTAAAACCCAGTACCTTCTTACTTTAAGGTGACAGAGCTACCCGACAGCATGAGACATTTCATTCTATATAACAGATAAAAAACGATGGAGGTTTGAGTACACCAGGGCTGGCAGTCTCACTCACTTTCTCCCGCTCGGCCCTCTTAGACATCTGCCTACAACATGGAGTGGCTCTCTGCAGGCCTCTGTGCTTTGTTTTGCTGTTTTGGGGTTTTGCAACTCCTTTAATCAACTTGAAGAGCACATTTGCAATCGACTAGGTTACAGGATGGGCCCCCTTTTCTCTTCGACCCGTCTGTTTTTTGTCATTTTCTGAGCTGCGCTGGCTTTCCCTGCTGTTGGTTCAGCAGTTCTCAAGTGACCCACACCGAAACCAACATTTTTCACTTGAATCCCTTGCTGTCCTCTTGTGCCAGTTGAGGGTAACAGCGCATTCATTCCTACACTTGAATAAACAAAAATTACCTTCATAGTCTCCTTCTCTTCAATTCAATAACCACAGCTGCAAGTTTTGCTGCATCTGAACTAGACCCTGGGAAGCAAAAAGTTAATTTTAAGAAACGAAAACGGCCACAGGCGAGGAGTGTACTATTGTTTGGTGAGACCGGCAAACTGCCCATGAACTCACCACAGTGCCATATCAGTTTCAGCGTGCACAGCAACACAGTTGTGGTAGGAGGGTGGGAGAATGTGGATTTGGAAAGGGGGGGTGTTGGAGAACTTTGTGGCCGCTAACTTACACAAAACAGATGAGGCCAGGAGTAGACTTGCTATTCTGGGACTTCTTTAGGTAAGCCACAGCATGCTGGCAAATCCCAGAAAAATGAGAATAGGGGTTCATTGCCATTTGCTGTGTACACCCTTACCCCTTAAATATATGTATAGGATTCCACATTTACAGGTTGGAGCTACACAGTTTGCAATCTGTCACAGTGTTGTGGTTAAAGAGTATGATGGGAGTAACAAAGCCACTGATGACTGAGGTGTTCTAAGTGGCTGCAATGCTTGTGGTGTAACCTTAGTTTGACAGCCAGAAGGGATGGAGTAAGAGGAGATCTACAGTGGGGGTGGGAGGGCATTGTTTTGTTGAGTCACTGTGGATTTGGCTCTTGTACAGTACTGTGCAAAAGTCTTGAGTCATCCATCATTTCTTCATATTTTACAAGGAAAATGGGAAATACGTGCAGTGATTTATTGAAACGTCAGCAAACACATGGAAATACTGACTTAAATACAAGCCTGAAAGTCAATATTTGGTGTCGCCACCTTTATTCTTCACACAGCCTGAACTCTCTTAGGCAGATTTCTTGTCATTTCTTTAAGCAGTCTTCAGGAATAGTTCTTCAGGCTTCTTGGGGAACTTTTGTTCTGTTTTCTGTCAAGATGAGCCTACACTGCTTCGATACTGCTGAGGTCTGGGCTCTGAAGAGGCCAATCCATGACTGATAGTGTTCCACTGTTTGTTTTTCTATCCAGGTATGCTTTTACTGGGCGATCGTGGCTCAAGAGTTGGGAGTTCACCTTGTAATTGGAAGGTTGTCGGTTCGAGCCCCTGCTTGGACAGTCTCGGTCGTTGTGTCCTTGGGCACACACTTCACCCGTTTCCTACTGGTGGTGGTCAGAGGACCCGGTGGCGCCAGTGTTCGGCAGCCTCGCCTCTGTCAGTGCGCCCAGGGTGGCTGTGGCTACAATGTAGCTTGCCATCACCAGTGTGTTAATGGGTGGATGACTGAATGTGTAAAGCGCTTTGGGGTCCTTAGGGACTAAGTAAAGCACTATATAAATACAGGCCATTTACTGCATTTGCAGTGTGTTTGGAATCTTTGTCATGCTGACAAATGAAGCCATTGCCAGTCAGAAGCTTTTCAGGTTTTTTATTGCATGGAGGATCAAAATCTGACTCTACTTTGCATTGTTCATAATGCCGTCTGTTTTCATGAAATCCTCAACACTGCTGGCTTAATTGCAGCTCCGCTGTGTTTTACAGATGGCTGTAGACACTAACTGCTGTTCCTCTCTGCTGACCTCCTCCGTACATACTGACGATGATCTGAACCAAAAATGTCAAATTTGGACTCATCACTCTATACGACATGTTGCCATTTATTTTCAATTAAGTTCTTGTATAATTTACCTCAGCCGTTTTAACTGTTTTTCTTTCTTAAGAATGGCTTACTGACAGCCACCATTCGACTGAGACCATTTCTGATGAGTCTTCAGTGAATGGCTAGATGCGTCTCTCAGGTCCTGTGCCAGGTTTGCCTCAGATTTTTTAAGAACACACCGCACACCATGCTGGGATATGCCAAGTTTTTAGCTAAGAGCTCTTTAGAAATCACCTTGCTAGTTCAATTTTAGAAATTTGAACAAATGGTGTTTTTTTTTTATCGGTCAGGTAAAAGGCCTGCTCTGAAAATAACTGAAAAAGCAGTCAATGTCCACAGAAGAACTTTGAAAGACCTACAGACAGCCTGGAGAACTGTTGCTCGAGACAAGTCTGGCTCCTTAGAAGCCAAATGTAAAGAAACGATGGCTAGCTCAAGAAGAGGGGTAGAGATAAAAAGATGCTCTTACTGGCTCTCCGGGAAGACCACGAGGTCCATCTTTTCCAGTGTTCCCAGGGGGGCCACGGGGACCTGGAGGACCTGGGGGACCGGGAGGACCAGCAGGTCCAGCCTGACCCTGATCACCCTGATAAAAAACAAGAAGAGGAAAAAATGCAAAAATAAACTACCAACTACAAACTTGTAATAAATACATTATTAAGTACACACGATAACGTAATATATTAAAATAAAACTCCTTAAACGCCCCCATTAACTGATTTGTTTTTGGCAACAGAAGCAAACACTGACATGCCAGCGACCTGTTAAGGTTATACGGCAAACATCAAAGAACTACCCCTCAGCTTCTGCAGCTGTCTTTGTGGGCAGTCAAGGTGTATAATCCTTAATCTGTTTATTTATTTGCCCAACATTTATTTACAGTTGCCTTTCTCTCCACCTGATAAACATGACTGCAAAATTCCCTCGTATTTTAGACCCCGTCGAGTTTCCTGAGAAAAATATTTGGTTCTTTATCTGCTAAATGCTCCACATATGTTTAACAGCTAGTTGAGAACACTGTTTGCTGTTTGGTGCTTGAGAGGAAACGCGGGGGCCTACAGTTTCTTTCTCTTTTTGACGCAACGACTGCCAGGAAAGAGCAGTGAGAGAGCAGAGAGTGAAAGTAAGAAAACAGGGAGATAAAAGTTCTGTAGAGCTGAGGGAAACTGCAGAGTTGGGTGATAATTATCTGTGTGTCACTGTAAGCCACGGATCTCACAAACACATTATTATTAAGAAAAGCTTTAAATATGCTTTGTGCTATGAGCAGAAATCCCTCAAACTTAACTTGCAATTACTGGCATGCAGCTGGTTAGTTAGTGTGGTTTTGTACCAGGGCACTGGTAATAAAGGACAACAGCAGGAGGAACTGGCCAATAAGAACAGTTTTTATCTGGTGAGTTAGACTGACATTTCAAACAAATCCATGCTGGCAAAACAACTTCATTTGTAAGTGAAAAATACATCTGATCACTGGATTTATACTGCGTGCCATCTTTTTTTACTGAAAATTACCACCATCCCACTGCCTATTTAGGCTAAATTAGGCACCAGTTTTGTCTCCACTTTGATGCTATTCTCCCATCCCTACAGACATGTGGTGCATTATGGTTTGCTTTGTCAAAAACACTTTCATGAAAATGATATAACCAGTGCCTTAAAGCAGACTAGAACCTCATTCCTATGCACTGATAATTATTATGTCCCTGTTAGGCTCGAGCTTGAACCAAAGTGATGAAGTGATGTCGACACTGAGGAGTAAGATTAACGAGAACCGCACATTTCTACAGTGTGGGTGGCTCATCTTCCAAAGATGTTTTCCTATGTTTCAAAACGCTTTGGAGCTCTGAATATAAACACTTTTAATTATTCATTCATGGCAATACATTTTTAGTTGACCAAAAGACAAGAAACACGAGATCAATTTCATGCAACATGACTGAAGAATGTGGAAAAAGTGGGAAAGAAGGGAAGACGCTAGTCAGAACACAAAAAGGAAAAGCGGGTTAAAGTGTTAAGGAAACAAAAGAAAAAGCACACATGCCTTTTAGTTGTGGTCTACCTTCAGAAAGAGTCTCTGAAAGCTGTTGGTCGGCTCTCGAGAGAGAAAGCCGTGGTCAGTTCTGGGGAAAACCATCTACGATGCAAAGAGGTGCACCAGTGATGAAAAGAAAAGAAAGGGGAGAAAACAAGGAGAGGGGATACAGAAAAAGAGAGAAGAGGACATGGAGTGGATTAAAGTGAGTGCGAGAAGAGCGTCAGTTACATAAGTTGGAAATCAGAGGTCCGCTGTTAACCGTGAGTCCAGAGTTCATGAAAACAAATGCTGCAGGAAAAACAGATAAGAGTTCAACAGCCTCTTAAGCTCTAAGCACAAAGAAAGGAGGGAAAAACTGCAAGAGAGGTGTTTTGCTCCTCTGTCTGCAGGGATAGCGGTAGCTCGGCAGTCCGACAGCAGTTCTCTAAGAGGCACAAACCTTAACAGTGAGAATCTGATTACTGTGCAGGCTTGCATGTGTGCCGTACATAGGAGGACCCTGAAGAGAAGAGGAAAAGGTGAACAAGATAGCGCAGCATTACAGTCATGTTTGCAGCTGTTTCAAATCGAATTATATATGCAGTTAAAAACCCATCAGGTGCAAATAAAATGCATCATCGGCAAATCGTGAGACAGACATCCGTAAAATCTGCAAGTAAGGCCCAATAGCTGTCTTTTGACCCTTGAAAAATCATTTTGGAGTAGTGTGTGTGTGTGTGTGTGTCTGTGCGTGCACAACATTTAGTGCCTTCCGATCATTCCCACTGTGACCAAACAAAACAGTGGTGGTTTGGCTCTTTCCAGTCAACACAGTAAATGTGTTGATTGTCTGTCAGGCTGAAAGGAGCAGAGTTTTCCTGCTGCCGCAGAGCCTGGAGCACTGTGTCGCTTCTTTGGTTCAGCTCCCTCAAAAACACAAGGGAGGGAGGGAAGGATGGGGAGAAGATCTAAGGGGGGGGGGGGGGGGGAGTGACAGAAGAAGAAGAGCTGCTAGAGAAGGTTCTGCTAACAGGCTCTAGTGAGGGCTGGATGGCTGAGGTTTTTGCACCACCGCAGACTCCACCTCCTCCTCTCTGGGCCTGTGCACCCCTCTCTGCCCACTGTCACAGTTGCTTATTCACACTGTTCCCACCATGAAGACCACTTATGCATATGCTCCTTAAACACTGCATAAGAGAATAGACTGTTTCATGGTGGGTTTCCCCTTTACATTGTTCTCATCAGACTTAAGGCTGATACTAAGACAAATGGCCATTCATCCCTGGAGGCCCGTCTCACTATGGCCTGTTTGCAGATGCTCTCAGGGAGGCAAACTCAGGATTTGGCAGGGGATCAAACTCACATCAGAGCTTGTCTTTCAATACAGCCCCCAGATGAACCTAAACATGCAGTGACAATGTCCTCCGTATGGATTTGACTGTATGGAGGCTTGGGAAAAATAGCTACCAGCTTTACTCCACTCAACAAAAAGTTGCTTTGGAGAAAGACGCAACACTATACATGACCTTTTTCTCACATCATTTTGGTGGTTCTTTAACATTTTGTTTTAATAACCCTGTTATCCTGTTTTGGTACCCTGGTCTAAGACCAGAATCAGCCTGGAAGAGGCACTAAAAGTGATGGACTGACAGGAAGCGGCACATTGACGGAGATTTGCGGTTGCTTTCTGTTTTCACACATACGCTTATCTGCCCGTAAAGGTCAAAGCTGAACCTTTGAATACAGTTTTGAAATCCCAGTAAGGTGATAAATGAGCATATTTAATGACCTGAAGACAATCCGACTGTTAAAAATAGTACTGAGCAAGCAAGAGATTTTTGTTTTCTAACCCATCTACAGCCGTATCTGTGACAACCTATATGAGGGAGCCAAACCTCATCCACATCTACAGTAGCTTTAGGAGCTGTTGGGTTTGATTTGAACCAAGCTTGAGGTTTTTGGGGCTGCAGATTTATCCAGGGACATCAAAGCTGCAGAGGCCTGGGCCAAGTGCAATATTTATCATTTGGAATAACTATGTAATGCGAAATGCCAAAGGAGATTTAATTCTTGCACAAACTATCTGAAAGGATAGGTGGGGAAATCAAATGGCTTACGCCTTGATAGAAATCAGGAATTTCTGTAATTTTTTGAACCGCATCATAAATACTGTTCCGTTGAGTAGCCACATCATATTTACTCTCCATTTAGCTTTTGGTATAAAACAGTAGCCAGTTTAACTCCAATAATCGTAGACTCTTCTGTGATTCCATTACTGGGGTTCAAGTCATAGGAGATGTACTTCCACATTTCTAATCTACAATCCATGCACTACCAGACCTAGGATAAGCAGTTGAAAATGGATGGATGGACAGATCGAAGGATATTGGTGGTAATAAACACAAGAAACGAATGGCTATGAGAAGATTTTAGAGCCATTAGAAACATGCTTGTAACACATTTTCATGTTCATCCCCACTTTAAAATTCATGTGAAGAAGCGGCTTTATGTGGCATTCTGATCTAAGCGCTCTAAAAAAAACCATTCATGGGTATGTGACCTCTTTAAAGATTTGAAACTGTTTACCATGTAAAGAACAGAGGTTTTATTTTCAAACCACACTAAATGAAATGGGAGCTCTCATGGAGGGAGGAATGATATCAGATGAAAAGGCAGCACTGACAACATAGACCAGATGCAGGGTGAGGTTTCTCTGTAATGTTAAAAAAAAGTAGCTTAGCTTGGGTAAGAGACGGGAGCTCTGGCACGCCGCCCCGACCACTGAGGTAACATGGTGAAGGTTTAATGTTTGCTAATAACGTCATTTCTCATGTCTGGCTTTGGCTTTGGAGATGGGCGACTCCAACCTCGTGTGCTGTCAGTGCAGTTGTGCTTTTGGATTATTAAAATGCTTTGTGTATGCGTTTTATAGACAGACCGAGACTTTTATCCTTATTTATCCAGATTTTTCCCGCATTGTGATAACAAATAAACCATTTAGTGGTTTTCAGATGACATAAACACTTCAGTCTCCCTGACATTTGATTTTCAGTTTGTGATAGCAGACTAGAAACCAGCTGAGGAAGCTCTACAGTTATAATGAAGCTAAAATACATTAAGCTAATTTCAAGCATAGCTTTTAAAACTGGTGGTTCTGTCTCACAAAAATCATATAAAAGGAGTGTTACCACTCATCTCAGACAGCAGCCAATTAGCATACAGACAGCTCTGCATTGGGAAAACTGTAACTCTGGCTCTACTTAACAGAATTTCTATTTACTGACTTAACACATTAAAGCGTTGCTTCACATGCAATAGCCAAATTTCTAAAATGTCAAGCGTCTGTTTTTCTTTTTAACTTCAATAGGACTGTGTAAAAGCCTCAAGTTACCCGTCATTTCTGTAGGAATCACCTCATTGTGGCAAAAATGATATTTTATGTCTGTCAAACTGTGTTACCTTTGGCAGTTTTCATCGATTCAACTAAAGAAATGTGAACAAATGATGTGTTTTGCGACAGGCGGCTAATAACAAATTGCCTAAGGACACAATCTAAAACTGGTTCTCGGTCCAGTGTTAAGTGGCTTGACAAACAAACAACATCTGGACTGAAAAATGAGTGAAAAGGCAGCCAATGTCCAAACAAAAACTTTGAAAGATCTTTATAAAGCCTTGACAGCTATTGCTCAAGACCACTTTAACAATGAGAAGACAGTCTGGCTCCTTGGAAGCGAAATATGATAAAAATGAGGGTTGGCTCCGGACTTTTGCACAGTACTGTATGCCCTTTGTTTCAGTCGAAAGGAAAGTGCGGCTTATGACCTTTAAAAAGGGTGAATGTTTAAGAAGAACACTAACAGACAAAAATTCAAAATAAAAGGAGAACAAAAACTGGAAGTAAGGTTTAAATGGAAGGTCATTTTTAAATTACACAGAGAAAAAAAACATATAAAGGACAGCATCTTTTCTCCAGAGTCAGCTGCAGTGAGGACATAATTTCCAAAATGTGCATATAACAGCCAAAAACAACATATTTAACCTTCTCTGATGAATACAGAAAACACAGACTTACCCTTGGCCCAATGTCTCCTTGGTCACCCTGGAGGAAAAACAGGAAAATAACAATTGTCAGCAGTTATTAGCCCTGTATATGTGCAGCAGACCAGTTATCCAAAAGAGCTCAGCTACTGTGGAGCAGCGATGACAGACAGGCTTAAAATGGAAGATTTGGTTTTGGGAAGGAAGTGGTTCAAAGGTCATCTGTCTCCTAAACAGCTCAGCGTTTTGACATTTATTGTATAAATCATTTGGTAGGCCATAAATCATCTGACAGCACAGTATCAATGAAGTCGAAATGCGGAGTGCACATGCTGAACACAGCTGATTTCTGATCAACTTTTTGGAGTTCATGTTCTCATCACAGGGCTACTAGCATGATTACATGAAGTGAGCCAATTTTCCGAACCTCAGCTTCATCTGTCAGATGCAATCGCCTCATTAATCAGGCTGATTCCCGCTCTGACAGATGCACTTTAATGCAGTCGCGTTGCCCTCCTGATTCTGCTGAAACGCAGTCTCGAACATATACACACAACCAACCAGCAGCGTGGAGAGAAACGACCACACGACGAGGCTGCTCTTGCCAGCACTTACAGCTCTTACGGTTGCTAAGATCTTAGGCTGGGCAGAGGTTCACAGAGCGGGAAAACATCTGGCTATCATCGAGCTTTGCGGAAGGCCTGTAAACCTGCTTAGTACCTTGACGTGAGAATGTGCAGAGACACATGAGCTCCCGCATAGCTAAATGTAATCTACGGCTCTTTTGATGGACACGCAGCGAAAACTCGAACGTGGGAGGGCGACGGCAAGGTTGTCCGAGCACCTTCTGCCCATAAATAAATGTTCGAAATACACTCGTACAGTGCATTGACTTGTCTAGAAAGGCTTTTGAAATCCATATTGAAGCATACCTTTTCTCCCTTGGGTCCGGATGGTCCCTGTGGGAGGAGGGGGGAGAAAATCAGAGACACTTGGTCAAGATAAATCAGTTATCACACATCACACGCATCTTCAATAGCCCTTCAGAAGGGAGCTTTCAATCAAACGGTAAGACAAGGCAGTTATTCTGCTTAATGGATTCATGGCATTGAGACCGCTCAATCCAAACATCACTTTTGTCTGAGTGTATTTCACAGTAAGAATACCAAATGACTCAAGCTTGTCCCAAGAATCCCTTTTAAGAGTGCTCTTTGAGAGATAAAAGTTTTCTCAGAGATAAAACCTTTGTTCCTCCATCAGTGACTCTTCGGAGCTCTTGAGATGTTTTAGATGAGGAATGCTGAAATGCTAACTAAAAACACGGGGTATCAAACATCCCTGTGCGATCCTACACTGGTGCACGGTCCCCACTTTGTGACAGCTTCAAATCCTCATGAGCTCTATGTATGAGGCAGGGCCTTTGTCCATTTCTGTGGTGAGCCATGTCTCAGTATGCTGCTGCTGCTGCTGCTGGTGGTGGTAAGGAGCATAAGGATGCCAAATGTGAAAGCACAAGCAGCAAACTCACTGCGGGCCCTCTGCGACTGTGACAGGCAGAAGAATAAGAGGTGGAAAGCATCCACTGTCCATCTGTGACAACAATGGACAGATCATACCTCTTAAAGCCAAGTCACCACTTAGGTTAGACCCTTCGCACTCAACTTGTCCCCTCTGTCTGCGTTTCTCAGTCCCCTGGTTCCAAATCTGCCTTGAACCTTTTGAAGGCTTTCGTTCTATTTTGTACCTTCTTCCATAACTTCTTGTGTCTGGCGACAGTTTTATCTTAGAGCTATAAACGCGTTCAAGAGTACAACAGCGAAGACGACAAGCAGTGTGTCAATGTGACTATCTACGCGATGACAGACAGAGCTTATCTCCCGTGCTGCTCGCTCTTCCGAGCGGTAGAAAGCCTTTAACTCAGAGTCAAGCCGCAAATTGTTCAAACAAGACTAACTTTACAGTCAACTTCTTCATTCAAAATGATCTAAAACACAACAAAAAAATATGTTGAATTTCAATAAACTGATTTCCCATCTGGTTTAATTTCATTTATTGTGTATTTTATGTGCAGGAATGGCATTTTAAAAGGGGAAATGATAAAAAAAAAATCTTTAGTTTTCCAATTGATTCAAAAAGAAAAAAAACCCAAATGCCAGCTCATAAAAACCTCATTATTAATTTTGGAAACAGAAGTCCCTCAAAGATAAAAAATGTGCTACATGTTTCCCCCCTTTATTATGTTGTTTTCATGCCCCCCACCCTTTGGGTTTGCATGCAACTCTGGTCATGAGTCACGCCTTCTGAGGGTTTTATGCCAGACCCTTGTTGATGGGGAGAAACCTATTAAAGGATACACCCAGCCTCAGGACTCCTTTCACAGGAACAGGAACAGCTTAATGGTGTTTGGAGAGCAACAGCTCTCATTATGCTGCGAGGGGGTTTACATTTCAGCTGATGACTTATGCCTCTTGTGGGTGAGCGCTGCGATGTGCTGAAGGAGGGGCGGAGGGGGCACAATAATGACTTTTTAAAGAGTCTCCGTCTGAAGGTTATAAACTAATCTCTTTCTTACTTTCCCAAATGGTGTGTAACCCATTCGCTCTGCTTCACCTGTTTCCATGCTGCACCTGGGCGTGCCTCTGAGTGCACCAGCATTTCAGGCGCGAGTTGATGGATGGGAGTGCAAAGGGGATTTCAACACTCAGCTCAGCTGAGCCCAGACTACCCCTGTGGCTGTGAGCCATTGGGATGACTTAAGAGGTGGAACAGGAAGTAAGATGGCTACCGGGTTTTTCACGCACTTGCAGTGACTCCTCAGGGCGAGTAAAAATGATTGATGAGGTATAACAAACTCTCACCAGTCTTACAGGACAAATGCAGAGTCCAGCTGGATTTATAATAGGAAAAATCTTTAAATAGGAACTGAATAAATAAAATAAAATAAGAAAGTAAGAATAAGAGGCGTGTGACGATGTACCTGGCTGCCCTTCAGACCTGGTGGACCCTGAGAGGAAAGAAAACAGAGTTAAAAATCAAACTTGTTTCTTTCATTTTGGGCATACTTGACAAATGTGGCTGAGAATACTCACTGGTTTGCCATCTAAGCCAAGTGGACCCTGTTGGGAAAGAAACAAAGAGAAATTATGACCAACACAAAGTCCCGAGAGCCCTGTCGCCACTGAACCACTTTAGGGGCTTCATTTATCAAAATGACTCAAACAGGAATAAGCAGTCGTTTATAAAAAAAAACCTTACTCTGACAGGGAAATGTAGTGTAGACTTTAGTGATTTTCCTGTCAGTTATGTAAGAGCTATTGCAATTTTGGACACACATGCCTCCACGCCTGCTGTGAACTTTATGCTTTATGATAGGAATTATCAATAAATTGCCAGACCAAAGGTGTTTTGAATTAAAAGCAGGATGCAGTGTTCTGTAATTCATATATCAAATTAGAGACACGTAACCACGGCTGCTTTTGTGTTGAGACGTTTTTAAAAAAGCCAAACACGCTTTTAGGAGGATGAAATTTTTTGGTGCACAATGATCTCATTTCAGAAGGAGTTTGCTTTTCTTTTTCGGTACATGCACTCAAAAAAAAAAAAAATTAAAAAAAAAAAATTCTTTGCTGTCTTTAATACGAGGCTATAATTTGGAGTAAACTGAAATATATAAAATCAAAAGTTTATTTATTTAAATAATGAATCATTATGGAAAATAATTTTGGTATCAGCCAATCAATAAAAAGTCATTTTTCTAGAATTCATTAAATTGTGAAAGTTTGACATTAATAGTTGCACAACAAAATTACACAGAAAATATCTATCTATATATATCTCTCTGCTAAAGCCTCCTTTGTGCAGGCATTATATAGGTATCTTTTAACAATGAGGGAAAGATGTTATAAAATATAAAATCATGTAGAAAGTATGAGAACTTTTTTATAAATGAAGCCCAAGTAGTAGCGACATGACAGCTTATCTTGTGTTGGGAACATTATATGAATACACACTGGCCCACTGCTTGTTGAGAGTCACATTAAAGCAAAGGCACCTCTCTCGGTAAAGAATTGAAGCCAGAAGAAGGTAAGCTCACACTGTCGTTTTTAAGTGTCGTTTTTGTGCCGATAAAGTTGTGATTAGTAGGCTCTAGAGATTTCACCTTCCCTCAGAGCAATTCCAGCAATTTCCCCTTGTTTGCAGTGTTTATGCTAATTAAACTAAGCCAGGCACTTTTGTCTGGAGCTTATGTTTAACCTGCAGACATGAGAATGGTATCAATCTTTTCATTAGACTCTCAACAAGAAAGAAAATAGGCTTATTTAAAAAAAAGAAGAAGAAGAAAAAAGTGCTCCTTTAATTACTGGTTTAATAAGGCATAATGAGCCAATAATTATACTTGCAGGTCACCCGACCGAGTCTGCTGTGAATAAAGCATTGCTTCAAAACACTGAAGTCACTATTTGTTTTCAGTCCACGGACAAGACAACCTTTCCTCGGCAAGATACCCTAAACCAGCTGTTACTTATTAGTATTTCAGAATGTTTTAGTCTTGTCTCCATATCGCTTATGAAAAAATGTAAATTGTGTTAGTGTTGGAAAAAGCAATTAAGTGGATTTGTAGAGGCAAACATTTCAAGAGAGGACAGCAAAAATAACCGAAACTTCAGAGTGAAAAAGTAGGAAAAAGAAGGTTTTTCATTATTGTATTTAAGTAAATGTGTAGGTCTATGTATATCCTGCCCAGTGTGTGTGTGTGTGTGTGTGTGTAACAAGTAACATTCAGATAAAGGCTCCCAGGCTATGTGCTGTATAATTATATTACTTGAGTGGACTTGTTCCAGTTGCATCAATTTGACACACACCCCCACATCTCCTGTGTGTGTGTGTCTTTGTGGTGCTTAGATTATACAACAGGCAGTTAAGAAAGTCTATTCATCCACTCTCCAGCACTGAAGCAGCAGTTGGAGATGTCCACTTTGTTTACCTCGATAAAAACAACTAACAAGCAGTCACTGAACTTCCTCTATGCTCAGTTCAAAGGCGCTCAAATCTTTGGATTACTTAAACATGAAGGAAGAGCCGGCTCTTGGATCAAACTTTCCTGACAAACACTTATATGTGATGTATGTGGTAAGGGCTAACGTTGACTTCCTGCCGCCTTCCTTCTTAACAACCCTACTCTATGTTAAGCTAACTGTTTTTACAGGGTCCCTTAAGTACTGGCTTGCTGTTCACAGTCCTGGTGGCTTTCCAGGGTGGAAACCATCATTAACAATAATCACTTCTGGCCTTGGATGGCGCACACAAGTCTTGGCTTTTTTCATGATCTCCTGATTTACCAGCCCCACGGATGCAACCCTACCACAGTCTCATCTTGGCCTGCTTTGCTGGATGGGCAGTAGGTACAGAGAGGGAGCGATACGTGAAGCTGCTCTCGTTACCCGCTCATCTGATCATTTACTGCTTTGCTTTTGCCTCATAATTTGTCAGCGTGGCTACAGACTGCTGTCAAACTTGAAAGCAGCCTGTAAAAGAGATTTATAAAAAAGCATAAAAAGTGCTTCTTTACAGAATGTCTTTTTGATTAAGGAACCCTTGTGAAGTCAGCAGTAGGTAGCCGAGACCAGGGTGGAACAAATGACTGGGACCAATTGGACGGCAATAATTTCACAGCACAGGACAGGCTGGATGTCCATCGCTCTATTAAAAACAACATCCTGAGTTTCCCATGAGAATTTCAAATGTCCCTCTGAGTTTTCCGAGGCTACATCCCTACATGCACACTAAGCTCTACCATGTATACATACATCTATGCAGGGACATCTCTGCATCTGGGAGCGTTTATGGGGGTCTGGCTCCTTCAAGACTCGTCAGGATGAGCAGGAGAGGTGAACAATGCGAGGTCAGCGGCTGCTGCACAATCTAAAAGGGACTGATTTATGGCCGCTAACAAGCGACAAAGAGCCTTATGAATTGTGGGTACAACTGCTGCTTGGGTCTTTTTCTTTGCGACGAGATGTGTATGAAAGGTTTATTTTCAGTAATAAAACCCTGTAGCTAATGTCTGACATCGGACTGCTTGCATTAATAAGTAGTAGCATAGAATTTCTACTAACTTGAGGAATTGCTAGAGCTGCCTGAAGCAATATTTCATGCAACGAGCAGTGGAGAGAGCTCTGGTATGTCTGGTAATAAAATACTTTAAAATATACAAGCTTCATTAAATCAGCAATAGAAATAAGAGTCGGTGTTCACTGAAAACCAATGACAAAATGGGTTTAAATAACTATGAAACAAACAAAATCAAAGGGAGTTAGGTACCTTATCTATTGTCTTTTTAAAAAAAAATATAATAGCTTAACTTTAAAACACTCTGCAAGGCATGAAACGTGTGCTGGAATTCAAATAAAACTAGGCTGAACTAAAAAAACATGAGCGATGTGGTGGGTTTCAGAGTGTTGGGGTGAGGGGCTGCTGCTAAATTTCTGCATCTCAAACCACAAACGGATCAGGCTGGAGAAGAAAGGGAGGGAAGGATGGAGGGTAAAAGAACACAAAAGGCAAAAAAAAAAAAAAAAAATAGGAGATTAATGTTTAGAAAAAGTGGGAAAAAGAGCTGGAGATTACCGCCAAAACCTCAAGTAAATGTGGGAGAAAACAAAATAAAGAACCACACTCGCATAAAAAGAACTTGTATTTCTAGTCTGCAGCGCCACATTATCCTGCAGCATCCCTCAGCAGGTAAAACAACAAAAAAACAGCTTTGACTCACATTCCCATCAATTAGAAGGCTGTTAAACAGATCTCTGGGAAATAACATGGCCTGTAGGAGGGCACATGTCTGTGTTTGCTTATGTGTGAATGCGCGCGTTGATTCAGGCGTGTGTCTGTTTGCATGCGCTCGTCTCTTAATCCCGGTGAAAGAAGCCGCAGGCTGTTTTAGCTGCCTTTACTGTACTCCCTATGGCGCAGACTGCTAATTATCCACGAGGGTGTGATTGTCGAGGATGCAGCATGAAAAGCTGGTGTCTGCACATCACAGCCGGCGTCTCAGCGAGAATCGCACGCTGCTTATGCTGCAAACTGCAGGCTCAACAAACTTTTATGGCATTAAGGTGAAGGTGAGATAGTGAGAGAGCGCTTTCCTCTTTCTCTTCCTGGGATATGATTAATTTTTTCCTCTTGAGGCTGCCCATGAAAACCTTTGTTTAATGTCACCACAGGGACAGAAATCGGTGTTAGCTCTACGTGTGTGCAATTTGTGATACACAGCTCTTAGAAATAGTCAGTGGCTACAAGCAGAACCAAAGCGCACAATAAAGCATAGCAGAGTGCTGTTTGTTTGGGACAGAAAATTGCCAACATGTTGCCGGGTGCCCGTCAGGCTTTGATCTGCGCCCTGCAGCCTTGAAGGCTGAACAATGGCGAGCCTGGGCCCTTCTCGCTGATTGAGGTCCGCTGTCTGTCTCAGTGTTGCACTCGCGAATAAACACACTTGTGGCTGGGCATGCTGCACATGTGAAAAGGAGTCAGTTGGTGTGTGTGGGTGTGTGTTTACCCCTCTGCCCTGCTGTCAGCCTGCCTGACTGTGATTATTTGACAGGGGGAAGACTCTTTTCTGAATCTCGCCTTGGCTGTGATTTATGAGAGGAAGAAGTGGCAAGGGTTACATGAGGGGAGAAAACATACATGAGCACGCACGTCGTAGTGTTATGCTTGAGAGACACGCAAACCGCATTTCATTAACACTGTTTATCATACAACTGATGATTCTCTGGAAGTGGGCTGCTGCAGTCTGATGAATTCAACATGTGTATGCCACCTAAATGAAGTGCAGCTCATGTGCACTCACACTGCACACATGCATGCAGTTTCTTTAACAGGTCAGCAGTGGTGGATGAAGGGATCCAATGTTTTTTCTACCAGTATATATTTTTTTAATTCCAATATTTTAAAATTGCAATTACAACTTGGATTCAGGATCAATTCCCATCTGTGGAACAGAGGACTTGATCTTCACCCTTGCAAACTTCTGGATAATTCACAGAGGTTTGAACATTGAAGCTAGGTGTGTTTTGGTGGCTTGGAGAATGGTTATGAGCACCTGTTGGGGGAACTGCAGGAATACGTGGTTGCAAGTCAGTTGTCATGGGCCATCATGTCCTCGTAAAACCAAGTGTATCCACTTACTCTCTGCAAAGTTGGGCCTGTTTTCACTGGAGTTTAACTCTGCTAGGATTCTCTCTTGTCTTTAGTCCTGTTTGAGATATTCATGGACAGGATCTCAAGGCGTAGCAAGGCTTAGGAGGGCATGTACTTTGGGAACCTGCAACCTTCCTCATGTAGATGATGTGGTTCTGTTGGCTTCATGTATGGGTAGGATATGAAAGAGGATGGACCAAGCGATGGAATTCAAGCATCTTGAAATCTTAATCATGAGTAACGGAACGTGGAGTGTTACATTGACTGTTGTGGTAAAGAGAGAACTGAACCGAAAGTCGAGGCTTTTCCAAATCATCAATCCATCTAAGATCCGACCCTCATCTATGGTCACGGCATAAATGACTGACAGAGTAGGGCTGCAAATACAAGCTGCAAATACATGAGTTTCCTCTGTAGGATGGCTGGACTCCGCTTTAGACCCACTGTCAGATGCTACACTGCTGCTGCGGGTCCTGGGTTCCTCCTGGTGGACAACAATAACTGGACTCATGAGCCGTCATATGCAGATAGTTCCTGGAGGATGAAGGAATTGATACCACTGACTGGGCCCCCAGTCAGTGGTAGCCTGACCTAAATCCAGTCGAACACCTCTGGGACGTCATGTTTCAGTCCTTTTCAGCAGTGTACATTTCATCTGGCTTGAGAACAGCTCAGGTTCTCCTCAAGTTTGGATGAATTGGAAACTGTTGCTGGTGAGAAGGACGTTTGCCTAGTCGGCTTCAACTGAAACCCAACTCAGGACAAATTGAAGATAACGGATTGATGGAAAAGTTGCAATATCAAAATGTAAAAAATAGTTGGTTACACTCCAAACCAACCAAGGTTAAGTATCAAAAGTAGCAGTACACAGTATTCAAAGGCCATTAAAGGGTACAAAAACGTGTATTTAAAAAAATGCCTCTAAACTGCAGTGCAGGAGAATAAATTGCAGCAGAAAATTGTATTACCAGTAAATCAGGGACAAGTACCTCTAATTAAAACTTGATTAGATGCCCTTTGTTACTTTGGACTTCCACAGCTGTTATTATCATCTTGTTGAACTGTTTGCTAGCTTGTACACTTACAGACTTTTGGCTCGGGAGGGTTAAAAGCTTGAACTGCATTGTATGTAATTCAGAGAGACATAATAGGGGTGAGAGAGGACATGAAAAAACACTGGGAAGCAATCTAGCTGTTTGTTTAAGGAAAGGAAACAGAAAGAGAAAAAAAAGTCTTGTTGGCACAAATCTCTGGCACAATGCAGTTAGCAGCGCAGCGGTCTCCGGTAACCCACTTGTCCAATTTGTGCTGATTGCCCTCATATATGAGCATCTGAGAGAAAATACTGGTGTGAAAACACATCTAGCACTCACATCCACACACACACATACCTCTGACCACTTCCACAGTCCTGGGCTTTGTTACAGAGACATACATAAACAATAGGTGGTTTGGACAGCCTCCACACATATGCACACAGACACACAAACATTGATACCCAACAGGAAGAACGGCTCTTTTTAAAGTCAGATGTTTGAAATTCTATCATCTCTGCTCCTGCTAAATGTAATGATATACTGTCCATGATAATTGTCAGCGTGATTAATCTGCTGTTGTTTCACTGTGACCTCAAGCACGCAGCATCCTCAGTCTTTATAATCACACACACACAGACCAGGAAGCTGCCTCTTGCAACAGCAGACTGAGCTCCTCCAGTCGTTACACTGTTTCATCTATGTAATCTTAGCACTATACAGATTGATTTCATTATACTAACTAGACTGGGAAGAATTAACCAGATTGTGCAGTGTTTAAGCAATGCACAAATAATGGCATCCCAGGACAATGTTAAATGAAAACAAGACAATAAAATGTGCAATAACTCTGGGGTTTCAAATGGAGACGGCAATGGAGATGAACGGTCACAGGCAAAAACAAACAAGCAAGCAAGCAAACAAACAAAATCCTCTAAAAAACACAAATGTGCACAGGCTTATCTGTGCACCGAGTCCACCTGTGTGTAATTAGCAGCAGGCATTTCCCGTCAGCAGGGCTGTGCAGTGCCAGGCAGACTGTATGGGAATATGCCTGAGCGAGAGCCCGAGATACCCGCATTCCCAACATCCACAACTACACAGCTAGCATGGCAAAGATGTTGTAGGAGTTAAGATGACGTGACTATTTTGGGTCACCATGGAACTAGTC
Source organism: Astatotilapia calliptera (assembly GCF_964374335.1). Taxonomy (NCBI): domain Eukaryota; kingdom Metazoa; phylum Chordata; class Actinopteri; order Cichliformes; family Cichlidae; genus Astatotilapia; species Astatotilapia calliptera. Next base: position 28,540,286 of record NC_137423.1, read on the forward strand.
AATGAGTGAAAAACTAAGTGCACCCCATGATTCAGGAGCTTGTAGAACCACCTTTAGCATCAATTATCTGAAGTAAATGTTTCTGTATGACTTTATCAGTGTCTCACAAGGTTGTGGCCTCTTGGCTCGCTCTTCTTTAAGCGTTTTGTTTTGTGCACAGCACTCTCAGACTATTCAGTCCTGCTGAGGTCTGGACTTTGGGCCATTGCAACACTTTGATTCTTTTTAAGCCATTCTGTTGTAGATTAGCTGCTGTGTTTAGATTTAAATTGAGTCCTGTTGCATGGCAATTAGACCAAGCTTTAGCTATCAGACAGATTGCTTCTCATTTGACTCTAGAGTACTTTGGTATACAGAGGAGTTCAGGACTGACTAAAATACAAGGTGCTCAGATCCTGTAGCTCCGAATCCTCCCTTCACTACCCTGCTTGTCAGCTGATATGAGGTGTTTGTGTTGATTTATTGTGTGTGGTTCTCAAAATGTGGGGCTGTGCATTATGGCCAAACAGATCCACTTTGGTCTTGTCTGTCCAAAAAGCACATTTTTCCCAGAGTCTTTGGTTTTTGGTGGGGTTTTTTTTTGTATTTTTCCAGAAGCAACTTCGCAAATTTAAACCATGCTACAATATTTTTCTTTCTCCCGCAACCCCTAACAAACAAACCATACTTGTCCAGTCTTTTTCTAATTGTACAGTCGTAAAATTTAACATTTAACATGCTGACTGAGGCCTGTAGAGTTTGAGATGCTTTTGTGATTTTGCTATTTCTCTGAGCACTGCATCGTCTGACCTTGGGGGGGATTGCCGAGACGTCCACTCAGGGAGGACTGTAGCATTGTGCACACTTTTCTAGAAGTCACACTGTTTTGTGTAGGTGTATTCATAAATGGATGATAAGCTAGAAATCACCGTTTCATCTCATAAATTGTGGGAGAAAGAAAAAAGAAAAGAAAAGGTCTAGCTGTCCACTAGAGGCCGCTGTATCTCTGGATAACATTAGGCATGGCTCTGTGTTTTTGTGGAAATTGGTAACCTGCTTTCCATTCAGTAGCTATGCATGTACATCGTTGCATTACACCAAGCATATTAAAGCCCAACTAGAAGCTGCAAGCCATGATTGGAGCCTTGTGGATGACTGTTTCACATTGTGGTACGGTTTACACTCCTGTGGTTTGTGTTTACTGATGATATCTTAACATTATTGGGCATTTATGTCTACTGCTCTTTATGTTTACTCATATGAGAACTAAACGTGCTGCGTTTCCCCCTGCCAACTGCCTTGGGTTAGTCATATTTCGTGTGATATAACCAGTCTGAACTTTGTATATCTGTGAGCTTACTTCTCATTTATGAGGCAGGATACATCACTGTTGGTTATTGGTTATGAAGAGGAAGTCATGGAAAGGGTAAATGAATTAATTTAGTAATTTAGAAAGAAAAAGCAGAGAAGATGATGGGATAGAAAAAGGCAGAATAAATGTGGGGAAAAAGTTAGAACAGATCCAGGCCCAGACACACAAGTAGGTGAAGTGAATAGAGTGACAGGATAAATAAAAATCTAATTTACCGGGTATCCATCCCGTCCAGCCTTGCCCTGGTGAGGTTAGACATTGAAGCATGAAGCATTAATCAAGGCTGAACAGACACTAACAGCTGCACACAACAAACTCAAAGACCAACATGTAGCCTGGTATCCTACATAATAAAAGGAGACAAGTGGTTAATGATTTAAAGGATTGTGGCTGACTATTTATTTATTCATAAAAAATATTGAATTCTTGAATGAAATAATTTACTGTAAATGGAGACTAAATTTGTATTTGGAAACGAATGAACTAGCGAGGACTTAGTCATATGTTTACACCACAGCTTTTGACTCACATTTTCTGGGATTTTTTTTCCTCTTTTCTCATCTGCTCTCAAACATGAACCACGGTTTTAAACTAAAAGCCACTTGGACACAAAAAATAATTAAAAAAGAAAATCAGATCAGTTGTTTTCATTGTGTCTACAGTACCAGCCACTGCACATTACTTAGATAAACGGCACTGACACATTGCTACTTTGCAGAGTAGCGAGTGACTGGATTACCACACCTTCCCATCAACTTTATGAGATTTAGGCTGTAAGTTTTGTGGGGGTCTTTAAGAGAAGACATTGTTTCATGCACACCTAGTGTGGATCAGATGCAGACCAATCGAACAAATCCTGGTTGGCCGGGCATGCTGTTTTTGTTCTGATGTGTCCGGAAGCTCGTCACGGTACGTTTCAGAGCATTTCCAATTCTGCATATCTGATCAGTGCCACATGGGACAATTTAATAAAAAAAAGAAAGAAAAAGAAGGGAATAAAAACTGAAATTGGACATTTAAAATGCAGATGGAAAAAACAAAACAAAAAACAAATCTGAAGGCAGCTGCATCAGTTTCCACTCTGTACAAGGCTTTGAGTAACGGTGTGTTTTATCTCCCGAGTGTGTCAGAGTGTCAGCAGGAGTTACAGTCCCACAGAGGAGAATAACTCACTGCAAATAAGTCACACCTCCCTAACCATCACCATGAAAGACTCAAACACACAGTCATGGACACCCACATGCACAGGTGGTCCATTTATTGGCGTTCTCTGTGGATGCATGTGCGAGTGAGTCTGTGACAGTCTGTATGTCTGTGAGTGAAAGGATTCCTGGCAACTCCCGCAGTTTGCCGGGCCGTGCAGGACTCACAGCGAGGGATGATACAAGGTGGATGTGTGTGCATGCGTGACTGATGTTGAAACCTCTCTTTAGTTTGTTTCCATACTACCTGGATGAGGTGGAATGGTACTTACAGGAAGCCCTGCAACACAAAAGAGAAACCAAGTGTTAGAAAGTAAATGCTACAAGTCTCTACAGACACATGAAGCACAACATGCGAGAACTGCAGCAGGCTTTGGTTTATATACCAATCAATTCCTCTGAACAGTGGTCTGCAACAAAAAAAACAAAACAACAAAAAACCTGCACATGCAATGTGGTTCGTTAGATGATGGCTGCAATTAACCACCTAAATACAGTACAGAACAAACATATTAGAGCTGCCGCCAGCGCAGTTTGTGGTGAACCCGTTATGATAAACAGACTGCTGGATAATGGGTCATGTTTTACATTAGGAAATGAAGTCATGTCAGGACTTTGTTTCTTAAGAAAATAAGGGCGTATTGGATGGCGGAAAAACAGCGAGTAAAAAGGTCGGGGCGTGCTGGCAAACTGTCTGTCCCTTTAAAGTTGTGGGGGGAGAAAAAGAATGAGATGCTTCTGAGATTTCTCCAGGGCAGTGTTTCTGTCGTGATTGAAATGCTCTGATGTTGAGCCTCAGCAGCAAAACTACATTCAGCTTTTCATTCTTTGCCTAACAGAAAACAAAAGTAATGATCAAAGAACTCCTTTTGTTGTTAGTGGCCTTTTTTTTTTTAAAATAATCTCCTTAAAGTCCGAGGCTAAGACCAGGAGCACTATTAAATCACTTAAATCCCTACAAAGTGAACGCATCATTAGCAGAATTTTTATTAGCTATTCCTTAATATGCTATCCAATAAAACCGATAATGATGCTGATTAATGCAGCTTATAGTGTATGATGTCACTTGGGGCTCTGCCACCTTTGCGGCTTCAGTACAGCATACCTCATCAGCATGAGTACGACATCAAACACCAACATAAAGTCAGCAAGACTGAAAACAGGCTCTCCTTAAAACACACACAAAAAAAATCCTTGTTAACATGAACAGATTCTATTGTGGCCTTGAAGTGGGCTCTTTGATTCAGCAGGAGCTTTGCATACGTAGAGAGAGATGAAAATGCATGTTTTAGGGGCGAGCATGTGTCAAGAAGAAGAGGAGGGAGGCGTTTAGGTTCATGAGGGATGAAAGTTTATCTGTGTCTGGATGCTTCGACGGGGACCTCCCGGGCCAGACGGTTAGGCAAACAAACACACTAGCTTGGAAAGCCACACAGAAAGACAAGCTTTAACTACTGAACTTGGGACAGGTGTGTATATGTGCTTGTAGACTACTGAGAAAGAAAGAGACGCAGGAGCAAACATAAGAGAAAAGGAAACAATTTAAAGAAAAAAAAAACGAGGCATGTCAGAGAGAAGATGACAGCGAGGGCTGATTTTAAGATGCTTAACTACTCTGTCTGCCCTCTTTCCTGTTATTTGTGTTTGTGCGCTCCCTTCTCCACTCTCATTTGTTTTTTTTTTCCCTGAGAGAATGGAGGAAAACCTCTTCTGGCCTTTTAAAATGTTGTCCTGGAGTCATCAGCATCAGGATGGCGAAACAGCCTCTCCATTTAATATACGTACTCGCTCTGAGCCAGGATGCAATGTGAGGATGAGAGACTAAAAAATACAAGCGATAGCCTAAACAGAACCACGACGGCCCTTCAGACACGGACCATCTGCCTCAAATAGGCATCCACTCTCGGCTGAAACCTTAGCAGCACACATCCTCCAAATCAGGGGTGGGTAATTAATTTTCCCAGGGGTGTGGGCCTCCACAACAGTCCCAGTTTCTTAAATTAATTCCCCACTCCTGCTCGTAATGATGAGGTTTCCATTAAACGGACCTGGAGGACACCCAAAGGGATTTCCACATTTTATGCTAATATAAATTTAGTTAGACAGTAAACTGATTATCGAGATTTGAGACCGGTCACTACTGCTCTCCAAAATCCATTAAAAACATGAGTAAGGCATAATGGTAAACTGGGTCAGTCCCGCTGAGACCGTAACGCTGCCGTGAACACTTACTAGTCCACCAAATCTGCCACAGCAAATTGACCCTAACAAATCTAATTTCACTTCTTGTTTTTTTTTTAGTAGTTTCAGAAAATGAGTGAAACTCTGTAAACGGTAAGATTAAGACTTAAGATTTGCATCTCCAAAGAAAACCAAATTGCGCAAACCACACACAAGGCCGTTCATGCCGGCAAGAGACTAACACATTGATGGTGTTCACCTTCTGCTGCGATTTCTAGAAAACAGAAATATACTGTTTGGCCGCCCTCTAGAACAGAAAAAAAAACATGCAATTCCGAGTCGAGATTTATGGGACGTTTTGCTCAACCCGTCACCTAAAAGATGGACGTTTGATCAGATAAAATAAAGTAAGCAGACAAGCAGAAAGGGATCACTGATGATCTTTCACTTAGTCACCGTGTTCACAAAAACAGATCCCATCTGTAAACATCCACCTCAGTGATTCACAACCACAATGGAAATTTTACGACAGTGACACATATCCTGCAGGTTTTGATAAAATTGCCTAATACTGTCGTGGAGCCCACTTTTAATAAGAAACATTTAAAAATTGGGATGAGTGAGACTTGTACAACATCCGCTCCATCTTTCACGATGACATTTGTGAAACAAGACTTATGTCCTTGCTCTGTTTTGGTTCCTCGTGGAGTGTTTTTGTGGTTTGGATCGATTGAAAAAGCAGCACCATAATGGTGGGTAGCGATGTTGGCGAGGCAGACTCATTAGGCTCGTACTACAGCAGCTGCTACCGCTCAGCAAGAACGACTGACATCTGGGCAAAGTTAGTGGAACCACATGGCCAGAGTTAGCACTATGTCGGCGCAAATGGAAAGGGACAGGGAGAAGGGCCAACTGAAGCCCATCATCCAGTGGCCTGACTCATGGATCACTGCCTTTGCTGGGCCCTCGCCTCGAACTTACCCAGTCACACAGGAAAAAGAGGGATGGTATGTGAGTGTGATGAAGAAAAAAAAAAGTGTATGTTTTCCAGGAAAAGAGGTTAAAAGGAAAAATAAACCGTTAAATGATTTGATGGGCATTACTTACCAGGTTCCCCTCTTCTTCCCATCCTTCCACGTTTTCCTGGAGGCCCTGTGGAAACACAGAAAGAGCGATGAATTGCCAAAATCAGCACCGCAGGGATGAGTAGAAAACGACTCAACCTCACTCGCCGTTTCGCTTCTGCTGCTCGAGCGCTGTTTGGCATCAAATGCGTACGAGCTGGCAGAGCGCTAAAATGTCAGCGCACAAATTGCACATGTAGTTTCAGTTTCAGATGCGAGAAACAAAAATAAAATGACAGAAAAAGATTTCTTTAGAGCTAAATGCACTCTGTGACTTTCAGTTTGGCTGGACAAAGACTTTCATGTGTGTACAAGACTCTTCCCCTCATGTTGGGCGAATATCACATTCATCTCTGGCCTTCATGCAGCAACTTTCCTCTGGTCCTGTTATGATGCAGCCTCCACTGTGACCTTTCTAGTAAAAAGCTTTTTTGTCATTGTTGGCGAATTCTTGCCAAGCTTGGAAAACTAGGAAGAAAGCTACAGAAGGGACGGGAGATGATGTGAGACGTTAGACCTCATGCTGCTAGAAGACCATGAGTCATTTTCTACACTTCCATTGATTTGCGTCAGTGTCTGCTCGGTGATTTCACAGAGGTACTGTTCTTACAACTAGTGCACTTGATTGCACCCCAAAGAAAAATAAGGTTGTGATCAGGCTCAGAAAGATCACTCAAGCTTCCCATTTGGCTTAAAAGCTGAAGCTAGCCACAAAAGGTTTTCCAAGTTCTCTCCATATGTTCTATGCACCAAGCTGGCTGCTTGGTGCATAGCAGACCAGCTTGTAGTCTCTAATTAGTCTCTAATTTACACTGAAAATTTTTAGCACAGTTTGCCACAGTGTTATAGCTAATTACATTACACCCAAGCAGAATATTACAGGCTGAGTATATTTTGTGGGCTTATTTATTTAAGTAGAGAGGTCTCAAAGTATTTTTCTTCTGCACCCTTCATTCACCCATAAGCATATGCATTCACATGTCCAATGTCTTTAAGCTGTTTGTTTAAAATGTACACTCACACTGTGATGTATCCATGAGGGGCAACTTGGGTTTAGGATTCTGGCTAAGGACACTTCAACATGCATGCAAACTGCTTCTTTTTGCCTACTGCCCTATCAGGATATCAGGATAAGCTCCCGTCAATGCTGATGCACATCAACTGTGTGGTAGCAGCGAGCGATACTGCAAATATAGGCATCGATCTGATACTGATCACTAAATCACTGTGGGTTTTCCTTTTCACAATAATGAGTTACTACAATAAAACACACCTTTCAGTTTTTCATGCATTCTGAAACTTGGAGACCTGAAATGTAAGGGGCTGTCCCTCACTGAGCCTGGTTCTGCCGGAGGTTTCTCCTTGTTAAAAGGGAGTTTTCTTCCCACTGTCACCAAAGTGCTTGCTCATAGGGTATCATATGATTGTTAAGGTTCTCTCCCTATTATTGATGTGTCTTTACCTTACAGTATAAAGCGCCTTGAGGCGACTGTTGTCATTTGGTGCTATATACCAAAGTGCTTGCTCATAGGGGTCATATGATCGTTGGGTTTTTCTGTGGGTGATTTGGTGCTGTATAAACAAAACTGAATTGAACTGAATTAAATGTGCTTGTCCCTAAAATACTCTGGGTCAGCTTCTTTTGTTTCATTGCGCCATAGGCTATAAATCCAAAACACATGACAGTCAGCACAAAAAGGTTCAGACATTTTTCACACTGCATGTTTGAGGTTGTTTCTTTTTTCCCTCTCAAATAAAGGAAATACATTTAACACAGTTCAGTGGCTACAAACTGAAAAAAAAAAAAAGATTGCTCAGTTGGTGCTAGTATCGATCCGATACAAATATCAGCACTGGTATTGATAATATCGATATTCGTAATCCACTTCTACTGTGTGATAGTCAACCATAAAGCGGATGTGTCCTGAGAGCAGCTCCCATGCACTCTGCAATTTCAGTTTAATATTTCTCTTACGTTGGGGACATGCTGGCCACAGGTTTGTCTAACACACAGTTGAATGTTTACTCCATTTCCTCCTGTAACATTAAAAGCAAAACACCAAAAAAATTTCTGAATAAACTTACGAGTATGTCAATACTACTGCTGGGTCGGCTATAAGGAGGCAATAGGAGCTGAAAGGATGTGTCAAGAGAGGCATCAGAAGGAAAGAATTACTCTTTGGAGCTTGTGAGAAGTATTTGAAATATTTTGTTGGTAGATCATCGAGAGTATTTTATTTTAAAAGCCCAAAACACTGACTGGCGTCCTTTACATGTCATTATTCACCTTACTGAAGCAGCCATGTAAAATATTTTTGTGAATTTACTGCCAAAGTAATAGGAAAACATTCTTAATCGAATCACACATTCTGATATAACTTTTTGAGGTTCTTTTCAAACTTGCGAGGCAAGATGGAAGAAGAAGAATAATGATAATAATCAGAATAAATAAACTCTGGACTTTGACTTACTTGTCCAGTATTGTTTTTTCTAATCTAAACGGGGTTATTCTAGTATCAAAAATCTTTATACTCGGCTGTATACACCATGTGCTTACACACCATTCTGCATTTAATCATTAGTTGTTGTTCATCTCTAGCTCTCTTGCACAGTGTGTTTTTTGTTCTGTCTTCCTCCCCTTCCTCCCAGCACCAGAATCACCCTGCATGAGCCTGGTTCTGCTGGAGTTTTCTTCCTGCTAAAAGGGAGCTTTTCCTTCCCACTGTCGCCAAGTGCATGCTCACAGGGAGTCGTTTGATTGACACAGGACTTATGGTAGCCTCAAAACGATCACTTTCTTTCTGCTGCATGTCAGAACTTTTTTTGTCAACCTCTCTTTGAAAAATAAATTCTGCTTGTTCTAAAAATGAATCTCAAAAAGCAAATCTACCGTCAATTTACTGCACAGGATCCAGACATGGCAAGAAAACAGGGCAGCTAAAGTAACAAGTAAGCCTTCAGCTTGCTTTCCCATGGTCTAAAACCCTTCTGTGGGCAACACCTCACTTCTTCTGTCTTTTGTTCCATGTGACCGTCCTCCCCTGCTCTCATAGTGAAATCAGAACCACACTGGTTCCACATAAATGGCTCTGAGCATGTTTTCTATTGTCATTATTGGGGGTATTGTAGTGGCCTAATCACTTCCTGACTCTGCCAGCCCTTTCAAGGAGACCTCAATCATGGTCTCCCACCTCCTACGCATGTCTGCCTCTCCTACTTTCATCCTCCTTAATGCAACAGCAATGAGCTATTAATGACACTGGAACTCTGGGATTGAAGGAATAGTAAAAAAAAAAAAAAGTAATAACTTTAATTAAAGAAATGAAGATTGACCCTTTTTTTAAGTGCTCGACTAAATCATATTTTTATGCTGTATGTAAGTGATTCCATTTGCCATTTTAAGCTCCCACAGGATTTTGCTGGCAAACTAAAAAAACAAAACAAAGAATAACAAAGGAAACTGAGTGGGCTACAGCTGTGCACCCACTGCACTGACTCTCATTTAAAATTTATGTTTGAACAGTTTTACACTTTTAACACCTCTACACCTTCAAACCTCAGGCACAGATGCCAGCCGTGTTATGATAGCCTCCATATTTCACAGTGGGCTTGACTTCCCCTCCCTCAGCCTCCACCGTCATAAACAGGAGTGGGAGATGCTAGAGTAAGCCCAAGGCCTCTGAAAAGAGACTAGATGGAGAGAGATGCTAGATGACAAGGTGGAAAAGCTGAAAAAGCTGGAAACAGGGAGACAGGAATGTGCATGGGAGTGATGGGATGGGGAGGAAAGACCAGGAGGTAGAGAAATTAGTTGGCAAGGACAGAGAAAGAGAGTCTTACAGATATAAGAAAAATGACAGAGGAAAGGATTGGCAGACAAAACGAAGTCAGCAGGCATCGATGGATGAATGCTTTCACAAGTCTTGCACGTACATGGTCTTTGGGTGCATAAAATTCTTCCTTAACCAAGCACATACTTCATAAGATATGGGTCACCACGGGCCATGCCTGCTCTACCTTTGTTTGAGACTTGAAAGGCGGCCGTCTGCATGTCGACAGGTTAGTGGCCAAACACTGGAGGGGCAGGCGTCAGAGTGACTGAAATGTGGGAGCGTGATTAGTCCTGAGTGGCATAGTTGAGGGGGAATTGTGGCGGGTGATGACAAGCTGATGTAGGACTAGATTAACTGGAGGAATTAATGGGAAAAGCAGCAGGGCTGGAGAGCAGAGTGTAGGCATGTGTGAAAGCAGTTCAGATTCCTGCTCTAGAACAGCGAGGTGAGCGCATATCGGCTGAGATGCAAACAAATGGCCGTGGCTCGACTTGGGTTTTAGCTCTGTCTTTCTGTTTCACTGTGGCATTTCTGGGTCAGCTGAGGTGAAAGGAGTTGAAAATGTCCTACGGGTCTGCAAGGACACTCTTCAATCTAGTAGAGTCAGCAATTTTGAGGTTATCTGAATAATCACATGTAAAAAAAAAATCTCAGCAGGCATCATCCAGTCAAAGTGTGCAAGGCATGAAACAGAAAGGTCGTGCAGGCAAATGTAAAGTTTAAATGTAAAGCAGATTAAAAACAATGCGTCTAAAACAATGAAAAATCAAGTATCACACACGTACTCCTGGGTGACATTCTGGTTCCAACCTCCATATGTCGACTTGTGTTGTTATTTCAAAGTGGAAACATGCTCATTATGTCATTTAAGCAATGCTGCACCAACTCCACGAAGTGATAACAGCCTATTGAGCCTACAACTAGGTGCAGGCAGTGATGACAACTTATAATGATGATTTAATGGGATGATAACACACAAAAGCAGGTTTTCATTATACTCTTTAGAGGTCTAGGTTGCTAACTGACTAAAAGATGACTGTACAACTCCAAGACAAAGCAGCAATACATTTCCCAGAGTGACTGGTTGATTTGCACACTGTAAAACAGATGGGAGGATGCTAAACAAACAGACGTATGGGATTAAGGTAAAAAAATGTGAACTGATAAATGTGTAATACTGGATATTTAGGAAATAAGGCTACATATAAACATGTGTGATGTGTGCAGATCTCTTTAAGAAATGCACAAAAAAAAAAATGCTGGACACGCATGAGCTCACTCAGCTGAGCACATGTTAAGAAATCCCTGGGAACAGCACGATAACACGGAAACATACAACGAACTTCATTTGAACTGCAGATAAGTGCGCGTGTGTGTATGTGCACGCTCGCCGGAGGCACTTGATCTCAAGCTCCACACAAGGAGCATTTAAGGTTTGACCGGGAGACCACAAGTGAGCCAATACCCCCCTCAGAGTGTCTATGTGTGTGAGAGAATGTCAGAAACCAGTGAAAAACAAACACATGGATCTCTGTTTAGATACAGCATCCTTCTCAAGTCTTCACACAGTATCTTTCAGGAAGCCACTAAAGATTGACCAATACTGAACATCACATCCTGTGGGTAAGCTCAAACACACACACACACACACACACACACACACACACACACACACACTCAGGCAAATCCAAAATTCCTGCTGATAAGTGAAATCGACCTGAGCGGCGCCGTAAGCCATTTTTCCATCAACGTTTTTACAGGTTGTAAAAACTATTTAAACCCACTGTGGTCTCAAATCAACAAAACATACACGCCAGTCCATCTTCCATCTACTCCTGTTTGTTTCTCATAGCTGAAGTTTGGCACGATCGAGCTACTGTGACATTTCTCGGAAAGAGGGAGCTTCGAGAGAATAAAGTGCACAATGTTTGAGAACTGAGCCCACCTTATCTTTGTTAAGGTCCTATTTTGTTTAACCTAGGTGGGATCAACAAGAGCTAACCAAAATCCATCCATCCACCTTCCCCACACGCAAATATGGGAAAATGAAATTTAGTGCAAAGAACGGGAAAAGTGGGCTGGACATATCAAGAGGAAAGTCGAAAAGGTCTGTTTCTTGCTTTCATAATAGCTTTAGGTGGTGAACCTACAGCATATCATCTCTTTATTTTGCAATTCAAACAAAAGACGCTGGGGAAGAGAGCCAGAGATGAATAATCACTAATGATAGATTTTTTCCATCTTTTGTTACAATCATGAAAACTTTGAAGAGGTTTTTCTGTGTAGATACCTGAATTTTCTACACATGCTGGTGAGTTAAAATCACCTTAAGCCAAATTTTGACCACATTTGTAGAAATGCTGACACTAATATTGCAACACTTGACTCAAGATTATACTTGCAAAATATGTTTATAGCAACTAAACGAACTGTTTCCCCTTTTGTCAAAGACAGAATTTATGGTCTCATAAGGCGAGGTTAAGTACCGTCGCTGCAAACCAATGCTGACATCAGGCACGATTGCGAGGATTCCCCAGTTTCGCAGAAATGTGGACAGCTGTTAAGCTTCTTTGCCCGAAACAAAACTACTTGTCTCTGTCGTCTCCTGATCCGTCCACGTTCGTGTTTGTCCAAGTTTTGTTCCAGCAAGCTGGAGGACACATGCTGTGGGTGTAAACAGCTACAAAAAGACAAAAAGAAAACGGATGTGAATCACGTAACGATGATTCGTTCACCAGCTGCCCCGCATCTCTCTTGTTCTGGGTCAGGCGAGGTTCAGTGGCTCAGTCTGGGTTCATGAATATCCGATCTCAGAGTGGGTACAATCAGATATCCAAATTAAGCAGGAAAAATAGTTAGAAAATTCCAACTCAAACCTATTAAATCTCGTTGTGACAGATGTCATAACAACCTTGCATATCATATATATGTGAAAATGATTACTTAATATTCTTCTTACTTTAGTCAGAGAAAATTATTATTTCTGTTCGAAATAATTCATTTTTTATGGCTCTGTTCTGGAACCAGCAACAAAGACCCCAGTATAGACACGGCTAAAAGCGGGCTTCCAGTAGCTTCAGTTAATTAAATCTCACAGGCAATTTAATACATAAAAATATCCAATAAGTTCATTTTTCATATGCTGCAGCCTCATGTTGTTTCCCACTGATGCCGTGGAGATCTCATGTAACAAGTCATAAAGTAACCTCACCCCATGGTTCTGCCTGCACTGGACCCAGATCCTTCATTCACGTTAGTAAAGTTTTGGCAGTGTTTCATAAAGCTCAAGAAATATCACCAAAAGCACAAAGTGTTCCTGTGCCGTTTGGCACTCATTAGGTCTCACTAGTTATGTCCTCACTCTTAGTCCGAATACAGATGGAGAAAGACATGAGGAAGAGAGCACAGGAGAGGAAGATGAGAGATTGCTTTCAGGGGTTAAAACTGATCAGCAAGTGATATATAGTAAACTAAACATTTTAAAGCTTACATGCACTGTTGTTATTAATTTTGATGCTTTTTCCTCCTCATCAGTGGGGAAAATACACATTATCCCTAGATCTTAGGGTCCCTCCCATCTACCAATCCCCCTTCAATCCCTGTTTATGGGGTACAGAAGTGAGCAAACATCACCGACTACTGTCAGAAAGAAGATGAAAATGGGGTATACGTGTTCATGTTTTTTATTAGTTTGTGGTTTTGGGGGATTGTTTAGAGCTTTTTTGTAAATTACTTTCATGCTTTTAGTTTTTGAGTTTCTGAAGTCTTCCCCAGCATTTCAGTTAGTGTGAAGCTGCTGTGTGTTGCTGTGTTTGTCCACCCTTTCCTGTTTTATTTTGCTATTTTTTTTCTGTGCCTTGTCCTGCCACCTATTACCTCTCCTCTCCTTATCGGCATATATATATGTTGTCCGAGTCTCCCCTTACCCTTTGTTGTGCTGTTTCTTAATGCTATGTGTGTATTCCCTGTGCTCTGTGCTTTCTGGTATTTCGATGTCCTGCCCCTGTTCAGTGTTGCATTTTGGACTTTATTTTTGCCTGACGGCATTAAAGCTGATTTTTTTGAGTTACTCCTGTTTCTCCAGGTCGACATCCTGTCTGCCACACAGCCTTTCCTTGACAAGAAAAGTAGAAAGTGTGAACAGTGAGCTATATATAAGGCTGGATGTATAAAAGAAGGTGTCAACGGAGGTATCAGGTTGCACGGAACTCAACTATACACTGCTGATGTACCAGGATTGCTGGCTGAGCTGGACTTTCTGGCATGACGTCGCCACAAACCTCTTGTTTTACACAAAACTCGACCGTTTTAAAGAAAATGTACAAAAAATGTCCCTCATATTCCAAAGCTTAGTACAAATGGTTTTAAGAAATAATCGTATTCTTGGAATTCCTGCAGATAAGACAGCAAGTCGTAAGCAGGGTAAGAACTGTTGTTGGAAGTCTCACCAGATGATGAACAGCCTGAATCACATCAGTAATACAAACCTCTTGTGGATTAAATTGTCTTTATAAAACTTGTCTGCCTCTCATGTGGGTTGAACTTTGGCTCTGCGACTGTTGATATGTGGTTAGAGAGAGATGCTAGTAAACATCTCTCTGGTATTCAAGCAAAGGTCATCTTTGATTGGGAAATAAGATGCGGCAGAGTTTCGGCTTTTGTGTTTGAGTTTCTACAAGTGTTGCATGGCAGCAGAGCGTCTTTCTCTGAGTATGTTTGTGCGAAGGACTGGATGCCTGCTTCACGCCCATGAGTGTGATCAACATATAGTTTTCTTAGCACGCTCCGTCAAAGCTGAGTGACGCCGCTGTAAACCTGCATGCGAGCGATGTATGTATGCATGCTCTTAAAGTTGCAGGGTTGTTTAGTTGTCTGCTGCATTATTCATTTTGCCCTAACGAGCTCAATCTCTAAAAACTCATCAGGTCGGCACTGATGTGGGTTCGCATAATCCTTGACAGGTCATTTGTGTTTTTAGGGTGACACAGTGTATACTTGTAGAGAACTTTGATTGCGTGTTTATATTTGTTTGAAAGTGCGCACAGGTTGGAGAGGAAGACACAAAGGAGCTCTGCGCTGGATCTGCCGCTGCGATGTCTGGCAGGTGGTTTGTGTTGAGCGCTGGGCTGGTGCTGAAGGCTGCCTGGGCATTTATCGTGTGACACACCTAATGAGACGTGAAGGCAAGGACGGGACTGCCCCACACAGAGAAAGATGCAGTCAAAACAATGACAGTATCCTTGCAAAAACACAGCCAGCCCCAGCCAAGCATAGCAAATACGTCAGATCACAACAAAGAAGACCAAAGCACCCAAAGTTCAGCAGACAGAGGACAGAGCTTTTGCCTTTAGGTGCTACCAGCTGTATTTACATACAGGCACAAACTAAGGCCAGAAAGGCAATGGAAGGGTGGAATTTTTTCCCCCCCACTTTTTGGAAAAGGTTTTTTCATCTCAAGAAAATGTTTACGACGAGCATGATGAAAAATATCATCTCATAACTCATTGCCTGAGTAAATAATGGCCTAAACTTACGTGACACTTGGCAGAAACGGATGCGGACATGTTTATGTGCAACAGTAAGAGGAGTGACGTCACAAGAAATGTGGTAAAACACATGATAGCACATGACAGTAACGTAAACTGAAGAAATATTATTTTTACGTTTTTGTAGATTTTATATTGCAAAACTTAGGGAGGATGCAGATTTGTCGCTATGGCAACCTGCTTTTTAATTTTCACATTGCGTCTGGCTTGTAAAATATTAAAAACTGATGCCAGCAGCAACAATTCAGCGCTCTTGCTACTCTCGCTAAGAGTGGACATCCTGCAAAGCTTACAAAGAGTACAACACGCAACCCTGAAAGAGGTGAAGACCTGAAGAAACGGTGAATACGAATCCCACAAAATCCATGGCAACACATGTCAAGTTTGAAAAAGACAGGCTGGATATTTCATAGCACTTCTGGGACGGGGTTCTTGTGTATGTCCTTCCAACATTATCATTCAAAAAAGGCACAGATACCAAGCCAAAGGTTGTGAGTTAAGAGATGCAGGTCTTTACTGTTAAAAAGCAAGCAGATAGTAAACAGCATATCTGATATTACCAATACAGACTTTAACATATTTTCTTCAACAAAGGAATGTGCCTCAAATATACAAAGTATCAGGACTCCTTTCAGCGCACTTGGACAACAGTTTTTGAAGATAAAAGTCTCAGACTCTTTAATGTGACAAACATCAACAGCATCAGTGTGTTCAGTGGTAGTTTGACGGGGTTATTTTTGAAGTGTTGGTTTCGTCCGGGGCCAGCCTATGGTGAACGGTGGTCTGTAACAGGATAAAAACTCTCTTTTATCTTTGTAGCCTTTATTCATTCATAAAATGTGGTTCTAGTTTCTGGAAGTTCTGGAACATGTTAGGGCAAAACTGGAGACCCGGGCATGGGGAGCGCGGGGGTGGGTCTTAAAGTGCGGAGGCATAAAGAGAAAATCGCAATAATCACCATGAATACTCCAGTATTTGTGGTGTGTGTGTGTGTGTGTACACCATGGTTGAGGAAACATGGTGTGAATGTTCAAAAGGCAGCTTAACTCCTGCTTTAACAATTATCTTATTGCAAAAGGCTTCCACCTTCTGTCGTTCCCACAGCTTTCTTCAAATTTCTTCAAGCCCTGCATATCTGTGCAGTTCCAACCATTTGAAAGCAGTTTCTAATTTTCACCATTATTTCCACCTCTCTTCTTTTTCGTTACAGGTGTTTCACACCTATTGCCCTTAGACCTTACCCTTGAGCTAGGTCCTCTGTCTGGTTTGCGCTTCCTCTTTTCTTAAACCTGAAATAGACAGGCCAATTACAGCTACTTTGGAAACCAAGGTGAGAGCGTGTAGATTACACAGTCATGACTGGGCATCTGGATCTAAGAAGAAGTGGTGCATTCACAGTCCCTGTGTTTTTTTTTAAGTTATCTGTTTTTTTTGTTGTTTTATATGTAAAATTATATGAAAAATACAAAATGTTTTCTATGCAGTCCTGTGCAGTCAATATCTTTACATAACTTGAATAACCTCAAAGTTCTCTTAACGTCCCACCACAGCAGTCAGGTTCACTCTTTTCTTTTTCAGCCATACTGTTATATATCTACTGCTTTGTTTGGGCTTATTGGCTTGCTGCACGACCCAACTTTGTTCAAGCTTTAACTGTCCGACAGATGACCTCACATTTGACTCTAGGATACTTTGAGAAGGCCCTCCACCACTGTGCTTAACAGTTAGTATGAGATATCCGTGCTAATATTCTCCATTTAGTTTTTGACAAACCAGTGAATTATGTCCCAATATCTCCACTTTGGTCTCATCTTTACAAAGTTTTCTTTTTCTAATTGTACTGTCATGAAATTTAACATTTAACATGCCAGCTGAAGCTAGTGGACTTGAAGATGAAGCTCTGGAGTTTTTTTGCAAATTGCACGGTCTGACCTTGGTGTGAATTTGATGGGATGTCGATTCAAGGAAGATGGTGGCATGGTGTTACCACACACCTGAATGTAGTTTCTCTGCCTGGGTGGTCTGACCTTGCAGTGAATTTCTGCTTTTATAGAGGTGGTCACACTTGCTGATGATCAGTTCATAAAGTGCATTTGATTAACAGCGACTAACTGCTTCTTACATTCTCTGCTGATGGGCTTCACGTGCAAAGTATTAAGAGTGTACTTTTACTTGTACATAGAAATTTGCTGTCAGATCTCCTCCTCCGACTACCCAAGTGGTCTGCCAGATTGCTTTATTTGAGGACCTTACTAAGTTAATAGCAGAGTTAATGTACTGATTAGAAGCTGAATATTTGACCCTACTTATATTGTTACATTTAATCTAACTTTCTTCATCCCTCACTCATCTTTTTCACATATACAGTAAGTTCATCAGCATCATGTGTTCTGTACATTTCCAATCTCCATGACTTCACCAGCAATGATATGTGACCTGCTCTATTTGCCAATATCCTGTCTCGGGTCTCATAGTAATTCCATCCCAGTGAACAAACCTTCTCTGTCAACCCAACCTGACTTAAGTAAAGAACCCATGATGCTATCTGACACATGGATGAATCAAGAATAATCAGCGTTATTGTGGAATTAAAGCTCATAGCCAAACAGGCACACTGTGATTGATTACAAGGAGCAGTTCCCAAATGAAGGCGAAAGAAAAAAAAAAGTTGTGGTCAAAAAAAAAAAAAAATCAGATAGAGGAATAAAGAAAACTGCAGACTTACAGGCTTTCTGACAAGAAAATGTCAATGTTGGATGTGATTCACAGTGCTCCAAAAACTCAAGGGAAATGTGTAAATATGTAGGACTTGTAGAGGTCTTGGCTTTGCATACTGGGCACACTGTACTAATTCTGTACATTTACACTCAATTTATGTGCACACACACGTTAAGCAGTGCACAAAGGATCTCTAAAAGCATGCACTGTTGGTATGTGAAGGCTCACTACTTTTCAATGCCCTGTGCAGCTGCAATGCTGTCAAAACTACTTTGGGGGCCTTAAAATCATAGCGATATATATTCTGTGGTCTCCTGCTCAATCATAATCTGCATAAATACATTTTTCAATACAAGAGAGAAAATACTGGACTTTTCCAGTTACAGTATATATGTTCTTTTCCCGTCCCACTTCTGCAGGTCCAGGTCGCAGAGGTCTACACAGAGAAGCCTAGACCTGTCTCTCTACACAGCCACCTTCACCAGCTCATTCATTGGAACAAGGCAGATGTCAGGGCAGGACAGAGACTGAGAAGTAAATGGACAATTTTGCTTTCACACTCTCTCTTCAATGGATTGATGCACCATCCCATCACTGCAGACACTGCACCACTCCTCTTGTGAAACTCTTCTCGTGGGTGCATTGTGAATCAAGGGTGAAGACAAGAGCCAAAACAGCAAGAGGTTTCACATTATAAATAATTATTCCTTTCACTGCATGTTAATTTTTTTTCTTTTCTACTACTTGAGCATTCGAAACACTTTTACAACATGCACCGTTTACCGATTCACACACATTCATGCAAGCACTTTTTTCTACTTCTATCTAACGCCCGTGCTCCAATGAACGCATCAGAGAGCAACTTGGAGTTCAGGATCTTGCCCAAGGACACTTTGGCATGTAGACCGGAGAAGTCAGAGCTCAAACCATCAAACTTCCAGTTAGCAGATGACCTGCTTTACCTCCTGAGCTACAACCACCTCATAAATCAACACAAAACATGTTATAATGGCTAAATACACTTTTTAAAATACCCTAATGTGTCTTTATATTAAAACTTCAGGATCAACCCCCAGGACTAGTGATTTTTATTTTTTAAAACCGTAACTAGATCAAGAAAACTCAGACTGAAGTTCACCTTTATTGGGTCAAAGTTTCATGTCATGGGAGCGCCTGTTGCAGCCCGTTGGGACACGAACTTCGTCAGTCACTTACGTCAGTAGCGCTGCCTCTGTGATCGCTCATAAACACTTTAGGATTTCTAAACAAGAGCCCTCAGCTGCTTCTTCGTAGATCATCATCTCTTTATTTCAGACTTACACATACAGGTGGGTGCAAGGAGGATATCACTTCACGCTGCCGTCACCGCGGGCTTTCTGAGTGCCCCTCGCTCTCATTTCGCTACCGTGAGATCTCAGAGTTGGGACAGCATGGTGCGTCTATGCTTGTGTGTTGTGTTGTATGGTGTGTTGTGAAGTCCTTTCCTGTGGCAGGTGCAGACTTGCCCCAGTGTGAACTTGATGGGTAGGGTGTCATGCGTCACTTTATCCGGTTGGTGGCTCCCATTTTAGGTCCAATCAGCTGCTTGAGTTCCTGGGGCCTGAACATGGCTGGGATGGCTGTCGAGCCTTTAACACAGTTGGTGATAGACTGGGATCAGTCTGATGTTTCAGCCTGTTGTGAGTTTACTTACAGTCATTCAAACACTCACCATGGATAAGATCACTTTCAATAAATATATGTTAGGAATATATGGAGTTTTGCATTTCTTTGAGCAGACGGCTCTATTAGAGAGTCCACCACCAGATTTGCAAGTGAAGATCTTTACAGCGTGTCAGTGTGCGTGTTGAACTTTGCTAATGTGTGTGAGCTCGGCAGCTGCAACTGTGATAGATGGCTGACACAGCTGATATGCCTGATAGGCTTCATGTGCAGTGATGAAAGTTAAACACAGCTGGGAGAGGTATGTGCCATTCAACGCTGTAGACCAATCGCATCTCTGTGTGCGCATTCATAACAAAGTGACCTTGCATAGGAGTTAAGATGGAGCACGTTCATATAAAAGATAGGAGAAAACAGCTGCAGAGAGCATTCGTTTAGCTCATCTATTGCCACACCAAATCATCGTGTCGTTATTCGCTCTATATAAAGCGCTGTTTTTTTTGGCTTAATAGGATTCTCTTCTTTACACCAAAGATGAAAAGCGACCCGCCGTTCGCTCTCCTGCTGCGCCACCTTCTTGCCAAGCCACCTCAGCCCAGCTGCTGCTGGCCAAAAATCCAACAAACTCCCACATTTGCGAGCTTGCCAACATGTGAGTGTGAGCAAAAAAAATAAAATAAGAGGAGCTGTATATTTAATCATAAAAGCCCTCATCTGGATATCAGAACATAATTTAATGACCCTTCTCAGTGGAGCAAAACGGGCCCAACATGGAAACTGATTACAGTCTGAAACCATCCTGATGTGCTGCCCTAGAGCAGGGCGTGCTTTATGTTTCAGCATTTGGCTGCCAGGTCAAGTGGAAGAAACCGCTTGTGGTTGTAACGCCCCTCTGACCAACAGACAGGTTCTTGGATTAAACTGGAGTCCCAGATCAACAGGCGTTGCGGGTAAACTGATATGTCAGAACAAGAAATACATTTTGTGGTCGCTTTGAAAGTGATTTAGGACCCTTGTCATCTGCTCCAAGAAGTAGCGCTTTCAAAATGTTTCATACTCACAGAAAGGTGCCTGCCTCATAAATCGGTCAGAGGAGGTTTATGGTAAAACTAACTATCTGGGTTTTTCAAACAATGGAGGCTTTGTCTGAATACACCTGACTGTAGCTGAGCCAATATGGTCTTACACAAAACCAAATACGGTCAAACGGCACTTACAGCACATTTCTCCTCTGTGAATCAACCTTCTGTTAAAGGAATTTCCAAACAGATCCATTGTTGGAGGAAATTACAGGTGCAACAAGGGAACAATTGTTTCAAATTCACCCTGCTTGTTTAAAAAAAAGAAAGAACAAAAAAGACAGATTTTGGCAAACTATACTGTATTTTTCTATATAGATTTGCACATGTCAGTAAAGCGCTGTGCCTTTTTCCCAATTTTCCCAAGAAACTTTAAAAACAAAAGTAATGAAGGGAGGCTCGAGAGGATGAATGGTGAATCAGTGCAAACACACAAATAGTTACTGTCAGTCTGGTAAGAATAATTAAAGAACAGAGCAAAAAAAGAGGAAGAAAACATAGCAGAAAGATGTACTAAGGATCACAGGATAAATCGTTTTGTAAAGAAGAAAAGTTTATAGATTTGACTTTTCACAGCTTAACCGCCCCGGAGGATAGATAAGAGCTCCCTCTGGACAGTCGCAGAAAAAGGGAGGGAGATAACAAATGAATGCACTAGAGAGGGGCAACACTAGATCTTGAGAAGCTGTTTTTGTTTCCCCGCCATTTTTCATCCTCTCATCCATCCGTGTCTGGCCGTTTTAAGCTTTGCACTGCTCTTGATAGATATTAATGATACCAAGCAACACGATCCGATTTTGATCTTTCATCTTTTGTCCAGAAGCTTGTTATCGATCAACGTCCAGTGTCCTCCATCTTAATCAGCTTTTTACATGTGGGCCAGATGAGATGAGACGGAGCCTAACGCACTCACATTTACTCGCACACAAACCTCATTCCATGTCTTACCTATTTCTTGGATCTTAACAGACATGATCTAACATCAGCAGGGCTGATATTGTGTGTGTGCGCCACTACTTTGGGGGTGAGTGTGATGGTTAAAGCGTGTAATTAAGTCAGGATGTGACCTCCAGCCTACAGGTTGGTGGAGCCCATAAATCTGCCACTGTACTCCAACACACCCCACCTCTGACCCCAACGTTCACATTTTCTTTGCAGGCACGGCTGTGAAACACACATTAAACCAATAAAATACAGACTAGAGATAAAGTTTTATAGTGCGCACCCACACGTTGCGACTCGGTAGATGGTTGTCACATTTCTGTGAAGATCCCTCAGTGGTTGTGTCATATTAATACCAAGTCTCCCTCTCACTATGTCTCCATCTTTCTGAGCTGAGGGTTAAGAGCAGGTGTCAATCTGAGAGAGATCTTCGTGTCCCCGTCACGTCTTACAACTTGGCTCTCAACCTCTGCTTTCCTCTCACTTTTCTCTCAGACGTCTCCGTCTCAGAGGCCCTGCTTCTCTGTTCTCATCTTCTGTCTCATATTCAAGGCGGCCGACAGTTGTCCTCCGGTGTTCTCTACTCTCGTAAACAGCACTTGTCAGAGTATCACCTTTCACCCACCACCCCATTCCTCAAACACCCTCCCCACACCCAACATATGGTGTGTACCCACCTCTCTCATCCTTACTCTTGAGCGTAACTCAGCTTAATGGGGAAAAAAAAACTGCAAATGGAGCAAGTGAGTAATCCCACACACGTTTTGTGCTTACTCATCTCCACCCTGCCTGCACTCACTTCTTCACCTCTCTCCTGCACTGTCCGTTGCTTTAGATGATTGACCTCAGCTATTTAAACTAGAGATGTACCGATCCGATATTAAGTATCGGTATCGGTCCGATACTGACCTAAATTACTGGATCGGATATAGGAGAGAAATAAAAAATGTAATCTGATCCATTAAATATCAAAAAAGCACCTCACAAAACTTGCGACATGGCGTAACTCGGCATAACTGTAGTGCGTCGGATGCATCATGTGATAGAGCGGCTGTGGCATGCGAGATCTGTTGTCTGGTTCTGCATTTGGAGCCTCGCTAACAACCCGGCATTTCATCTCTGACAAAGTTATCCCAAAGAGAAGTAAAGCAAGTGTGTAAGTTCATCTCTGAATGTTTGTAAAGCATTCCAGCGTTATGCTTAACAACCGATATATGTAGCGACTGCCTCTTCTCTCTCTCTCCCTCTCCTGCTGCTACTTCAATCGTGAAACTGATCAATGATCAGCTGATTGGCTTTTCTGTCGCGACTCCGTCTCTCTTGTTTGTTTATCACCCGCTTCGCGCCAGAAAGAGGAAACCAGCGGCTGAACAACAGCAGCACGTTTAAGCTTGATAATCTGTTGTTAGAATTTATTTAATATTTCTTTCTACACCAGGATCTTTTTCTACTTAGCTGACGGCTGGTAACTGTGCAGGGGCGGATCTAGCAAAGTTTAGCCAGGGGGGCCGATAGGGCATGAACAGGGAAAAGGGGGCACAAAGACATACTTTTCTTTCTTATTCTCATTTAAAATGTCGAGCTTTTAATAATTAATTATCTGAATCTTACATCCAAAGTTTTAATCTGATGTAAAATGTATAGAAGTCCATTACTGTCTATAGTAACTATCGTTACTATATACAGTCTAATATACCCTAGACTGTATATAGTATAATATACCCTAGTAAGCTATAGTACTTTTTCCTTTGGGAAGGTACCATCTGTGCAGTCTGCACTTCCGTTGAAGAAAGATGTTGAATCTATTTAATTATTCTTCAAAAATAATGGATTTCTGTGCATTGTTTTCTCACACTGCATCAAATTAAAGTTGATTACGTCGATTAAGCATCATGAGGTGGGGGGTGGTTCCCTATTTTTTTATTTATTTTTTATTTATTTTTTGCTGGGAGTTTTAGAACCCTATTAATTAGGTTGTTTACTCTTTAAAATACCAGAATAGGGAGGATGGAGTAGGTTTAAGTTTATTAGATTCATCAGTTTTGCTGAACTATGAAATATTTTGGGTGCAGTGTATTTTTTGCATACAGGTATAACAGAATAGCTTTAGTGTTTGTTTGTTTTTTTAAACTTGAATTTGAACTTATACAAAATGCAGCAAGATATTAAAAAAACAGTTTTAATTAAAAAACACACTATATCGGATTCATATCGGTATCGGCCGATATCCAAATTTATGATATCGGTATCGGACATAAAAAAGTGGTATCGTGCCATCTCTAATTTAAACTCATCTACTTTAAATCTCCTGCAATCTTCACCTATCCATCTGTCTCCCTCTCACTGAAACATATAAACCTCCACCCTCTCCACGTTCTCTTCCACCTGCTCCCCCCTCTTCCTACAGATCACAATGACATCTGCAAACATAATCTACAGACACTCCTCCCTGACTTCATCTGCCAGTCTGTCCATCATCACTGCTAACAAGAAAGTGCCCAGACCTGATCCCATCCCCACCTTGAACCCATCTGTCACTCCTACGCACACCTCACTACTGTCCTGCTGTCCTCGTACATGTCCTGCACCACCTTCACATACTTCACTACACTCCTGACTTCTTCATGCAGTACCACCCTATCATATACTTTCTCTAGATGTACCGCATTATATTTCTTTTGTATAGTTACATATTTTAACAAGTGAGGCTACTGCGTTTGACTTGTTTTTGAAAAAACCCTCCAGTTCCCCATCAAAGTAACTGCAGTTTTGGCACTTTCATATGTTCAACCCCCGTCTTGGTAAATTGTTACCACGGTCACTTAATTTAACATTTTAGCTTACTGACATTTGCTAATTAGCCCTATCTGGACGCAATAATCAGAGTGAGGGGAAAAGGAAACGCAAAGTTATTGTAATTCATATCGAATGTCTGGATAAAATTTTGTGACCAACCACCTCATCACTTTTGACACATTTAACTCTCGACCACAACTTGTAACCTGGCGGAGGTCCTTGAGGTTGAAGATCATCAAAGTCTCATCATCTAGTATATCTACACTAAACGTCACGTCAATGATACTGGCATGCTACCTAATGGACATTGCAGCTTAAACAAAGTGCCGGCTTTATTTACCCGGCTAAACTGTCACCGTCATCCACCTTGGCATCAAAAGTGGTTGACATTAAAAGCCCTGCTAAGAAAACAGAGACCATAGATCTTATAGTGGAATCGATTTGTTTTGAAATTTACAACCAGCATATATCAAAATCTTGTGTCACATCCACCAAGACTAAATAAATCCACTGGGCCGTTCGGCCTTGTGCAGACTGTGTCTGTTTGCCTTGGTGCCATGAGACATCACAGCAAAGACACCCATGGGAAACTGGAGCTTGTGTGTTATGCTGGGAATGGATACCACAAACAAAGGCAGCTTCCTCTCCCTTTGGCTCCTTTATAACAGCATACAGTAAGATGACAGGTATCAAAATATTATGCACGACATTTAAGAGCTTTTAGCAGTGTTTGGACACGGGATGGTGCTTATAAAAAGGTGAGCCTGAGGGCCTGAGTTTGGTACTACACTGTCAATAGATAATAGACATATTACACACACACGCAGCAGTATTTCAGAGTGTCCAAGTGACTGCATGGTTGTTCTGCCATCCAGGCAGACATCGTTGTAGAAATAAACACCGGGAACATGCTTAGAATAATTCACCAGTGCATAAATATTCCTAGGAGGGAAACACAATTGCTTCCAGGTGTTCTTACAGATTCCACCGCTGTTCAAGTGTGCGGCTGCTAACTATCCTTAACCCCACACTTCAAGTAACCCTTCAACTATGGTGAAGACTTTCCATCAGTTTCTCCAAGAGAAGCTGAAAGTGACAGAAAAACCTTGGGCTTCATATTAAGAGTGTATTCTGTGTTCTCTTCACCCCTGCACAGCCTGAATCGGGCATTGCCACAGAGGCAAACAAGTTCAAGCGTTAGTTTAAACGGAAAACCTGATGACAATAGGTGAACGATTTATTATATATACATGTCAGAGCTGACTGAACAGGATTAAATGTCTTACAGGGTAAAAAGCTGATACGAGTTGACAATTCAGAGTCATGCTGGTACCAGGCCAACGTGTAATTTGGCACGCGACTAGAAAAACACACACAGCAATCATGTTCTTAACTATTCAGTCTCCTTTTTTCTGCCTTCTCCTCATTTTCAGTCATTTTTCTAGTTCCTTGTGGTCGGAAATGTCTTGTTTCCTTAATGGTTTCCAGTAAAGTTCCCAGAGTCCCCAGTGTATAGCCAGCCATCCTCCAGGGGAGCTCCTCTGTGCGTCCAATTAGACTCTACATCCAGAGCAGCGTAATCAAGACATGGACTGCTGAGCCTCATGCTATCTTAAAATTTAGACTTAATCTGGGATCAAGCACTTGTGGAATAACGAGCATGCCTCAACACATGAACGCTGTTAGTCATATTTGGCTTCAGAAAAAGTGACTAATATAAGCCACTAAATGTGTGCTTAAGGTTCAGCTACTTGTCTTGTGGGTTCTCTCAGCAGGCTCTCCATAGTGATCCACTGTGTGGAGGAAATGGAGCACCAAGCAAAGGACCATTGAGACTTTGCATTTACATGTGCGCTTGTGTGTGGCTGCCTACCAGTACAATATCAAGTTGTGTGTTAAGTTCCTGCCTTTCCAGTCTGGGTCTCCAGCCACATGCCCTAAACTCATTAACCAGATGCCCTGCTGAGGAAGCTCTGCTCAGAGCTTCACCTCTCTGGGACCCTGAGTAATCACAAAGCATCATCACCCAGGGGCACGAGCTACCCCGCTGCACCACTGCAGATTCAGCCAGGCATCGTCTGGCATTAGCCGCCTCCTCTGGGACTATGGTCACAATAGCTGTAACTGTTGGCATTACAATGAATGGGTATTTAATAGCACTCAATGCAGAAAGACATTAGGTAATGTAGGGATTATTAGGGTGGATTATTAGCAGCCATCCATGGTGCTCTGGTTCAGTGAGACCTGCCCAGCTGTTAGGACACACATACATACACACTACATGAAGCCTGACTGACTCTGGAGAGAGGGAGGTATAAATGTGGAGAATCCATGTTAGGGGGGAAAAGGGGGAGTTCATCATGTCCCCATTCATCTTTGTTCTTGGGGAATTTAAAAAAAAAAGGGGAAAAAAAGCTGGGAGAGTTTTGGACATTTGCGTGCATAATTTTGGTCTTGTGCCTGAGGTTTTCTATTCATCATCCAGCCTGTTCATTTGTTAACAAATCATCGGCTTGAAGTTGCAGAATGATTTTAAAGGTCACTAATTGATCACCTTCACATGAAAAGTTTCCCAGAACATAGTTTTTCCTTTTTAGGGTAGTATATGCATTTGCACCTGCATCACCCTTACCTCCGACCCTTTGCACCTTGTTGATGGATTCCCTCATTACGGCCCTGCAGGCTGCGCAGTCACACAGTTGCACTCACGGTCAGTGCAGCTGCACGGTCACCCGGGTGGCCGCTCTAACATTCAGGATGCGTCTTATCCTTCATGTACAGTAAACATCGAATGATAAAAAGGTAAAGCAAATATGTACAAACTACCATTTATTTATGCATATATCATGAGTGGGCCGCAGAATCACCGCGCAGTCCGTTGGAAATGTTTTTTTTCCTGCTCCAAGACCAATGTGTTTCTTACTGCAAGAAATTTCCTGATGGGGCTGATAAAATGCGTATAAATATAAAGGTCTGTCTTCCATCTTGATTGTTTTTTCTCACTGTAATAACACGTTGATATAATATGCCATGTTTCCTAATGCTGGGATCAACTGAAGCATAAAAAATAAATTATGTAAATATAATAATTCTTTAGTCTTGTTTTCAAGTTTTTGGAGATCAAAGGTGTGCAATCATGTGCTCCACACTTCATGATTTTCCTCATGTGAACCCATGATATGTTTTGTGATAACCCCACATACAGGACACTCATGAGCTAGCTGTTTACACTGATTGTACCACAGTGTGAGCCCTCCTAAAGAGCCCCACAACATAGACCTGCTTCACATTTGTGCTACAGATCCCCTTTTCACTCGGTGACATGCTGTGCAAAAGTCCCACCGCGCTCTTTTACTTCTTTCATCTGGCCAGTCCAGATCTTCTCAGCTCATTTCACAGCAGCAGAAACAAAATCACTTTGAAGACATTCCAATATCCCCAAGGTCCTTGCAACGTGACTCACCACAATGACACGAGTACCTGTTAGTCAAGGAGCTGCACTTCTTTTCACGCACACAAACTTGTACACGGGATACACTAAGGGAAACATACACCACATGCTCTGTGGTGCACAGACCCGCATCACAAATGCCAGGCACACACCACAAGGGGAAGGTGTGCGTGTAAATGCAAATGAGAGCAGCTTAGAAACGAGTGGCTCGGGTTAGCGGAGCCTGAGATTTCCTCTGCTGGGGTACACAGACTATCACGTAGTCTAAACTTTCACTTTCTTTGATGTTTGTTTGACCAAAGCGGCAGATTAGACATTGCTGCACAGTGGCCCAAAGAGAGTTCGGGGACCATATGTGTGTTGTGAAGTGTTTCATATATACCTTAGTAATCCATCTGACACCGACACACTGCAAGGAATGAGGAGGCTTATTTCTCTTTATTCAATAGTGTTCTGAAGTTACCAACGCCGTAAACACGGGTCAGACCAGAGGCTTATGCTGATTCGATAACAAGTGTGTTCGCCATATGTAGACATCTGTGAGGACTTTAATTTTCACGGTAGTGCAAAACAGCCTTCATGTCAGTAGATGTCACCTTTTTCCACTTAGGGCCGTGTTCCCGAGGCTTCTCTGTTACTCAGTAGACATGTGAACGCATATTTTATGTGTGTTCTGACTTCCACATTAGATGAACACAAATGTAATTTTAAAGAGACATATTTAAAAAGGAAAGAAACAAGGCAGTGTGCTCAAATACATTTTTTGCCATCTGTTTTCAAGGACAATGGAGGACAATGGTTGACCTTTTTTAAAAAAAAAAAACAAAACAATTTTCTTTTCATATTATGGCAGGGGTTCTTTGTAAGCACTCTGAGTGCTCAATAAAGTGCTTTGAATGCTCAGGTAGAGTAGAAAAGTGCTATATAAGAACCATTCCATTTACCATTTCACTAGGGATGGGAATCGAGAACTGGTTGTTTGGGAGATCGATTCCCAGTAGTCCAATTCCTAGAAATTGTTAGTCTGCCTGCCTATGGATCCTGCTTATTGGTTCTTGCACTTGCACTACAACCAGCATGTGAGGAGGAAAATAGTGACACCGTCTAGAGCCTGGACATGGAGATAAAATAAATAAAAAGTAAAGTAGAAACCTGAATCCAGGACAGAAACAACCGCATTATGCTGCTAAAACAACTTCGGTTCTTTGCAAGTATCAGTGAAGACAGCATGCTAACGCTAAGCTAGCCAAGAACCTGGAGTGAAAGCTAAGCGAATGCCGAGCCCAGCAGCCGGACCCTGAAGTTCAACAGGTAACAAGCAGGTGAGCCATCAGGCTGCAGCCTGGCTTTCTACCTGTTCACGTTTCTAAAGCAGAGTCATTGTGGCGATTGTTTTTTTGTGCTGGTTTTCATCTTTGCTTTGCGCGGTCAACTTTGTATTCTACTAAGAGACAGATCGTAGAGATGTGTGTCCTCATTAGGGACTTGTGTTAAATGGTAATTATCAGAAGGTGTAATTCAGCTATTCTACAGAGTAACATGAAAGTAATGTAAAGAATACAAACAATAACAATAACAAATTCATTTTTCCAAGGAGTAATTAAGTAAGTGTTCTGTGTAATAATGACTTTTTTGATTAACAACTCCAACACTGATCATAACAAAGAGGGCAATACCTCAACATTTGACCCACAGCATGTAATTAATTTGCATGAATGTGATTTCTTTATTGCTTCTTAGCAAAGGTGGTTACTTTCAAAACGGAGCCAATGAGAACCCAATGACAACTGATAAGTGATATCGTTAATGGACTCACAATACTAATCTCTTTTCAATCCCCATCCCTACATTCAACATTTCCTAAACTGCATGTGTGGGTGTGATTGGCCTCTCTTAGTTACTTTGTTTCTTAATAGTGTTCTTGGATTCTTGGTTGTCTGATTATTTTCACCTGTGTCTTGTTTCCCAGCTGTTTTCACATCTGTGTCTGTGCATATATTTGGAGTTTTTTAGGAGTCCGTTACCTTCTCTCAGTTTGAATTTTTCTATTTTGTCTGAACTGTCCACTGACTCAACAAAAGTACTCTTTCAGTTTATTGAATCAGCTTCAAGAGTCAGGATTTGGGTCTGCTAGTTGTGATTTATTACAGCAAAAGTGTGGATCATTACAACTGGACCATGTCCATGTAGTTTAGTTGTGTACAATTCCCACATTTCTTTCCCCCCTTTTTTTGGACTGTTTCAAAAGGATCTTACGGCTAAACAATGATCAGTCATTGTTCTGTTTGTATCTTGGAGATGTAACGGTAATATATACCTCCCTATGACAGTTTTTTAAATCAGTTATATATACTACATGGAAATGATAAATTGCATCCTCATGCAAGGTGTGGAAACATGCTGGAAGATATGACTGGTTCTCACTGGAAACAGTATAATGATTTGGCTTTTGTCTCTCTGACATCAGAGCTCAAATCCCTTTGCAAGCAGTTGTACCTACCTGTCTCTGACCTTTTCTCAAACAAAAACCATTATCTCATTATCTGCACCACCAACTTTTATACAGAATCTTTTCTTGAAGTACACAAAACGCAAGACACAGAAAACCTGATGTGTAAAAATGGTGACCAGTAGACAATTACAAATATTTGTCCCTAAAGTCAGAATGGAATTAGGTAAAAAGTCTTTTAAACAAACTGCCCGTTTTTCCTGGAATAATCTACAGAAGGAACTGAAATTGTCAGAACTGGTTAGGATTGAGGAGTTTGAGGAGCAAGAAAATAGTTCCCTTGGTCAGTATGACCGTTATTTTCCTCACTCGTTATATTTGCTGTAATTTCTGCTGCCCTCTTTCTGCCAGATCTGTCTTGAAAAATATACTTTTAATCTCAATGAGACTTTTATTCATATATAGGGTTCTGGGTGTGAAGGACAGGCTTTGGGTTAGTTTTACAGGAAAAAACAAAAAAACTGCACTTAAATGTGCATGATGAGAAATTTAAACCCTCAGACTAAATTCCAGCAAGATCTGTGCTGGAAGGAAGCTTGTGATTAATGTTGTTATGTATTCTTATGCATGTGATGATTGGTCTTGGGCATAGGCCAGACCTTGAGTGAAAAACAGCAGCAATAGATAACAGAGCTGTCAAATGGCTTCTGTCATGAAGCACAGTAACAGAAAGTTGCTGTATAGCATTTACATCCCTCCCCATCGCTGCTCATCCTTCTCTTTCCCTCACTGTCTGTCCCTCCCTGCTTCCCTGGAGGAGGGCAGTTAGGATGTGGAGCGTGAGAGTGTTGACAGAAGAAGATATGGCCAGGACCAGAATTCATGGACACAACTTGACACGGAGCGAAGAGTTCAAGGGAGTATCACAGGGTACGCATAAACTGTTTCAAGATCACTTCTGTTAGCTCTTACCAGGTCAAGGATGGCCAAGGAGGATCATGGGTAATTAAAAACCTATCTTGTAGGAATCTACCTTACATCTCCCTGAGGGTGATCAGATGAGAAGAAGGTGTGCATGTTTTGAATGAGGCTTTATTTGTTTGCGGTCGTCAAGCGGAGCGTAGGACAAGGGGGAAAGGAGTGTTTACAAAAGTCTGAGATGAATTTGAATCTGCACCTGATGTTACAAACATGCGCACAAACACACACACAACCCCATCTGGAAAGAGGCACTTAAAACTAAAGAGCGGAGGAGAG
Source organism: Astatotilapia calliptera (assembly GCF_964374335.1). Classification (NCBI taxonomy): domain Eukaryota; kingdom Metazoa; phylum Chordata; class Actinopteri; order Cichliformes; family Cichlidae; genus Astatotilapia; species Astatotilapia calliptera. The sequence continues at coordinate 28,571,877 of NC_137423.1, forward strand.
GAGATTAAGGTGTTTTCACTGAAAAACACACACTTGATTACATTACGCAACTCTGTTAAGACTTATAGCTTCTGTATGTTTGTAGCACCCACTGTGACCTGTACACAGGAGGCAGACGTTTTCCAAGATTCTGCTGCCCGGCCCAAACACCAGCAGTGGGGTGGTGGAGTGGAATATTATATCTGTTGACTAAAAGGTCGTTTTAAAGTACACAGATGAATGAAGTGGACAGGAGAGGCTGTGGGAAAGGACAAAATGAGCTGGTCTGCAGATGAGATCATTTTGCATATATCAACACACCTGAATAAACTGTAATGATGTGTGGACAGTAAAGACATGCAAATAAAAGTAAAAACTACAGTGTTTTGATGTATTTTTAATTACCCTAAGGTCACTAAAATTACATACAGTGGGTGGCAACCTTGCTACTGGTATTTTACTGCAAATTTTAGGGTATTTTTTTCTCGCCAGATTGTGTGTGTGTGTGTGTGTCTGTGCGATTTGTAATGGAAAAGACATGGCTGAAAAGTGGAAATTTGCAGTGAAGAGATTTCCTGTTATTTCAAAGTGTATGAATGAACTACAAGAAGTCCTTGAAGTGTTCGAAGAAAGAAGCCATAACCAAGTAATTTTTCAGTGCAAATCATTGAGATGGACCAACAAGGGGCTGCTAATCAGGATGTGGTCAGTGAAGCGTTAAGAAAGTTTAGACTATCAACAGTTTCAAGAGGTTGTTGGGGGCACATCTGCTTGCCGTTTTTTTCCTCCTCCACCACCTACACACACACACACACACACACACACGTACACACACACACACACACACACACACACACACACACACACACACACTTCACTGAAACTCCTCTGCAGCGGGACGGTTGTAGTCCTCTGTCCGGCTGACTGACTGGGTGCAGAGCTGAAACGGGGCCGGTGTGCTGGCTCTGATTAGCTTGTTTGCTTTCTATAACCCGGGGAGAAGGAAGCTCCCCTGCTGTAGCTCAGTGTCAACAGGCCACCCCTCGCTGCTGTGGCCACAAGGTCTCCGTCGGTCTCACGCACACAGAAGAACGTGTGAATGCACGGCATGTACGCGAACTGCGATGGTGAACATACAGAGCAGAGACCAGGCAGAGGTGAAGGTGTAAAACCTAAGAGACCTAAGAGAAAGCATGCCATGTGCACAGACGGTAAACAAACAGGCATTCTCCTGTCTGCACAGAGCACAAATATACAAGGAGAAGGCCTGACAACCGAAACAAACGGGGCAAACAGAGACAAAGCACCAGGCCCTCACTCCTCTCCTATCCTTCACCCAGAGAGGTTAAAACCTCGGTGAACTTTGGAATCTGGTGAGACACGCCACAGCAAAGCCACAAATAGCCCCTAATAGAACATCCCATCCTGCACACCACCGGAATGTGCAGCTAATGCACAGAGACCAAAGCCAGGCACAGTTAACATACCTGTGGTAACTGCATGGTTAAAAGCTATGGGGAGTGTCTGTGTGTATTTTCTGTTGCAATTAGCAGAGGGTGGGAATAAGGGATGACAGGATTATGTGGGAGATATTCTGGGGATACAACAAATCAACTAAAACTGACCGAAGCCGGAGTACTACTGTAAACAAGCATCTTTTTACATTTCTGCTCGGCTTAAAAGTCCTCGTATTCTCATGACCCCTGAAACTTTTAAATATTATGTTCTGCTTTATATTTTCCAGTGCATGCTACGATCATAAAGTATATGCCACGTTCTGTATATGTTAAGCCCTTTTCACACGGACGTAGTATTACCAGGGGACTTTTTGTGATTTTGAAATACATCACCCCCAACCCACCACACACACACACACACACACATCAGTGTTTCACGTCTCATTTAACAAGCCTTACAGAGTGATATATATAATAAATAATAATGCTTAACTCTCCTGTACTATGATTTGCTTGTGAACTGCGCCTGTTGGGAAATTCAACAGTAATTACTGTTACTGTATTATCGTTTCAAATATCTTAAATGACTCATAGGAAATTTTTTTCTATGTTATTTGAAATGCTACAGGGGAATGAATGTATAAACAGTCATGAGAATGCATACAAAACACAGATAAGCTGGATCAGAGGAGCGATTGTAGGATGACACAGAGGTTCTAAATAGCAGGTAACAGATGCTGCTGGGTGTGCACTTCGCTGTGTGAGTTCGTTCTGCATGTATTCATGATGAGACTTTAAAACATTGCGGGGAGTCTGGAATGATTGATGAATCACGAGTGACTGATAAGTACAAGAGAGTGTTAATGCCAAGTACATAATTTCTTGATATCAGTCAGAACTGGTGTTTAGTTCATTTTAATCAAAGTAACACTTCATATTGCGACGTCTCAATAAAAAAATTAAAATCAGCTGTGTTGTTTTACATTACAATATGCATTTCAGAGGACAAAAAACGGAAAAACATTTAATAATTACAAACTAGTAAGTAATACAGAATAGAAAATCTATTTTCAGCTAATTTATTTAATTCAGTTCAATTTCATTGTATAGCGCCATATGACAGTTGCATCAAGGCGGTTTATATTGTAATGAAAGACATATCAATAATAGGGGAAAAAAAACTAACAAAACCTAACAACAGATGACCCCCTATAAGCGACAATGGGAAGGAAAAAAAAATCACTTTTTAACAGAAAGAAATCTCCAGCAGCATCTGCCACGACCAATTAGGAGTGAGGACAGGGAGACAGGACAAAAGGCACTTTGAAACAGAGCCAGAAATTAATGATAACTAATGATGAAAAGCAAAGTAGCCTATAAACACATATAATGAAAATAGATGAGTGAAAGAGATGCACTCAATGCATCATGGGAAGGCACCAGCAGCAATAAAGTAATTAAGACTAATAAGACCAGCTAGGCCTATTGTAATGTAACTAATCGAGGGTTCAGGCTCACTTGATCCAGCCCTAACTCTAAGCTTTATATAAAAAAAAAGGGAAAGTTTTAAACCGAATTTTAAAAGATTATAGTTTTGTTTCCTGTCAATCAGATGAAGGTTCAATCTTTTTATAAAAGGTGTTTATTCTAAAACGAAAGATTTCCTGCTGTGGTCACGATATTGAATTCTGCAGTAATAGTTGTAATGTTGCTAACACAGGTGCAAAATCTTGCTAATATTTCGTCCCTCCACATTTTATACCACATGTGAGGAAAACAACCACATAAGATTGCAAAACCAGATCTGCTAACTCTAAATCGAAAAAAAGAGAGAAATTCATCAATGAAATCATCACAGCTTCATGAAACTGGATATTTGCAGAGATGCTGTGCCGCAGTGCAACAACGTGTACAAGTGTACTTAATAAACTCAGTGCACAGCCAGCTGACCAGACAGCTGTCCTTGAGGTGCTCTCGTAACCATTTCACTCTCAGTTCCAAGTATTTCTCACTGCAGCTGCAGTATAAATAACCATCACACATGTGACCGCAGGACGATATCATCCACTCCGCTCTGGCTGTGGGCGACAGCTCTTAATGTAATTCACTTTAAGTTCCAGGGTTAATTCACAAACTTTTACCGTGCTGTAATGTCTGCACTTCCCTGGAATTCTCCCTCATTGCCCTCAAGCTAGGTTTTAATCTGCAGAACCCATCCATCTGCATCTCACTGTATCGCCCATGCTGTATCTGTCGCCCTGTGCTATGCTGAGCAGGGAGGGCGTGGGGTGGGTGTAGTGTTACAGTCCATTTGTCACAGGTCAGTGCGTTGTTTCACTTTAATTATGACCTACAGTACCGTCTGAGAAATGGAAATAGAGCCTCTTAAGTAGCAGCGCAGTCTGGATATGGTTAACTGGAGTCCCATGGTGAAGATCGCATGAACAACAGACACTTGATTGAGATAATATTATTGTACCTGAGACCAGAGCCAGGAATGTTATGTGTGCACAGGATAGGGCGGTGGTGGTGGAGGTCCAACGTGAAGGAAAGGGAGGGAAAGCAGAGCAGACAAAGCAACAGGGATTAGATTAAAGTTGCACAGAAACATAGAGTGTGTTATGGAGGTCTAATGGCACCATTGGGTTTGCAAAAATAAAGAAAGGACTCTATTCACTACTCGTACACTCAGGGCCCCATGCTTTGAGGAAACGAAGTGATAAAAGAGATATGACATCATTGGAGTCTCCCAACAAAGATATCAGGCAGTTGAAAGGCCCAGATTAAATTATGCTGAGATTAAATGATTACTTTGACCGTTGGAGGTCCCAAAGACTTGGTCATACATGCTGAACCAGCACTGTTCAAATGGAGCGTCAGAAAAATATTACAAAAACATGTGGTGGAAGACGAAGCCTCTGTTAGCCACACGCTAAACCAACAACAGTAACAGCCTGACCCTTTCACTACCTTTGTTCTATGTAAAAGTACTGTGGCAGCACATTTTTAGAAAATGCCATGCGCAATAAGCGGTGCCATGTGGTGAGTCTGGTAAACAACGTGCTACTTTAAGGGTTATCAACAAACAAAAGAAAAACCCTTTGTAATTGGTCACAGAGAGGTCTGGGATGTCTTTGTTTATTGATGTGTTTTATTATTTTTCTCTTCCTGCGTCCTTCTATCATCTCTCTGTCGTTTACCATCTCTGCTGATCTCCTCCTTGTTCGCTGCTTGTTTTTGTGATTTCTCCCATGCCTCATCCTTCATCGTTTTTCTCTTTGTTTATTTGCGTTGTTGTTGAGATGGCGTGAGTCGAAGCTGGCCTCTGATCAGTCGTGGCCTGCAGCTAACGAGCATCGTGGGGCGCCCACATCTTCAATGCGCCACATCCAGTAAGCAGGGAACTGGAAATGAGGTGAGCTGTATATTTGGAAAGGGTTTCCCTACCCACACTCAGTCTGTCACAGTTTATCCATATCCGTTTCCACCTGCATAAACTTTTAAAATGTGGACATGATTATCATAGAAAGTGATGGTGGTCTGATGTTTCCGAACGCTGATCCTTCATTTATCCCCACCTGCTTACGGCTGATCAAACCTGTGTTGTTGATCTCTTCCAGAAAAGTTCAAAAGCGAGTTACAGATCTAAAGGCCATGGTCCAAATTCACCCGGCCTCCATATTTCATTGAGATAATGACAGCCACTAATCATTACAATAAGACATGACACAGTAAGGCAGTGGACTTTGTCTTTTTTTCAGCCAAAAAGATGAACAAAAGCAGATTACCTCCCCTGTGTCCATCACTAGAAATAAAAAAGTAAAATAACAATGATGACTTGAGAAACCTCTTTTAGTGACCTCTAAACCGAGGAGTTAAACCTGCGAGGTAACTAGCCCTGTGGGATTAAATGATTGGCAGAGGTCGCAGAAAAACTTCTCTGACAGTGCAGAGGAGGCCACATGTTGGACGGAGACGCATCTGATGATGCAACTGTTTAAAGACGACTGACAGTTTTGACAAAACAAAGGCATCATCAGACGTGTCTAGAGAACATGGATCTGCTCAACTGGAAACCATACGATCACGGAAAACCTTGAAGCTACCTCTTGTGGGGGCGAGTTGAACATCTTCCAAACATTATGTCAAATTGGAAAATAGAGAAATAAATAAACCGACCGATACAAATAAGAATAAATTAAGTCTTTCATTTAATCAAGGATATTTGTGTAAACTACAATCATCATGTTCAAGACAACCTGCCGAAGTTTAAACTAAGCATCAGAATGAGGACAGAGGTGATTTAACTGACTTTGACTTTGTGTAGTATATTGTCTTGGCACACTTTGGAGCCCTTAGTACCAGCTGAGCACCATCTGAACACCACGGCCTATCTGAGTTTTGTTGCTGATCATGTCCATCCCTTTATGAGCAGTTTACACTCTTGTAATGGCTCCTTCTAGCAGCACCTTGTCAAAAAACTCAGATCATCTCAACCCTGTTTCTTGAATATGCCAATGAGATCACTCTAGTCAGATGACCTCCACAGCCACCGGATCTCAGCCCATTAGAGCACCTTTGAGATGTTGTGGAACAGGAGATTCATATCATGGATTTACAGCCAGAAAATCTGCAGAAACTGTGATTCCATCATGTCAATATGAACCAAAATCTCTGAGTGACATTTTCAGCACCTTGTTAAGTCGGTGCCACAAAGAATTAAATCAGTTCTGAAGGCAAAACGTGTCCAACCTGGTACTAGCAAAGCGTACCTAATTGAGTGTCCAGTGAGTGTATTTCCAGGCCGGTAGTTGGCTGCAGCCACAATTTGTTTCCATTTTGTCAAAGTGTACTCAATTAAATGTATGCTGAGCTGGCTGTTAGTAGTTACTGTTTGCAGTGGATGGACAAACAAGTTTCACAATATTATTTTGAACTCCAACCAAATCTACATCTGTCAGTTGAGACAGAGTCATTGTGCAGAGGAGATTTACACGATTTCTGAGGCAAACAATGTCACCCTGTGGCAAAGACTTAACGATCTGCTTCCAGGAAACATTACAGAGAGAAACCAAACCTCTGTTTTAACAGTAACACCAACAATTTTCCTTCTGTTCCCTCCACCTCTCTCCTATCATGGCTCATATAAAACTGTATCTTGGGGACAGGTCATGTACCTTGTCCCAGTCAGCACAATACCTTGGAATCGGATGAAGAAAGTTGGGTAGTTGTTAGCCCGAGGGGAGAAATGTTCCTTTGATGGGGAAAGTCAGCTTTAATTCTCTTCAGTGACTCGGAGTAAGACCTCGCAGGCCTGAGGCACGCCACTGAGAGAACTCATGAGGCCATTCCAGACATCTTGTTGGTGTTACATTATCTTCACTCTGGGTCGGCTGCCAAAGTTACCAGAGCTATATTATCTTTAGTCCATTTTGTGGCTCTGTTTTCTGTGAATGCCAACCATGACCATCGAGGCTATCAAGTCCCGGGTCGGACTGCCACTAGGTTCTTTAATGTCTGATAAGAGCGAGGGTAGAGATAAAGGGGGAGGCTCTACGAGCAAATAGTTTACATAGTAAGTTTTTTCTAATGTAAAGTGTGTTTTAGCTGACCTTTACTGAACGAATGAGCATAGCAGCTGTTCAGCATGTTTTTCCTCTTAAAAAGAAAAGAGATCAGATACAGGGTTTCCTCATATTAAAAACGTGCAAACGCCAAGCCAGCTTGCAAGGCCTCTTCTACTAAAGGGATTATGGATTTTGGACTCTTGGAAAAAAGAGTAAGGTTTGCTTTCATTGTCCTCCACAAAATACGAGTACACCGTAAACAGGCAAGAGGATTACTCTACCGAGACTGCAGGCAATTCATGTGAAAGGGCACAAGTGTTCAGAACAAAGTGCAAATGTAGTATTTTATTATATATTTATTGCACGCAAATATGAGAGTGTAATGCAAGAAGATGGAGAAAATTGTTGCTTCAAAGTAAACATACTGTTTCCATATAAATCAAATCTTTCCCTAAGCCTTTGGAAATCAGGACAATGAGCCTTTCACGCTATTCTGCTCAGCTAATCAATGATGCAGACACATCACGGGCTAAAGAAGCACCTGGTACTCGTCCATGACCACTCACCACATGTTTTCATTTAGCCAATGTCCAGGAGGCGCAACCTATCTCACTAAACATGTCTAAGGGCATCCGTCACCGCCATCACCTGCATTTCATTTGCCTTTTGGTGAAAACAGCTACAAATTTTGCAGAACACATAAGAGCAGATTATTTCTCTCATGAAGTTACAACAGAGCAATAAAGCGTTTTCCTTATTTGATTAATTCATTAAATAAAAGTAATAAAAACGGATTGGAGGTAATGTCTTAAACTAAAGCTTCCCAAATGCTTTGCTCTGTTCCATATTAACATTAAATGAAATATGTTCACTATGACTACTATTAATATTAATAGTAGTCATAGTCATGTTACTACAATGTTCGTAGCAAATGGATGTATATGTTTCTCTATGTATCTCCTCCTTAATGAAAGGCCAAACTCAACAAACTCTACACAAACATCATGACACTTACAGTTATCATTATTATAGATGTGTTTTTAAAAACATTTGTTATAAATTACAAAAGATTATTTAAAAGATTAATTAGATTTCAACTGAGACTGCTACACTCTCCATGTGTGCCCGAAGGTAAATGACCAAAATCTTTATCTGCAACAGAATTTTGATTGACTCACCACAAATAAGGAATTAAGAATTTAAAAAAGCATCGCAGGCCTGGCAAAATCAGGGCTAGCAATTATAATGATGATAATGATGACCATTAATTATTATTATTATTGTCATTATCCTAATAGAGAATGTTTGCAGGGAGGCGAATCCAGTCTTGGATCGGATGGACATTTCTAATCTGAAAAATAAAACCAATTTTAAAAAAAGCAGTAGCTGGTACATTTCTGTATTTCTGGTATAAACCTAAAGCCAAATATTAACAAACAGGGTGTGGGTTTGACAAACTACTAAACTGACAATAGTGTCGTACCGTTTCTACAGCTTTGACTTCAAAAGAAAATACAACAAAGTAACGTGCTAAAAGACGAATGACAAACTGCAACGAAATCTCGGTCGACTCAAAGTAAACACGGCAACGTGGAAACCCCTGCGACTGTTTTGGTCCGTTGGGCCCGGCTGAAAGTTTGGAGACATGAATATAAATCACGGGAACATTAGATAAACACTACCGTTCACATTTCAACAGAAACAACAGTAAACTAATAAAGAAACTCTCGCTTTATTCCAAGAATGGGGTCTAGCTTTGATCTGGTCCTGTTTAATGGCTCCCCGGTTGACAGCGTGGCAGGCCTTACCGTCTTGTGGTGTCTGAGAAGACTTGCATTGTATGAAGGAACGGCACAAACAACAGCTGAACAGATCGAATCAAAGTTCCTAATGAAACGGATAGATACTGCTCAGAGAACAAACAGTACTTTTAAAGGGAAGCTTTGTCTTCTTCAGTCGACCTCAGAGAGAAGAAACAACACCTTCTTGTCTCTTCAACTCCAAACAACACCGAGAACCATCAATTGGATGTAAGAAGTCGCAGGCATGTGGGTTCAGGTTTCCCGGCGCTCCGATGCAGTGACTTGCACAGATACACACATCGTGACAAAGGAACAAAGAAATCCATGTAGTGATCTGTTCTGTTGCAGCTTTGCACTCAGAGATCACAGGCTCGTTTTGACATATCATTCAGCACAACATCTGACTGGAGCCCAATTGCGGTTTTCACAGTTAGGACAAAGTTTACTAACGGGGCTTCCCATCCCTTCCTGCTCCCACAAATTTGTCCACGTCATCATCAACCACCACCGCCGCCATCATCTTAAGACTTCCAACGCACAATATTAGTAAAAAACACAGGGAAAACAGTGATCCTTTCTCAGCTCTGTTCAGTGAGTCCCTCCTCACAACAGGCCCTTCTTCCTCCCTCAAGCGACAGTGTAATTCAATTAGTGAGAATGCAGCCGACAGAGAGGTGAGGAAGGATGAGTAATGAAGACAAAAGGGTTTTCTGGCACGGTTGGAGGTGTGGGAATGGTCGGGGAATGTCCGGTCTGGGTCTCAGCATCAGCACAGATGCACAGAGCAAACAGACACCTCTAGGGGCAAATGCCGCTTCCTGTTAGCAGCTAAAGGAGAGAGAGCTGGTGCCAGAGGTTAACACAGCTGGGGTTAAGAGGTCAGGAGGGCTTGTGACCTCACCTTCCACTTCTCCTTAGTTCCAGGCAGTGGAACAAACCTGCTGCAGCGCTTGAAGATGGACAGACACAGACCATCCCATGCTGGGATGGAAGAAGCTTCCTGCTAGGCTGGAGATGTACGCTGGTGCAGCAGTGTCTGCACCTTTACAAGGGGTTTGCTGGTATGCTGTGCCTGGGGATGTATAATTAGAGAGAAAGTATGCATGCATGCTTTTGGTTTAAAGTTTTTCCTGTAGTTATTGCAAATTTTTTGCAATTATTTGATTTTCATGGTCCCTAGGCGATGGATCCTAATGCAAGTTTAGTTTTTCCAATTTACGGAGATAAAACCGATGCTTCAGGGTGAACTATTGGATTGATTTTAGTGAATTTTGCAACATATAATAATCCTTCCTTGAAGATACCCAAATTTTTGTGACTCTCTATTCTCCTTTTCTGTTCGATCTTCCCTACCAGCAGGACAACGCTAAAATATTCCATAAAATATATCAACACCAACTTGATGACACGATAGATTTATGCAGATGTTGATGGTTCCCAGATGGTTTTAATGACTCTGGTAAATCACTGACTGCCCTCTAATGATGAAATAAAACAATATCCATTTCAGTACTAGAAAACAGACCTACCACATTTATGGCCTCATGATGAATTGTGAACTTAAAAAAAAAAGTTACAGCATTGATCTACCAGTCACAATCGTCATCAGGTCAAAATTTGTATTTGTTTAATTTATAGCGAAAGAAGTATGCTGAAACATCAAAGCCGGTGAACATGGTACACTATAGGGAGTAACTAAAGGGCCATCAACACTTTATAGCTACAGGAGCTACTTGGCTGTTGAAGCTCATGGCATAAAGGCACGGTTTGTGTGCCTGGATGCTCTGCGGGGTCATTTTTCAACCCTCGGTGGCAAAAAAAATAAATAAATAAATGCACATTTACACCGTTTAAAATCGATACATGTCGACAAAAAGTTTCCTCAACAGCATTTTTAATGCTGCAGCATTCACTACACAAGAATGCCTACTAGATAACAAGCTATGCATACATGCTTTTCCATCACACTCCACTGAGCGCATTGGAGAGCAACTTGGGGTTCAGTATCTTGCCAAAGGATACTTTGGCATGCAGACTGGAGCAGCCAAGAATTAAACCAACCTTCTAGTTAGTAGATGACCTGCTCTCCCGCCTGAGCTGCAGCCATCCCACAATATGGACGAGTATATGTGTAGTACTGTGTCACCTACACATTACACCAACAGGAGCTGCTCAACCACAGAAACCCATGCCATGAAGCTCAATGTTTGTGCTGATGTTAAAGCTAGAGGAGGTTTGGAACTGTATTATTGAGCCCGCAAAGTGTCTGCAGCTTTCAAACACTATACACCAGCACCCACTGACCCCGCTCTGTGACTTTACGGGGTCTGCCACTTTGTGGCTGAGTTGCTGAGTTTCCTAAATTGCAGTAACACCACTTTCAGGTAATTGTGGATACATCGAGAGGGAAGAAATTTCAGGAACTGTCTTCTTGCAGTGGTGGAACCCAATTTATAGCTCTTTAGAACACGCCATTCTTTCACAAATGTTTGTAAAGGCGTGACTACACGATGAGGTCTTTGATTTCATTCACCCGGAGCACTGGTACTGAAAACACCTGAATTCAAAGGTTGTGTGGTCCAGTAAACCTCCCTGCTAACCATCAGTATATAGCATCTTGACTGTTTGTGAGTCAGCATACTGGTGTGAGCAACTGGTTCAACATTCCTGCTAACATGGCTATACACGACCTGCAAGGAAGCACTTGCGTATCAGGAGACACCTGACACACAGAACATTCGGTGGTTTGAAGAACACCAAGAGCTTGTGACAGGCAAAAACTGAACAACACATTTCTAGATTAGGCAATCCAAGTGTTTCCTCATGTAAACACTGGTGGTATTCATCTGTGTGAGTCTTGAGTATATTTGTGTGCCTGCCTAATGAGTCCAGATCTGTCAAATCTAACAATTCTCAAGAAATGATCTTTGATGTGAAACACATAGCACGGTCTGTCCACACATCTGGCCGATCATCTCTCCCCTTTCTCACCGGGCTAGGCCCGTCGATTTCGCGAGCGGTCGAGCATGTGAGGGCTCGGAGTGCCAGAGATAAATACAAAAACAAACATCTGGGCCAGCTGTCAACCAGACAATCAGACTTCAGCAGAGCAGCCGATGTCTCTTTCAAAACAACTGCTGAAAACGGGAGAATGAGACATACGGAGAGGGAACGAAAACAAAGAGATGTGACCTGAGAGGAGAGAGACTCCATTTCTCATCGCAAGGAACAAACAGATGAAAGCAGGAAGTTAATGCGCATTGATAGAAATGCCTCCCAACCCGTCAACTGGGGTGCTGGAGATGTCAGCCACTTTAAATCATTATCTCTGCATGGACAAAACTGACAAGTGCACGAAAACTGATGTTTTGTGAGGTTTTCTTCACATTTTGAGAATCCCTGCTGAACTGGTGGAAGGGGTTCATTTGCTCTGACATGATCACAGAGCACTTTGTGTTGTCTTTAGTGATTAAACCTCAGCTCATACACGAAATAGTAGCATCTAAGGGGTATAATTGAAAGTTATGCTACTCAGGCCCTCAATGGACATGTAGCTAAATGGCTCTTCCATCCAAATTCATACAGATATGTATGCATAAAGTTTATGTGATCAGTAAAACATCAAATATTCTCAGTTTGGGGTTCTGGTATAGCTTCCTGGGTTGAGCCTGCAATCCATATCACATCAGGCTACTTTACTGGGTATCCTCCCCCCTGCTCTTTCTTCTCTCCACCGTCTTGACTGATTAAAGGCTAAAAAGTCCCGAAAAATACAACAACAAGAGCAACAGAAAAAAAAACCTCAGCTCTGTGATGCACACATTGATGTCCCCTGCAACCTGGCAGCTAGTTTTAATTTACCAGTCATAATAAAATCCACTACAGCTTCAGCCCACAAAGCTCTTTATGTGGCTGCCACAAGAAAGGGATGACAAGGACAGATAATTTATCGTGGAATTTCTCTGTAGGGTCGCCAGAGAATACAGGGGAGGAAAAACTGAGCCGAGGAGGCGGCCACGACTCAAACTAACTGCATTATTAGTTCAACTTTCTGTGCAAGCACAGGTGTGTAAGCTAAACGCCTCAAATTTCCCGTTTCCCGTCACCAGATGTCCATATGCTTCCTGCTGTGTTACAGAGAAGCTCCGAGGTGAAGCATAGAAGACGCACCAACTACATCTAAACACAACAGTTCTTATTTAAACTTTATCTTTCTCATAGAAGCCTGGCCGGCCCAGCTTTGCAGGTCACAGAGAGTCACGGTTGCAGAAGGTTTTCATTACAGGAAACAAGCTGTAATTATTCAGCATTATCCACTTCATACGCTAACCATTTGGTGTCTCCAGCTCGTTTAAAGATGGATCTACACAGAGGGTAGTGGAAACAATCGTGTTTAGGGAGGAGATAGTTTATACCTCTCCGACTTCGCCCCAAACTTAAGCGGTTGGATGCATTTTATTGTCTGCATCTGTTGAGTGCAAACTACTTTCTGGTCATTTTCTTGATTTTGAGTGAATTCAATTACGCTGCTGAAGCAGACATATTAGTCAGCATCACTGGATTTGGAGTAGAGTTTGTGGCTAATTTGGCTAAAAAAATCACAAACACAAGAAACATTTATGTCATTTATCGACAATTTTGTTTTCCTCTTTCAAGTTGTGAGGTACTCTGAGGTCTGCAGCCAATCACGGCACAGAGCAAAGCAGGCCTAACCTATCAAAGCCAGTGAACCAAGAAATGAACCTCCAGGGAACGCTAAGCGATCTGACTCATTCAGGTAACATCATTTACAGTGAAAACACGGCATAATTATAGTTCCCTGTTACGAGTTAACAGCATCTGGCGGAGACTTGACCACAAACTGCAGCTTACAACAACAACTGGGTTCAACTCTGACTCCATTTGCATACGTTCGATATTGTATTTTATGCTCTGTTCCAGGCTCTCGGGTGTGGAGTTGGTTAACCATGCTTGACAAGGACTCAGATCGGGTGTCCTAGTCTCGCCACAGGGAGGAGGGCCTGTAGTCTGAACATGAAGATCAAACTGTGGCACATGCTCCTACATCACCCTCTGCTCCACAGGGAGAACAATCATCCATCTCTGACACTTTAGCCTGAACTTTACCACAATATCAAAATACCAGCACCTTCTTAATCGACTTCTTTTATCAGGAGAATGAAAATCAGTTTGCATTAGATAGCTCATTGCAGGAAAAAAAAAGCTTTTAAATTTTATTATATGTCACATGTCAGGCTTTAAAAATTCAATATGGGATCAATCCAGCGCATGTAGAAACCAAGTTTCCCTTGGCAGGCAGTTATCTCTGTTCGCCGTCTGCATCACCTGCCTTCATGAGATCAGAAAGGCATTTGTCAACATGCAAGTGAAATATTACTGGAAATACTTTTAACGTTTCTCGTGACTGGTCTTGGCACAAGTGATGACGAGCTTTATTAAATTTATTATGGTTTATTTCATATTGTCAAACTGGTTTGAAGGCAAATAAAAATGTGTTGAGGGACGCTAAGCTTGTCTCCCTGCTGTGGAGAAACATCTGGACAAAAACAGCTTTACGTCATCTCACATCCTGATAAACTGCATTCTAAAAAAGGAGAAAAACTGTCTTAACAATTTAACTACAGTTTGATAACCAATGCTTTCATTGATTGGATGGCCAACACTAACCTTTCAGTGCTATAAAAGGATACTATTGTTTTTTACCTGGACATACAGTCTACTTAGCTGTAAATTATTAAAAGTCTGTAATTACTCAATATAGACACCGGAATCTTTATTCATAGCCATTATAACAGATTAAAGGAGCTAGTGAAACCTTATTCTCAAAGTTAAAGTCCAAATAAAGTGAAACAGTAAAGTGAGCTGGAAGATCCCGTCCGTGACATCAGCACCTCTGGCTCAGCTGCTTCTGGCTGACAGTGAACGGCTCATTAATGTGAATCTGGCAAAGCCCTGAACAGCTTTCGGTTACGCTCACTTCTTTTGCATTCTCTGCCAAAGGCTTCTTCTTTTTACTATTAGATGTTCTTTTCCTCTCTAAAATGTCCACTTTCCATCCTGTCCTTTCCTTCCAAGTCCATTTAAACTTAATTTCCCCAGCACTTCATCCCTACTGGACCAGGGCAAATGGCAGCAAGCCCGATGCCCAGCTGCTCCGCGAGCTAGCGTTTCACCCCTCAGTGGCAAACAAATGCAGACATACGCACTTTAAAGTCGATATATATGTAAGAAAGTTTCCCTCATTAGCATTTTTTAAGAAAACGAGGCCTCTCAAGAGCAAAAATGTGCATATGAATGCACATGCACAAAAGAGAAGCGGTGGGTGTGTGCATGTTTCAAAATCTGTGTAAAGGAAAAGCCACAGTTACTGTACAAATAACTAGAAACAAATTATACTGTAAGTAGAGGGAACAGGCTGTAATAAGCAGTAATGGGCCATCTGTCCCTGCTAAATAAAAGTGATGCATCACCATCTCCCCACTCCCCCTTTCTAAGCAAACCCACCGCTCTCTTTGTACTTCATAGAAGTTACATGTCATCGAGTGTACCTTTAGTGTTAGACGAATGGGCGGCATGGGTTCTTAATCAGAGACGAATGAGCGCTCGCCTGCGTGTTTGACTATTGGCGCACGCAGCAGACGCACACATGTCGAGAGAGCTGCGCTCCAGCTGGGTTTGATTCACAGTCAGTGTAATCAATTCATAAAAGGGATTTTCTCCAAAATACAAATATTGACACACATTTGGCACACCAGTCAAATCCAACTTATTGTGAAACAGTAATAATGAATGCAGCACTGCTCGTGCACTTCGGGGTATTTTGTACATTTTGTACACTCACCTTTAAAAGTGATGTAACTGGTGCTGCCTGTAAATGCAAAGTTCTGCTTTTAATAAGTCTAAACATACTGCATGAACACACAGACACACACACATCTTTGTCTGACCAGCTGGGACAGTGGTTTCTTTTAAAATTTAATAACTTTCTTACTGCCTGAGGAATCTAAAGCCCTGTTACTCTTTCACGCCACAGTCTTACAGCACACAGTGCTCGACATTTACCTGTAAACCTGTTGACATTGGAATTTTTGATACGTATTTGGCTTTAAATTACTGATGACTTAGCACAGATGAGAGAGGAAGTACAGAAAGGATATTGTAAGAATAAAAATGACAGTTAAGAACTTGATGACATGGGGAGAAATATAGGTTTTAATGAGCTCAGGTCCCACAGTGAGACCGAAACCTTCTCATTTGGGTAGAGGGTTTAGATTTATAGAACCCCAGAGTGCAAGGGAGTTTCGGACCGCATAAGAAGTCCACCAGAGAGCAGGCGGGGCTCCAGCCTGCATATACAGAGTCTATTAGATTTTTACACCAAATTTATCAGCGTTGAAGTCAGCATCGGAGCCAAAGGGCTGCTCCCTGTTGCTCCATGTGTACGTTACACCTGACACTCACACGGCTCTTCTTTTTCTGTGCATTTTTTTCTGCCTATTATATTCTTTTAATATTTTTTTCATCTGTGGATGAGTTTCAAACCTTGACTGGAGATGACTGAAGACTGGAGATGTGAACATGAATTGTATTCTAGGACCACAGCGCAACGGTAAAGTGCATAAACTGTCCATGACAGAACCTTATCTTGCTAACAATACATCAGCTCTCTGCAAGCATCTGCAAAAATATGCTAACACTAAGTGTTGTTGACTTTGTGTTCAAAGTTAAACACACACACACAAAAAAAGACCATAACGTAGGGACTGTAGCTTAGCTTTATAGGCTATTACATGGTATTTACATGACAATGCATTTTAGGACATGTTACAGAGTAACACGAAAGTAATGCAGTAACGAATAGCATACCAAATTACTTCTCCAGTGAATAAATAATAAAGATGTGATACATTAGCTTTAGTTGAGTATCGACCCCCAACATCGATTACCAATGACAAGAAACAAGACCTTACAAATATTTAATCAATCAGCGTGCAACATTAGACACTTTAATAGTCACTGATCATTTTTTGAGACAACCCTCCCCCATCCCAATCTACAGGTCTTTTGAGGGTATTAACCAGTGCTAACAATGTAACACCCTAACCTGCACCTTTCCTTTGCCTCTTTTCTACATCCCTTCTTCCTTATAGAGGGTTCAGCTTATGTTTAAATGTTTAACCTGACGTCTCAGTAGGGGGCTGATTGTTTCTGACATGATATTATGAGAACAGCTTGATAGAGAACAGTGCGGAACAGGGCGATTTTCATAAAAGCTCACATTCAGTGATAGAACACATGGTTATGAGCGGATGCTGAGCCAATGCATCAGTATGAAGTCACCGAGGGTAATTTGTACTTTCCGATGATTTCCTTTGTCTGTGCGCTGTATAAACACACATGTAATTATGCTATACAGCCAGTATTAAGTCTCATGGTCAGCGTAGTCACCTTCATATGCCTCCGCACTTCATTAATCAGGACCATTTGGCGGTTTCAGCAAACTTGGCAGCATGCATGAAGGAGTAAGGGACAGTAACAGGATGCACACATACATGTACTTGATTGTGTCAGCATGGTGAGATCAAACTGATTAAACTGTGTAAAATAATGATTTAAAATAAAGAACTGTAATAAGCAGTTACTGAGTGAAGTATTAAGATGGTTTATAACTTAAAGAGTTCCCGAAAACTACTAATGGTAATGTTTTTAAGGAAATTAGTGAGTTTTTTGCAGACGTACATGGAAACAATGGACGATTAGTGCTAAGGTCACGTCAGCCTCGCGCACGAAGGATCCATAAAACTCATCAGCTGCTGTCACAGTCAATTTTCAGCACAAAGCCAACTTGGATTATTCAGATATTTATGAGTGGATACATTTTGACAAGATTCCTGGACATCTGCTAATTGTTGGAAGTTGTCTTTAATGACGAGCATCCATGTTGGATTATTACGTAATTTCTTATTTGCTGAATATTTAGACAGGTGTTATGCCTTATGTGATTGTTTATGACGTGTAATGCATGCAGCTGTGCAAAAATGGCACATTTGGAGTAAAGTGGCTCCTGATTGCTTAATGGGGGTTTGGACACTGACCAGTGAACGTATTGTTTACAGTATGCCACAAGTGATTTCCCACCGCCTCGATAAATTGTAACATAAAGATAAATCCCCATACATTTTTGCCATCCATTCATTTATTTTCTTCTTATAAAGCCCATCCTGGCTGTCATAGGAAGTTTCCCCCCCTAACACAGCACTCACACTAGCACTTGGAAGATACCAGTGCACTGAGTCTACAAACAGATGGGATTAATGCAGGTGGCTCAACAATCAGTTTCTGTAAAACGTCTGTAATAGTTTAGCTTTCTTTCCTCGCTTGAACAGGATGGTATGAACTGAAGAGAGTGAGAATGAAGTGAGTTTGTTGTTTGTTTGAGATTAGATATCCATCTTTCTTTCTTTCTTTTTTACTGCAGGCAAATATTGTGCAACCAAGACTAAGTGAAGCATGATCATGCACTTTTAGTCCCACTGTTGCGTATTAAAAGCACAAAGGTAAACTGCAAGGCTCAACCTAAGAATAATTAGGTAGCATCAGTCTTTAGCTGAACCCTTGACAGAAGTGGATGAAAACAAATATGCCAGTCTTTTGGTCTTTGTTTAGGATTTGTTAGCAATAAGAAAAATATGCAATATCACCAAAATTGAATCCTTTAACAGAGTAGAAAATCAATTTAACCAAACTTTGCTGGAGCAGTTGCTTTGATCCTAATATAAAGGCTACTGTGCCTAACCTGAAGTTTAGACATTACATGGTGTCTTTTATTCCAATTCACCCCCTTCGGCTGCATTTATCCCCCTGTCAGGAGTTCATTAAATCCCCAGGCATACCATCTATTGTATGTGGAGAAAATTAGGACATTAATAAATGGCAGGCTTCTAATTAAAAGTATTTTCCGTCCTTTCATTCTTCTGTGTCTGAGTTATGCCCTCAGACTCTTATTAGGGGCCCTTGCTTTAAGTGCTTGGCAAGAATTGTAAACCCAAACCGAGCTACATGGTTACCATCAAGCATGAAAGAGCAGATGGCTAACCTTTTCAAATAGTATCAGGGGCCCAATCATTTACACACATTTCCTTTTAACGAAAGAAAATGATGCTTTCACTTTCGTTCCTCTCGCCTTTAATTGCGGCTCAATTTTCCACCCTCTCTGAGATGTTTACGCAAGCATGTAAACAAGGCTGACAAAGTTGGTAATGGTTGTATCTGAAGAAGGAAAGACAAACAGCAACAAATGGCAGCGCTCACAGCATGACAAAAAAAGCAATGCAAAATACAAGTAAACATAAACTACTCCAGAAAGCTTGTTTATAGAGTCGGTACTCGAGTTCCTCGAGGATATCCAAGGCCATATACAAACTAAGTTTGTTAATATTTTCCCAATTTTTCACGTAATCTACACCAGATAAGTCCTTATTTTAATCTTTTAATTTACACTGAGAGCCGAACACAAGGTTTTAACAGTCCCATGTTTATGCATTCAGATAAGCATTGTGGTATATCACTATCACACTCGGATTAATAAATTAGTCACTTCATTATTATGTTTACAGCTCAGAAAACCATCACACGCCTCACTTAACTTCACAACTGAATAGAACAAACACAAAGGAACGTGGGGACGTTTGGGGGCAGTGTAGTGTACTAATGTTTGCCTTTCAGTAACTGATAAACATTTAAAACTCAAGCAGTTCAGGCAAAATATTAACATAATTATTTCATCACCATTTTATATGCTGGTGTGGAATTTTTAATAGTTGTGTAACAGCCTATGGCACTAATGTGTTTGTCATTGATGTGACCTAAATTAATGAGATAAGAATAAATGGCACGGAGGCGATGTTGACAGCAGAAACGGTCATCGTGAGGAACTGGGATATTTATAGTTTTCAGGAAACACCCACCTGGAGAGCAAAACAAAGCTTCCCCGCTAAAAGCAACTGTACTTTTACCAGCTTTATAATGATGGATAGCTGTTAACAGTTGCCTCGAGGTGTTTTATATTGTTAGGCAATGACCCTACAATACTGCTACATACAAACAAATTCAAAAAGTTAGTTAAACTGTTAGCAAAGTGGACAAAACAGCTTACAAAAACCCGTTTTCTAATCCCAGACCAGCAGAGTAGCTAAACTGCACCAAATCAACTCAGGTTGTCAATGAAGAGTCATTAAAACTAACATGAGAAATAAGATAAGATTTATGTCATAAGCTATTACTATTTTGTTATTACTGTACTTTAACACTGATGGATCAGTATTAAATAGCAAGCTAGTGTTAGCTAATTAGCACCCAGGATTTCAGAAGTGAAAACAGATGTACCTGTTAGCAATATAAAAGCAGTGCTTGTCAACATGATTATGACTTAGTAAAAATCTGATTATCTCCATTAGCAGCCTTATTATGTACGTATCTGTTCAACTGCTTCTTAACACAAATATCTAAACAGCCAATCGCATGGCAGCAAATCCGTGCATTTACACATGTAGACATGTAAAAGGCGGCCTGATGAAGTTCAAACTGAGCATCACAAAAGGGGAGAAAGGTGATTTAAGAGATTTTGAATGTGCCATAGTTGTTGGTGCCACACAGGCTGCTCTGAGTATTTGAAAATCTGCTGATCCACTGGGATTTTCCCACACAACCACCTCTAGAGTTTACAGAGAATGATATGAAAAAGAGAAATATCCAGAGAGTGGCACATGACTGGGAAAGTCAGGGATGCCAGAAGTACGCAGAAGAACCTCTCTAGCTCATCTTGAAGCAGATGGGTTACTGCAGCATATAAAGATGACACTGCACGGCAATCCAACAGGTAACAACAGGGAACTGAGGCAACAGTTTACACAAGCACAGTGACATTGGGCAATAGATGATTGGTAATAGCCTAGCAGCTTTGGGTCCTGCCTCATACCACCGTTGTCTATTATATTTTAATTTTTTTTCAATTTCCTCACTTAAGATTTTGTGGATCTCCTGTTTAACTGGCCTCATTTGCTCCAATACCTGGAGCACACCTTGTAACGGTGTGCAGTTGTTCAAATTTTTCCAAATTTTCCTGCAAATCTGACAGCTTTTTTGCTCTCACCTTCTTTAGGACTGCACATTTTGCAATAATTTTACCCCTAAGGTATGCCTTAGCTGCATCCCATAAAATTGTAGGATTAACTGTTCCATTGTCATTGAGTTCTAAATATGTTTTTAACTCCTGTCCCATTTCTCTTTTAAACGAGTCATTATTTAACAGACTTGTGTTAAGCCTCCATAAGGTGTTTTTGGGGCTAGCTTTAAACCCAATCTTCACAGTTAGTCCCGAATGATCAGATAAATCTCTCTGTCCTATTATACAATCCTTCACTCTGTGGAGATCTTCACTAGGGCAATAGATGATTGGAAAAATGTTGTCTGATCTGAGTTTCAATTCCTGCTCCAACATTCGGATGTTAGCGTCAGAATTTGGCATAAACAACATGAAAGGATGGCACAGTGAACCCAATTTGATGGTTACACTTACCCAAAAACTCTCAAACTAGTTTCTTGATCATTACAAGTTCAGGCGAGTTCACTGTACTCAAATGACCTCCACAGTCACCAGGTCGAAATCCAACACAGCATGTTATAGACGTAGTGGAACACAAGATTCACATCATGGAAGTGCATTGACGCTATCATGTCAACATGGACGAAAATCTTTGAAGAATGTTTTCAGCACCTTGTTGAATATATGCTATAAAGACTTAAGGCAGTCAAGAAGGCAAACAGTGTCCCTAACAAAGTTGAATGGAAAGAAAGAACCAAAGAAAATCAGAGGAATGGAGAGAGGAAACTACTCAGAACAGAGCAGGGAAACAGGTACTAACTGCCACACAAGACAGCACAGTAAGATAAACAAGATGGAGGTAAAGGGATTGTGCAATTGTAGTGTGTGGTTTGAATAACCCCCAGTGTTGCTAGAGACTTCTGTAAAAAAAGATAAAGATGTGATTTTAGAAAACCTGGAAAGACTCAGGCTGAATCATCCCTGTTTGGAGTCGCTGCAGGCGTGTTTTCTCTGACAACCACAGTGTGGGTTTGCGGTTAATACAGGGGTCCATATAAAGCCTAGACTATGCTTAGCAGAAAAGTCACACAGATACACACATCTCAGTGCTTTCCTTCAACACACACACACACTGACCATCAACACATGTGCGCTCAGGCTTGTTTATGCAGAGCATTCCAGTGTGACGCCTCCGAGGCACATTAAAGAGCCCCCCCCAGCAGGCCAAGTGGTGCCCCCCCAGCACGCATCCGTTGGCCCAGGGAAGGGGGTCCTGTTTGCTTTATCAGGTTTGTTTTGATTCTACAGTCAGTATCCAATAGCCGTCCCAAGTGCTAAGCTCTGAGTTTGTTGTTGAACTGTATGCTTGTCCTTTTGAAGTGACGGGAAACCAGCCTAACTTCCACTGAGAAGCAGCGTCATCAGACTTTCGGTTACATTCGCAGGGCTCCAGCAGTGACAGCAGAGGTTTCCACACCTTTTGGAAGGCTCCCAGATTCTCACGTCGGATTTAAAATTTGTTAAAACGTGTATTTATTGATTTTTGATTTTGCAGGGATGTTAGATATTCCTGGAGCCACAAATTTAGCCAGTTAGAGAAATAAAGTGAAACCAGGCATGGCTTTCCTCCACTTGCATTTAACAGGACAATGATAACATAGTTAACGCATGTCAGATCTGCTTTCACAGCAGAAACGAGTTCATAAATTCTGAAGAAGCTATGAAAGCAAATACTGGCAAGAGAAGCTCAGGAAATATTTAAAAGATTAACATCTAAACTGCTGCAGGATAATGCAATCATTTATAGAACATTAACTATTTTACTAATACAATATCCCATGTTACCAAGTCTAGTGTGTGCTAATACTTAAAACTTATGTTTGCTAATATTATCATATTTCTGTCCAATTTTACTGAGTAGAGATTTTACAATTCAGAGCTTGTGCTTCTTCTGTAATGTGCTTTAGCGGTTCTCATTCAAAAATATTACAAGATGGCAAATTTGAAGCAAGAAGCAGTTCTGTTCGTTGTTATAGAACATATACGCGGTTTGTAGACACTTTGCTACTACCATGGCGGTACTGCCTGAATGGCATAGATTCAGCAAGGTGCTGGAAACATTTGGTAGAGATCTTGATTTACACGGTAGCTTCACACAGTTGCTGCAGAGTTGTTGGCTGAACATCCATGACGCAAATCTCCGGTTCCACCACATCCCAAAGGTGCTCTGCTGTAATGAGATCTGGTGACTGTGGAGGCTGTTTGAGTCCAGTGAACTTATTGTCATGTCAAGAAACTATTTTAGATGATTTGAGCTCACAAAATATTGAAAATATCCCCTCACGTCATTGCACCACCTCCACCAGCCTGAACGAATGTTAGAAGGCAGGATGCATCCATCCTTAAATGTGGCTGACACCAACTTTTGTTGACTGTAGAGAGAATTGGGGCAACATTTTTACAAATCTTTTATTGGTCAGCTTTGGCTAAGCTTGGCTAAGCTTAGCTGACAGTAGGGCTTCCTATGCTGCTGCAGCCCATCTCCTTGTATAACTTGGCTGGAACGAGTGGGTGTTTTTGAGTATTGGTATGGTATAGGTGTTTAAGATCATACTACAGCCTGTCCAGCACCAACAACCATGCCGCATTCAAAGTCATTTCAATCACCTTTCTTTCCCCATCCTGACACTCAGTTTGAACTCAATCAGGTCAGCTTGACCATGTCTACATGCCTAAACACACTGAGTTGCTGCAATTGTGCATTATTTACATATTTACAAGAGGTCGAACAGGTGTATCTGAGGGTAAGATAAAGAGTATTTTTTAATCTTAAAATAACCTGATATCAACTCACAATTTTTGTGAAACTAGTGCAAAAATGGGTGGTGGAACATGTGGACACCTGGCAGCCATTCCCCAGCCAGACATGTACTGTGACTCACTGAGACTCGTTTATCTACTTTATACATCCAGACATTCAGACTCAATAAAAATACAGACGTACACAATTATATTTGTCACCATCATCAGATTAACAGTAGTGCTGAATACGATGGTGGCGCAGTTAACTCAATTATCCCGGCGTGATTAGTCTAAATAACGTAAAGCTGTCATAGATGACTCACTTCAGGGGGGGGGAGGAAAGTCATTTAGAGATCAGGATGAATCTCCTTCGCCATTCCTTCGTCAACACATATTTCTAAACTACTTGTACCACCACAGGACATCCCTAGCTAAAAAAAAAGGCTGAGAGGTGGTTGAAGAGAACATCCTTCTCCCTTTTCTCCGCCTGTTAGGACGTATATCAGCTACGTCCACTAAGTGCCCATCAGGAAACACTTACCGACGTGTTGTCGTGTTCTCACATTTGCAAACATGTGTATCACAGAGTCAAGTGTGTAACCACTGTGCTTGAAGGGTTTTTTTTGCATCAAACAACAGAAAACAAAACAGAAACATGCAGCTTGTGATTCTTCTGACTGCCATTTCCTCAGATAAAGGAGGGGCCGAAGCAGCGGGGAAGATATATTTTTAGCTGGAGTGAATAACTGCCGAGTCACTCTGTGAACAACTCTGGCTAGAACAGAAAATAAAAAACGTGCAAAAAAAAGGCAGAAAGAGTAAAACTCATTGCAGAGTGCAAAAGTTAAACAGTGTTTAAGCCACAGAAATCACTTCCACATGGCTGACTCAAAGAGCCAAAACAAGACTGTGATTAATGATATTTACTGGCATACTGTCAGTGTGCTTGGAATATACAGTATTCACTGCAGTGGGCGACTGTATGCCCCAATACATACCACTGCTGACTCAACACGTGGAGGACATTCAGGCTCGTGTGTTGAGTGCCTCGACAGTGTGGTTGTTTAACATATTAGTTGAAAGCAGTGGTTGAAAAATTGGGAATATGTGACAATAGGATAAAATGAAAAGAGAGATGGGAAGGGGAGGTGGAGCCAACTTGAAACACATACCTGACATGACGGAAAGAAGGTGGTGCACCACAGGAAAATGCCGTCCCGGCGACATGGAGGGAGAGAACAAAAGAAATAAAAGAGTTAATGGAGAGAATAAGAGCTACATAATGAAGTTCACTATTTGCCTGTGAGAATGTGTGAATGTGCAGTCTCATGTGATGCATCAGGGTGGCATGTGTGAATGTGTGTGTCGGCGACGGCGCCAAACCCAGCTGTCGATCGTTGCCCTGGTGCTTCAGTCAAAATAAACCTCCAGCAAACCATAAATCACACATAATGTTTCTTTGAACTTCTACAATCTGCAAAGAAATCGTGCATTCTCTAACTATTAAACTTCAGCCTCTAGCCTGACCGAAGACTCTTAACATCCACCAGGTCAATTTCGCCCAGTCTAGATTTAGATTCATAATTATGGCTTCATTCCACCCATTAACCCTAACTCTAAACTGTCTCAGCCTTTTCTCTCTTTTCTCTCTAACTTTGCCTCTAAACCACTCAACCAGAGGTGTCCCCCTAATATACACCATTTCTCCCATGAATCATTACTCCCAAAGAACATTCATTAATTAGTCAAAGTCCACCAATCCGTCCATATTTATCTAATTCAGGGTTGTCATCAGGAGACACTTGATGAGCTGCCAAATGCTGAATAAATTAGAAGTACCAACAGAGGCAAAAACAGTTGTGTAGTGGTACACCTCAAACCCTCCTGACTCACGCCAAACATGATACTGAGTCAAGAGGATTGCACCCTGTTTGTAAATAGTAACAATCAGACTACTTATCGCTACTCTCTACAGACCTTTCAATACTTACTCGTGCACTTAAAACTGGCTGCATTTTAAAATGTCCAAACTGAACTGGATTCAAATACATTGCTCCAAAAAATATGCTTTTATTACAGCTGTAAACATTAAAAAACCTCCAATAACTCATGCCGCTCTTATCTGTTGTGCTTCACAGCATAATAGATAAAACACATGGCAAAGACAAAGAGATGCCATCTGTACAGGTGACACAGATTAATCAGAAGCTGAAAAGGAACCACAACTAGATTATTTGAGAGATTATTTTACAGTAAGTTTAAAATGTTTTTGGTGGAGATTTAAAGAAAAATGCTCAAAAAGCACAACAGATTTCAAGAAGTTTGTTTTGTTGTAGGTCCTTAAACGAAGCACGGCTTTAGATGCACTACTTCCACAACTTTTGAAATGCAACAAAGTGAACCACATTTAGATATTTATATGACGTTATCAGCAGTTTATTACCCTTGTAAGATGTCACAATGCTCATACATGTAAATATTCACATACATTCTCTTTGTTTGGCATCATTAGTTAACTTTCTCCTGATCCAAGCAGAGGGCAAATGTGCCACTGATTTAGGTAGAAAATGTGTTTCTATCTGAAAATTAGAGAACAAAAAGTCCTTTAACTTCATGCAAGACACACAAAGGAAAGGAGTAAGTCAGAAGAGATCAAATCATATCCCGGAGAAACCCCGAAGGGATCTTTATTTTAAATATCTCTGAACACAAGGGGGAGCTTTTGGCAGCTGAGCAGGAGAGAAGCTGCATGACTCACGAATCATCGGCCCCCGACAGATCTGACATAAGGAAATCGTATCTAAAATCTTCTCTGTTGTTTTTGTGAAACATCCACCACCTCATAAACAATGCTCCAGAGCACTTTACATGAGAGATTATCCATTAATCAGCATCATTGGCACTTTAATGGCCACTCCAACCCAAACTCTCCTCTCTGATTGATTTATAGGCAATAGCAGGAGAAAGTTATTCTTTAGTGAAGAGGCACTTTCTCACAGTGACGCGGTTCGACAGAGAGGAATTCACTGACAGTGATCTCAGCGTTTCCACCTGCAAATAATGACTGTAAACATCTTTTTGCATTTCTAAACAGCCCAAAATAATTGGCAGAGACTTCTCTCACGCTGCTTTTCAAGCCCTTTCTTTCCTCTTTGCCTCATGTTGTTCTTTCGACTCAGCTCCCTCTTTCAACTTCCTACGTGATGGATCGCTCTTGCTGCTATACATCAGTGATTCTGTCTGTCTTAATGAACAAGAGCAACATTGGCACAGAGTATGTGAGAGTCATTAAAGTACGATTACCATGGTGGAGTTCATCAAAGTCAGATTATTTCAGCGCAGATCATCAAAGTCTGAATCTTTACAGCTTTTTTCTTTTCTTTTTTTTTTACACTATAATATCTGGATCATCGAGGATCAGCCGAGGTCTGGACCTCCATTTAAAACTTCAAAAGGTCACGCAGAGGAACGAAGCCTGCAGCATCCAGTCTGCATTTCAACTGGCCAGAGGTGAAATAGTCACTGAGGGAGAAACGATACAAAGCTCAGGCCAGAACTTCAAACAACCTGACAAAAGCACCCGAGACCAGATGTGACATCGTAACACATTACCTGTGCTTTAGACCAAACTGAGTCGCAACAGCAAACACTGGAATGACACAAACACGGTGTGCGAAGCCGAGAAGCAGACATGTGACACACACCAAACACATGTGCTCAGGAAGAAGCAGATGGTGACAAAAAGCAAACCGTGCGTCTGATCTCCGATATCCAGAGTTCCCAAAATGCCACAGCTCCCCTTATGCAAGTACAGTGCATTTCTTTCATCTACAGCTCACATCAATGAGCATAACCTTAACCCTACTAACATCGACCAACACAGGTGGTGTCAAAGAGCAGCCAGGACCATCCTCTAAAAAGACTTGCTAAAAGCACTACCTTAAACAGAGGGTCAGTGAACCATTCAATACGACTTTAACAATTTGAATACTCTTCCTTAAAGTAAAACAAAAACAAAACAAAAACTGATTTGATCTATCAGATTCTTTCTCCTTTTTTTGAGTGAAAGTTTGAAATCTTGTTACCTCTCTTTGCCCTTTACGTAAGTCTCCAATTCGACACGGTTGCATATTTTATTAAGCTGTATTTCCTCTGGGCTTACCGCTGTCTGAGTCCGACTCATGGACGCAAACATATACACGCACAAAAGCGAGGACAGTCAAATATGACAGCTTTACTTGTTAGGAGAAAACAAACACAAAGATGTAAATATTTGTGCCTTTCTTTTTTTTTGCTCATTAATATTAGTATTGGGACCTAATATTAGGTTGTTCTGAGGATAAGGATTTGTGTATAAAAGAGATTTATAAAACTTAATCCACATTTAATAAATGAAATGGCTGTATAATTTTATTTGAAATATGCGCTATCAAAGGCCAACTGATAACAGACAGCTAACAGCACTCTGCTTTTTCTCTCTGCTGCTCAATACATGCTGTTGTCATTATGGCTACTTTAAGGGGAGGCTCTGGGGTGACTACACACACACGCACACACACACACACACACGACTCTTCTCCACTTTAACATGCACCTCAGTCCATCTGATGTGGATGAATTGCTACTTTTTACGTTGTAAAGTGATAAAGTGATTCCTAAAATTATGTTTTGGATGAATCGCTTTGTTGACTATAGAGTGAGGTTTTATTGGGGGGGGGGGTTGTAACAAAGGTTTTTCATGGGAGAAGAGATGAAAGCGATACACTGCAGAGGAGCCCCGTGGTTGCGGTGGTCCTGTGGCGACTGGCGTCCTGCACAGCCCGCTCACTGTAGCTCCTGTAACTTGATGATTATTAAATTCCACAAAGTGAATGAAGACGTTCTCTTGGGGTCTTTCGCTGTCGTGGCTGATATTTTAGGAACGTTTGCGTTATTCACGCTAATGTATGTTAAATTGACCTGCTGCGTCCACAATCAGCACACTGATTGTGATTTAAGGCTCTGAGTTAAATTTCTCTTTGCCTGATTGGAAATTGTCTCATAGCAGCTTTATCCACACATTTTGCTACTTTTGCCTCTTTTCCCTTTTCCACATCTCCTCCCCTTCTTTCGCTCTTGCACAACCTACATTGCTACATACAAAAGAATATACCGTACCCTGACATTAAACTTTACTGTGCCTGTGCTGACTGCGGAGCGAATTGATGAAGTGATAGATTCCTCTCTCCGTCTGAACAATAGGGATTGGCCAAAAGCCCGACACAGATCTTTATCACTTATCTCTTCCCTCTCCCCAGAGGGTTAAAACAACACAGATCAGCATGTGGTCTGTTTTTGTTCTGCAGTGTCCAGGTTAGACACAGCGGGGGATCTAGTGGTGAGCAGATCACTCAGATAACATTAGCCATTAGCTCATGGATGGTCAGTCATAACCTGTGAAGAGGAAAAAAAAAATCCCTTCGCTAACAGGAGCAAACATGTGTGCCTTGCAGAGCCTGCAGTCTATTAAAATAAAAAACACGAACAATAAATCGCTATCATCTTTTCCCGGCCCCCCGCGAGCATTGTATAAATAGGTGACCCTGCACAGCCCAACTTAGTGTTGGTAAGGTAATTAGACATAAAATGTGGGGGGAGGAGCGGACGACAAAAGAGAGAGTCTCTGTGAAACACACTGGTTTTATTACATAGTCTGTTAGGGGTGGAAAGAGGGCTGAAACTTGTGTTGAGTGAGCGTCTGGTTATTGATGCCTCGAGGACTCACCATGCTGGTACATTCAGTGAAAAAAGGACTGCACATGTGAAGTGCAGATGAATAACAGAAGCCTCTCTCCTTCTCAAAAACCCCTTTTTTCCCCATCCTACATCTCTGAATTGTCTATTTGTCACATTGCCCATATTCTCTTTCTTTTTTCCCCCATATCTCTACAATTGTTTTCTTCTGGACTTTTCCATTTTTCCATCTTCCCATATGCTTCTTGCTCAGAGTCAGCTGTCACTCTTATCACAGAGTAATGTGCTGGGTCACACATCTGGCATCCCCTGGCAGGGAAGTCCCCTGCCCAGCCTCCACCACCATCCCCAACATTTTTTTTAATGGGGCTGACTGGATCGAGATCTTTCGTTGGCCTTCGTTTGTGCCTCCTGAAAAAACAAAACTGATGCAGGACCAAAACAATGAGGGGAGGTCTGTCTTTCATCTCTGGGCCGAGCGGGGGTTCCACATGGTCCTGCTCACGGCCCCTCTCAGCACTAAACTGCACCACAGCATTTATCAATTATCAATTAATCAGCAGTAAATACGATTACCTCTGCTCACACGCTGATGACTGATGGGATTTCCAGAGAAATACATAAATAAATAAATAAACAAACATGGCTGTTCACAATGGATGTTATTGGTTTCTTTTTTCTTCCCTGACATCCCTTTCCTCTTATCAATCCAGCACCCCCCCTCCCCCAAGGAAAAAAAAACCTGGGCTGAATGAAAAAGAGCAACAAAGCAGTTTGTCTACTTGTTGTAACAATGCTAAGACCCAAATCTAAATGAGCCAGCGGAAGGCCACTAATCTCCCTATAGAGACACCCTGTGGGTCCAGCATAGCAGACTAGAATCACAGAGTGCCTCGACACATCGAAGCCTCGACATGGACCCACATATGCACAAGCTGCAGTATAATGCACTGAAATTCTCAAAGGCAAATTTCGATTTTTACCACAGTTGTTTGGATTGCATCTACAAACCCAATTCCTTGGGTGATTTCCTGCTGTCCCTCCAGTTAAAATGTAATTAAAAACAGAATACAATGATCTGCAAATCCCATAAACCTATATTTTACTTACAATAGAAATTAGAAAACAATTTTTTTTAAACTGCTAGATTTTATTATATCCTTGAAAATATTTACTCATTTTTAAAAGGATGGCAGAAACATGTCTCAGTTAAGTTGAGACATGGGTAACAAAAGGCTGGAAAACCAAGCGGCTTTAGAAGGAAATAACTGGAGGAATATTTGCAAATAATTAGGTTAATTTCTGACAGGTCAGTAACATGACTGGGTCTAAAAAGAGCACCTTAGAAAGGCGAAGAAGTGAAGACGGACAGAGGTTTCACTGATATGCAGAAAACTGAGTCTAAAATTGTGAAATAATTTCAGAGTAATGACTCCTCATCGTCTACAGTGTAGAGTATCATCAATAGAATCAGAAAATCTGAAGAAATCTCTGTGTGCAAGGGACAAGGCCCGTGATCTTCAGACATGGCTGCATGTTTACACAGGGTTAAAAACGGCCCTGATTCAATTTTTCTGAGAGATTTTGCTGCCATCAAGTTGAAAATGAGCTTTATCATTGCATTCTGTTTTGATTTACATTTTACACAGCATCACAACTTTTTCAGAACTGGGGTTCTCACACTATTTATGATTTTTATGCTCTAACCATAAAGCAGTCAGTATGTTTTACTGTATCACAAAGGGGTTAATAATTTTGTCAATCAGTCCTCTAAAACAGAAACATCTGAATTATGAACTGAACCAGTGTGGCTTTGATTACACTGCTTTAACCTTTCTCTGCTGTGGGTGTGTGCCTGTCAGTGTGCCGGTCTCGTGAGAAAGACTGTCTTTTAGCGTGAGCTAAAAAGTGTGTGTATTTATGCGTGTCTGTCATCATTCACCAACAAGCAGATAAAAACTGAAATGCTTAAAGGGCAGCCAAGCTCTCTAGATTTATATTTCGCAACATGAAGAAACAGAAATAAAAAAGACTGAAGGTACGAGAACAGCCAAACCTGGGCAGCTGACCATGAAACGGATTAAAGTAAAATATTATTGTGGACTGATGGACACGCAAGGATTCACAGTGACACGAGGAAGCACCTTAACTGCTGCTTTCCTTCATGTGGACAGCGGTTCCTTGAATTAGAGGGATTTGTTGCTCATTTGTCACAGACTGTATGTGCATGATTACCACTCCAACAGCTGGGTCCATTAGAGCTAAAGGCGATGTTTGCATCTTCCACCCAGTGTCGTCATCCACTCATCCTCACCTAACACGGCCCATCCCCATTCATTTATTTTCAGTGAGCATTTTAGGATTAGACTGGACAAGGTTGAATAAACAGCAGCATTTAAACACTGGGCAGAAAAATCAACATTCAAACATGTAGTCTCCTATAGAAGGAAAGGGAGGCCTCTAATTTTGAGTAATCCTGAAGGGCAGAGTGCTAGAAAGCATCTGCTTCCTGAAACAAGACAGATGTTAAACATCACTAAGAAACGTGATGTGGATCTAATACTGCATATTAAAGGATGCGCATGATATATAGGGCAGGATCTGGGCATGTCACTGTATCAAAAGTATATGGCATATACTTATTCAGAACATAAATGCATGTTACACTTACTGGTTCTTAAAGAAACTGATTGGTTCTGACTGCATCTGGGCTTCCCAAGAACGTCTGCTGGATGGAGGAAAACCAGTCGCTGTTGAGCAACTGCTCTGCAGTGACCTCCGCTTCACCTTTTCTTCTTTCATATTTCATTCTATAGTTCTCTTCTTTGACTTTTAAGAGCTTAAAGCAAAGAAGGGGATGCGTGCACTGGGGCCAGAGAAGACCATTAGGCTATCAAAAAGGTATTCTGTGGAGGGACAGCAGGAAGTTCTCAGCTAGATCAACCTTTGATCAAACTTTTAATTATTATAATCGCATGTAATTTCATGTAAGCAACAAAATATTTAGACTGCATGTTTAAAATGTCTTGTAATTTTTTTAACTGATTTTTACCACCCATACAGGAGAGAATGTTGCTGTGGTGTTAAACTCCCCGATACCAAACCAAACTGTTCATCTTCTGGTCCTTGGACCAGCATAACGATCGCTTTATATTCTGTCAATGGGTTGTGTGTGGTCAGTATTTTCTGCTGCTGTTGGTGGCACAGCACCAAACATTTTCTGCTGCTTCAGGCACCATACATATAGTAGCAGTCTGGTCAAAAACCACCTCATTTTTCTTTTCCACACTGGAACAAAAAAGGCCACAGTCACAAATCTCTTTCAGTGGCCCACAAGGGAAAAATTCTTGCACTTTCAAACACTCATGTAAATAAACGTGGACAGGGAAGCTGGGCTCCAAATTTCCAGTGGCAGCTTTTGATTTATTTTAAACTTTTACTGAAATTTACAGGGCATTTTTAGAAACTGTGTGACCGTGACAAACACGCAAAACATGCCCACAGATCTCCAGCACAAAAGCTCTCTAAACTCTCCAGATCTGTGTGAGCCATCCTTGCCTCCAGACACAGTCCACAGTGTGGATGCAGACTCCCTATAAAAACCCACTAAACCATTCCAATCTTTTATATTCCGTCCTCTACAATTACACATTTAGCTTACTGATCACTTCACTGCAAAGAGTTTGAGCTGAAGAGACTGTTTGCGGTACAAGAGCTGGTTTAGTCTCACAATAGGCCCTTCCTGCCTTGCCATAACAAACCTCTGGCTATTGTCTCTGTGTGGTGCCCAGTCAGATGTGTGTGCATTCGTGTGAGTACCTATGTGTATAAAAAAAAAAAGGAAAAGGGAAAAAAAGAAAGAAACATGCTGGGTGCACTGACCGAGAGAAATCAGCCATGTCGTGGCGCTGCGGCCCTCCGCTGCCACCCTGCCTTCGTGCCCTCAGGCTCGCTCAGGTTCCCAGGGACCCAATCAAAACCTAGAGACACCCAGCGACCTTCTAACCCCAGCTGTAAGCGCTCTGATTAAGACCTCATCAACACGATGTGGTCACTGCAGCTGCGTGCTCGTGCACACAAGCCCCGCTTTGTCCACCTTCAACGCACACACGTATGCGTGCAAAGCACAAGGGTGCACAACACACTGACCTACAATCACTGGGAGGTGCAGACTTAGTAACCTTTAACTTCTGTGACTACCTTTGTAATCTCCCCTCCTCCCTCTCTTGCTGTGTATGCATTTGATTGTGTGTGTGTTTGAGGACAGGGCAGTGAGGTGTGAGGAGCAGGAAATGAGCATCCAGATAACACTAAGCCCAGAATGATAGCCATTCAGCACAACAGCGTGTGTTAGCATTGTGCGTGTCTGCAGGACGGATGATGTCAGGTCAGTTGGACGGGACTAAGATGGCAGGAGGCAGGAAGAGTATAAGACCTGGTTTTCAAACAAGTGGATGCGACTTGAAAGTGCAGCTTAACCCCCTGCAATGCTCATCAGACTCTAAAGCCTTGCTTTTGTATTCCTGTGATAAAATTATCCTCATAAGGCAATGTGCTGGCATATAACTTCCACAGCTCTGAACCAGAAATCAAGAGAAATGGGGATGCAAGCAGCTACTACTTAAGTCTAGAAACTGAATCTCTGAAAACTACTCGGAAATAGCAAAGATAACTTCAGAAATCAAACACCCTCCTACTCAAAAGTGTTGTCTTAAACTTTTATTGCGAGCAGCGATCAACAAACTATGGGTCACATGTGCATGGGTGAAAGTCATGGTGAGGGATGAGGCTGTGGGAGTGGAATGAGGGTCAGCGTGATGCTCCAACCAAAACAAAAGTTGCTCCTCTGAGGATACTGCCAGCTATTCAGCACAAAGTATTCATAAATTTGCATCCTATTTCAGTTTGTGACTGGGACACCAAGTCTCCCAAGTCATATTCATGCAGACAGCAGATTGTGCAAGCACACATACTGGCACGCTTGCATCTCCACACACATGCAAACACACTCGATTTAATGAGAGTCCAAAAACCAAAGAGAAGGGAAAACAATGGAATATTTGAAAATTATCCCAGACTGCTGCTGGGGGTTCACAGCGGGAAGTGGTGCTGTAGTTTTATTAATTCTGACTGAATCTCATCCGCCGGGCCACCAAACCATCAGCACTTCCATTGGCTGTCCAGCA
Organism: Astatotilapia calliptera; assembly: GCF_964374335.1. Lineage (NCBI taxonomy): Eukaryota > Metazoa > Chordata > Actinopteri > Cichliformes > Cichlidae > Astatotilapia > Astatotilapia calliptera. The sequence goes on from NC_137423.1 coordinate 28,606,527, forward strand.
CAGAGACATCAGCTCTATAGACCCGCTCAGATGTTTTCATAAGGTTTGTCCTCACATTCCACTCGTGGACACAAACCTGATATCAAGGCGTGTGTGTTTACGCATTAAAATCACATTTAAATCATGAATTAAATCATGTAAATCGTGACTTCTTAACCTTTCAGAAATTAAATCCTAACAGAACTGGCTTATATTCAAGGTCTGATACTAAACACCAAATAAAATAGAGATCAGCAGGTGTCAAACTGTAGAACAGGCCTCAACCACTCACAGCATGGATGATATCACCCTATGACAGCTGGGATAGGTGTCATAGGCTGGGCTCCAGCTCAGGGTCCTCCAGCTCGACCCTGAATCGGATGAGCTGAAGAACATGGATGGTTGGATGGTTAACCTCTGATGACATGGGAAAAATATGGAATAAAACTAAGCTCATGAGAGGGAAAATAAACTGAACAATATTCATTTATACCATCAAGCTGGCCTTTATTTCACTAAAATTCAACCAAGATACGTTTTACTGCAGATGGAATAACTCAAAATTATGAGAACCACTGACATACGTAAAACAGGAAGTCTAAAATATAAAAAGGGTACAGAGGTCACCGTATGTAGCAGTGAGGGGGCCCTATAGGGGACTATTACCCCATACTCAGAGTGGGGGGAAAACGTTGTTCAGGTGGACCCTCCATGTGGATTATGATGTCATCGGGACATGGGCTTTTTCCCTGCCTGTTAGTAGCGTGACATTTCATTACCTGCTAACTTCATCTCATCTCATGTAACTCGAACACCAGTGCATACAATGATCCACAGCCAACCCCCCTGCAGGAAGACATTTACCTTTCACATCCACTGTCCATCTGTAAGTTTGGAGAAACAAACTACACGGTAAAAAGAAAAAAGCACTAAGAGATCATTTTCTAAAACAGGAACCATGTGCTGTTTGTTAGAAGACTCAAACAGTGGAAGAACTTTAATGGTGGCTGTGGAGAGGAGCAAGATGTTATCTGAGCTATTCACCGTAGCTAACATGACCAGACTGTGGAGCTTCATACTGTTATTTATAGGTCTTTTCCCTTCCAATACTAGGCAATAAATACAATTGATTATCCCATAACAGCTGAAGATGGTGATCGCCTAAAGGTTGGCTGAATGGGAAGCAAAGACTTGGACCAGAAAGATGAAAGAGAGGCTTTCTTCCCAAAATCAAAAGCTTCTATTTAATGGCCTGGGGTAGGACACTTATCAAACTTTCAAGAACCACCCAGTGGTGAATACAAAAAGCCACTGTAGCAGGACAAAATTTCTGATGTGCTTTCTGATGCATTTAACCCATGAATCACATATTTTGGGGATCAGTTTCACTTTCACATATGAGATTTCTGAGGAAAATAGGATTAATTTGCCATCGAATGCAAAAAAATACACAAAAATTAAACCTAAAAATTTGATGTACTTGAAAAACAGTAAATAGATTAGCCCATATATTTTATGTAAACCTTATTTCCCTAATTTCTACCCATGCTATGACATGAGTGACTGCTGACTCATGAAGCATGCTACAGAAAGGGCACTGAGCATTTGTATATGTGTGTGAGCAATAGTGCCTGTAGGAAATCAAATGTGTGTGTTAGGTAAGGTTGTATAATTCAGTTCTGCCACTAAAAACAGAGCAGACACAAACATTTATAATATCCCATGTGTTTAAGATGAACAGGATCTGTACACAGTTTAGACATCATTCCAGTCCCAGCATCATTCCCATAACAACAGTATAAAGCTAGAAGACCACAGAGGAAGATTAAGTATTGCCAGAAGTCTCTCTTAAGCCAATTGGGTCAATTCTGTTGCTCCTCGTAGGGGTGTTTGATTCTGTTTTTTGTCCCTTTCGTGTTTGTTTTGTACACATTGGCTCTGTGGTGAAGTTAGGCAAAGTTTAAAGCTCAAGGATGATCAATCACGGCGCTGGATACCATCGGTGCTAATGCTGACATGGCGTGAGAACATTGCTGCAGTAATCTCTCACCTTTGACCAGCAATTAGTGCATACACTCCCATGAGAGGCTTGGTAGATGACCGAACCGGCAACCCTCAGATAAGAGATGTGCTTATCCAATTTAGAGTTAAGAACTTTAAACTGGGGAAAATTTACATTTTCCCCAGTTTAAAGCACCAAACTTCACCAGAATTGGCCTGAGCTAAGGATTGAGGAGCTGATTGTTATGCTTGCATGCCTTTGGTTCCTCATTCATCAGACTAAAAAAAAATGTATTTACGGTTCATCGGTGAATTACAAATGCAAATTACACAGCTCTGCCTTACTTTCTATAAAACACACAAGGTTCTCACCATATGTTTTAGATGGTCTCAACACATTCAAGCAATTTGAGCTAAACCAGAGTCAATCAGTGTGTTTCTGCTTCTGCAGTGCCACTGGATGACTGAGCTGCCCTCTCTTAAATTGGCTGTGGACATGTTGAAGTGGATGGAAATAAAACCACAGATATACACTGGGCATTTTTGGCATCTAGATTTCAATGATGGAGATAAAATATCAAAACGCTAAAAGCAAACTGTAAACGTAACTGAGACATGAGGTTTCAATAGCAGCTCATTACCTGGCCAGAACCACAGACTACCAAAGGACTTCCATCTGAAACAGAAAGAGCGTGTTTCTACCAAACCCTATCGCATACAGACATCTCCACCGATCTCCAAAACACGTCTCATCTAACACAGCAGCCAAAGCTCCACATCATCACATCCAAGTGAAGTGCGTCTTCTAAAGTCAGCCGGTCTTTGGAAGGTGAGCCCTTGCTAATGCATGTATGCTGGTGTGGCTGATGTTGAGAGGGAACTACAAGGACTGGTTTGTAGGAACACGTCAACAGGATGGCGACAACAGCTCATCAAGCTTGTGAGGTTACTTAAAAGCTAACTAAGTTTAAAACCACACACTTCCAATATTTCCCAGCAAACCATCTGACGTGTCGGGAAATGGGAGGAAACAGTGAGCCTGCTTCTGTCTGATTCAACAAATAACACCTGTCAAGTTCCTTTATAAACATATTCATCTGGTCGAAAACTTATATCGAAATGAAGAGTTACAGTGTTGTGCAGAGATGTGTATTTTAGGCAATAAGGCACTGCAACAAAGAGCTAGCCCAATGCTCCCATATCATTTCTGAACTGTGTTTTGCACTCAATAAGCCTCATTTGGCTGCTCCACTATTCACAAGGCGCTGCCTGTAGATGCATCTACAGCTGTATTTGTATTTCTTCTTAAGTTAAGGATATCTGTGATTTTCTTTTTTAAATTACAGGTTAAACAAAGGTTATGTTGTACGATTAAAGATGCCTATTGACAGACCAGGTTTCAGTCACCAAGCTAACCTTGGACATGTGCAGAATGTTGATAGTGGAAATGCTAGACAAAGGATGTTGAATACAGAGTTGGCAGGCAGGACGAAAAGAGAAAGACCACAGGTAAGATTCATGGTTGTAGTGACAGAGGACGTGCAGAGGGCTGGTGTAACAGGAGGATGCTAGGAAGAGTGAGATGGAGGCAGATGTTCTGCTGTGCAATCCCCTAAAGAAGACGACACTAAGCTAACCTTATCTGCTTCCACTAACATGTTTCTAAACCTCCATGAAATTTAGAAAACACTCCCTTGTGCCCTGTCTGGCAGCTGGACTGTAACGAGATTAAACTAATCCATCACACGACTGGCTCTATTCGGACCAATCGGTGTCCATGGAGGAGCTAATGAGGCGCATGGCCCTGGTTTAAACTGTATAGTGATAGATGCCGCATTCAATCACCTTCTCCTTTTTGAAAGTGACTGCCGTTTTCCAAACAGCTTTCCAAACAAGCGCTCCTCAGATGTTTCTGTGTAATGAACCATCTGGCTCGGCAGGTTACGTTCCCTCTTGGTGGTAAATCCGCTGCCTGTTTTCCATCTAAGAAAACATAGGTTCGTTACTCGATAGCATCGCAATAAATCAGCACATTTGGACTGCATAATGATTCTCGTTCTATGCCAAATGCATGGGAACTATCCTTAGGCCAACATCTGTGATAAGAAAACATCAAATACATCAACAGAATCAAAGAACTATAATAAAGATAACCAAAGAACTATCAGGACAAGGACTTTACCCTCAAGAAGGAATACGTTCTGACCCAACTCTCCATCTCCCTGCTAATAATTACATGCACATTTTCCTACCATCTTTATGCAAATAGTCTTTATCTCAAAAGTCAATTTCCTGCCAACCAGGAAACGCTCGTCTGCTGAGAGATTTGACTTTTACTGTGCAAGGGAGCCAAGACAGGAGGTAATTAGCCTAACTTGCTGAAAAGGAAAGATAGAGACACGAGTTTGACGATATGACTAACAGACTGTGAAGCCATTTACATTCCCTTGTTTTGTCCTGCTTCAGGAGTTTAACCCAACTCAGATTGGAGCTTCTTGAAAAATAACACTTTTATTACACCCTTTAAAACTCTCATTACTCTAGCAAAGAGACTACAGAGGGTGCCAGCTGAGACAGAAGGCGCCCACTTCAGCAGCTGGTCCCCAGAGCTTGCAGGACTTCAACTGGGGGTCATCCTACAGCATAGGGCCAAATGCTACAAGCCCTGCACCAAAAGTCATGAGGGAGTACAAACATGCGTGCACATCTGTACGCTCCACTCTCATTTCAGCCTTGTTTTCTCACACACGCACGCACGCACATAGTAGTACACATGCAGTCTAATTAGTCACACCTGCCATCCAGTGCCGCCCTGAACTGAGACCAGACCATAAAGGAAAAGCGTATATGACACAAATTATAATATGAGCTAATGACCCCCGCAGTTTAAATTTCATGGTAAATAAACAACTCGTCCAACTCTGTGCACCTTTCTGTAGCATAATGGGGATTTTCTGCCTCGAGCTCCATGAAAGATTAATGGGCAGCACATCAGCTATTTCGGACATTCGGAAAACAAACCTCTTAATTGTGCTGCTCAGATAGTTTTCCTGTTTGATTGCTGTGTTTTCAGTGGGGTGTTTCATTCATAGGTGTGGGAGCGCTGGTTTGAAGGTGTTGTTTGCATTCATGCGTGCAGACACACTTTCAGATCATCAGCAACAGACAGCAGTAGCTGCAGTTCCCATGTTTTGACTTGCACAGCAATAGCAGCTCGCTCTCTTTTTACCCCCCGTTGCCATCTGTGTTGAGATCCCACGAGGAGTTCGACCCAATCTCTCTTCATCTTCCTCATTCGTGACCTCTGACATGCCATGCGACCTCTCGGTGTCTCTCTGGGGTTGTTCTCCGTGGACCCTGACCGGTTCTTCATCACTTATCACCCATCAGGAAGCCCAGCTTGTTTGATACAGAACAGCTTGGGCTTGCCCAGTCGGGCAGCTCTTTGGGAAAATATAAAGATGGAGTGAAGGGTGTGTTGTGTTGCCTTGTGTTTTCCTTGATTTACCAAACTTTTACCTGGAATAATCTACTGCTCTTACAACAAGTCCTGAGGTTGAACAAAGAGAAACTGGGCCTCAACATACTCAATAGCAGTGGTCATTTAAGGCAAGAAATGACTAAACTTCCATCAGTTCGAACTAGGGCTGCCACGATTAGTCGACTAGTCACGATTATGTCGACTATTAAAATCGTCGACGACTAATTTAATAGTCGACGCATCGTTTGAAGCTTTGTAAGATCACAAAGGACGCAGGAATGAGTAGTAGGATTTAAGGGTGTAATAACGGACTGAAACAGAAGATGGCAGCACTGCATGTACAAGGATGCCAGCTGCCGTTAAACCCCGAAGAAGAAGAAGCTGTGTCCCAGAATTCATAGCGCAGCCCAGCGCAGTTGTCAACAATGGCGGCAGCTAGTTAGTTTTAACTTTACTCTTATTATTCTTTCTGGGTCACAAAATAAACGTTTAACATATTTTCAGCCGAGAATGTAGCTGTGTAAACCTCAAATATCTGCTCAGTTTATCAAGACACCACATATTTTCAAAAGCTCTCCGACGTTTTCGGAGACGTCTGTTACCCACTAGCTCGTTAGCTAGGCGGGGGCAAGGCTAACTAGAGCCGTGAGAACACCGGACTCCCGGCAAATCGTTTTCAAACCCACCACTGTCTTTCGCTACTCAGGTTAAACATGATGTATAAGTCACTTAGATAACTTAAAATGTTATTGTTTGGCTTTCTTTAGTATTTTATTTGTTCCTGAGTAAATCGGTTTGGCTGAGATTAAAGTTATAGTTTTTGCACAGCTAAATAAACTTCAAGCAGACAGCTGATCATCAGAAGTTTGAGACGCTGGATAATATACTCCGGTGTCCTGTTATATTTTAGAAAGCAAGGAGTTTATTAAACTTCACCGAAACAATCTGCAAATTTCATTAAAAATTAATAAACTACCATCTTGTCTTTATTTTTAGTTAGCACAAACACTTCAAGCTGTAAGCTAATGATAGTTATATAAGACCAGATGCTGCTGGTGCAATAAGCTGTACGTCCAATGGATGATGATCTGATTAGTCGACTAATCGCAAAAATAATCGGTGACTAGTCGACTATCAAAATAATCGTTTGTGGCAGCCCTAGTTCGAACACAACTACACCTTTAGTGTAAACTCTCTCTGTAATCCGCTTATATAAGAGAGTCAAAGCGTCTACTTTTCACTCAGTCACGCTACACCAGCTAGGCGTTGGCCATCACTGATCTCACGCTCTACTAAAGTCTCCTCACAAGAGGGTCAGCTGGCCCGATGAGGGGGAAACGTCTTATTCTGTCAAACAAGGCTGAGTGTTATCGGTAGATTGCATCAGTACTTGTCACAGAAGAGAGAGTGTAGCAACGTTATGCTTCTATTTCTCAATGGCGGCGGTCAAGCCAAAGCGTTGTTTCGAGTGCCGCTTCTATCTGATTATGTTCGTGACTGGGGTAATTTGTGTTGCCCAAAAGAAAACTAGTATTTCCACTTTGGCTGTTGAACTTTTCATTGAGGCCAACTCAACACGAGCCAATAAAGACAGACACAGAGGCGCAACAGTCATACAAAAAGAAAAGAAGAATGAGCTCTAAGCCTTAAGATTTAAGTGATCATAAAGGATCATGATCTACATTATGTTCCCATTAAAAAGGACTTGGAATGACAGCCTTTCATTTATATCCTGCTAACCCAGTAAGTGAGGTCTTATAAACATTGCACTATCGGGATCCAACCTCTCATTTCTTCACACTTTTATGCATAAAACCCACACATGAATCTCTCGCAGCGTATGAACACCTTGCCTGCCTGTGTGGCGGCTCCCTGGAGCCAGATGTGGGGTCAAGTTATTGAGAAGATGATGCGAACTGGCAGCCATCTGTCATCACACCATAATATCGCAGTTTCCTTCGCTCAAGAAATACAAGTGGCGTATTTTTGTTTGGCTATTCGCCACAGAGCGGACGCATTCCTCTTTCCTAGCATCAAGCGCTAGCTTGTCAAAGGCAAGGGCAAGAAATGGAAGAGGTTAAAGCTCCCAGAAGACCTGAGGATAATGGGACATCCACAAGCACAGACGCAGATGAGGACAGATAGAGGGCAGCGTGGACACCAGGTGAAGATGGAGGGGAGAGGGGGGAAGATGGGGAAAGGGTCAGGATCAGGGTGAAGGCAGGAGAGAGCAGGAGGCCCAATGGGAGTTAAAGCAAGGTAAGGGTTGAGCCAGGAGCAGAGAGCACGAGGGGGCCCTTTGGTGGAGGGAGAGAAAAGGGTGAAGGGGTTGGCACACTTCAGACAGTATAAGGGAGCTATTGGGGCAGAGGGCCACATACTCCTACCAGTACTTCAAACACATTCCACCATGCCTGCAGAAACATCACAATCTGAATGCTTGAAAACTCCTACAAACAGGACAATGCACAAAAAAATCCCCTGAAAGCTTAAAAATCACAGAGGTACTGATACTGCATGAAAAACTGAAAAAAAATCCCTAATAAACGACTTCATACTGTGCATATAATACACTGATGTAAGAGTCCAGAACAAAACGTGGGAAGATTCTGTGAGCCAAAAAAGATGTCACACACAGTCTGTATTTATAAATCATCTATTAAAAGCACTCGTACACATTTTCCTTTTTGGCAGCTGACAGATTCATTTGAAGTCCCATCTGGAGCAGGAGGAGTGTTTACACACAAACATCTGCCCATCGAACAGAAAGTACACAGATCTAACCTCGCAGCCAAGCCAGCCGGCACACACCACTTCTGTTCATTAATACAGAGAAAATGTAAACTGCGGTCCTATAGACAGTGACGGAAACGGAGCAGAGTCCTTAAACGAATGGCTTTTAAATCCTTTTTTTTAGCCCCTCGCAAATGACAAACATATGGCAAAGACAAACATGCACATGCGGACAAAGACACCATGCAAAAACACACACGGGGCTACACGGACGCAGGACAACACACACAAACAAAGCAAAAAACAACAAATACAGAGAGTGAGAGCTGTTTGTGTGTGGCACACAGACGTTTTCATAGTGTGTGCGTCTGTGTGTTTGTTTGTGCACTTGTATTACTCATGCTGTAGAGACATAAATCTGTTTATGTAATCTCAATAATTTGACTTTGGTTTTGCTGACAAGGATCAAGTTGCAATACTATAAATCCTTATAATTCAGGGTGAAGATCTGGCTTAAGGTTACAGGGAGGGTTGGGTCAAGCCAGGAAGTGAGTGCAATGTCCTCCAGAGTCACACAAAAAGGACTCTGTTCGTGTCCGTGTGCATTCTTATACTTTACGCGTCCACAGATAAATGTGTTTTTTTAGGCTCTGCTGGAGCTGGAAGAGCTGGAACTAATGACAGTTCTAATCACAGCGATAGGGATCAGCGAGCGACTGCATGCCGAACACCCTCTGTACAATTTACTGCAACGTGCCAATGATTTGGGATTTCCTTAGAAAACTTTTGTTTTGTGGTCCGATCATTGATCAGTATCCTGTCAGTCGTATAAAAAAAAAAAAACAAGGAAAAGACAAGCCTGACAAATTGCATACCTTACGCAATGCCAGTATATTCCGTGATATTGCTAGACAGAAATTGCAGGTGTCTCTTGTTTAAATTCCCTTGCCTGACTATGCTAGCTGGGGAATTCTAGCATTTCTACCGGAGATGTAAATCTCTAAAAAACACAAATACTTAGTTTCATTTTGGAAAGTCATTTTCTTCAACTTTTTGGTAGTACAGTTTGAGCAAGTAAACTTTAAACTGTTTGTACTAGGGCAGGTGTGTAAGGCCAACAGGCCTGAATTAGAAATAAATTAGTAATAAAAGACATTTAAACGACAAATCTACTGTTTTTTCCCAAATATTTCACAATAATAGAAATATCTTCCTCATTTCTAGTTGGATCCGCAGTAAAAAAAAACAAAATCAAATCAAAAATGTTTTTATAGTTACAGTACCTTTTACTTTTATAACGTAACACTTATTTCAGCCCAAATACTCGTACTGACAGATTTCTTTCACTTACTAGAGCATCATTTCTTCACTATCAGCTTATCCCAGCTGTGACAGGGCTGTGAGGAAACAGTGCTAGCCACCTCAAAACTGTGCTGCTCCAGACCTAAAGTTCCACAGTGTGAAAAATAAAAAGAACTTCATAGATTTTTTAAAAAAAATACTGTAAACCTTTAAACATGGGGTCTACGGGGACTGACTTACATTTGGGTCTCAAGTGGCCATTCAAGGAACTGCAGTTTTCTATATTTTCATGCTGGCACTATTTTTTTCATTAGCATAATCTGATTGTTGGTTTGGAGATGGACAAGTGCAATTTGATTTGGCTTACAGACAATACTTATATCCAGATCTAAATAAGTCATGATTTGGTATAAAAAAAGAAACAGAATATCTAACAGAATGCTTTTTTAATGTAAAACTTCAGAAACCCCTCATATCCCTCCTCTCTCTGTATCCAGGGGACTACAGCGGCTTTTTGCAGAATCAGAATTTTTAAAAAAACATCCTCATGGTTTATTTTCTCATTGAGAATATTCTGTCACAGTGGGTGACACAGTGGGGAAGATTCCTGAGGTTTTAAATGGAATTTGGAAAAAAGGGAATTGTTGATGCGGGACTTCATAAAATTTGGGACTACAAACCACACTGAGTGACATTTCAGTGATTTTTCCACTGGCTCTCCTTCTAAACAATGACAGCAAAGTCCTGTCAGCACTGAGGTTATTTGAAGAACCGAGTTTTTGATATCTAACCATCAATTTGAATGACAAAGTTAATCTGCATTCATCCTCTGCTGTTCCACCACCGTCCCAGTTCATTTGCATCCCGTCTATGAAATTTACATCTGACTGTTTGAGATTTCACATTGTTGTCCCATTTTAAAATGTCAGTGAATCTGATCTGTGAACTGTCCAATGGAACCAGCCTCGAGGCTCAATGTGTGTGTGTGTTTGTGTGTGAGAAGGCAAAGAGAAGCAGAGCAACACAAACCTCCCCGAGGGAAGTGAAGCATTTAGAGCTACATTGGAGGGAGGCGATGCCCGGCCACACACAGACTGAGCCCACATTCCGCCTAAGCAGAACAATTATTCCCATAATGGGCAAGTTTAACTTTATTAGAAGTCGTGCGGTCAGCAGCACGGTACCGAGCCAACAACAATGACAGTGACATTAAACTGCCTGAGAGGTTATCCTGCTTCAACATCTGACCTTCAAATCCTCCACAGCCTGTCCCAGTGTAACATAACCAGCTCGGCACTTTTTCAGATGAGTGGTTCAGACAAGAATAGCTTGTGCGACTGTGTGTGTGTGTGTGTGCATGTTTAAGGTTATGGTCACATACAAATGTGCTTTTGTATATGAGGACTATAGTGAGCCTAAAATATGCAGAGTTCCTTCCAGTGGCTTTGTTTCACGGGTCCTTGATAAGCCAGAGTTTGTTATCTGTCTGGCTGTCAGCCTGAATGTTTATCCATTTGTCTGAAAAAGAAGAAGAAGAAGAAGAAGAAGAAAATCTGGAAAAGGTGACTCTGTCCTTCCCACCTTACACCCACTGACATCCGTTGAATGTTAATGTGGGCAGAAGGCTTAGCATACCTGTCTCTATATGATGAACGAGAGGCCTGTGAGACAATGACAGCAGATGAGTTGAGGATCCAGTCCCAGAGCTCGGCTGGGACGGCTGGGTGTTTTTAGGGAGGGGACGATGGGAATGCGAGTAACTCGGGCTCACAGTTAACCTGACACCGCCATCACCAGACCAGCGGGACAATAACGGGCCAAAGCATTCCACACTTTTCTAAACATGGCCTTCACTCCTCTGGTGCAAGACACTGCAGAGCTTTAATGCTCCTGAAAGCGATCTCTGTGCCACATTTACTCCTTTGCTGGCTGCTCTCTTTGTCTTTTTCCGGGTTGTCCGTACAAAAAAAGAAAAAACCAAAAAAAAACTCTGCAGCTTCCACTTAGCACGAGCAACCAATCAATCAGGAAGCAGTACACCCCAACAGGTCTGATAAGAACGTGATGGATGCTAAACACAAAACCTGGATTTACCATGCATAGGGGTATCACAGAGACAAATTACCATAACACAGCTCCTTTAAATGCCCTGAGAAGATTGTAGCTGTCTATTTTTCCACTCTGTAACTGCTTTGAACTTTTTTTTGCTGACTGCTCGACTATAAGGGGTTAGCACAACACAACAAAAGAGACCAAAATGTCAAAGAAATAAATATTTGACTTAATTAGACTATAAACATCTGCTCTCAATTTCATACCCCAAATTCGGCGTCCAAAGCCGATCTTGATTCCCTGAGATATTTTCTCATTAGCGGTTCACAGACAGACAAATATAGAGTGAGAATTTTAATGAAAACTTGAATTAGTTCTGCCTTAAACCCCAAACACAGGAGGCTAGATGCCCTACAAGCTCGGTATGATGAGGCTCTTTGCGACTGCACGGAAAATCTATTAGTGCATTTAGCTCAACTGGAGTATTGCTGGTGTTTATACAGTGCACCACTGTACACTCTTCAAGGACACTCGCTTATTCCCCCACATTTCCCACTTATCTCTCTTGCACACACACACACACATGGGTCACTGTGAAGGACATCCAGCATTCCCAACATTCCCATTGGTGCCTGGCATCAGTGAAGACTTGCCAGATCCTCTCTTTGCAGACCCCTCCAACACCTACGGCCCCACATTCACCACAGGCTGATGCTTCCTTCAAAGGGTTACCATCATGTGGATGGGCCTTGTTTCTCTTTGCCCAGTTCATTCATTTGAATTAGCTGCACGCAAACAGAAGATACTGTAGCAATAACAATCGTACTCTACAACAGGACCAGGTTTTGGTCCTATTTGCTGACCTATTTATAAAAATCAACAATGAAAAGCCAGATGTTTGTTCATTTCTACACAGAACTGTCATGGTGGAAGGAGAAGAATGTGAAACACATCCTAAAAAGTACCATTTCAGCAGGTTGATGCAGTAATTCCTCAGTTTTTATATCTAATTTAAAAATCTGCTTAATGACTTTTCACAGTTACTGCTTCAACTAATCAATAATTATAATTTTTAATATAGAAAACCAAAATAAAATGCTTTGTCTATGAAAGAAGTTCAGGTACAGAACTTCACAAAGCAAAAAACAAGCAGAAGTAATGTTTGCCATTTTTCTTTCCAAAAGTTCCCAGCAGAGTTCCGAACTGATCCTAAGATTATTTTAAACAACTTTTTTGAGCTCTAATTTTTTTATTATTAGTTATAAACTTTGGTGTCATTCGAGCAGTGACTGTCTATCCGTTTATTCAGTACAAAACAGCCCCACAAGCAGCAGGAGTCTCAGACTGTTTGGAAAGTGCTCAGCTATGAAGTATATTTTTCTTCTTCTTCTGGCAGGGCAAGTTCTCATTAGCATAACTCAAATATAGCATATTCAGACTGAGAAAACATTGGATATACAAGATTTGCTGAATGATGTGTTGGCAGGATGAGAGAAAAAGGGAAATAAATTTGAAAAATGTCTTCATAAGCCTCTTAGGCTTTAAGTGTTGATGAACTGTTGATGTGTGAGCTTCCCCCTCAGCGGGGCATCTCCTTCCTATATCTGCTGTCTTTTTTTGGTCCTTTATGAATGCTTCAACAATGCCATCCACTCCCCACACCTGTCGAGGGTCACGACCCCCCCCGATTCCTCTCATGATTGGCCTCCTCGGTCTCTGGACAAGCTGCCTTCATTTCAGACCTTTGTTTATCCATACATCCTACTGATGCATCTATTACCAGCCATCTCTGGTGATGATCTCCTTCTCATCTCCATGTCTGGATTGGTTCATCAGGGTGCTAACTTTACACCAGCTGTACATCATGCTCCTGCCTGCCGTCTGACAGTAGTAAGACACATGGTTACTGAAAGCCTAAATTTAAAACTGCTGCTCTGATGCCCAGAGCAAGTGGCTTCATTAAAAACTATCAGAGGAATTTCGAGAGGGCTACTTAGTGTGCTAATAGGATAACACCACAGTGTCTGGTGACACATGTGGGCTATAAGGGGCGAAAGAGAGACCATGTTCAAGGGATGTGTGGACACAAAATACCCTGGGGAGCAATAGAATGATAGTCGTAGAGAAAATGAGTGGAAAAAAGAGATGCTTGCTAAGACACTAAGGTCTGTTGGGGTCAGAGGATGGAGTAAGTGAATGGAAAAGAACAAACCCTGCTCTCTAAATAGTAAATGTGGATTAAAGTGAAAATCAAATCATCTTCAGTATTTGGTTTAAACTCGCCTGGGGCATCTACTGGTTGTGGTTTTTCTGCAAAGAACGGCACAATTTCATTCTGTACTTCCACAAATATTAAAAACATCTCTTTTTACAGATGACCATAACCTGTCATTATTTGCCTTTTCAACCCTATTAAGCAACCACAGACATTTTTGAATATTATCTTTCTATCTGCAGACGGACTGAGTAAGAAAGTGGCAGACGGGACGAGTCGGGGGAATGATGGAGAAAAGGCGAGGAAGCAGTAAAGAGAGAGGAAAGCTGGAAGGAGGAGTGGAAGGAAAGATCAAATCAGGTCAGATTATGGTTAACGGCACATTGAGGATCATGTTCAACAGCGGTCTTTGACTTTTACTGTCCCCCCCTTTTACACCCCTGTCACCAACGCAGGCAATGCAGCAAATGGCTTTGACATCTGTATTCCCACTTAGAGGACAGCGGAGCAGCAGAGAGGAGATGAGAGTAGAGGCGAAACAGAACAAAGGAGAGATTGGCAACGTAAAGCATAAAACAACAAAGCGAACAGGCAGGAGATCAGTTACAAAACAACCCCTTAATACAGCCAATGAGAATCCCACCTCTCCCCATCTGGTTGCAGGTGTGTGCGGAGTCAAGTTAATGTGCTGGCAAAATCATTACAACATTATACAGTTAAAGTCCTCTGCAGTGGAAACATCTTGACTGAATCATGACCAAAAAGGAAAGAAAAAAAAGTCCAAAGCAGCAATCAAATGACAACTGAGATCCTGTGGATTGAAAGTGACAGCAGTGGTTTGGCTAAATCTCACTCTGCCTCAGCCAGTCAAGCAAAGGGTTTGAAAAACCAACAAAAACCGAGGCTGAAGGAGGACTGACTCTTAAAGTGGGATTAGGCTCGAGATCGGTTTAACCCTCGATATAAAAGCATTAAAAAAAAGCTGTTAAAAGCATGAGAATGTGGTCAGAGCAGGAAGATTTTTGTAGAGACATGATGTTCAGTTATGTTAATTACAGCAGATACTGAAAACCAAAAGAGATTGGGTTTGTTTTTTTTATTAACTATCGAAGATAAAAACAAAAATTTTAAAAAAAATGGTGGTATACTACAAAATGAAAACATCAAGTCCATAATTTTACATGCTGGGATATCAATGATTTACTGGAAATGCTTTGAGGTAAATTTTGTTATTAACTGGAAAATACGCTAACAGCTTGTCACTCTGTAAAACTGTCATGAAAACAGTCGGCCTCACGGTGGTAAACTAAGGCCTGAAACACTGAAAAACCAACACATTTAACACATCAGATTATTTTAGATTTCTCTCAACTCGGAAATACGATAATCTGACAATGACTTCTGGATATCTGACTTCCTGTTGCACATGTAAGCACAGTGAACACAGGGGTCGCACGTGTTTCTACAGGACTTTTAATCATTAGTTATTATAAATCTCTGGCGCTCATCCACAGCGTATATTTGCCCTGTCTCTCTCCCCTCACCCCCAACTGGTCGTGGCACATGGCTTTCCCTCCCTGAGCCTGGTTCTGCCGCTTTCTTCCTGTTTAAAGGGAGTTTCTCCTTTCTGCTGTCACTAGATGTTTGCTCAAAGGCAGTCATGTAATTGTTGGGGGTTTCTCTGTGTTATTGTAGGGTCTTTAGCATACAATACAAAACACCTTGAGGTGATTGTTGTTGTGATTTGGCACTATAAAAATAAAACTAAATTGAACTATATTCATGCTGTGTGTATTATTGTTGCCAAACTGCTGTTTGTGTTTAGCAGCTTATGAAGACTTTAGTTCTTCATCCTGTTATAGTGCATTCCCACAGGGGGCACCTTCTTCAAGCAACACACACACACACAAAAAAAACCCCACCCATGAGCTACAAATTGTGTTCGGTCTGTATGTTTACCATTATCACTAACTTAGTTTGGTGTAATAGTGTGCTAACATCTGCAAATTTGCACTACACAGACAAAACAGCTGCACCAAATTTTGTGAAAAGACATCCAATAGTTGTTGAGACGTTTTACTCAAAGCCACAAACTTCTCGGTGGCATGAAGAAAACTGGAAGATCACCAAAGTCATTAGGATCCAGCAGGTGATCCGACAGTTACTGAATAATTGTAGTCCGGTCCACACAGCTAAGATAGCACAAACACAATTCATGGGTTTTGGTTGCCTTTGCACTCTTCTGACAGCAATACACCATAATCTACGTCATGTCTTATGTTCCAGACATTTAAAATGATATTCTAGACATCTCCCATTCTTACTCAATTGAGGAGGCCCTGCTGTTCATTATAACAGCCAGCTGCAGGTTCTTTTGTCGAGGGTGCAAGTTACTGAAGCTTTCCCTGGAGCTGTCTGCAGTGTGTGAGCATGCCTCCATAGGCAGAGGTAGAGACATACTATGCACACATGGGCTGCACTTGAAGACACCCCCCCACCAAAAAAAGCACCTAATTGGAGACAGGAACATCAGCATACCTTAAGTGTGCACATATGTCCGTTTATGTCAGCGTGTGTAAGAGACGTGAATGAAAAACAATGAAGACTTTTTAAAAATTCACTTTGAAGAAGAACCCTGCTCAGCCTGTCTGCCCAATGTCCCTTTGGTGTTACTGCAACACCATACCACAAAGCACAAAAGTGACACCGCAGTACACAAGACTAAAGAGCCCAATACCACATGTACAATCACAACCAGGAGGAGAGAAGGGCATCGTGTGGGTCTCCAGCATGAAGGATTTTTTTTGTGAATTCAAACATATAAAATATCAGAATTAGCTGAAGAGGAGATCGAGGGACAAACGATGGCTGGGATGAGGGGAAAGGGAACAAATGATAGTTTCACTTCATGTCCCTCAAGGGAAAAATAGGAAAACTGGGATTGGGAGAGACGGCATTCTCCTGCTTCTTTCTATGGCTCCTGCTTGATGGTTAATGCCTCTTTGTTTTGTCACTGTGTTTTTGAGTGTGTCCTGGAGTAGAGTAGAGCTGAAAATCCATCAAGGGTTTGTTGGATCGTATCCAAAATCTACGTGTTTCCATCAAACGCACATATGGCAACATGGCTTTGCGTGTATGTGTATCTGTTTTTATTGGCACGTAAGCCCTGCCTTTGTGTACATATCCATATACCTGTGCATGTGGGCCCCTGCGTCGAAACATATTTGTTTGCTCTCTGGAACCAGGTTCAATGTTCTCCTCGGGGGCCCTTTTGTTTCATGTCATGAGGATCCAAAAACAGTTTGGCTAACTCAATTCAGCTCCAACTTCAACATCAACCACAGCCGAGTCCAGTAACTGTGCCAGAGGCAGGATACTGGACTGAGGGGGCCAGGTCAGTGTGTGGGAGACTGAGTGAATGATGACTGATGGTTGGCAGACCCACATAACCCAACAGACAGAAAGACTGACAGATAGATGCATGGACAACTTCAGGACCAAATGCCAAGTCATCTGATCTGTTTTGTTAGGAAAGGCTCCCTTGACCACCCTCGAGCAGCCTGATCAGATCCGTCGTGGAACCCTGACAGCCCTCCAAGTTCTTCCTCTCCTCCTCCTTCACCCCTCCACCCTATAGAGACAAACAACCCTTATCTTCATCCGTCTTCTTGCATGGATGTCTGCACAGTAAAGGTGGTAGATTCAGGCCAAAAGCTGAGAGGTGATTGGCTTCAAGTCTCCTTTACATGTCTTTTAGGTGTTTTGAACTGTGAGCTCCACTTCTAACTAAAATCTCAGCGCTAAGAAGAACTTATAGGGACCAGCTCCCTCCTGGTAAAACAAAACAAGTAATGTTTAAATTAGACCTGGCTTCCTTTAAACTCTTTACTCCATGAAAGTCTGCGGGAGTAACACTTGAAGCTCTTCTCTGAACTGAGCAGTTTCTGTCACATTTCAGGCCTCCTTATAGAACAGAATGTCTGGGTGTACATCAGACGTCATTAAGGGTGGTCTCTGTGTAGCTACCTTCGGAAACTATTCTAATGGTTGTCAAACCACAGCTTTGATACATACTAAGGTGACAAAACTCATTTATGTCACTTAGGGTACTGGGGAGGTTGTCAAATGTTGTCTTTATGGGGAAAAGAGTTCAGATATAGATTTCACATACAATTTTGTGATATCTGTTATATTTATGCATTTTTCAGACATTCATCTGTCAGAAACTTTAAACATTTACAAACATGTTATAACTGTAGTTTCTTCTCCCCTAATTTAAACACTCCCCCCACCCAGAGCCATGGTGAGAGAGGTTTGCAGGGGTGCTGATGATGGCGTTTAGCTCCCAGAGATAACACCGGGTGTTTTTAGTGGAGGTAGATTAAAAGGTGGAGGAGTGACCGAGCATCCTGTTTGCCCTTGTTTAGGTTTTGAAGCTTACTGAAGGAGAGATTGTGGGGCTCCACTGTTACTAAAAGGTGAAGAGGTTGCAAGGTTAGAGGCTAAGGATTATTACTGGACGCAAGATCCCGGATAAACTAAACCCCTGATGTGTGCCGGGGCCAGCAGCGAATTTCGATAACTGAACCTAAGACTGTGTTCAGTTCAATTTAGGTTATTAGATCCCCAAAGTCTGGCTTCTATTAATATTAAAAGATAAGATCTTGGTGTGGCGTGTGATCTGTGTGAAGAGCCTGTCAGCGGCACAGACTATTTACAGATATGGGCCCAGTTAAAATGACAGGACGGACGCAGGGCCAAAATAGAAGTGAGCTGGCAACAACAGCTGTCTTTGTGTCTCAATGTGCTAAATATACGTGACAATTATTCCAAGACAGCATACAATGACAGGTTTCACATTTCCCCGTTTTCTAACTTTCCTCCTCCGTTAAGTATAAACTCTTCTTTCTTTTTTTTTCAAAGAAATTCAACCTCTCTCTCCTGATGAATGGCACAATCCACAATGGCTCCACTCGGTGACACTAAATCAGGTTAAAAAAGATAACAAGCACAGATGTTTGTAAGATTTTTTTTTCTTTTTACTCTGTCCTAATCCCGTTAGACACAAATACACATAAATTCAGTGAAAAACCTGACATGTCCCGGTGGAGAGGCCTTATTTTGAAATGTTAGGCCTACTGTCATGTCTAGGCCATGACCCAGGGGAAAACATGAAAGGCAATCGGCCAGTTTGGAGAGGCCAGCATTAATGAAGTAGTCAAAGAGCAGGGGAGAAACAAGAGGAAAGACACAGCATTACATGCTAAAGGCTGACCCCACTTTACTGAGGTCCTGCAGAGAGGAGGGGGAAAGAGGCGAGAGGAGGCAGATGGGGAAGAGGCAGTAAAGTGAAGAACAGGAGGAGAGACACCACAAAGGAAACTCCCAACATGAGGATAATGTTTGAAAAATACAGATAATAGATGGAGTATTATGCTGAAATATTCCTGGGAGGGAACCGGGGAGCGAAAAAGATGAGGTGAAGTAGGAAAAACAAAGATGTTAGGAGGTGAAATAGTCAGACGTGGAGAAAATGGGGAGAAACGGGGCAGCGGGGAGGCTTGCATCTGTGCCCCATTCAGACTTTATCTGTTTGTATGGAGAGCACATAAAACTTTGACACCCTCCTACCCCCAGCATGTCCTGCAGCCAGTCACCCTCCCTCTGCGTTTTTCTGCACGTGGACTATTCCTCTCTCTCTCACACATACACACAAACAAGCATTCAGAGGTGCACTGAGGAAAAAACCTTGTACAGGAAAGACAAGCATCAGTGCACAATAGAGGAGGACACAGAGACAGACTGAATGAATGTTAACGCAGTTTAAAGGGTCGGGCAAGATGACGGGCTGTCCAGCTGATCTGCCACGTGAGAGACGCTCGTCAGGTCTGTCTGATTTGATCAAACCTGTTGCTCCGAATAAATAAATGAGAGCTCCATGGCGCCAGGAAATCTGTCTCCAAGAAACCAGCTTGTTAAAAAGAGTCAGTCACATTCCTGTTTCCCGAATGAGCCAGGTACACTAGTTGTTCAAAACTTGGGTCTGACAAAAGAAAAATAGAATAGCATTGGGGTTTTCTGGAAATTACAGTAGGTTGGCTCTTCACAGGAGAATGACAGCACCAAAAATGGTATTGTGTTTTTTTTCTATTCATACAACCTCAAGAGAAAGCAACCAGAAAAGGAAAATAGGGTGCTTGGCTGTGAGTGCATCTTAAGGCTTCCACCAGCAAGGTGAAACAGATTTGGATGAGTTAACAGGCAGACAAGGCCTCACTAACAAGCGACAGATCAGAGCTCGCTACGGCAGCCGACTAAACGCGATTTAGAAACTGAAAATGTGTCAGAGGTGTGACTTTAGAGCACAGCAGCTGTACCTGCAGTCAGCTGGTTTTCACTGGTTAGGCTTGTATTAGCTTTCATCAGAACCATTTTTAAAAATCTAATAAATTCCACTGTTCTTCTGTAAAAACACACACCCAGACAAAAACCCACAAGCTAGAAATCCTACCTCCCATCTCCAGCCTCATACCATAACATCTTAATTTTCCTCGCTCATTTGAACAACCGCAGTTTTTTCTCATCTGTGCCAGCTTTTTTTCTTTTTTCCCCTCCTCCCCCTTCTTAGACAATAACACCGCATGTCAAGCCAATTCTTCCAATTAAAAGTACACTAGAGAATCGCTTTTCGCTGGTGGTTTGGCTCCGACGCTCAGCGCGTTTTATGATGAGCGGCTTGAATTGGGTCAGATCTCCTTACTGGCTCATTGCGCGTTATAAACAAAAGATCCAGTTTGAGCGGTTATAGATGTGTATACATTCGCTTTTGGTTTAAAAACAGCCGATCTGTGCTCCGAGTGTAAAAGGAATCATATGTAGCTCCAGGCAGGGCAGGCAATGCTGCATGCCAAGAGAGTGTTGCAGTAACACCATATTTGCTAATTGGTAAAGGACAGAGAGCAATTTAAAGTGACAGAAAGACTTTGGTTTCATTTGTCTACTTCACATCTTAAATCCCATTCATGGGAATCACATTGCACACATTAGTCTCTCTGGCGCTTCCTCGGGCCGCTGTCTCGTTCTCCCCGTTCTCTCCACTCATCCCAGTCTTTGTCCTTGTTCCAGATCACACATCAGAACCACATGAAAGCGAGAAAACACTCAGAGTAAATAAACAGAACTAAAGTGGAGACTGCTCAGTCCCTAGTGTGAATCCCCGGCTTTAAGGAGTATCAGCAGCAAGCAAAAGAGTGACAGTGAAAAAAACAAACAAACTTGAGCATGCATCTGTGCTGTTTTGTGGTTCTATGTTTAAATGGGTTGCGAGCCTCTTCCTATTGATGTGCATTGATGCTGCAACCCTAGAAACAAAATACTGTGAGACAAAAATGAGCAAACAGGCTGATTGGATCCTTTTTACATACATCCGATGCTCCGTCTGTGTAAACACTATGTGGGAAGAAGAGCGGCATTTGCATGCTAAATACTGAGAGGGAAAAGTAGGAAAAGCAAGTAAGAGAAACAAAATTTGGATGCAGGCAGGGAGAAAATGAGAGGAAAGAGATGGTAGACCTGATAGATTGTCCACATGTTCAAGTCAGATATTCCATGTGTAACCCAAGCTGACTGGACATCTGTGATATACTCTCCTGGCTCCCAAAATGCACTCAGGACTCGTTTATGATTCCTGAGTGGAACAGCAAATATGCAGATAAGAAGTCCCTGCAGAGGCTGGCAATGGAGATGGGCTGTCGGGTGGTATGCAGAAATGTGGGGAACACACACGCAAGGTGAGCCCACACATATAGACACGCGCACAAAACAAGCATACGCTCGCACACAAGCTTGCTCAGTATGTAAAAAACAGATGGAACGCTGATAAAAAGTTTCAACATGTGCAATATATTGTGCTATTCCAAGTTTCTCCATTTCCTCCTTCCTCGCCCCCTCCCACCCCACCTCCACCTGTGCCTCCATCCGGAACAAGCAGTTAGAGAGTGAGCAGCAGCAGCAACAGCATTCTTGATACAAATCAAGTGTTTCAATTTAATAGCAACAAATCAAGTGTGTGTGTGTTTGTGTGCACATAAACACATGTTTAGCTCCAATTATCACATTGCTTCACCCTGAGGCCTGCTGGAAAAACATTCACCCAAAATCGGTGACCCCCACGTACAGACATACAGCTTGAACACGCACAGGCTTCTGCCCAAGCTTGGCTGGCGATCAGATCTATTTACGGGGTCATTTTTGGTACGCCGGGTTGGCGTACGACTGCGCGCGAAATCCTCAAATCAGTGAAGAGAAACCTCAGAGAGATAAATGACTCGATCGGCGGGACAGGCCATTTCACATAGAGTGATGCTAATCGTTTAACTGCAGCCACTGAGGCTTAGTCTTAAGCCCTGCATGTGTTACATATGGTTGTAAACATGAGAGCAGAATGACTGCGAGTTTTGCTTGGCTAACTTTTGCCATTATTTTTTTTTTCAACCAACCCTAAAAAATAAAACCCCAGCTCGTATTGTTCATCTTATTAGAAATGCAATCATTCAGTCAGCAGATTATAGCCTTTAACAGCTACTGCTCCTCTTCACCAGTAGCTATAATACAAGACAACCTTGGCCTGTACCTTCAGGGACTCCCCACTTTTCCCGTGAAAGTCCCCCTGCATCTCCTCATCGTCTGTTTACAGCATGTGTGATAACAAGCTCCATTCCCCCGCCTCACTTCTGGCTGAACTCTGGGTTAATGTATACACTGACTGACCCACTGTGGATGTACAGCAGCCTCAGACCAACCAGATCGTGAGCTAAATATAAACTCCTGAAATCATAAATATTGAGCAGAATGATGGGGGAGGGGCTGCACGTAGGAAACAGAGACATGGGGAGGGATGTGGGGAAATAACAGACAGAAGGACATATTTGGAGAGGTCAAACGGAGAGAAAGAGCGAGAGCAGACCTGAGACAAGTAAATAAACCGCTGCTCAAAGTGGGGGTGTTAAGTTGTTGAGAGCTATACTGCACTCCCTGCTATGACAGAATAACATGCACCAGTGGTGCCGAGGGCCCGTTCAAAGGTTTCAAGCCCAGTTTTATGAGCTCAGCTCATTAAAGAGGTGCCGGGAGAGTGGCGAGTCCATCCAGGGGCTTTTACACTGAGCAGGAGCACGTTTGCCACAGCGAGACCATCTGGATCACCAGTGCTCTTCTTCACATCTCCAACAGCCATTCTGTGACTCCCAAAGAGAGATATACCCTGACTGTTATTACCAGTCTGCATCTGGAAGGATAAACAGTATCCTCTGCACCATCCCTGCATATCTGCTTGTCTGGGTTCATGTCCAGAGATGCTAACTGCCCAATAAATCCAGGTGTGTTTGCACGGGTGTCGTCCCGCAGCTGGGGTCAGCCTTGTTACATTCCTGACAGATTAACTGAGCTGTAAAAATGCAGAAGGGCTGATATGGGATATTCATTTCTGTCGATCTTTATTCTTTAATAGAGGATAAGAGTGACACTATCATTCCAATGAAAACACACTTCAAAAGACATCACCATGAGGTGTTTCGGATCTTTGTGAATACAGAGAAATAATTAACACAAATCAATTAAATTAATATAAAACAGGTTCATACTATAACACAGAAAGGGGCCGTTTTCATCATCACGGTGCTGTCAGCCAGCAGGAGCCCACATGGTGGTGTTAAAGAGTTTTTTTGCTCCCCCATTAAAAGGCTATTCACCTTGTCACCTGCCACTTGTGATAATTAAAGAAAACACGATAATAGTTTCCACATTTGGCACTGCGTGTCTGCTCTGCACCACTCTGCAAGTTCCTGCAACTGCTAATTGCAAAGCCATACTTGCTTGTCCTGAAAATATGGACTCCCTGAAGAAAAATGTATTTTTTTCCCATTACTGATTATTATGAAAGAAAATATGAGACAAAATGTCCCAAACACATCTTAAAATACCAGAATATCTAATATAGATAAACTAGAAATACTCAATAGCTATAATAAGTGCTGTTTTCCATTTAAAGTAATCTTCTAAAGGCCATCTGCTGAGTTTCCAGCCAAAGAAACACCATGGATACTTCTGTGGTGATGCTCCTAAATCAATCCAGGGCTAAAGAAATGAATTACATCCCTGTGGTTTAACACAACATTTGATGCTTTTGATGCACGCTGGTCTGCTGCAAACAATGGCTGTTTTCAAATCATGCCCATCAGACAAAGCATTACTGTGTGAAAAGCAGCACATCAGATGTTCTTCAAAGTCTAGCTGTACTTTGATGCCATGTGCATTTGAAATGATTGATATTTTACTCTATATTCCCCACGGAATTGATTTAACTTGATGTTAAAAGATGTTTAAGTAAAGCAATTTTAAAATAGCTTGTTGATTCAGTTCACAATGTACAATAAACCTCAAAAATGCAGAATTTTATTTTTAATTCAGTGTCCATCTGTGGTAAAAACAAACATCTAATTTATGTTTGTGTCGGGGTTGTGTTCAAAACTGATTCTTTTATTTAATGCCCTCGCACCACTGCTTTGCCGCGCTTGAGAAACCGCTCTCAGCTCTCTTACTTGTCTAGAAAAACACATAAATATAAACATGTCCTTAAATAGCTGTTGCTCATTAGCCGGCTCCAGCTATTTATTGGGCTGACAACATTCAAAACAGGTGATATTCCCCCTACTAGCCAAGAGGTGACGATGCTTAAATATGTACACATGGATGCAAAGTTCTTTAAATAAGCCAGAATCTGTGCTTCCTCCTTTAACTGCTTCACATCATTTCCTGCTTTTAATGGCCTCGGTCAATTCTGACAGATAATATGATAACATGCCAGCAGATAATTGCATCCAGAAACCTTTATTGTGAATCGGGACTACGATCCCAGGGCGGATCGCTGCGTTCAGACAGTTCTTCGTTCTCCTGGGGTCCGCGTGGGCCTTGCCGCCTGGCCGGCCTGTGTCCAGCCAGGAAGAATGTTGGCCCCGCTGTTAAACGTTGTGGTTTCACAAAGCTAACTTTAATAAAAAGAGCTGCTGAGAGACAGAGAGGGGAGACGTGTGGACGTTTTCTCTGTGGTTATGTAGTGCGAGTGTGTGTTTGCGTGTGTGTGTGTGTGTGTGTGCTAATCAATGGTCAGGAGGGCTGATACATGGATAAAAATGTCCACACCTGGAGTGGATTCCACCAGCTGTGCTTCAGTTCATCCTCAGTCTGACTTTAATGCAAATGCTTTGGTGAACATGAACACATGAACATCTCATATAGAGACGAGTTGTCTCTTCACTTCACTGACACCATCCTGGTTTAGCCACATAACAGATGAAGCACTGGCACTCACCCTGGCTTACCAAGATCGCTGTAACAAGATCATAAAAGACCAAAAGTTATGTAAAGAAGACGTAAACTGAGAGTTCTCAAACTGTACTTTTGTAAAACACACACATTCAACTGTGGGAATAATACATTTACCTCATGACTTCCTTCTTGCATTGCTGATTGGAGTCGGCCACACAGCACCAGACTTCACACAGCTTCCCTTTAAAAAAGGTTTCCTACAAGTTTTTCACATGTGCAAAAGTCCTCCCTGTAACCCGTTACAATGTATAAATTCAGCAATTTCCCCTTGTAACTTTTAACGGTGCAGCCCATTTCACTAAATTACTTGTTTGACAGTGGCTACCAGTTAAAGGGCTTTGATCTAGAAACACCTCTTGAACTCAATCGCTGCACTCAGCGCATGACTTCAGCAATGCAGACGTAGCCATCGCCAAAGTAAATATCTCCAGCTATCTAAGAAGCAGCATTCCCCTTTCCTCCTACAAATAAACTGAGAACACTTAAGCCTTCCAAGATCATCTTCCAAATAAGAAAAAATTAAGATACATCACTTATTTTTATTCCTCCTCTTAACGACACGTCAGCCGAAGCAAAAAAGTAACTTGAGGACGAAATGCTGTGGAGCTGCTGTCCATATGAAAATGATGTCTGTAGTCTTTTGGGATGTAGTCCTAAATGCAAAGCAGGCTGTCGGACAGCACAGGAGGGAAGAGGGAAACATTCTACTTCCTTTCAAATAAAAGACCACCACACAGCGGTGTCTTACTGAAATATTATTTTCAAATAATTACATTCAGTAAATAGCTTACTGTAAATCGATTTAGCTCGTATGTTCACCTCATGAAGAAGTACAGTGTGTGAAGTAAAACAGGTGCAAAGAGAAAAAAATAGGTCAGCTGGATGTAGAACATATTTTTATTCTGCACTACAACTTTGCCTGGATCAGAAGAAGATTTATGCTGGAAAAAAGACGCTGCGGTCCAACTGATATCTGCAAGTATGAGTATGCGTGCACAGACACTTAACTCCGTGTGCCAGCAGGACAGAGATGATTTTGTCTCCTGAAAATTGTCAATTTTACCCCTCTCCCCTGTGGCATCAGGTTATTACTTGTTGCCACAGGGGAGAGGATATTGATGCCATATGATACCTAAAGCAATGTATTCAGTCACCTCAAGACATAATAAACCGTGTACCTGCAGACATCAAAATAAACACAAGTACTAGAAATACACGGGTGCAAGTACAAACATGAAGTCAAAGGACTCACAATCGTGCACAAAGAGCTGGTTATGTGCTCTGGTCCAGCATTTCAATGCCGTCCCAGCCCAAAGCTACAGTGTAACAAATCTAAAACATGGCGTACAAAAACAAAATTTCCTGCTGTTATTGTTTTAAAGTGGTAATAAATTAAACTTATATGTGTTCTTCTGTGGCAATACATTGCATAGGTAGCAGCAAGCTTCCTGTCTGATTTATTATGGCTTTTAAACAAAATGCAGCCTGAAGGGAGGGGTGATTGCTGGCCCCGCTTTGGGTCTCCATCTCCCAAAAGACTTTTCTCCACCCCCGCCTCCAGGTGGTAGAGCACGATGCTGGGCAATGAGTGCATTCAGCTGCCCTTAAGTGAGAGTGAGAGGCCGATCCCATGCCGGGATGTTTAACGCCAACAGACTCCTGGAGGGTTTCACACAAGAAGTAGTGCATTTCTCAAGCGATTAAACATCACCCTGCTGCAGAAGGCGTCAAGAGTATATATATGTAGGACTTCTGTTGGTATCGGCACATGTTAAATACATCAACGTGAGAATGCTATGCACAAACACTCGAATATAGGGGGCCCAGTGCTCCCATTTAGTGTGCTAATGACCTCTTCTTATCTCATGGAATCTAATCTGACTGCACAACCAGGGGTTTGACCTCGTGGCATCACATACAAGAACACCACAGACTCTCACAGATGCATTAGGCACACTGAAGGTGCTCAGTCCTCACGTATAGCAGAAAACAAGCATAGCACACATAAAACAACATATTTTTAACACCCATTCATTCAGCAGAGCCATCGCTGGTTGCTGACTCAGGTTTATTTATAGTCATTTTCAGGCTGGTACTCGCCAAAGTGCTGGCAGACTTTGTGCCCCCTACTAAGTATCAGACCTGTTAAACAGCTTTTAAGTGCAATTTGCTTAGATGACAATACACTCCTTCCTCGCAGGACACATGCTGTCCCCACATGATTCGAATTAGTCGGGGCACCTTAGAGGTGTTGTGCTCATGTGTAAGTAATGAACGCCTGTGTACGCGAATGTTTGTGTACGTCTGTGTGCATGTGCTGCTTGAGTGTGCGTTGAGGGTGTAGGCGGGTGTTAATTGCAAACACCTGAAGCTCGTAAGCAGAGCTGCATTTAGTGACAGTTTGACTTAACAACGGCTGGCCGTGCTGTATCTGTGAGCACACAGAGGAGGCCCAGTGCTGCTGCCTTTAGGAGGACGCTGGAGGTAAATGTCCCTGAAGTGAAAGCCTGAGGGACATTACCATTTACAGTTAGTGGGTCTGCTGGCCTTCACAATACTTTACTACTTTTTTTTTTCCATTAGAGGAACATCTTTCAACTAAAAAGTGTCAACCAAGAGTTCTGCATCATTCTTTCCAACGCTGCTGCAGAGCTGCTGCCCCCTGTTGGGCTCCTGGCCTCATGCTTAGTGAAAGGTGAGCACCCTGATGTGGAGGGCATGGGCACGGACTTAATGGCAGAAATACCACTCATGCAGTGTGGTAGTTTGTGTCTCACACGCATACAAGCAGAAATACCTTGGCCTGTGATCCTGTTGGTAAGAGAATCAAATTTCAAGCGGTGAGAGTTGGAACCAAAGGGGAGAAGATGGTCTTATCTTACAGTGTCGCGTTGAGAGAGAGAGGAGCCCCCCCCGCCCTTCCTGTCGGCCCCTCAAAGGCTCTGAGACGAACTCAGACTTGCACGACACACGCAGCATAGGACCACGTGTGACCACGACATGAAGCCCAAACCCTCGTCCAAGGACGCAAACAAATACGCGATACTTTTCATAAAAACGTGCAAAAAGAAGAAGAAAATAAAGCATTTATTTTCTGGAAATCCCTCCTTAGAAATAAACACATTTTTATAGAGAAATGTTAACAAGTCTGTGTTGAGCAATCAAATCGCTGAGACGTGGAAAAAAATAGATGTCCACAAGCATTCTATTGCATCAAAGCTGCAATAAACAAAATAGCCTTTTGTTTCGACAAAAACAAACCACCACATCTAGAGAGGACTTTAAATAGACTCCTGAAGAGCTGTTATGGATCGTATCAGTGCCAAAACCACTCGATTACGCAGTGGTTTACGGGATTTATAGGAAAATGAGGGGCAACGTGTGACACAATAATAAGATCTAATGGAGTAAAAACACCTCGTCTGCATTTCTGTGTGTGCTGCATATCTCTTATTTAAAAGTGCTTGGAGTGGAACTGCATTCAATAAATTTATAAATAATAAACCTAAAACCTAAATTTGCAGTATTAGTATCTCCTCTAACCCAGCAGGCAGCACCAACAAGCTTTTCTCAGCAGAGCACGCTTCTGGATGGAAAGCACAAAGTGTTGAAAGCGGGCCAGAAATTCCACTTGTGAATGCTTTCACCTGTTCTTATTGTTGCACAGCTATTCACACCCAGAAACACTGAGAAAGAAAAGAACAACAACAACAACAAAAAGAAGAACCATGCAAGGCAGTTTCCCAAATCTGCAATAAGCACCTTGAAAACTCTACTTCTGGCTTTACCTCTTTACACAGGAAAGCAAGAAAAGAAAGTGTGTCCAAGCAGGAACTGTGGCCAGATTCCACTTGAGTTTAAAAAAAAAGAAAAACAAAAAAACAAAACTGGAATGTCATGAATGCCAACTTCAACACACTCACACATCCTGTTGCTGCTAGCCAAAAGATTTCTGTCAATAAAGAACAGTTTCCCCTTTAAAAGCTCAGCCCAAATGCTCCGTGTAAACCAGCACTGAGCAGCAGCGTACTCCAGCTGATGTTTATGCATCACTCTTGGCACGCAAGTTGCGCCAAACTGCAGTGTAATTAGAAATCAAAGAAATACCTTATATCTTTCTTTAATTCAGAGGGATACTGGGGGAGTGTGTGTGTGTGTGTGTGTGTGTGTGTGTGTGTGTGTGTGTGTGTGTGTGTGTGTGTGTGTGTGTGTGTGTGTGTGTGTGTGTGTGTGTGTGTATCATGATGTGGATCACACCCTGTTCCCCACACCAGGAACTATCACTGGCCCTGTAATGAACACCACACGCCAAACGTGGCCAATCTTGGCACAGGACTGCTCCATCTATTAAAGTGGCATAAGGCCGAAAGGCTCAGGGATGGACATCCCAGTCCCACTGATCTGTCCCACTGATCTGCTGAGTGTTGAGCTCTGCGGGCCCTACCCCAGGCTTTAGGGGGCTGTAACCCTCCACATGCGCACACACATACACACAGACATAGAGTCCGAGGGGGGCTGCCAAAAGCTTTTGCGAGCTCAGTCGTTAACGTTTACCTGAGAGTGGAGGGTTTTAGTGTTTTGCTTATGTGTTTTGGTAGGTGGCATTTAAGGTACAGACACACAGGTACCTGGAGGACAGGAGCACTCTTGGCCAACATCCCTCGCTGGCCGCACTTTTGGCGTCAGAGCCACCACTTTCTGCAAAGAAAGAGCAAATTCCAGTACGTTATAAATATGCATGAATGCACTCAGTTGCAAAATAGTACCGTTACACTAACTCTAACAGTTCCTTGAGAATGAGATTTCAGTTTAATTTAAATGGGAATAAATTGGGATTAAGAGAACAAAATAATGTTCTCAAGATATCTAAGTAACAGTTATGAGATCATGATCTTTCTGCTATTATATGCAGCTCCAAATGAGAAGAGTTTGCTTAATTTCTTTTCCATGTGATAACATTTTAGTTTGGTGTCTATCATCAACGGTTATGTCACCCCATAAAGCGCCGCAACCGCAAACTAATTGGCCAGCTGCATGTTGCCTTTCAATTCCTAACACTGTGCATTAACTGATTTTGGGGTGGTGGTGGGGAGGCAATTAGGGTACAACTGCCAACGATTGCCAAGTCTGCCTGCGCACACTACACATGTTCTGCGTTATTGCGCAAAGTTTGGGCACGGGGAGCAGACATCCACACGCATAGCACATGTATTTATCAACGACAATCACTGCGTATCCACAACAGACATGTACCTCTTCCACGAGCTTTCCTATTGGGGTGCTCAACTCTGACAGTAGGGTCCCATCCTCGTTTACGAACGCCCTTTTCGGGTGTTGGAAGATAGACGCCTTGTCCAACTCCATCTGCAGTCGGTTCTCCAGCTGATAGGTCTTCAAGCTCATCAGAAGACACACGGTGATGGAGCTCATCGACATCAGCAAGCACAGAGCGATGGGGAAACCTGGCACCCATCGCTGGCTCCGGGACTTGGGGGTACACTGGCACACCGGCTTACTTTCTCCGATAGAGTCGCCGACCGTATCCATGGTGCGATCCTACTTCTAAGTCCTCTTGCTGAACAGAAATGGCCAAAATACTTTGTTGTATTTGGCGTTGTTAAAATATAAACCGTATTCAGGCTCCTAGTTCGAACTTAACGCACTCACTTACACTCCGCCACAACGCAGTGCGCTCGGGGTTCAAAGCGCTGACTGAAATTAGTCCTGGAATAAGAGGCAGCAGCGGCGCGCACCGGGTTTGCACCAGATGGGAGTAATCTGGATGCCGCAGAAGACGCGCCTCCAGACTTCCAGGACGTTTTCTGTTGAGTATCCTACATGCACGTGCAAGTGCAACTGCCCACCTAAAAGTTGCACATTCAACTAGTCGAGATGCGCCCGCCCTGAAGACCACGTGGGAGGCTTTAGATTGACAGCTGTAAATGAAACAGATTTGGCTGAAATAATTGAGATCAGTCAGGAAAATCCGGGTTGGTTCCTGTGATTTAAATAAAAATGAATATATTATAGTAGTAAACTCTTCCAAGCCAATGCAGTCCATTTTATTTAAATGAGAGCAGCAGCAGAGGATGTTCAGGAGATATGTGGGCGCTGAAGGCTTGTTTTTGTCCATCTCTAATACAAAACAGGATCATTTACAAAGGAGAAAAAGAACCTGCACAGTCTTTAGTGCTGAACCAGTTACGGTCCTTTAATCTTAGAGGACAAAATCATTGCTTTAAAAAGGCCTTTTAACTAGTTTGAGATGTAAGTTGATCCTGTAAGTCTGACAGTGATCAGGGTTAGGTCACACAGACAGGCTGAAATCCTCGAACAATCTTCACTTAATATTCCCCCCTTTTATTAGTAGGACATCGCGCTAAGACGGACACGAGGCTCTAGTTCAGCTCAAGCTGCTACAACGAGCTCTAGTAATAATGGCCTCAGACTGTTTAAATTTTTCAGTATTTTAGCTGTTTGGCGCCATCATGAGGACATAGGCAACTACTGCAACCCATGTACAAATCCAAACTCAATAGTTTGTGATCCGTTTATTGAAAATGTATTTCACAAAAATTTACATAACCATTCAGTGGGAAAAAAAACGAAACAAAAACTACAAAACAAAAAACAAGCTTAGTACTATGTACAAGGATTTTCTGCCCCAATAGTTGTGTGTTTTATTTTAGTTTTTTAAACATCAACCCTAAATAAATTACTCAAGACACTTAATGATTAAGAGATTCTCAATCTGTTCATTCACCAATGACCTATATCCCATTGCAAAGAGAGAACACTGACAAATCTGGACTTCAAAAAAAAAAAAAAAAAAAAAAAGTTCTTCCCGTACATGTTCAGAAAATACAATTTAAATTACATGAGCAAATAAATAGATATCAACTATGGTGGGTTCATTACATCACAAATGTCATCTATATGAATATAATTGGTTAACAAATGAGACGAAACAGTTTTCAGGGCAGGACACAGTGTAGTGGGGCAGTGGACTGATACAGTCAGTTTATCTACACCTCTCCCAGAGAGGCAGGAAGTGGAGACTGGCCTGAGACAGCCAGACTAACTGAGGTCACATGCCAGATGTCTACAGGTTCAGGAGCTGTCTTTTTTGCTGCTGTTGCTATTATTACTGCTACTGCGCCTGCTTCTGCCCCTGCTCTTGTGGTAGCATGCGAAGAAGGGGTGTCGGAGGGCTTGCTCAAGACTGAGGCGCTTAGCTGGGTCATACTCCATCATCTTCTCTATCAGGTCAAAAAGCTGCTGGTGGTCTTCGCGCTTTGACATCATGTAATGCTGATGACATAAAAAAAACAAAAACAATTACAACTGTTAATCAGTTTCTATGGGTTTGTTACTAAAGCCATTGTTTATTGCTTTACAACAACCAATATTTTCCAAGTTAAAGAGCACAATCGGGATAATTTGACAGAACCGAGAAAGTTGATTTTAACATTTTTCGATAAAAACACGTCTCCACCTCTGACTTACGGTCTTCTCCATCAGTTATTCTTACCTTGAGGGGTTTGCAGTGTTTCTTGACATATCTCCCAGCAGAGCTATGTACATCCCAATCCAGCTTGTTCCTGTGAACATATCGCCGTTTTCTGCAGAACATTTGTTTTTAAAGTCAATTCATTCCACATTGTCAATTCTGTATATAAACATGCATAATCAAAATTTATATAATTTCTAGTTCTAAGTAAGTAATTTTAACAAACAGCTTTTTCAATCAACCCTTACTTTGTTTTCTCCAGGAGGTTTGTAGGAATGGGGCCCAGGACTCGCTCCATCATAGCAAGATGCTCTTTGCTGTCATGTGTCTGAATGAGGAAACAATATGACCTGAATTAGTTCAATGGCATTCCAAATAGCAGGATTGTGTATCTGCCATGTACTGTTACCTACCTGGAAAAGAGTACTTCCTAGATAATACTCAATGAGTATGCAGCCTACACTCCAGACATCGCAGGAATGATCCCACCCTAGATCTGAAGGACACCATGTAAAATCGTTTAGTCACCACCCCAGGGGTTGTCTCAAGCTTCAGCACGGTGCTTTAAAAACAGCTACTTACCTAAAATAACTTCAGGAGCACGGTAGTGACGTGTTGACACCACAGAGGTATGATGCTCGTGGTCATATGTGGCGTTACCAAAGTCAACAATTTTCACATCTGGATTCCTCAACGTTCGTTCATCTCTTTTCTGAGAACAAAATACAACCGTAAAGCTCCCACAGCTGCTCCCACATACAATATTTCACCTTTTACCAGTACTTGATATCAACAAAACCTTACCATTTCACGATTGTACTCCATATCATATTCTGACTCTATGAAGAGAATATTCTCAGGCTTCAAGTCTGTGTGCGTCAGCTTGTTCTTATGCAGAACTGAAAGACAAGATCACATTTTAAAAAACAAAACAATTTTAACCCCGATCTTTTATGTTAACTTGCTGAGCTTTCTGCACACAAACAGAGCAAGTATTCATTACTTACATTGCACAGCTCGAATAATCTGGTAGGCCATGTGTCTGATGTGGTCAATGGGGAAAGGTTGGAAGTTGTTTTCCTTGAGGAAATCGTATGTACTGAGCCCAAGCAGCTCAAAAGCAATACAAATGTGACCGTTAAAGTCAAACCAGTCCAGCATATGAACACAAGCACTTAATGGGAAAGGAAGGAAGAGAAGATGTTAATATACACAGCATGTAGAGCTATATAAATCTTAGTATGTTGTCATCGCTGTGTGATAATAACTTACTATCGCCTATCAGTGTCGAGGGAATTCAGCTGTTTAAGGACCTCTACCTCAGACAGAGCTGCCTCTCGGTAGCGGTCTATATTTTTAATGATCTTCAGAGCCACTCGAGCCCCATCACTGAAACAAAAGGAAATACAAGACTTTATATTTAAACCTAAAAGCATACAGCAGTAAATGACCACATTACATTAACAGGAACATTTTTCCTTTTCTTTCCTGATAGTACTTACTTTGAATGATCAATGCACTCAGCGACTCTCCCAAAGGCTCCCTCTCCTAGAGTACACACAATCTCATCTACAGAAAATAAAGAGTAGAAGTTAGACACTTAGCAATGACAGTAGAAAACTGACCTTTTGGTGGTTCACTGCCTGATGTTATATTGCTCTGTTTAGCTACACTACAGTAAAAGTCTTCTTAAGACTGGCAATAAACTCAGCAGTAAATGTAACACTGACAATCAATGTCTAAACCAAAAATGTAAGTCTACTGGACGAAATATTTCAGCCTCTAAATTAATGTTTGGAAATAAAAACCAGACAACAAGAGAGTGAAAGAGACAAAGTGTGAACAACAGTAGAAAGAAAAGGTATATAATTCTATACATCTCGCTCTTAGCATGTCTCCACTGTGATAGATGAGGTGACCCTCGTCATCATCCTCAAAACTCCTGGATCTTTTCCTGCGGTGATGGCTCCTCCTCTGCACCGGAACCGCCGCAATCCGCCATCACACCAATAACCCATCAGCCAGCCAGCACCAGGCCACCACAATGCGACATCGCCATTCATTCAACCGGACCAAGGGGGGGAGTTGTAGGGGTGGATAGATTCAGCCCGTTCAGTAACACCATCAGGCGAATGGACGGAAGGACGGAGC
This sequence comes from Astatotilapia calliptera, assembly GCF_964374335.1. Taxonomy (NCBI): domain Eukaryota; kingdom Metazoa; phylum Chordata; class Actinopteri; order Cichliformes; family Cichlidae; genus Astatotilapia; species Astatotilapia calliptera. The sequence continues at coordinate 28,641,336 of NC_137423.1, forward strand.
AGCCAAATTCAAATTCAGCCCCGTCAGAGAAATTGGGCGGCAGCCACCACATAGTGTGTGTTACAGAAGAAAAACATGGCAACAAGATTTACAGATGAGAGACTTTCTCAAAGTAGTACAGAAAAAAAAACTAAACTTGACTACAGTCTTTCTACATGTAGCTCTTTTTAACTCTTCGGATACAGCTTTACCATTTACCATCACGTCAAATGACTGCCCACTATGATCACAGCAACAAATAATGAGTCCACTTTTCTCTTGCAAAACTACACTCACAATCCATTACTTCCCGAGTCCCCCCCCCCCCCCAAACGTTTCATTACTGGAAATCATGCTTAATAGTAAGGAGTAGGACACACGCACAGATACAGAAAGACAAAGAAATGGGTGTTAAGCATTGGCTAAACACCAGTGGTAATGATCCTTTCATCTTGGTGGTATAGATAGGAAGGGGCGGGGGTAGAGAGGAGAAGGAGGTTCCCGTACCGAAGAGGACATGTGGCGAGAGTGGCTCCGCCGGCGCCTTCTATCGCGGTGCCTACGGCTACGGCTGCTTCGCCTGCTGCGATTGCTACGTGCAGAGGACTTGCTGTAGTGGTGCCAATCGCGGTCTCTCTCCTTGCAGTTGCTTTCATGGCTGTCCTCGTCACAGGCCATGTCCCAGCTATGGTCCCTTTCTCGAGAGTCCAGTCTCTGGTTCAGATTACGGGTCTCTAGGTAGTGCCTGCAGTCAAACAAACGAGAACACAAACAGATGAAAAGCACGCATAAGGGCTCAGGTAAGAACAGTCCAGCTCCTTGTTTGTGATCAAGCTCTAAACTGAAGACTGGATGTGAGAGTGCTAATGATACGCTTATCGCCTGACACTCTATCCAGGAGCCTTTTATGTAACATTTGGAATTAGCAACCTACTGGTTTACAGCCACCAAACACCCCACATCCTGTTCAATAAGGGGTTCAACTAAAGAAAACAAATTTATTTATAGATTCAACAGAAATACCCCATTTGCAAGTTGGCAAAGCAACATGTAACACCACACTTCTGGGCATTTTTTTAACATTTATACAGCTTTTCATTGGCAGCCCAAGGCATGTCCTCTTAATAAAGCATTCACCTTGACAGAGAGCCACATTGGCAGAGTTCAAGTGCAAAACATTGATAGTTGATGGTGCGAAATATAATCTGCGATTCCACACCTGTGCATCTTGGAAGCTGGTAGTCAACACCTTCATGGTACCATTTGAGCCAATAGAAAATTGAGTGTTAGGAAAATTCCATTTATTCCTTGCATAATTGTTTACTTGCATATACACTACCTTACTCGCCATTTCCTCAATAAGGCTGAAAGTTTCCAGTAACTTGGCGCAAACTCCCACCTAGCATGTGATTTTAGCACCTAAGTATCTAAAAAAGACCAAGAAACCTTTAGAGCCTTAGCACCCTGGTGGTGTCAAGTGTCTTCCAAATGAAGTCTGCCTCTCTACAGAATTAAAATTAGAGTAGATCTGGAAAACATCTAATGTAACCTTATGAATCCTCAAGCATACTCACAAAAAGCTGGGAACAGCAAAACAAGTCTCCAACCCACTTTACTTTGAGTTTTGTGTTATTGAAAGGAAAAAAAAGAAAAAGAAAAGAATACTGACAGTTTAACGTGCACATTTAGAGTGTCACACCCTGTCCATGAAGGTTGAAACGCAGTAAACATGACCTTGGTGGACACAACCTTGGTGAACACATTAAGTAAATGAACATTGAGTTTAAGGTTTACATAAGTGCTCATTATCCATTTGTATTATGGAGTATGCCTGTACAAGACAAAGGACCCAGTGTGTTCCAACAAGCTGAACAAGCAGGGCAAAGTAAATAAACCTGTCTGTAACAAGTCACCTTCAAGTACTCCACCCACAGTCAACACCAACTCCCATGCTCATCAAAACAAGAGCTTACAGGGCTTCTAACGCAATATGCCAAACCATTACTTCCAGCTCTAGATTGAAGCAGACACCATTGCAGGCTTTCATTCAAATTGGCTCAAGTTTGATTAACGTAAGCTGTAAAAAAAATAAAATGAAAAAAATCCTGTGTACAATACATTCAGTATGCATGCAGCTCAGCACCTACTCCTCTCTACCAGCAATTACAGAGACAGTGAAGACTTACAGCATTACAAAAATATATTTGTCCGTTATGAAAAAATAAACCAATATAGATTAATACCAATTTATGGGCCTTTAGGGGTTTCTACACATAAGCACGATTTGTCCACATACTGCCAAGTAGTCCTGGTATTTAGAGCCATTTGATAAAAGAGTGAATTTATATATCATATTGGTGGAAGGAGAAAACCTCTGATGGACACCCTTTTATTTGGAAATGCAGGAAAAACCTTTAATGGTTTGTAAATATACTGCATCAGCCACATTGAGCAGGCCATTATTGGTTACTTGCCCCATATCGTGTTTTTGTGCTTCTCTAAGCGGCACAAATTGACTCATTAAGTACTGGTTGAAGGTACATTCATTTTTATTTTTTAAATTACAGTTTATTTGCACAGTTAACAGTTTTTCCCCAGTGTAACACTGTAACAACTAGCATTTTTTGTGCCAAGGTATGTACTGGTATTTTTGCCATTCCTGCTGATCGAGCTTCAAGGTTCAGGAGCTGTATATTTGGTTCTATGTTCAATTTGTTTTTTAAAGACCACTGAATGTTTTAAAGATATCAAAAATTTGCTATCAACTGTTGCAATCATGCAATGCCAGATTATACAAACAGCCTTTCCACAAAACATAACTTCTGCCACTAGAGGTCTCTCAAAACAATAACATCCAGTCTGATGACCTTCTGCAGGGGATTATTTTGTCTTTACAAGTCTTTCCAACATGAACTTTGTTCACAAGTGAAGTAATGTATTACGGGTTTTACTCATATTGGGTGTCTGACCCAACTAAACCTATCATACCAAACATTAGCTACACCTTTTGTTGCTAATATTTGACACAATTGACAGGTAAACCAATTTAAATGCAGTTATGCAGAATAACAGTATCAGTTTCACTGGGTTTAATGATTGTTTGAAATATGTGGGATACTAGTAAATGAAAAAAACAACACTATTGGACCTCCAAGACATGTTATAGTCAAACAGTTCCACATTAAGCTGACATAAACCCTAAACACAAGCTCAGAATTTGAATAGGTATCCTATAAATGCTGACATATATTTACCCCTCGTAGGTCTTGTGGTGTCGGTGAGTTCTTCGAGATTTGTTTTCTCTTTCGCTGCTGTGTGAATCTTGCCTCTTTCGCTTACGACACTCCATCCTCTCTTCCCAGCTGTACTCATCGAGCCAGATGCCAGGGGAGCGCATTCGCTTTGAGTGGCGCATCTGGAAGACATGATGGGTAGATAATTTTAAAAAAGGAAAACAAAACATGTCAATTGGGTAGAACTAAAGTCTACTGAAACTTCAGAAAGTGTTAAATCTGATTATTTATCATCTAGTGAACTGCATCCTACTGAGGTCATGGTCACATGACCTCAGCTACAGGATAAACAGCTTCCTAGAAAGAGCCCTTATCCTACTGGCAGAGATCCAATACCCTGCATTACACGTGAATGAAGAAATTTAAATTGTAGCTGAAATGCAAGCACTAATGACTAAGCAAATAATGCTGAAATCATTAACATAGATTTAACATTTTAGAACCTTAATAGGAATTTCATTTATAGAAAATTATTTGAATATGTTCTGAATTCAGCTTACAGTTATTAAACTTTTTTGTTCTGCTCATGTAACACCCTACCCACAACAACAGCCACATTAGCAATCTGATCATAGGACACGAGGCTTTGTGACTATTATAGCCACATTTTACGCAAGCTGTTCGGGGTAAAAGACAAAACAGGTAAATGGACAATAAGAAAACTAAATTTAGCCTAGTTTAAGATATCAAATATTTCATAATATGTTATGTTTGCTAGGTAAAGACGCATTAATACAACTGCAAAGCCCCAACAAACAAGTTATGAGGCCTAACGTGGACGTATGGTCGACGTTTTGACCCGGTAACCGCAAAGGGCCTTTAAGGGCTCCATGTTGTCCATCTACCACCTGCGCTTCTCCGCTTCTATTTGCACAAACTGTAAGAACTTTCAGTCAAACACAATCTGAAGCTTTTGCTTATTGCTTGTGTAAAACTGCTTAGCAGTGTAGGGATAAAGCACACGGTAGCTGTTAGCTGCAGTTAGCTTGTTATGTACACGTCGAGTACTTAAACCACCGCGAATGGTACTTTAGCAGGCTAATTTCATTGAAACAAACATTACATGATTATCTGATCGTACTTAAGAATGACTAACATTGTAGAAAGCAGCGCATCATATTCTGTTCAGCCAGTTATAACATTTCCGAGGAGGTGGAAGGTAATAATCAGACACGCAACTACCATGTTAGCAAGGCGTCGACTCTTGAAGCTCATGAGCAAACGCCAGCAGTAAAGATGCCCAATGACTGAAAAAACCGGACCAAATTAGTAATTTTCAGAGACAGGGGAATTCGTCTTACCTTTATTTCACAGTTACAAGTTAGAAAGCCGATACTTTTGCGGCTGTGTGGAAATATACGAACAAAGAAAGCGGAAAAACGGACCGTCCAGCCGTCTTCAAAAATGGCGACCTTCCGTAGAATCCGATGGAACTTTCTAAAACACATTCCATGACGCAATGCACAATAACGACGCCTATCGCAATGTCTTCTGGGACTTGTTGTTCTACGCTGAGTCTTTCAGACGGCCCTCAGACTTTATTCTATTTTATTTTATCTTATGTTTAAGTAAGAGGTTTAAGTATATGGACTCTCTTGTGCCTGCGCCTTATGATGGCATTTACTTACCTACTTTATACATATTTCTTTTCTCTTACAGATTTGACTTATCTCTACAACTAAGCTGACCACTCATTATGTTTGTGGTTTTTTTTTTCTTGGTTTGTGTGTTTTGTTTTTTCTGTGTCTGTGTGGGGGTGTGGGCTCTGAAACTCTCCACATCTCTCTTGTACACTCAGGAACTGTTATCTTGTACTCCAGGGTTCACTATTCGTATTATTAGATTGGACCCTTTCTTTTTTCTTTTTGTACACCCACTGGTACTAATATAATTATGAGGTGGGAGTGTATGTTTCATATTGTTTTATGTTCTTCAAAAAGAAAAAGGCATATTGTTCAATTTGTCTTTTGTAAAAATGGATGCAGAAACTTTAATAAAAATATCTGAGGAAAAAAAGAAAGCGGAAAAACGGACCGTACAGCCGTCTTCAAAAATGGCGACCTTCCGTAGAATCCGATGGAACTTTCTAAAACACATTCCATGACGCAATGCACAATACCGACGCCTATCGCAATGCCTTCTGGGACTTGTTGTTCTACGCTGAGTCTTTCAGACGGCCCACAACGAATTAGTTTTCCTGAACTAAACAAAACATTTTTTATGATCATAATAATTGTATTACTTAAAGAATCCAATGTTAAATAATAAACAGCTATTTCATGGTGTTTTTAGTATCTTGCCTTACTTACTAGAAAATAATTTTATTTTGACATTGCAGTAGGAAAAAACACAGCATCTTTCAAATGTTATATACCCATATATACTTTTTTCATTTCTGTTTTTATGCTGAACGTAAGTGGGGGTTTTTTTTGGGGTTTTTTTGGGGGGGGGTTTGTGTCCCGTTTGAATCTATAGCCATCAGAATTGTTGTCTTAAGGCCGAGAAAGATGCCAAGCGGATTTATTTTACCAAGTGGATCATCATGGCCTTGCCATATTGGTCCATTTGATTGACCTTTATTATGATTATGTATTTATTTTATTTTCGGTTGCTACAAACATGACAGACATGACTGGGCGATAGGACATGGAGAAAGAATGAAAGAAAGAGAGGGAGAGAAAGAAAACCAGAGGGGAGAAGAGACGGTGAGAAAGGGGGGAAGGAAGAAAGAAAAACAAACAAAACGCCTGGATCACCTGTATGGAAAAAAAAAAAAACAGAAGAGAAAGCAAACAAAAAAAGAGCAACATAATAAAAACAGCACCATCACAATAAACTAGCTAGCAGTAGATAACAATAGATACTAAATATTAAACGATATTGTGCAGCACGCAAGATAGACAGCGCACAATGTGCTTTGAGGCAGCAGCCAAGAAAGGTGTAGTCCACGTCTGTGAACACCCGTGTGTACACCTGTGTGCATACCTGTGTGCATACCTGTGTGGATCAGCATGCTTGTATTCCAAAGGTTTCTCCATGTAACGATCTGCTATGGAGTGTGGGGAGCCATAGCCCCGTCCCCTAGGGCATGAAGCAGGTATGGAGGAGATCCAGGCCCCAGATATCCAGAGGCCCCAGAGTACGAGGACCCGAGGAGGACCACTAAAAGGGGGGGAACCGTGCCACCCTCCTGGGAAGAGCTGAGTAGAGCCCCAAACGAGAGGTCACCCCGCAGCTACAGAGCAGAGGCCAGAGGGGGTTGCATTGGCGTGCCCGCGGGCTCCGCGCCCAGCGCCCAGCCCCAGTCCACCACACTGGACCACCAACACACCAACGTCTGAGGGCATCAGCCACCGGCAGGGAGTGTGGTGAGGGGAGATAGGCCTCTGTACTTTGGAGGGCCTGAGATGTACCCAGAGAGGTTGAGTCTAAGACCCAACCTGACATATAGACACAGATGAACAGGCGCACGCGGACACAAACGTGCATTCCCACCCCATATACACAACCAAATACTCGGCACTCACCCAACGTGTAGACAGACACAAATAGACACTGCACAGACAGTCACACTCCCCAAACATGTGTGGGTGGGTGTGGTAGAGCGGGAATAGGGAGGCAGCTGAGGATGGGGAGGGAAGAAAGGGAGGGGCAAGCGGCCCCTCCCTGGGGCCAGCTCCCCCGCTGACCCCAGTAGGCACCCCCACACTCTGGAACCCACCAGGGCAAGGGGGCCCAGGCCCATCCGGACCGGGGCCCGCAGCAGCAGCACCGCCCAGCCCCACAGAGTCCGGGGCAGCCCACCCGACTCCACCCCAGAGAAAACTGCACCCACCCCATCATCCAATCCAATGCTGAACGTAAGTATTACCACTCCGTTTTATTATTGTTTTTGTGCTTTTTCAAACATAATAAATAGATCCTCTTCGCTCCTCTCCGCACTCTGAGTGGAAATGAGCAGTATTACTGTTGTGTGTGTTATGGGAAAATACTTTCCCCATATGACAGGAATATTCTGGGACAGGGTTCTGGGACAAAAACATCCGAGTGAAAACACTGAACGTGATCGTTTATATGTTGAAATCCAAGCTCATTGTTTTGTCCTAGGCTCAACCCTGCCTGGCAGGTTGCGTTCAGGGCACAAATACTCACATCGGCGCTTTGAATTGTGGGTAAGACATGTCTGCGCCCTGTCTTGTTTCCTGAAAGCACCTTGCTTACAGTGAACATCTGAATTATCCAAAGGTTTTCTGGCTGTAAACCGGCTTGATTCCAACACGCTGTGAACATGTCGGAAAATCCTCAGAAGAAGAGCACCTCTGGAAATGGGCTGACAAAAGCGGTGATTGCTGAAATGCTGTTGCAGAACTTCGAGAGGTTGCCTGACATTGATCAGAAAGTCTTCAGCTACGGACCCTTGTATCTGGGGGGAAACGCCGGACTTGCGGGACTCATATCCAACAGCTTGTATCGCAGAGCTCTGAACGTCAGACAGGCGCCCATCACCTCCAGCCTGCCCATGGCCGTGCTGCCCTTCCTGACAACATGCGCCCTGTACAGCGCAACCGTGTCCAACCCGCTCCTGTCCGGTGACCTCAACTGTCCCATGTGCTCCATAATACGAGGTGCAGTTGTTGGTGTGATCGGTGGTGGGGTGTACCCCATCCTCCTGGCGTTACCTATGAATATTGGCCTTGCTTCCAGGTACAGTACAGCTCCGATGCCAGAGAAGGGCAATATGATCCGCTACTGTGTGGAGATCTCCAGACCGGTCTTGAGGAGGATGAGGGCAGTTTTAGTCCTCCAAGCCTTCTTCGGCACCTACCTGGGATCCAGGCACTATGAGACATATACCAAACTGGCCGCGATAACATTTGGCCCAGGTGGAGAAGAACTCAAAGACTAAATGCACTGAACTATAAATAAACACATTCATTTGCAATGATCTTGATCACTGTTTTACATGGTATATCCCAATGCCTGAGATTGTCATCGTGGAAATAAATGTATTTGACGTATCTGTTCTGAAATCTTTTCTGGTTCGCCAAGAATAGATAAATTGTTATGTTTGCACTACCCAATATATGTTCTTTAAAATTAGAGCTGAACCAGTTGAGTAGCTATTTAATTACTTAATTACATGTGCAGATTTTCTATATGTCTCTCTTATTACACTTGAAAACATTGAGCTTTGTACGGCTCTGAGATGTTCTAATGATTCTACATTTAAACCACAAGACTAGTGGTGATCTGATAAACTCTGGTGGCACCATTTCTGGTTTACTACATTCTGGGCTTTCTATATTAGGTTCTATAAACCAGTGAATCAATGACGTAGTAGCGTATCTGTCTCACAACCCACCACAAAAAACAGGTTATTGCCTGTAACATGACAAATGTGACCTTGACCTAGAGTACAGTTTGGCTGAAGACTGATCGTGTGTAAATTTTATTAAATTGTGACCAATAGTGTAGAAGCATTGCTTGTGAGTCGTGGACAGACGGTTGCCTTGTCATGGCATAAGAATGGCACAAGTTCATCAATCCACTGACAAGAAAGGCTAAAAATAAGTTTGCATATTAGCAGATACTTGTTAATCTATGACAGGCCATTATCAGCTTAGCGATGTATTATTCATGCTCACTTTCCTATTTTTAGTGGGTAGATACTGCTGCTCCATGAGTTTACAAAGTCAACTGTTACAGCCATGTTATGAGTGAATAGTACCCCTGTTTCTCTTTGAGATACCTTAACCACTAACATGCATATGCACGCAGTTAATAGAAAAATGTGATTTTCCTCTTAGACTAAATAAATCTGAAAGCCAAAATACACATTTTATCATTTTTAGTCACAGGAGTTCACCATTTAAAGTATGCAGTTCTCTTCCTTGTCAAACTAAACATTGACGTGTGGCTGCCTCAGAAATTTAGTAACGCAAAATGTAATTTTAAGTTTCATTTGAGGGTGAAATCTTGTAGGACATTTAGATTCTCAAGGCATTTAAGGTGCTTATTATAAACCAGAGCTAACTTTAATGGAGGCACAAACCTTGAGCTGTGGAGCAAACATAATCACAGATAAACATCAACTGCAAACAGACACCAGACCAAGCATGGTTTAGTTTTATTAAAGGCTTTAAAGGAACATGTCACAAATTTTGCAGTTACAGCCAAGAAGACTGAATGTGTTCCACCCATTTAACGGCACACTGCGATGCATGTGCAAGCAAAAATAAAATAAAATAAAAATGCAAAACTGGAGCAGACAGTCCAGTCACACCATTTAAAAAAAAAGAAAAAAAAGAAAAGAAAACCCTAAAAAGTAATAGCAGATCTGATGACACCTAGACGATTGTCGTTGAAAGCACATATTCAGCACAGTCATCATTTAAAAAAAACAAAAACGTGTTTACCATGAGTGGCTGATTTGACATCGCATCTCAAGCTCGCTGGAATAAATTATCTGAGGAATGGGTTGCAGTGAAAGGAAGTTTATTGATGACAAATGAAGTGGGAGAATCAAAGTCAGACTGTTATAGAGAGGGAAAGGTGCTTCTTTAGAGAAAACACTGACATCAATTAATAAAAAGAAACCGATTTAGACCATTTACTAAAAAAAAAAAAAAAAGCTTATTGTGTAATAGTCCCTCCCTCCCTCTCCCCTCCCCATACCCCCTCCCGCAAAATGGCTCTTGAATCACAGAACAAAAAATGAAGCCAAAAAAGGTGACAATCCCACAAAACGATTCAACAACACGTTTCAAGTCAAAGGAACCTGAATTGTTATGACAACCAGTGAATTGTATGGCACAAGTTTCCCTCTTTACTTTATATCAAGACAGAAGACCTCCTTTCATTATCGTCCTTCCACAAAATGTAACAAAGCATCCTCACCACAAAGTCTGTGTTGCAGTCTTCACAAGGTGGATACTCTAATGCCCCTTTAAGAACACCTGTCGTAGCATGCTGTTGGACTTCCTAACCAATAAAGGAACATTACAATAAAAATTATACATCTGTCAGCACAGAAATCTCCATAAATATATATCAGACAACTGAACATCAGTCAGAGAAAACTTCCTGTAGAGCAGAAAGATGAGGGGTAAATGTCACCTGTACACAATCTACACCTGGCCTGGCTCCACATGCAGCGACCAATTACTGTAGTTTTCTTGTGTAGTTGATGGCACAACACATTTAAAAGAAGTAAACACTTTTAAAACAAGTTGATCATCCCCACACGACACCTTCCCCAAAATGAAAAAGAATAAATAAAAATAAAAAATAGAGATGAACCATAAACAGGTTTCTCCGATCGACAGCGTGTAGCACAATACAGAGACGATATGAACAAACGCGTGATCGCACACAGTCAGAGGATATTTCGCAAAATGCTCAAGGCATGTTGTCTTCCATCTTCTCTGAAAACACACAGATGCCATTTCTTCAGTAAACCTATAAAACTTGACAGTTGAAATGGGCTAGCCAGCGCCCGTCACATTATTTTCGTGTTTCATTACAGTACATTACAAGTAAAGGAAAAAAAGAAGAACGTCAAATTTAAATACCTAGACAAGGCTTTGTAGCAAAGGGGAAGAGGGAAGAGAGAAGGAGGTGGGAGGAGCAAATACAAAAAAACCCCACAAACAGCATTAATAGGAATTCTTGTTTTAGAAAGTGGTTTTCCCTGTAACTGTACTCTCTAAAGTAGTAAACATCTTCACAGAGTAAACACACATCACACATGGAGAAGCATTGTCGCTCTCCAATATACTGTACCTCATCACCAACCTCCTGCAAACTGCAAAGGGATTTTGCTTCATAGCTTAATATAGTCACTTCACTTTTTTAAAAAAATTTTTTTTGTTTTTTTTACACACTCCATGATGAATCCTGTTCATCGTGTTTCTCCCTTTTTTTCTTCATAGAAAAACATCAAAGTACCAGTTAGGTTCCTTCACAGTTCAGTTTAGTGCAAAGAGTCCACACGCTCCCTTGTTGGTGGCAGGTGAGCTGCCTTCGCTGCCTCATGTCTTTGCCAGGACGTTGGACCTGAAGGGAGCAAAGAGGTGAAAGGTTAATTAAGTAAAGCAGGTCTATTTAGACTTAAGCAGTTCCCATTTAATGTGTTCTCACCTGAGTGCTTTCCATCTGTCCTTCTCTACCTGATTCTCTGGACTCTCACTCTCATAGGAAGCAAGATAGAGCCCTAGGAATAATGAGAACAGATACATTTAAAAAAAAAAAAAGACACTGTGTGTCTTCAGGAATTTCAGAAAAGTCCAAAAGAGCTAAAACTACAATCTGTCTAAATTGATAAATTAGATGGCAGTTATTTGCAAACCTTTGCTTCCAACTAGGTAATCTATAGAACTGCCTTGCAATCAAAAGTGGCCTTCCAGAGATTGAAGGTGTTGTACGCTCAACCCCTGGGCAACCAGTTGGTCGCTGCAATTACTTGCAATCAATTTCCATCTGCAACAGTCACATGGAGGTTGCCGTCTTATTTTTAATGGAGTTTGGCTGAGACATTAAAGAGTCTGCAGCTGTGAAGATGTTGGACACCGATGCTTTGAGCTAAACGGTAATGTCACCGTTGTAACGCTTGCCGATTACTATTAAAACAAATTACAGCCGAGGGTGATGAGAATGTTATTAGTTTTTAGTAATTAGGAAAAATGAATAATTTGACCCGACAGTGGCACTAAATGGAAAGTAAGCGGATTAGTCAAGTTATTCAAATTTGGCCTGAGGACAACTTGAAAATACAAGGCAACAAAGACTGTAAGATGTTCAGATCTTTCTGGAACAAAACAGTAGAGGCATCAAGCGAACTGGACTGTAAATGAAAACTATGTGACAGGTTCTCACCGTCCTCGCTGAAGATGGGAGCAGTGTGGAGGTAGTGTAGGATGGCCCTATCCTCCTCAAATGGACACTCTACTTGTTTCCATGTCATGAACTCGCCAACTTGCCTCGCCAACTCGACAAATTTCTAAATAAATAAATAAGCGAGTAACCATTTAATGGTTTAGGATGAGGTTAACGATGGAGGAGAGGCAGGGTTAGGAAACAGCCTCACCTCAAAGTTGACGTGGCCGTTGGGCAGCCGATTGGCACATCCTTCATTCAGGAAATAAATGTCCTTTATCAGCAGACTGAAGAAAGGAATCACAATCTGAGGAGAGAAAATGGGCAGGAAGGCAAAGTAAATAGTAAATACTGAACTGCAGCCAGCAGGTTTTTGGAGGAAATCAGTCAATGTGTTGCTGAGCCCCACCCTTTCTCTGTTACTGTTGGCAGTCTGAGAGCGGTGGGCGGCCCCCCTCAGGGCAGTCCTGTAGTTGTAAAAGTTTCCAGTCGGATCCATCTGATGCTGTCAAGAGTAAATGGCAACAAGCAAAAACGCCGTCAGCATCTAATTTTTACTGTCTTTTACTTCTTAGACAGTGAATAGCTGTGTTTACCTCAAGAATGAAGAACTTGGCAGTCTTAGCTTTGCTCCAAGTCTTCTTCAGCCGGGACACAGGACTCATGTTCATCCCAGCTGAGAAAGAAAATGTATATATATATTTTTTTAACTATGAACACAAGATGGGAATCAATGCTCAGGGATTGTAAAATGAACAACTCACAAATAATTGCCATGAGGGAGTTGAAGTTTCCAATGTTGAAACACTCCCTGGCCACATCAATGAAGAACTCGATCACCTGGGCCCTCTGTTTCTTCTTCGCTGGCTGCAGCAGTGAGACAAAACACAAAACAAAACCCCCCCCCCCAAATTTTTTTTTTAAAATTCTGACTTAATTTTTCATAGAGAATTTATCTCTACATATACAGATACAGGCAGAAATTTTGTCTGTGCAAGTGCAGTAACACAAAATGTCCATTAAGGGGCAGTAATGCCCTGTAAAAACTAAACCTTTATCTCCTGTCCACTTACTTAGGGGAATAAATTACTACTATGGTAGAATTCAGTTGAAAGTACTATTAAATAAAGAGAATCTATAAACTAAAAACATGCATATATGCTACAATGGTCACCCAGATATGTCCTGTAGTTACTGGCATTTCCAGGTTTTCCCCATTCAGTCTGAAGTAGATCCCTGAGAGGTGTTTATAATCTTGTTCTGTTCCCAGTGTGCTTCCTAGTCTTTCTAATGTTTTGGAGGCTTCAATATGGCTGAAACTGAGTTGTGTTTTCCACTCACCATGCAGATCTCTGTCGCAACCAGGTAGCAAAGTCTGTTGAACCACCTCACGTAGGCTTCCAGGTTGGAGGTTTTTTTCTTCTGGTCACTGAAGCACGGCTGCTTAATAAGATGCGCGCGCGCACACACATACACACATACACACCACAAGTGAGTGCTACAATCGGGAATTCCACTATTAATTAGCTTCCCGTCTACAAGCTTGACCCCCTGTGTGAGCGCAAATAACAAAGACGGTGATCTTGGAGCAGAAATAACAGAACCAATTTAGAGCACAAAAAAAGGAGAGAAAGGAGAAACTGAGTGAAGACAGGTTAAAGTGATGATAACTGAAAATGAAAGGAAATCAGTGAATGAGTGACAGCGATGGAACGGAGAGTGGAAGCATTCAGCGGTCATACATAGAGGGCACAGAAAGCACACTGTGTGTGCTTGCTGTAGTTTGCCATTCGTGACATTTATGCTCACTGACATTTGTTTGGATACGTACAAAATAACAATTTTAACCATAATGCAAAAATAAACAAATGCTGTGGTCTGACAGACTGTAAGATCATAAAAATGGATCTAGTCTTTGGTTCTAAATGTGAAGCTAATGATAATAATAGTAACAGTGACATTTTTTTAATAACAGCTTGTTTTTAAATAATCTGTGTTGCAGTCTTTACAAACTTCATCAGGAATTTGCGGCGATGTGTCAACCAAAGAAAATCAAAGGCATTTGACCACTTTGCAGCCAAAGCAAAGTGAGCAGGTCCTACTGTAAACAAACATTATTCAACTTTGGGGCAAGTGATTGAAGGGACTACCAGTGAGGAATATAACAGAGTAGTAAATACATAGAACGTTACCTAGGCAACCAATGCCCACTAGTGACCAGCTGTTATCTCCAAAGAAATATGAGACGAGTGATTTGCTTCCTGTTTGGATGCACCTTTATTGTTACAATAGTGGAACATGGCTTTGTACCATTTTGAAGAGAGCAAGATGGTGATGGTCAAATGCGGGACTCAAGTCCACAAATGAACGGATGCCATCTTCTATTTACAGTCTACAGCATTGACCTAAGTACAGACTCTGGCAAGCTTAGTGCAAAATTAGTTTTCTGATTAAATAGGACAGTGTATTAAAAAAAAGTTCACCTGTGTTCCATCTAGAGGGTCTTTCTGAACAAAAGCTTGGACAAACTCCTCCGGTCCGATACGACTCAAATGTTCCTGGAAAATACAAACACACAGTCATGAATCACTCATCCCTGCAGGACAATACATTCACTCTCATTCTTTTCCTAGACACGCCCCAACCATAACAATTACTAACCATAACAAATCTGACCTGAACTTTAAAACAACCTCAACATCGTACCAAGTCTTTCCTTGACAGCGGCAGCATATTTATGTTCCCACGACATGAGCGTTACAAGTCCACTCGCATACACCGACGGGGGTAGCCCCATTAATAATTCTTTCATTTCAGTAATGGAAGGCAATCAATATGGACGAGTAATGACTGACTGAGGTGACTCACTGGAATCAGATTTCCTCACAGTGACACTTGAGACACCTCTATTAAAAGACAGCTGTGCAGTCACATACATGGGCAAATCAAAATGAGTCATTAGCACCATCTCAACTGGTGACGCAACCCAAAACCAAAGCAGCGCTGCACACAAGTGTGCACACAGTGGCATAAAGCACAGCTGTGTAGTTCTTTAAATAAGTATCAACATGTTGCTAAAACATACAATAATATCCAGGCTGTGTGGTTGCTGCATGCCTCTCTATCTGCCCATCTCTGTTTCCTTTTGTATGCGTGCGTGTGAACGCATGTGAAGCTGTCAGGTCACATATATCCACTGCAGTTTTCCTCCCTTTTGTTTGAGGCCCCGGGCGCATCACTGACTTCAGGGGTGATGTCACCGCTCAGACAAGGGTACAAGCTTACTCAGACACTCTCACATGCACAGACAGAAACACAACCACCCCGAGATACACGTGTCCACATGAAGACACACATGAGCAGACTGAAGGCACCGAGCATGCAATGTGAGGGACAGTGTACGGATCCTTTGTTCATGTGGGTTTCATCTCCTCATTCCCTTTGTTCTGCTGTCTGTGAAGGAAGTTAGCGCTGTAATAGCTGACAAGTAAGGTCAGGTTATCAAACACATGGCGTCAAAATCCAGCGAGTTATTTTGATGATTTATGTTCATCATCAATTCGTTCACTGCATTTCCATTGTTCTGTTAAAATCTTTATCACCCTCCAGTTCCCTCTCTCTTGATGTGATTTAATGTTTATGACCTTGACATGGGTGGACTCGATCTCCACCCATGCTTCACCATCCTCCGCCTTCATCTCTCCGCTGACATCCTTTCTACTTCTCCTCGTCCGCCCTCGTTATCATCTCTTACCCCTGACCTCTTTCTAACCCGCATCCCGCTCTCTCTTCCCCTCCCCCCCTCCTCTTCCTTACCAGCTCCACGTGGGTGAGCTGTTGTGCCAGCGTGTAGGGGTCGTTGCAGATGGAGAGTATGTCCTTCTGGATGGGCGGAGGCTTGGTCTTGAAGGCCACCAGCTTGTCAGAGGAGGCGTTGAGGGAGACCTTGACAATGCTCTCTTCCCCCTGGCTCATCAGGGACAGCCTCTGGCTAAGTTTCTGCAGCACCTGGTTCAGGGTTTTCCAGTATGCCTTGAGAGAAGAGGAGAGCGACATGTTAAACATGTTATTGTGAGTTTCAGCAGTGCAAGCAGAGGTGTGCTGTGTGCCCTGCCTGGGAATGTTTGTTTTGGTGTTCCTCGCTCGACACGAGGGCTTCAAAGAGGACGTGAGGTCAGTCTGTTTCACAAGTGACCCAGAGCCACACCTCCCACATGTATGCACACACACCCGTAGTGCAGACAGCCAGCTTTAAATAGCAGCACATTCATCACCACCTGTCTTTCCTGCTTCCTTTCTATCCTCCCTACATTTCTCACTATGGTTCCACTCCCATACCTTTTCTTCGGCTCTCTGCGCCCTTGCATCCCAACCCTCTCCCCTTTTTCTCCATCCGTGTCCTTCCCTCTATTTTCCCCTCAAGACTGCAGATAGAGCCACTCCTCTAATATCCTTCCTTCCTCCCTCATGTAATGTAAGATTGTATAACAGTTAGGCTGTATGTGTTCACCCTACACTGACTCCCTCATCAACAGCCGCAGTGACAATAATTAAATCTAGCTCCCCATCAGACTATTTTTCACTGCAGATGCTTTTTATCCAGTGTTTTCTGTCCAGTTTTATTGGTTAATCTATCCTGTTTGAAAATTTACAGCCTTTCAAAACTGGAAAAAAAAATCTTAGGACATATTAAGTGAAGATGATTGGACTTGTTGGACATAATACCTCATCACATGGAGCTATCCTGTGGATGATGTCTTTGAGGTGTCCGACCATCTTTTCATCCCTGAAATCGGACGGGAATGTCTCTGTCCATTCTGTCAGCAGCTGCAGGATCTTGGGGCCAAACTTGCGAACTTTTGCCTGTTTTTAACGACGTGAGAAAGATTTACAACTGGCTTTATAACATAGCAAACAAAAATACCTGCATAGAATGAAGGGAAAAACAGCGGTTATTAAGATGCTTACATGCAGCAGATAAGTACGCCTGAATGCTTTTCATACGCCGGAATATGTATTTATGTGTGGTGCAGTGCTGACCGTATCGAGTGGGCTCTGATCCAGCTGCTGCTGTTTGATGCACATCTCACACACCCTGGCCAGCAGCTCCGGAGGAGGAATGAACAGACGAGCGCTCAGCAAGAAGGTAAACACATAGGCTTTCTGTCAAAGGACGTAAAAAGACATTCGCTAAGACACTCTCGCCACATCAATAAACACCACTGCAGCTTACTGTCATTAAAAGAAGCAGAGGAGCACTTGAAACATAGACATGTGGTTAATAATCTAATCGGCAGCACTATAAAGTGAAATGGACTCTGAGGCTAATGGGAACATGATGAGCAGCAGTGACTGTAGCACATTTCATTTTACCTCGGGGTAGTAATCGGCAGTGGGCACCAGGTTCTGGATCAGGGTGTCCAGGGAGGCAGAAGTGATGGGCGGCCCATCGGAGAGGCAAGCCCCAGGCCCCGGCCCCGGGCCTTCCTGTGGGGCCTCCTCCTCCCCAGGCTCAGCACAGGCCAGATGAGGGCTGAAGCCACTGGGAGTGGTAAACATGGTGCCTGAGCACGCAGTCTGGGGCATTCCTGACTAGAATATAAACACAAACACACCAAATGAATGAAGTAGAGAGATGAAATTGGGATTTAGAAAAGTCATTCGTTTCATTTTCATAAAGGTCTCTGGTACAGCCATGTAAACAAGACAGTTTGTTTGTGTAATTCAAGGTTTGCACCATTTAATCTCATGTGTACATTCAAGGACACAGAAACACAAGCCCCGCCCTCTTACTTTCCAGTCCATCTCCAGGTCATCGCCTCTTCAGCGCTAGGTAACCAGTACAGCCGGTTTCTGCTGGTGCATCAGGCAGAAATGTTGCCACAAAAAACAGATTAAAATCTGTCTATACTGTGAAACGCTGAGAGATTCACCTGAGTGCCTGTCAATGGCAGATGATACAGAATACCTCTCCTAAACAACAAGCCCCGCCTACCACGCTGACAAGCCAGAGGTGAGAATGAAAACAGGTCACACAGTCACTGTGGAGGCTGATCATGTTGTCTCCACCACTGAAATGAATCCCTTTGCCTTTGTAAGGCTCTGGCTTACACATTTTAAAAATTCAACAGGCTCTTCCCCTCAGTGGACCAACACTGCAGCTCTAGTGGAAAGGAACGCTTAATGTGGTGTAAGCTAGAGCAGTGATACCATAATGTCACTCGCAGTACAAAAGAGCTCGTCTTCATCACCCAGCTTAAAAAAAGGCAGCCGTTAATAGTTAATTACATTTTATAGTTTCATCCAACTCTTCTGTGGGAGTAGCTCCTGTGCTCTCTGACAGCGACTAAAATGACCCGTAGCACCACATCCAACTCGAATACCTGCAGTCTCAAAGTTGCTTTGGTTTTACAAAAGATCTCTGCCTGCAGGACTCACAATAAAAGCAAAAAACCTGCACGCTGACACTGAAACCTCAAGCACAACAACATACCATACCAAACACTCTTCCTGTTGTCTATTGTCAGCTTGGCCTAAATATGCACCTGAACACATAGTAAAGTGTGTATGTATATGTGCGTACACATACATACACACACACACAACAGTACTAACATAAAAGAAGTCCTTCGTAAACTGAATGAAAGACGGCATGTTCGTCCATATTAGTGATCGTCCTAAGACAGTGAAGGAAATGTCTTCGGCCATACTTTCATCCTCTGCTGACCTCTACAAGCCGCCCCGATAAATGAGTATCGTGGGTCCCCCTGGGTTGAAAGGCCAAACGCACGGTGCCATGCACAAATGCACAAATGTTTCAAGTTCCCTGTGTGAGTGGATCGGCTTTCCTTTGTCCTCCTTGTTCCCCTACATTTGGGCACTTACTTATGCACTTGTGCACACCTAGGCACAAACACACGCAGACAGGCTCACAAAAGGCTGGGGGATGGGGAGTTCTGAGAAGCGTTTTACACCCAAAGCCACATTTCTTTTAATATATGTTGTGGTTAGAAAAGGCCGACATCTCGTCTGCGTATCAGTGGAGTGATCTTGGCTCTATGTGCAATCGGGGGTGTGTGTAACCAACCAAAACACTGTCCATCTGATTCAGACAAATCAGCCTAAATACTAAAGCTCTATAAATAACAGTGGGTGAAAAAACAGAGTTTAAAATTGTAGAGTTAGAGATTAAAGAGGATGAATGAATATTGTTTAAAAATGCTAAAAAAAAATTGCCTTAAATTACATTTGACTTGTTTTTCACTCATAAAAGTTACTGGCTCTGTCTAGAAAAGACCGGGATGTCCTTGCAGTGACATCCTGCAGATTGGATTATAACATTGAGCCACAGAGAACAGGATAAAGGACTAAAGTACACGAGTGAAGCTTTATGGTTACTAAAGAAAACTTCCTTTATGTTAAGACTGACAGGAGGACAATATCTGCTTAGTTCAAGGTGACTAAATCTCACACAACTCTCTATGTCTCTGTGTTTGTATTTCTACATGTATAGCAGTGTCTGCGAGTTCTATACTACGTGCTCACACTGTCAATGATTCCCCATATCGCATGTGATAATCTCCCATCTCCGTATTTCTCCCCACTGCTTCCTCCTCAGCCTCCCGCTCCTCCCTCCAGCACTTCTCAGGCTCTGAGTCATTATTTCATCACAGCTCCTCATGTCTGTCAGTCGATACCTCACAGTTTCAGTCAGTCAGGTGGCTCATCTGCCAATGTGCACATTTTTTAAATGGACAAGCCGAAAGCAAAGTCTTTTCTGCGACAGTGAAAGTAACCCAAAAGGACTTTAGGGTTGAGGTAGTGATGTGTGAGTTCGAAGTAGTAGTGAAACCTGCAGGGGTGCAACTTTAAGTACTGACATAAAAGTGAAAGACAGACTATGTAACTTTTATGGCCAATTTAACTAAAAGAGACAACCGAGGAAAAGTAGGGCTTGCAGTGAAACAGCAGCAAGAGCAGAGACTGACTCAATAACGTCAGTAAGAGCAACAAATAATGAGGTTCGCTTTACATTAGCCAACAACCGGCACCGTCAGCTGTTTGTCACCTCATGCCATCCCAGTTAAACTTCCTCTAAAATGCCTTCCTGCTTGGAAACTCCAAGGGAAGACCACCTTACCTAACACAAAGTCTTATGACTAACAAACTGAAATACTTCCTTTAAAATGTCACTTCCCCCCCCAAAGCCATATTGCTTACACCGCTTTTTCTACAGTGTGAAGAAGTCATCCACAGCTGTACTCTGTGTATAACTTGTTTTCACAGCTCCTGCTACACTCAACCCCCTCTGCGCCTGTCACACTTTGTCAGCGCTGCATGAAAAAACACAATGAGAAACATGTAGCTAAGAACAGGTGAGTGTAGTGATGTGTGCTTTAATCCCCCCCCCCCCCCCCCCCCCTTGAGATCTACGGTAGCCTTGCACTCAGTCTAGACAGCTGGGGGGTGTCATTGTTCTGTGCCCTTGCAGCCTGTGTGCATGTAGTTGTGTGATTTGGTTAGGCTGCTATCGTTGTCATCAGGAGATCTGCCTCCTTTGTTCCATTATGATTAACAGAGTGGCACGGTCTGCGGCCACACAATCTTCGACAACACCTCGGCTGTCAAGCAGCGCATGTGTTGATGAATCAAACGCATTCCTCACATAACCAGCCAGTTTAGCTGTCAAACTGCTTCTTTGTTGTTAATCCGCTGCCTTCCTACAACACTCTGTAAAACCCGTTTCACTAAAAACAAACAAAAAAAGAAGAGAACAGTCACACCTACTGTTCTTGTGTCTTCCTGCTTAGGTGAGTGGTGACAAAACTGTGCAAATATGTTCTTTCACAGAGGGGTTGATGGACGAGCAGCATCAGAGACCGGCCTACGTTCAGACTGAGGAGGGTTCTTCAAGAGAAAAAACAAGAGAAAAATCTGTGCCATCAGTGGGTCAACGGTCAAATGAGAAGCGGTGGGGTTATTTGATGGGGCAGAAGCAGCTTTGAGGTCCCTCTGCTTACTTATATTAGGGCAAACACTACCTCTGCTGCTTATGATTATTAGTCATCACCCAAGCAAGACAAGGAACTTGTCTATAGGTCAACACCCACACGCATATTAAAATAAACAGTCTGGATCTTTTGACACTTAAATAAAAGCGGGATGCTCAACTATACAAACACATCGACGTCTGAGCAAAAATTTATCTTTTCCTTTCAATACAGAAACAAATCTTAACACTTTTCAATATTTTCCTCTGACGTTAGCTAACTGATTGTACAAAGTCCTAAGCAACATTTTTATCTCAGCCTAACAATATTCTTCCAGACACTTGAATATGTTCCAGGTAAGTGTTTTCAAAGCTGATTTCATGTCCTTGACCAGTGGCGATTCTACAGGCTGTTGTGGCCCAAGGCTAAAATTCACAGGGGGCCCCCCCTCACGATTATGTGATAATTTTAAATATGTCCAGAGCGCAACATGCTAAGCAAACAAAAGAAATAACTTGATGCTAGTGTCTCTCCTCTAAATCTGAGGCTAGATTAACATTATTCCTTCTGTACCATTACATTTAAACATTTTCACTCCAAAAAGGAGAGCTTTTCTTCATTTTCACTGATTATCTTTCATCGTTACCAATAGGCTTGCTTAAACAGTATAATTCATGCCAGATACAAGTGAGTGGAGTCAGGTGAGGACCTATTATGGCATTGCTGTAGTTTAAAGTGTTTTGGCTCTCTAGGGCATCCCACTGGCTTGGAGGGCAGAGCAGTTGTCTGGTGGCAAGTTGTGCCTCTATCTGCTACGGCAAATACAAAAATGTCATTATGTTTAGCATATTTTTAGTAAAACCAACCCTTCACCATGTGATCCAGCCGCCAAACCCTTTTTTGCAGTTTTACACTGATACATATTATTCTTAAGCCGTTGAACTGTTTGCACACGCAGCCTTTGCAAAAGAATTCTAAGAAACTTTCCCACGCTTTATTTTCAACTTTTTATTCTATCCTTTTACTACTTGGTACTAGTTTCAAAGTTGAATTTAAGTGGTTTGCACCTCATTGCATTTTATTTTTAGTTACATTTCATGCAGCATTCAAATTGCAGTTAAGCACATCTTTGATTTTTGGGCCCCTTATATCTATAACACACTGCACCGATACTGAGAAATGCGACGAAGAAAGACGGAAATGATTACATGATATAAAGCTATTCTTAGACAAGCGGCACATCATCTGAAAGCAAGCACATCAAGTATCCGGCATGGGTGCTACAGCAACGTTTTGTTTTGCTTCTGTCATTGCTTTGTGGTTTCAGAGATCACAGCTGAAGGAAAGTCGAATGAATATATAACAAAAAGTGCTTCCCCTTTTTCGCTCAAGATGCTGATACCAATCCAAATGAAGTTTGCAAACAGTCTTGGCTCTATCAGTGCCAATCTCATCCTCTGCAGGCTTCCTCCTCACCAACTAATTTCGGACCCACATGTTAACTCCTTTAACACAGAAAGCTTCAACACTTCATCTATTTTGGGATAGTGCTCTAAAAAAAGCAGATACTTGCGTATTTTTGGGACTGACACTGTTTTGTGCTCCTCCGAGTATTAAAGCTCTGGCCTGAATTTTCTACCAAATTCTTTGAAAGCTGAAATGATGAGTATTCTCAGGATGGCACAGGCTTAAAAGTGAGTAAACACCTCTTTGTCATGCAGCCTCTCACTTCCCTTCCCCTTGCACATGTCCCCTATTTTACTCCCCTCCTCCTTTATCTCCCGCTCCACGCCCCAGATTCTAATGCTCCCAGTCGGGACGCCTGTACAGATGGCCCTGCAGCAGCCTGCTCTCCCAGTGGGAGCTCCTGGCATGGGAGGCTTTTTTGGCCCGCTGCCTCTGCCATCATCCCCAGTCGCTACAGGAGTCCAAGAATAAGTGTACTGGCGTCCAGGCCGAATGTCGAGGTACACAGACTGAGCCAAACTGGCTGCTGAGCTGCACAGCAACCTCCTGGCACAGCTGACAATAGAGAGACCGCAAAATACCACACATGTCACTACACACGCTGCAACAAAACCAGACCAGCGCACTATTGTTGGGTAATGGTGGGTGTGCATATTTGAGGAGCTGAACACAATCGAGTACATTGTATCTTAAGAAAACATATCCATGCACACTTGCACCCACGTAGCGGCCAAGCTCAGGATCGAGTTACAGTGAAGGCATTCAGGTTATACACCCATTCATCTGTCTTTTTTTTCCTTTGATAAAAGCCTGACTGGGATTGAAAAAAAAAAAAAAAAAAAAAATCACAGTCAGGGCTCAACAGGAACACACTCCCCAAAGCCCTTTCAGTGGAATTCCCCTTAAGTGTCTAAGTGGAGTGACACTAATATTCTGGCACCTGTTCCACACCCACCATCAGTCCCACTGACGCTTACTGGGAAATCTCTTTAATGAAAACAGCTTGTGCGTGTGTTCTCATCCTCATTCCTGAGCGAGTTCGGACACAGCTGCTTCCACGCAAGTGTTGGAGTTTCTGTTTGCGTACGTGCTCACAAGAGTCCGAGACAGTCAACGTCCATCCAAGTCCAAGTGAAGTCATTCACTCACTATGAAAACAACGATCCGTCTTACTGTCCTCCAAGAAGTGCTGCTAAACCTATAGCACGAGAAGAACTGCAGACAACTGATCTCTAAAGTCAAACTGTCACCTTTGTAAAATTTACATTTAGATGGAATCAAGTTCATCACTGCAAAAAAAACATTAACTGTGAGGGGTGAAAAAAAAACCCCAAAACCCTCCAAATTTAAAGGTTGAGCACCATTATCACAGACTCCACTTTCAAACCACTTCACGCGTGCACGAAGCGCACTTCTGGATCCATCTCCCTGGTTTGTTGAAGATAAAAATAGTGTATTAAAATAAGCTAAATGTCTCTGACATGATGGGCCCGGTCAATCTATCATATTATGTAGAGATAATTGGAGTTGAGCACAGATTGGCTCTTAGTGAGCACATAGCACATGGCTGAGTTGTGAGTGCCCTAAATCTGTCACTCACAACGGTCACAATGCCTTAAAAAACAGCCATGTGTTAGTCATAATATGTCAATTTGCAGCCACCATTCATGCAATGTACTTTTGCGGAGAATCAGACAAGAGTGATTTTGTCACTGTCCTACACAGGCACAATTTCGCCTCAAGTGCTACTTATGAGAAATTACCAGCTCACCAAGTAAATGGAAGGAAATAGCACAGAAAACCAGCGCAGGGCGATTGAAAGCATCCAGACAGAAAATCTGAATTAAACAATGCCAATGCGCAGCAACCTAAATAGGCCGCTAAGCACGTTTTAAAATTAGTCTGCCAGTGGAAACACTCACTCAGCATTGTATTACTCTCAATCAAACCTGCACAATAACCACCGTGAGGTAATGAGCGAAATAGTAACAGATGCAAATCTAATAAGCACACCTTGATAATTTCATCACGGCCGTCGCCTTTGCCGTTTAAGTACATCTATCAGCTCATTACAACCAGTACAGGCAGAGGCTGCACTGTGTATCACTGCTGATGTATGATCTCAAAGCGTACTAATTAGCATTTGGTGATTTCACGGGGGTGGTCTGTTCACCGCTCATGCTTCATGTATTTTGATATGGTTACACACGGGCAACACCAAAATACAAGACTCATTAATTCACAGTTAGTTTCATTTTTGCTATTTGCACCCAACATTTCATATCTCTGTATGTCATTTTGCATCTTAACGGACTCTCAGGCAGAACTGAATCACACACCGTGCACAAATAAATCACTTTGCAGTCACACCTTCTGCTTTCTCTTTTCATTGTTACGGGCGGTTCTACAAATTACACTATACAAACACTGGGGGCGGCTTTGGCTCAGTTTGTAGAGCAGGCTGTCCACTAATCACAGAGTGCTGGCAGCTCAATCCCTGGCCTCTCCATGTGTCAAAGTGTCCTTGGGCAAGACACTGAACCCCAAATGTTTCTCTATGGCAGGAAAACACCTTGCACAGCAGATTCAATTGTGTGCGAATCCATAACTGAAAAAAAGAAAGAAGAAAAAGAACAACACACACACACACACACACCGTAAAGCACTAAGTAGAATAGCTATAGGCCAAAAGATTCTATATCTACCACTGTATGCCAGCACAGCAGTCTGAGCTGGAAAGATTAGTGGAATTTCCCTCAGGCAACATATTTTGAACCGTGCATTAAAGCCACGGTTTCTAGCTTTTCTCTTTACTACCCTCTTCAGGTGCACTGTAGTGCTCAACTGTTATCAAAGCACAATGTGCTTGGTAGGGCTGCGCCATATCATGTCGTCCAGGATAATAGCTGCATCTCATATTGTGATATCATTGCCATAGCAACGCTTTGCATTTATGTTCCCTTGTGCAAAACAATGAGAGACTCTCATGTCTGAGAGTGAGAGGCGCGTGTAAGCCAATTTAGTACCTACAAGCTACCTCAGCAACCCTCAAACACAGCACTTTTTAAAATATGCAAGAAAATCTTTACTGCTAAAGGATGAAACAACAAGAGTGTTTTATCGTTTGAGGCCCAAAAAAACCCCCCCAAAACAAAACAAAAACCCCACAACATCTAGTAAAACCAGACTGCAAAGCAAGAAATGCTAGAAGCTGTTCATGTAGAACTCAAACCCAAAGAAATGACTCCATCGAGCACCAAACTACAGGACTAATATTATCAGTACCAATACAGACATCGCAAATTTTCAACACATTTCAGTGACCATCAATTCACTCAATTACTCTCCACAATAAATAATTAACACAAAATAAGAAACATTTCAGCTTTTCGTGCATTTTGAAACTGGTTTTTTTTTTTGGGTTGACATCATTGTTTAAATAATAATAATAATGCATACTTTGATCCCCGTGGGGAAATTACTGCCCGGGGAGCAGTGTGTAGGGACGGTACCTTGCTCAGGGGTATCGCAGGGTAGCCGTTCAGTGGATTCGAACCCCCGACCTTCCGATCATGGGGCGACCATGTTACCTACTGAGCTATCCCTGCCCCAAATGTGCTATAGGCTATAAATAAACTGGCTATAAATAAACTGAAACCAGGTATCGATATTATTATATTATAGTATCGATCCTATACCAATACCAACATAGGTATCAATACTATCGACATTTGGGTCGATGTGCCCACCTTTACTCCATATAACAGGAAGAGTAAATGGTGAATGGAAAGTACTGAGCTGAAAAAGCTCAACCCAAGCTACGAGACTGCAGGTAGAAAATATTTATCAGTAGGTTTAGTTATTGTCAAACTGAAATGTTGAGCAGCTATTTTATACATTTACTGAAATTTTGAAATATTGCTGCAGTCTCTAATTTAGGATAGAGTTCATCAATGACAGTAGGTCACTGGAACAAAAGGATAGAAACTTATAGTTATAAATAGGGATGGGTACCGGGTTCTGTCATAAACGGTAGTAACCAGACCGAAAAGCAGCGCACATTTCGGTGCTTTGTTTTTCCTGAGCTGTGACACACTTTAGATTCTAGCCAATCATTTTACGTTTCCGAGGATAGTAGGCGGGGCCAGGTACGTACGTTCTTTTCGAGCAGAGCTACAGATTAAAAATGCCCAAGGCGAAGCGGTCAAAAGTCTGGCACTTCACAGCAAAATATGCAAACTTAGCCGCCTGCAACAAGTGCTTTAAGCTGATACTGTGATACTGTCAAAGGAGGAAACACCTTGAATCCGATGAAACACCTGGCGACGCATAGTGTTTTTTTATAAGCCGAGAAATGCGCCGTATTTGATAGCTTGCTGCGAGACCTCACACCGTGCACATCTACTGCGGGTGTGGTGCCTGTTATCGGACCCGGAGTTAGCAACATCCCCCAAAAACCCGAAGATTAGAGTCCTGGCCCCTAGCCCTGCCAGTGTAGCAGAAATGATGACGGATGATGATGATGGCAGCAGCAGCAGCAGCCGTTCTTCTCTGCGTGAGTAGCTTAATGTTGTTCGTGTGTAATTTACGTTGAGTATGCTAACCACGTTATTACATTAATGCATGTAAGGTGAACTAGCAAACATCATCATAGCTACATGCGGCTGTCTTCTTGTTTGATGGCAGATACTCCCTTCACCCTGGCCAAAAAGCCTAAAACGACCAAAGAAAAAGTGGAAAATAGTTATACATGAGAGGTTTTTGGACAAAGTTTGTGTTTTTTCCATTGTTTAAGCACTGCTTCCAGCCAAGAGGGATGCCATATATTCCCCATAGCTGCAGAAAAGGCTAACATTGTTATATTTTTACAAAAAACAGCTGAACATGAGAGGTTTTTGGACCAATTTTGTATTCTCCATTCTTTAAGCACCGGTTTGAGCACTGTTTAAGCACCGGCAGTTTCAGAAGTACCGGTTTGGCACCGGTATCGGATAAAACCTAAACGATACCCATCCCTAGTTATAAATGCTGCTGCCTTCAAGATGCAAGCATAAATAACACATATCAATATCAGACAGTACTTATAAGAACACACACACTCTTGATTTAATAGCAAAGTTTAATGTGAGCTTTATCTGAATTTTGCGACACACCTGCCACCTCTTAGGTGAGCAGAAGCTTGGCGGTCACCGCTTTTTGCCTTAGATCCTATATCTGATGGAGCAATCACCGTGCTCACTGTTTATCGAACACAACAGGCATCTAATCATATCTCATTGCTTTTTTGACCCTGTCAAATCCTCTATGATTGACCATCAATACTGTCCTTATGACAGCATGAAGGCCATGTAGAGGCAGCTAATACAGCTCAGAGCGTTTCCATGGAGTCAAGGCTCCTGTTGGGAGGTAATTAGATGCCTGTTGTATCTCCACTGTGACACAACCCCCCTTCTCGCACCCCTTTATTCCATCGAAATCCCGTGTTTGTCCTCGCGCTCACTCTCTGGTGACAGAGCGGGCAGTTCTGAGTGACTCCACATGTGAACTCCATCTGCCACGAGCTGTCAACACGATCAGTCTCATCACCTCCGAGTCAGCGGCAGGGCTGCTGCGTCGCCAAAGGACATCCCAAGAGCTGTCAGGTACACAGGCCGTCATAATGTAATGTCCCTTTGTCAGTCGAGTACGTCCTGACTATGTAAGGTGTGAAAAAAACAAACATTCGAATTCTTGACACTACACCACTAGCAATGTGAAATGGGGGAGATTTGCAAACACTTAGCAAGAACATTGTGTGAGTGTTAGTCAAAGTAGCAGTGAAAATAACCGGCTGTGTTTCATCTTTCTACAGTGCCTGTTTTTTTTGGACCATCATAACTCGTTTCATAATTTTTTGTATAATATGAACATAACAAACTTAGTAATACAATTAATTTAAATTCATCTTGGCTTAAGATGAAAAAAGGTTAAAGAAAAGATTTTAACTGATTGATCATCCAGCCATCCATGCAAGTGCTACAGGAGCACGCAGCCAATCCCACTGTAAATAACTCAGCACCCATTTAATAAAAAATGAATACATGAAGAAGTCTGAGTATTTTATTACTGCTTAAGTATTGGCAGTCAGATGGAGCAGGTTTCTGTTTGCATTGCTCCATCACAGGACAGTAGTGGAATTCCATCATACCAGTATAGTACAGCACTTCACACAGGCACACACACAAATCCCCTTCCCCCACACAAACACAGCCATAAACCTTGCGGTGGTGATAAAGCTGTCATTGCTACCAGACTAACAGCGACTGCGTTTACCTCCCCATTGACCTGCTACCAGAGAAACCCTGCTTTTCCCTTTGCTGTCTCTCTCTACACCTATACACAGACCTCACTGTCTGAGAATTTGTCTCTTTCAGTCTCACATTAGACCAAACGATGCCCTCATTAGCAGCACACCTGTTATCCTCTGCAGGCTCGGCCTGAATTGGAGGGAACACAAGCTTTAATCTATGTAACCGGTGACTTCTGCCAGACCCCTGCTCCAGTGACTTATATCTCTACATCTCCCCCATGTAATGCACAGCAAGGGCAAGCTCTCAGTTCAATTAAAATAAATAAATAAATAAATAAATAAATAAATAAATAAATAAAAACACATTCTGACTGAGGGCAGCAGGCCTATATATGGGCAAAGCAGAGACAAGGTCAGCTGCATTGGTAAACCCACAGAGGAGATGGAACAAAGAGCTGAGTGGAGGCCCTGATCACAGAGAGCAAAGGCAAAGGGTGTAAATGATGCTGCGGGACTAAAAATCATAATGCACCCTTTATCCAAAATGGATGACATGCTAGACGGCAGAGAAGCAATGAACTGAAGCACTGGTTCAGCAAACATGGCACACAAACGCAAACAGTGCCAGTGAGGGTGAAAGTGAGGAAAACACGCTTCAGTGGGACTGAGTGATAAACAGAGGAAGGGCAAAGCAGAGCATGTGACAAAAGAGAGGAGACAGAGTCTGCTGGTGCCTCCTGAAAGTCCACACAGAGAAGGTATGGTCACAAAATCTCCCCCCTCACCCCCTAGATTATGGTGTTTCCCTCCTACTGGGGGACTAGGAGATGCAGTCCGGCTGCTGAGACTTGGATGAGAGACACATCAAAGTGTGGTGCTGAATTGCAAAACTGGCTCACCCACCTGACTGGTTAGTCGACAGAACCGGTTTTACTCTCATCCCCTTTTGCATTGAGTTGCTGAGAGACCGACAACAAACCCTTCTGGTTTGTACTTGGTTAGCTGTGCGAGCTGCTGCATCATCCCTTGGGTGTCAAGTCTACTTACCACCTACTGGATGCTCATTTTCCTTTCCCCTTTCATTCCAAGGAGAACAGAGTAAATGTCAACAGTGCCGCCACCACACCCGTTTACTCCCTCTCCTACACCCCTCCCTCCAAGGCACTTTTTAAGGGTGTATTTTGTCTGAGAATAATCAGCAGCAAGTTTACACAGTTAATAACTGCATGTTAACTAAACCCAGTCCATCAGCACACCGTGACATTTTTCACTTATGAGCGGATGCTGTCTTTGTTTCCAATACCACATTATCACCTGCCCGCACGCATTCTCGCTCATGAACGTGTCAAAGACAGAAGACGCAGTGACAGCGCTCTATTAAAATAGAAAAAGATAGAGCCGGATCCTTTCACGCCTTTAAACAGACGAGCACGCCGCTGACTCACGGCACACATCTGCGATGTTTCCATCGTAGTAAAGTGATGCAAGCGACGCTACCGTACCTCTACAGCGATAAGGGATCGTGATGTCATCGCTGCCTCTAGTTGAACTTCTTATCATGACGACACAGTGTCCTCGTAGGCAATCTGTCCGATTACAACGCGCGCGCGCGCACACACACATATATACACACACACCTACCCGTACGCACACACGCTGGCGCGAGCGCAGGCTGTGGGCGTGAGCGCAATTTCAATATTTCAGAGTGATAATATTGTAATTGTTGCCACTCACCAGCACTACACTTTGATCCTCATCTTTGATCCGACTTGTATCCGATGTCAAATCGATATAAGCTCCGGTGCCGGTTATTCCCAAATTAATCAGGGTTTAGAAGCAGCTGGGCATCAGCTGGGAGAAGTGAAGCCGGACTCCAGAGGCACACCGCCTGGTTGCAGTTAAGTACAGTGTTTACAGTTGCTTGTTAAATGTCCCGCACAGGCTCGTACCGGTGTGCAGCGGACACAAACGCAAGGTTGGGCCGTTAAAAAGAGCGTCCCTGAAGGCGTGGCGACTGTCCTGTCCTGCGCCACGGAGACTCGGCGGACTGCACAGTTACATCCACACGTCCTCGGAGCGAGTGATCAGCCAGAGAGGAGAGTAACTCCTACTACTCACCGGTCAGGCAGCGTATAATAAGGCTTCCGTGTTCGACTCTTTCAAAATAAGATGATCCACGAGTACTGCGGGAATTCTCGAGAAGCCCGAATAATAAGAAGGGTTAAAAGCCACATGTTCATCGAGTACAATTGAAAAGTTAGTTAGCAATAATGATTCAGGGCGCGTTTAAAATGTCATTTAAGTCAAAGTTGAAAGTCAAACACAAAATAAAGGCTCTATGAGGATCCTGTATTTTGTGATGCTCTAGCCCCCCCCCCCCCCCCCCCCCCCCCCTAGCTTTGGCGCATATCAATCAATCAATCAATCAATAAAATAAACATTGAATCATATCTAAAAAAGTCACTTTTGTAACAGCGTTGAACTTTATCTTGCCAGCGTTTCTCAACGTATTAAGCTTTTATTTTGAAAGCAGAAATAATTTCCGGTGGTTGTTTCTAGTAGGGACCTGGATACTGCCGTGGGCAAGCAGTGATATTCTCTCTCTGTCTTCTTGTCCATCCTCCGTCTCCACACACACACACACACACACACACACACACACACACACACACACACACACACACACACACACACACACACACACACACACACACACACAGAGGTCTTTTCGGTTTCTGCTACTCATTCTCATACCAAAATACAATAAATCGCAGCAGTGTTTCACCTACTTAAACACAATGCGAAAACCCCCAGACTTTCCAATTAAATTAATTGGGACGTATTCAGCAGGGTTGTGAAAATAACAATGTTTTCCCCTGGAGCTTTGAGTCCATGGCTATATTAATTTTACAACCAATGCATGAATCACGTTTTCCATCTCCAATCACAACCAATTTACAAGAAGCAAGGAGCACTTTTAATTTGTAATCCTGAGGCGTCTGTTTTACCACTGACAGCCTGAGTGATGCCCGCTAACCATGACCCCAGATTGAAAGGGTCACCTCTGAATGTGGAAGTGAGGCTCTAACATTCAGAGTCGGGCTGTATTTCCATTAAAATCTGATTGACTTAATACCAGTATGTGAATTTAAAAACAACAATGGGATGTTCAAAACATCTTTATTGAGTGAAGATGAGATAAGATGTGAGGTCTTGCTTTTTTTTTTTAAAAAAAAAATTCTGGGTTCTTTTTTCTCCAAAGTTAAGCTGTATTGTATTGGAGGGGAGTAATTAATTTGAAGGGAAGTGTTGGAGAGAGGGAAGGGGAGAGATGGACAGAGTGGGAGATAATTAAGTGGATGAAATGCAGAGTGGTAAAGGTCCTTGTCGTGTCGTGAGGGGCTGTGTGCGAGATGCTGCCCCTGGAGCTTTGATGCCTGCTGCTGTGGCTTCTGGATGAAGGAAAAATTGGGTCTGACATTGCAGCAAAGGACAGAGATAAATCTCTCTCTCTGCTATATATACGCACACACAAATACGCGAAGCAGGTGCACAGGGTCTTGTTGTGAGAGGTGGGAATTAATCTGCACATGTGCATGCTATTTCACACGTCCACAGACATCTGTTTTTGTCATTTGTACAAGAGACTGCTCTGACCTTTATTTAGTCATCCATTCTATTGATTTCTGTAACATTTTGCTTACAATGCAACCGAGATTGAGAATGAAGGGCCATCACTCAAAAGAAGTCAGATGTGCCAGACATTTCAAATGTAGGACGACGCTGCACGTCAAGATTTATATCCACTGCCTGCATTTCATAACCACAGTGCTTTCCCAAGTTCCACCTGTTTTCATTTGCAATTAGCAGACAAAGTTAATAATAAAATCTTCTGATACAGTTTTTTAATACCACAGTACTTGCAGTCATATCATTGTAATTACTTTTTGGGGATAATTATGCAGTGAAAATCTGGTATCATGACACACAGTGTGCAGATGACTAAAAAACACAACAGCAGCAGACCAAAGCTGGAACACATTATTCTATCTAACTATGAAAATGTACCATCACATTTGTTTCACCTTCCAAATCAGTGCAGAACACAAGCCTTTGTTTAAACCCTTTTACTGTCTGTAATGTGGCAAACTAATGGTTAGTTCACTGACCCAGCCTCCTGGGAAATGCCAGATTTTATGTGTACTTCGGTGTAGCCAGGCTGTCTGGATAGATGATAGTGAGCATACTGTTCATGATGTTCTCTTCTGTTCAGACAGACATTTAAAAGAGCTAGTAAAGGCTATATACATACATACATATATATATTTTCACAGTAGCTAGTGGTTGTTGTCAGAGAATGATTAGAGGCGGAACCAATGGCAGTGCAGTAGTTTGTATTGTTTCCTCACAGTAAGAAGGTCGTGGGTTTGAATCAAATGACCAGTTTGGGGCCTTTATTTGGAGTTTGGAGGCTCTCTCTGGTTTCCTGCCACAATCCAAAGACACGTATGTTGAGGTTAATTGGTAATTCTAAATTGGCTGTAGATAGGAATGGTTTTCTGTGATAGACTGGTGACTTGTCCATTCATGACAGCTTGGATAGGCTCCAGCACCCCCTGTGACCCTGAATTGGATAAGTGGAAGAAGATGGATGGATAGCCTAAGGTTTCATTTCAGCAAATGCACCTACTAGAAGACCTTTCACCTTCCAGTGTGCAAAATCGTCTTCTGTCTTAAGATTTTGGCACACTACTATGAGCTGTCTGTTAAGAGAGATGATACCATTTATGTTTTCAATTTGGGTTTAGTTTTATTTACAGATCCAAGACCTAATTGTGTGCAAACAATGACATCACAACTGATAAAAATAATTGCTGAGCCGACTAAAATCACACCCAAACTAAGTGCTCCATACCTGACCTCATACCTTCACATAAAACCACAAGCACAAATGATTAAGCTTGTGGCATGTTTTTCCTTAGATGGAAGGGTGATTTCCCGCAGTGTGGCTGTGTGAGCATACGTTGGTGATACACACACACACACACACACATGCAAACACAACAATAATCGAAGCAGCACGCAGGGACGGACTTGGAGACAAAAAAAACAAACATAGTTCAGATATGAGGCTAATTTGTTTAGGGGGATGTTTGTCACCTTTCCTGTTTCTCTATTACTCAACAGCTGCTAAACTCTTTGATTAGTTCCTGTCATGCATATATGTGTGTTTGTATGTTTGAGTCTGTGGCCTAAACGTGAATCTCTGATTCCAAGAAGCTTCTAGAATAGCAGAAGAAGACACAACTTTCAAAACTGTCACATCACCTCTGCTCCTCATTCTCCCCTTGCAGGCTTACGTTGCACAGTGAGGCTCAGTGACAGATGCTGATTGCATTTGAAACATTTCAAAGTTTGTGTGTTCTTTCTTTCTTTCTTTCTTTCTTTCTTTCTTTCTTTCTTTCTTTCTTTCTTTCTTTCTTTCTTTCTTTCTTTCTTTCTTTCTTTCTTTCTTTCTTTCTTTCTTTCTTTCTTTCTTTCTTTCTTTCTTTTGTAATCATTTGCCTGCAGTATATAACACCCCCGTTGCGCCTTCATCAGAAGCTGTTGCTTGGTGCCGTGAGAACAACATCCCAGAGAAGTGCTGCAAATAAACTCGACAGTCACAGATCAAATCTAGCGCTACAGTCAGTATATGTGTGAATGCTGTGTTCTCCATTACGATCTTCACAGCAACTGCAGCAGTCAGTCACTTTAGTACAATGACAAAGCCACTATTGAAATGTGGCTATGCTAATTCTTTTAATAGAACCAGTACATAGCACGAGCTGGTAGTGATGGAGGTGACCTTTTTTTTTTAAAAATCCAGACAGCAAATAACTTAAAAGATATATCCTATCTTTTCTCTCTGCTCTCTGCTCTCAGCGTTATCTCTTCCCACCTCTCTCTGTGTCTCTCTAACGGCCCTGCTTCCTCGGCTCTCCTGCAGGGCCCAACATGCCTTGCCAGAAGCATACTCATTATTTATGCCACTGCAAATGTACCACAACAATGTAAAATTACTTTTGCATCTGTTACGAGTGTATAATTCACTTCTAAAAGGAGGCTATTAGTTCTATTAAACAACCTTTTTTTTGGTCACATCATGCTGTGTCTGTAGTTAGACTAACTTATAATTACTGCAGATAGAATATTCTTATAAGATTCAAGGAAGAGCACGAGTGATAGAACACGAGGATGATGCAGGATTACATTACAGACTGCAATATTTCTTCTGTGCATGACAGGATGGACAGATTAGTAGCTGTCAGCGATAAGTGGGAGGAAAGCAAGAAAAGAGAGGAAACATTCAGGAGAGATGACAGGTACCTATAACCAAAAGCTAAAAAATATGGAATTTAAAGCGTTCACAGGACAGATTTGCTTCGGTGAGATTTGAGAGACCTTTCGCTGTCTGTCATTTTGTTTGTCCACTGTGAAGAATGTGGCCACAGTGTTGTCAGTGCCAGATCTGAGTCTGGTCTTCCTACCCTTGGCTGATCGCTCCTCATTTCAACAGGCGCCTCTCTGTCTCTCAATAGCTCAGTCTGTACCCATCCCATGTCCCCCTCAATTTCAGAAGAGGGGGATAAAGAGGATGAGGCGACAAAACAAGAGGGCTCTTTTGTGGCCGTTGAGGAGGAAAGAGATGGTTGTCTGACTCTCCCTGTCATAGGCCCCTTCTGGCAAAAATAATTGGAAAGTAATAAGAACTCAAACACAATAACAACACCCAATAGACCCACAAAATGGGTGTGGATGCTGATTTCTAGGTCAGACAAAGCGGGAGAGGAGAGATGATGTATGTCAGTAGGTTTGACTGAGGGTGGGAAGGGGGTGTCATGAGGTAGGTGGTTGGTGTGTACATAATATACTTGCAAAATGGCATAAACTGTGAGTCACCAGGAGCTCAGAGATCAGTGAAAATCCCTCACCATGCTAGTCTGGATTATGATTTATATCAGTGACGTGGAGTATTGTCGGGACTCTGTTCAGAAGGTTGTTCATGCAAGATGAGTAATCAACTTGTGGAGTAGGTTGAAAGGTTTGAGTCTGACTGACTCATTTTGAAACAAGATAAGTATAAAAGGATCTCACACATGTGATTTTCACAGCTATATACACTATATCAAGCAAAGAAGAAGTTATATTAAAGTTCAACTGTTTTTTAGATATTTTCTAAATATTTCTAGATAGAAAATACGAGTGGAGTACTACATTAGCATTAGGTTGTAACCTAGTTGGTTAATGCTCACAGCTTGCAACTGAGCCTATAAATGCTATATTTGATTCATTCTTCTGCTTTTCCCCCCTTTGTTTTTGTTTAGGAAAGGCTGTCTAAGAAAGCCCAAGCACTTCAGCATGCTGAGAAATCCAAGAACTGGCACGCCCTGTCATACACACCAACTGGTCGCTTAGTTAGGTAAACCTATTCAACTGCCTGTTACTGCAAATATCTGATCAGCCAATCCTATCAGATCAACTCGGTGCATTTAGGCATGTAGACATGGTCAGGATGACCTGCTGAAGTTCAAATTGAGCATCAGAATGAGGAAGAAAAGGGATTACATGTCTTTGAACGTGGCATGGTTCCAGTGCCAGACAGGCTGGTCTGGGTATGTCAGAAAAATCCTGGATTTCTCAATTTCTGTTACGACACTTGGTTAATAGGGTAGAAATTAACAATAAAAAACATGGGGATGGATCAGTAGTTCAGGCTTGTAGTAGAGGTGTTGTAATGGTACGGGGGATATTTTCTTGGCACTTTCTTGTGCCTCTTAGTACCAACTGAGCACTGTTCACCTCAGTATTGTGTCATCCCTTCATGACCATGGCGTACCAATCTTCTGATGGCTGCTTCCAGCGTGTCACAAATCTCAGATCATCTTAAACTGGTTTCACATGACAGTGAGCTTCTTGTACTCAAATGGCCTTCACAGTCCAATAGAGCACCTTTGGGGTGTGGTGGAACTGGAGATTCACATCATGGATGTGTAACCAACAAACCTGCAGCAACTGTATGATGCTCTCATGTCAACATTGACAGAAATCTTTGAGTAATGTTTTCAGCACCTTGTTGATTCTGTTCCATGCAGAATTAAGCTAGCTATGAAGGCAAGCTGCTTTAATTCTTTAGTCAACTTTAATCAACACTTTATCAGCAGTTTTGTTAAATGAAAGCTTAAATGAATGCTGATATATGACAAGAAGTTGACATCAAGGCACACATTGATAACACTTACCGAGTAAGGGTGAGCGAGCAGAAATTCAGATC
Organism: Astatotilapia calliptera; assembly: GCF_964374335.1. Taxonomy (NCBI): domain Eukaryota; kingdom Metazoa; phylum Chordata; class Actinopteri; order Cichliformes; family Cichlidae; genus Astatotilapia; species Astatotilapia calliptera. Next base: position 28,678,542 of record NC_137423.1, read on the forward strand.
TGTTACGCGAAGTGCGCAGAAAGACGTCATTTAAAGAGCAATCAAACTTAGTTTCTAAGTAAAAAATTGATGCTAAATCTTCTTCTCACTTCACAGTTTCTTGTAAATATGAATTTGATTTATTGCGTATCACTTCTTAATTTCGCATGTCTACATTTGAGAAACTGTCCCAATCAGCGGACTCTCTTCCAGTAAGGAGACACACTCAGTGCTTTACATGCGTAAAACACTTGTTTTTTTTAAATGTCATTTGTTTTTCAAGAGCACACCGTGGTGATTTTTTCTACTGCTTCTCTCAGATAGGCAGTGCAATAGGGGAATAACTCAACAGTAATTTAGAGAGCATTAATAGCAGTGACTAAAGGTGTCTGTGGGTATGCTTCCAACGCTCAGAAATGCACACTTACATCAGGGGTAAATGGAAGGAGGCAAAAAAGACGGCACAAGAAAGAACAATTGCGGTAAATAAAAAAAATTACTTTATCAAAAGTGATTTTAGTTAGTCACTATAAAATCTTTAACCTTCAACAGAGCGAGTGTTTGTGGGGGTGTATGAGAAAGCTCTGTTATCTTTTCTCTTTCCTCACCTCAGACTGTGAAGAAAAACATCTATTCACATCATCTTCCCACACAGCACCAACCTCTGCTATTCCATCAAAGCGGAAATATAATTAATGACGTTATTGTCATGTATAGCTTGCACTTGGATGCCAATCGCACACACTGAGATGTCAGGCAGCATCATAATCCCCCTCATGTTGGCAGCACTGCTAGGGGTGAATGGGTCTGTTTGTGTTTAGCCTGCCCAGAGCAGAGCCCCTTCAGTGGGATAGAGGATCAGCCATTTTTTCTTGTGGCCCTGTGGCTCTGGGATCAGCAGGGTGCAAGGAATTACACGACCACATACAGGGAAATGTGCTGGCCGCTCAACGACATTCAGTTTCTATTTTTTCCTCTAGATATGTCAAGTAACTTAAATTGACAAAAACAAACCACTTTCCTTGAAAATACTTGTAAAATCAGGCGAAGTCTCCTGAAAACCATTCACATAAGGGGATCTTCAGGGTTGCTTTGTTCCTTAGTTGTAATCAAACAAGAGGAGGATTATTTGATGTTTCAGCTGATATCTGTGTTCCCAGTTAAAGACAAAGCCGTGCAAACATCAAAGATCCAAATTCAAGTTAGCTTCAATATTTAGCAAGGCTAAAAGGGATCGATGTGGAGTCTTGTTTGTCAAACAACTTCACAAATCTTTTCTGGGGTTTGTGGACACAGTGGATTTCAGGGCATCATTACAATTGCGTCAACGCGTTGCTCCGGTACGTTTGTGGCTGACGCTTTCCGACATGTGTCACGTCTTGTGTGTAAACCGATGCAGAAAGGATCGGTTGATGGAAGGTCATCGTGAAGCTCGAGGAATCCGAGTTGACAGCTTTGGTCCTGACATCACGTATCTGCCAGGGCTTCAGCACACACTGTACTTACTGTATGTCTCAGTGGCTTCAGATTTAAAAAAAAAAAGAAAAGAAAAAAAGACCCATTCACAGTTATTTGATACAAACGTTTGCTTGCTGGTTTGCTTTATTAAAGAAAAGACCTGCAGCAGTTATGCAAATAAAAGAATTCTGACTAATACTTTGTGAGTAGGTAGCCATCTCTTTAGTTGACTGAATGATTTCAACGCTGATTGTGTAAAATAGAGATTAAAACGAATGTCAAACAGTTCATTTTAATCTCTGTGAACTTAAGTTTGACCTGGTTTTTGCCTGTGGAGTAATACTTCTGCTCTTCTTTCTGCTAGAAAAAAAGCACTCAAAGTATTTTCTTACTACAAGCCTCATTCACCATTCATACACGCACATTCATACGAGTCCTTTTATGTATGCTTAACCTAACATTTAAGGCCTTTACACAGATGATGGATGAAATTTGTGCGATAAAACATTTTTTCAGACTCACTTATTCATAATGTAGACATTCACACCATCTGGGGAATTTTGCAGGATGGATTTGCACCATTTGTTTCAGATCACACTTGATATTTCCTGTGTTTATCATGCAAATTAACATATCTGATCAATCTGACCATTGCATTTAGTACCAATGCTAAAAACATGCACTGGTACTGAATATGCAATGATACAGACATAGGAAAATAATACTCGTTCGCCTCAGACGCACAGGTTGATTTACTCTGGGTCAATCGACTCTTTTGCTATTTCTCTGCCTCCTCAGATGTGGTCCCATCTCTGCTGACATTAGCTCAAACTGCCCCACTGACATCTTGAAATATGTCAGAAAGCGGCCGTGATACAGTTTCAGCACCTCGATCAAACCATGAAATTCTCCCTACTGCTCCCAGAATCTCTGTTTCTTCCTTTTCTTGTTTAGACACATCGGCTCCAAACATCATTACTTGATATTGACCTCAATTGTTTTTTGTAGTGAGCATGAACTTTTGGCAAAATTGCAAAATTTTCGGTGTGTATATATGTTACAAAAAATGCCGTGTCTTTTTTTTTTTTTTGCAAGGCACTGTAAAGGCCTCACACTCTGATGGAAGAACTGTGGAGACTCAATGTTTGGTATTTTGCCCAGGGATACTTCAACATACCTCCCGAGCCACAGCCACAGCTTCTGACCTGCCTCATCTCTTATGCTCCAAAGTTATGAGTGATGATTAAATTGAAAAAAAAAAAAAACTTGGCACAGACACAGAACATCTATTTGTTGATAATTTAACATGAATATTAATATACAGTCATGACAGCAGCTTTTACCCCACCCCTTAAAATGATTTTTGATTCAAGAAGATGGTGAAGTTGACTTTGCATCACTTGTGTGATGAAAACAAAAAACAGAAACACCATTTATTATCTACCGTTCACTTTAGAGGTCACGTGCTACTGCAATAACGTGCACGTCTGAGCCATGTGATCAGAGCCGTTGTCCTTAGTGTGGTTAGCAGACCTTTCAGAGTTCATTCCTTCTACTGGAAACGCTGACGTGACTTCATGATTGAATACAGTAAATGTTCTCAAATGTCAATCATGGCAGCTTCATCAGCAGGTGGTGTTTACAGTTGTTGCATATTTTTTTTGTCAAAATTTCTACTCAGTTTTTCAACTGCAATTGAATCGAGTGCGACAAGTAAGCACTTAATAAGCAAGCAGTGATCTTACATTCTGCAACGTTCATATTTATTTATATTGTGCTTTACATACGGAATTAAATGATTACCATGTTTCACCATGACTGTCACTGCCAAGTTAAAAACCCCTTAAAAAGTGGCAGTAATTTTGGTTTTTAGGGAAACTGAGACCATATATGATGTGTGTTCAATAATTAAGGCATAAATGTTTGTAGACAAATGAGTGTGAACCAGCAAAAACCAAAAATCTCTTATCCACATTGCTCTCTATGTCAGTGACACTTTAACTCTTGTCCTCTTCAGTCAGAGGCAGCACATGAGGCTATCAGGATGTAATGAAACTTTTAAGCTGAATGTTGTTCAGGTTGGCCAAGTTAGGTCAACCCAGCGTCCATAAACTTTCAATATTTAAATTGAAAATTTCCCAGTTAAAGGCTTATATGTGCTGTCCAAAATCCTGGATGTTAGAGCCAATGATTACAACAAGCGGCTGTGGATCTGGAAGTCGAGGAGGTCGTCCACTTATCTGAAGGTGGGTGGTTTAATGTGTGGCTCAGTCTGCATGTTGAAGTGTCCTTGGCTGTTAGTATGACAGTGAAAGTGCTGAATGGTTGAATGAGGCTTGTAGTACGACAGTTCGCTTTGAGTAGCTGATAAGACTACAGAGTAAATTTAAAACCAATTTACATAACAAGGGCCAAAATGTAAAAGAAACTTACTTAGAAAAACAGGAACTTCATTCTGCTGGAGGGGACAGAGGTGAGCTCGAATAGATTTGAAACTATTTGGATCCTGCATTTGGATTTATTGAATTTGGATTTCAAATTAAAAGAATGAATATTGGCTGTAATATTTAATACATTTTTGTTGCATGTTCAGGAGCATCTGTGGTTCAGTTTGGTTGATACTGGATGGTAAATATGGATCAAGATTAAAAAGAAATGAAATTGTTTTGGGATAAATTTTCACAAAAAGTGTCAATAATAATAATACTTATATTTTTTTCATTATAAAAACTTTACAAAATGTTATTTTTCACCAAACAGGGCATGAATGGATTCCACATAAAAACATCCCCATCGTCACTTTCATCTACAAACCTCTCCAAAAACTCAGCAGTACAGGTCCTCGTCTATACTTTACTATTTTAGGCTTTTATGCCATATTTTCTTCCTAAAACCCCAAGAAAATAGAGGACTGATCTGTGTCTGTCTGATACTACTATGATGCTTTTAATCTGGCTTCATGTAGGTGCTAGGAACTGCTATATTCATTTGATGCAGGAGCTTTTACTTCGACAATCACGAGTAAAACTGATCATTTTGATGTGGAAACTATTCATCTCTGACCTGCTTTTGAAAAAATTAGATGAAAGGAGCAGTGAAGCTATTTCCGTCTCGAACTTGGGCGCTGTTGAGTCTTAAAATGATTGACAACCATGCCACTGGATGGGACTGAACAATATCGCAGAAGCAACAGAGAGTGAGGCCACATTTTCGTTCTATATGGTGCATTTAACAGTTGCCATTAAACAGGTGCGTCGGGGCTAAAAGGGCAAGACTATAAATTAGAGGAAAAAAGTATAACAGCTTACATTAACTTGCTTTCTTTTTTTATCATGCTCTCCTTATGAACTCCTCTCTCTTTATTGATCGTCTCTCCATCCTCTCACTTCACAACCAGATGCTCCAGGAGGCCGAGTGATTGACAGGCCTGTGTTCTGCTCCTGCTGGATAATACCCTTCCCACCTCTCTCGTTGCCTGGGTGACAGATGGGTTTTCTCTGCTGTAACACTCGGTTTCCATCTCTGTCACCTCAGATTAGTGAGCGTGCGAGAGAGAGAAAGGAACGGTGGTTGAGTCCTAGTCAATCCTACACTTCCCATGACAAATGACAGCGGCACAGACAAACAGTGCACGGTGAGTCGTTTGTGTTTCTAACTGTGACATTGCCTCATAGTCTCTCACACTCTGCTCACACCAATCTTGCACACTGTTCTCTCTCTGGAATGGGAGCTGACATTAAAAGCAGACTGTGCCTGTCTGTGATTCACAGTGAAGATATTTCTCTGCTCTCCCTCGGATGATGCTTAAACATAGAGCTTTAGCCTCCTGTGCCGGCAGAGGTGGGAGTCTTTGATTCAAAACCAACTGGAACGGGTCAAAAAAACAGCCTGGAGGCAGCTGCTTCCTCAGCTAAAGTAGCTCTCGTTTTGCTTCTCTCTGTCTCTCCCCTTCCTCCTCCCCCCCGTTTTTCCTTTTGTCACTTAGCATCATCTCTAACAACGTTGCTATTAGCACAGCTCATCATTCACGCTGGCAGTGCCCGTGGCACAATTGGGCCAGTGCCAAGTGAAATAGATGACATCATCCATTGTGCTTGTGCACTAGTCCAGTCAGGCTTTGAGGCACCAGTATGAAGCTTTGGACTTGATTAGCGTTGAGACCATGACATCACCCTTCAGTCAGTTTCCCTATGGAGGCGCTGACATCATCCATCTGAGTCAATTATTACGATCGCAGGTGTCTAATAATCTGTTTAGAGCCTCACTAGTAATGATTACAGGTCCCAGATCATTCCTGAATCAATGTGGAAATCTATCATCTAAAACCAGGTGTGAAGAATAACTCATATGTAGACTGTCTGTGCGCCTGCTTGTTGAGTTAATAAACAAGCACACCTGCTGCTGCTGTTGTTGCTTCTACCATATATTCTGATTCGACCCTACCCAAGGCAATCCTTGTGCTTTTTCCTGATCCTGTATTATTCAAAAACATGGTCTTCCTATCAGCTTATTTCATTGGCAGGAGTGGAAACTCATCTTAGCCCTGAATGAATATTTCTTCCTGTGAAGCTCTTTTTTCTGTTACACGTCTGCAGAAAACAAGAGCAGCCTTAAAAGTAAATAAATATAAAAAAATCTACAACCCATTACAGGTTGTATATGCTTTTGATCTCTGAAGCGTGTTGGCAGTCTGAAAACAAACAGAAGAAAAAATGAAAATCTGGGGAAACACTCATAAGATTCCCTGACAGAAGGAGGTAAGTTCCCATGGGGAGCTAAGATAGCGAAACACAACTGAAGAACTGATGACAGGTATTACTGGAATGTGCGAGCATTTATGTGCACGATGACAAACGTGCTCGCACATGGTTGGAGAAAACACATTGGCTTGTTTATGTCAGGTTACACCTCGAAAAGAGTGATGAACCTATATTTGATTGGGTGGATGCCAATGAGATAAAACTCCAAACATTTTCATTTGCTGTAACATTTCCTTTTTGGGTCGTCTTTTTCAAAAATGTTCCCATATTGTAATTACAGATTCCTACCTGGAATCCCGTTTCTTAAACTTTAGGTCCTTTTTTCCTCTAAGTTTTGTGTTGGTGTTCGAAGGTAAGTATATTATCTCCCTGTTAGGAGCCAGACATGCGAGAGAAGAAGCAGATAAGGGAACATGGTGAGACGCTGAGCTGTCTTGGAGTGATAATTAAGGAAGAACCAGGTGGACAAGTGTGACTGTCGAATTAGTCATAAGGGGCTCGACACACACACACACACACACACACACACACACACACACACACACACACACACACACACACACACACACACACACACACACACACACACACCTTGGTATGCACACACACACAGGCACATGACCACACAAAGATACACGCCAGCACTCTGTCACATCTCAGAGCAGTCTTCACACATTTTGTTCAGCAGGTATGTGACATGTTTAATTACGGGTGGATAATGAACATCATGTCAAACGCTCAAACATGGAAGGCTGTATTACAGCTTCAGGAGGAACGCTTCACAGAAGATTCTCCATGCAGCAGTGATGGCTACAGAAATTGCATAAGAGCTGGAAGCACACACAATGTCTTCTAAATACAACAGTTGACTACCACGAGCCTGGTATGAACTAGAAATCATTTCAGTAATATTTCATAATACAGTTTGCAGATTATGGTTTTATTTCCCAACGTTCATGGAATGAATGTTTTATAAATTTAGGATGTAATTAATGAAGGGTAGATACAGGGGAATAATGGGAGTAAAATTTGGCAATTTTAAAGTAAATTAGAAACTACACCAACACCAGACCCACCTTCAGATACACCTTGCTAATACCAGGTGAGATCTGTGTTTGCTTTCAGAACAGCTTGGCATAGATTCAACAAGGTGCTGGAAACATTCCTCAGAGATTTTGATCCGTATTGACATAACAGCATCACACGATTCTGTAGATTTGTCGGCTGCACACTCATAATGCTCTCCTGTTTCACCACATCCCAAAGCTGCTCTAGTGCAGTGGTCCCCAGGGCCACGGACCAGTACCGGTCCGTGAGTCGTTTGGTACTGGGCCGCAAGAGTTGAGGCTTGGGTGTGAAATGTATGGTTTTCAGAGTTTTTACAGGTAACTTGGTTTCCCTGCGTCTTTTCCTGTGTTATAGTTGTGTCTTATTTTGAAAGAAATATTTACGCATTACCATGGTGACCAGAGAGCATTAAGGGGAAGAGAGGAGCACGTTATTCTCAGTGTTGTTGGCGCATTTCAGAAGGACGCTACTAATAAAGTTACACAATGACACAGTGAATTCTCGTTTATTATTATATTTACAAAATACCACAGTTTTTCTCTTGGTCGTATAATTTTATTTTGTTGTATTTATTCGCGACACCTTAAAGGCCGGTCCGTGAAAATATTGTCTGACATTAAACCGGTCTGTGATGCACCACTGTTCTAGCGGACTGAGATCTGGTGACTGTGGAGGCCCTTTGAGTAAAGTGAACTCGCTGTCATGCTCAATTAATCAGTTTGAGATGATTTGAGCTGTGCGACAATACAATGCAATATTTTTCAAATCTTCGTTGTCCAGTTTTGGTGAGCCTGTGTGAATTGTAGCCTTAGTTTCCTGTTTTTAGTTGACAGGGATGGCACTAGGTGTGGTCTTCTGCTGCTGTAGCTCATCTTCAAGCTTCAAGGTTCAAGAAGAGATGCTCTTCTGCGTACCTTGTTTGTAATGAATGGCTATTTGAGTTACTGTTACCTTCCTATCATCTTAACACGATCTGTCCATTCTTCTCTGACCTATCCAGCAAGGGGTTTTCACCCAATGAATTACAGTTCAGTGGAAATTTCCTATTTTCTAGTAAACCCAAGAGATGGCTGTGTGGGGGAAAATCCCAATAGATCAGCAGTTTCTAAAATAATCAGGCAGCCCATCTGGCACTAACATGTCATATTTAAGGTCACTTACCCATGCCTTTTGTACCCATGCTTATGCTCAGTTTGAACTTTATCAGGTCATCTTGATCATGCCTACATGCCAGTAAGCAGTGTGTACATCAGTAATTCTGACAGCTTCAGTATCAATGAAGGGAAAAAAGACCTCAGAGGGTGCTGTGAAAATGCAACAGCAGTACAGTGTCAAATCAAAAGTGTGTGCATACAGATCACACAGGATCGAAAGAGAAATGTGGCCTGACAGTAAAAATCAAAATGCTTTTGTTTTCATGAAGAAAATATAAGAAATGTGCATGTCCATACTTGCAAAGAGGCATTGCATTACAGCCACCCCCTCTGAGCCATAGTTATGATAACCACGCGTGACATGTATGGCTTCACATCACCAGAGTTGATAGAATGCTATCCAAAACTGCACGAAGTCAGTGTGTGAGCAGTGCTTCAAGTCATAACAGCTACTTTGAACTGTCAGGGCAGTGAGTGGGTGTATGACTCTGATAGTCAATTTATGCTGGATAATGCAAAGATAGGAGCTGATAAATTATGACTCACAGACAGTCTGAGTTAGAATTATTTTGCGTACATGTCTGTAATATGTGCAGTGTGTCACCTTGCCCCCTGCATGTGCTGCGGCAGTTTGTTATTCCTCATGGAGACTCACAGGATTTATCAAGGTGCGCTTTTTTTAACCAGCTGACATAACAAACTCCCTTCAACCCTCACCAAACACAAACTCAGAGCCACATGATGTGAGCTGCAGTTGTCATCGCTGGTGTCTGCTGCTATTCGAGTGAATCCCACCCTGACAGAAACATCACTTTCTGTATTTTTTTTTTAAAGAAGGCTATTCTTTCTTTGCTCGATCACTTTCTTTCACTCCATCCTTTGTGTTACTCTGCGCCCACTCTTTTTCCCCAGATCTTGGAGAAACTAGTCGCCATTGAGGCCCACAGTGCGTAAATGCCATATATCCTGGGGAATTAATAAAAAACCCTGTCTGTTTGTGAAAGAGAGAGTGAGTTAGGGAAAGAAAGCAAAAGGAGGAAAAAAAGGACAGAAGCGAGTGAGAATGGTGGCGAGATTGATAGGATGCGTGAAGAAGCATCTCGTCTCATTATGTGTGAAAATGAACCCACGTGGTCGCTTCTCCTTCTCCGTAATTACCAAGATGCTGCTCTGTCATTAGCGGGATTAAAATAAACTTAGCAGCACACACCACAAAACAACCGCAATGACACTCACGCACACACAAAGACATATGCCGAAGCAGTTTTCTAGCTTTTAACTTCCTTCGCTTTAAACAGCTGAAACGGATGCTTTTCAGATTGCATCAAATAAACCACGTCGGTGATCCCATCTTTCAGAACCTGAAACCTATTTCCTACCTGTGAGGAAAGCTATTTACGCTATCAGCCCTCCTTTCAGCCTTATAACTGCTCCATCACATAATCATGTATGCATTTGCCAGAATCTCATCTGGTGATGCCTTCTGTGATGCAGGGAATTTATTATCAGGCTGGTTTGTTTTTGATAGTCCTTCCACAGGCCCTCTATTGGGTTTCCTAGCAACAGGTCTGTGTAAGGGCTGGTGCAAAGAGGGGGATAGCAGTGTCCCCATCCTGATTACCCTCTAATTACTTTAATGGAAGCTAGGCTCTCTGGATATGTACCCCCACCTGCTCACAGTCTCTTCTTAGACATTCATACATTGGCAGCTATCAAAGCAGCTGCTTAGCCACTGTGTATTTCCTCCTACTTTAATGCTGCGGGGGCCACTTAAGCTGTTTTAAAAAAAATAAGGTTAGGCAGCGAATTTGCTCATTGGCGGATCGGTTCTCCTTTAAGACAAGCCCTTGTAGCAGCGTCTTAGTTGTGAGCATGTTAACATGCTGAGATTAACATTTAGCTGAAAGTGCCGCTGTGTATCAGCCTCACAAGGCCAGCAGCACAGCTGTACACCGCTTTGTCTTGTTCCTCTGCAGACGAGCGACGAACTGCTGTCACATCCTCCTGTAAGAAACACACAAGCATTGTTGTACCGCGCCTAAAAGCAGATGCAGCACACACATTTATATGCACGCACACTTCACATGCAATTTACTGTCACCCAGTTGTTACTCATCTGACTTGTGCCATCGTTAGAGTACCCATGGTTACCGTGAGTCTAAGTGTGCATGAGAAGTAAGAAAAGGAGAAATAAGCTGAGCAGGAAAGAAGAAGAAGAAGTGGAAGATGCTAAGGTGGGGGGGATGACGAGGAGCTGAGGAGGATGAAAAAAGTAAGATATTTTGCCTGCTGCAAAGAGTTTCCCTGAAGAAACAGAAGCTGTCTTTCCCAACTCATAATGTGGGCACGGATGTGTGTCTTTGCATGTGTGTTGGTACAAAAGGACCCCACCCGATATCGTGTGGGTGTATTTGTTGAACATGCTGGAACAACTTGTACAGTGATAAAAGACGTTGCTTTAGGGTAAATACAGAATTCACCTCAGCACGTCACACTCTTATCATTCACGGCTGTGATATGATTCATATTAAAGGGAAATCCATATGCGCTAAAAGCACCGTGGCCATCCCCCGACAGTGATGAAGTTAATCTTGTTCATTTTGATTGGGCTATTAACATAGTTTGTCATTTAATAAGCTGGACCCAGTGATTATGTAGATTGCAGATGAGCTGCAGCAGATATGTAACAATATTACTCCATAGCTTTATTTAGAACATATTTCTGCAGTTATTTCTTATGCAGCACAAACATGGTCGCTACTGAAATGCCCACATCCTCGGGCCACAGTTTGAAATGCAAATTAACAAAAGTCAAGAAAAGAAAATTCTACTACAAAAGTAAATGCTTGAGATTTGTGCCAGCTCAGTCATTTGTTTGTGTCATTTCCGCTCAGCTTCCAGCTAAGGCCCACATGCCTGCAGAGACCGGCGCAGTTACTATGGTGAAGAGCTGTGAAATTGTGTTTACCAATCTTGCGTTGCATTTCCTCTCACTCCTTTCTCATTTCGCTGTGATTTAGTTCAAGCATTCTCATTCACTTTCCTCAGTAATATTCTCTATCAGTGAAACAGCATTTGCAAACTGTGCATTGCAGTTCCTCTCACTCCCTTCTCATTATGAGATGATGTAGTTAGAGCATCTACATTTGCTTACCTTAAAAACAGTCTAAAAACTGAGGACTACAAAAGGTCTTTAACAAACCTATCAAACTACTCTGAAGTGTAGCAGTGACAGCATCTATCTTCACGGTAAGCGCTGCTGCAGAATTAGACAGAGGCCACTGGTGAGTCAGAGCGTGTAGGCCCAGGGAAGGCTGGATGAACAGAAAGGGGAATCTATGTATAGACAGCGTCTTTGCAGCCAGCTGAAGATGGTGACAGCTTCAATACATGGCTGATTACATAACAACATAGCTGTCATACTTCTATGGAAAAACATATATGTGTGGATGAAGCACAAAGGGTTATACTCCTCATCTCGGAGATTTGTTTTCGTGCCCAACGCGTCACTAAACAATGAGTCTTTGAAGATGTCGTGCCCACTACTACCCGCCCGCCCACACCAATCAGTCAGGGCAGCTTATCCAAAATACTATTCAAACCCACTCATCCTGGCAGGAGTATGGCTGTGTTATTGGGGGAGAGGGTGATAAGAGTGGATTTGCTTTCTGTGCATGATGTAAGGTTGCTTCTTTAAATACTCCCCTGTGTTCCCGCACGTGTGCTTCTCTGTACATGTGATTTTAAGGTGCCACAGAATATGCGACCGAATGTGCACACCTTCCCGTAAATTTGGGTGCTCTCTCATTTTTAGCCTCCAGCTTTGTCACCGGTGCTGTGCGTCTCCGTGTGTACTCCCAGAGCGCAGAGAGCCTGCGTTAGAAGTAAGGTGTCAAATTCTCAGCAAATGCTCCCGCCTCGGTTTTCTGACGATTGTTCACCACTTCCACAGCTAACTGGGAGCCAAACTGTTTTTGCGGTGTTCTCTGCAGCGGCTGCTCGTTTTGATTTGAGGCTCAGAAAGACAGGGCTGGGGGGATTACTAGCAGAAAATGTGTGTGTGCGTGAACTTGCATGAGCATGTGCGTGCACAGACTCTCATAGTGTGAAGTATTCTCTTGCTTTCGTTAATGAGTCAGCAGATTTCTGCCTTGTGAAACGTCCCTCGGGTTAAAAAAGTGAAGGAAGCGTAGGGAAAGGGCATCTCCCTATTTGACATTCCAATTATTGCATAACTGCCTAATCTCCTGTTCTGTGTCATTCCTGTTTTAATGGGGATTAAACTCTACTGGGAATGGGGGAAACATTTTATCTTTCACTGCCTATTGATACACACACGAGCACCAAGTCACACACCAACGCAGCTGCAGCAAAGGTGCTTCTCTTCTAGAAAAATGACATAAAAACCATAAAATGTAAACATTTATTGTCTTTTGGCAAGAGGCCGAAAGAAACATGGCATTAGTTCCACCTCGCATGTGCCCAGATGGCCTATATGAATCTTTGCCAAGGCCCTGGGCTGCATTTACAAAGGAGCTTAGAGTACTGACACAATCAGTCTAATTAGAATTCCAATGCTATTACATTTCAGTTACAAGACGGATTATTGAGGACGATGATACAAAATGTTGCAGCATGACATTTAAGGTAAGAACTGCATTGGAAATGTTTAAGAATCATTTGCAGCATTTGCCATAAGGCTGCATTACATTTGTCTACAGAACTGTCGAAAAGTCTTGAGGCACCACTCATCTCTTTATATTTTGCTTCAAAGGAGTCTGACCTTGTTGCCATTTTTTAAGTGGTCTTGAGTAGAGATGGACCGATCCGATATTACGTATCGGTATCGGTCCGATACTGACCTAAATTACTGGATCGGATATCGGAGAAAAATAAAAAATGTAATCCGATCCATTAAATATCACGAAAGCACCTCACAAAACTTGCAACACGCCGTAACTCACCTCAGAACGTTAGCACGTCGGAGCAGTATGCATCACGTGATAGAGCGGCTGTGGCATGCGGGACCTGTCGGTGGTCTGGATAGCATGTGGAGCTTCGCTAGCAACCCGGCATTTCATCTCCGACAAAGTTATCCCGAGAGAAGTAAAGCAAGTGTGTAAGTCCATCTCTGAATGTTTGTAAAGCATTCCTGCGTTAAGCTTAACAAGCGATATATGGAGCGACTGCCTCTTCTTGTTGCTACTTCAATCATGAAACTGCTTAATGATCAGCTGATCGGCTTTTCTGTCGCGAGTCCGTCTCTCTAGTTTGCTTTTGGCCCACTTTGCACCAGAAAGAGGAAACCAGCGGCTGAACAACAGCAGCACGTTTAAGCTTGATCAGCTGTTGTTAGAATTTATTTAATATTAATTTCTACTCCAGGATCTTTTTCTACAGCTGACGCTGGTAACTGTGCAGGGGCGGATCTAGCAAAGTTTAGCCAGGGGGGCTGATAGGGCATTAACAGGGAAAAGGGGCACAAAGACATACTTTTCTTTATTCTCATTTAAAATGTCTAGCTTTTAATAAATAATTATCTGAATCTTACACCCAAAGTTTTAATTTGATGTAAAAGGAATAGAAGTCCATTACTGTATATAGTAACTATTAAGTTACTTCTTTTGGGAAGGTACCATCTGTGCAGTCTGCAATTTTGTTGAAGAAAGATGTTGAATCTATTTAATATTTCTTGAAAAATAATTGATTTCTGTGCATTTTTTTTCACACTGCATCAAATTAAGGTTGATTACGTCGATTAAGCATCATGAGGTGGAGCGTGAGGGGTGGTTCCCTATTTTTTATTTATTTATTTTTGTTGCTAGGAGTTGGAACCCTATTAGTTAGGTTGCTTAATATTTATGCTAAGTACTCTTTAAAATACCAGAATAGGGAGGATGGTGTAGGTTTAAGTTTATTAGATTGATCAGTATTGCTGAACTATGAAATATTTTTTTTTGCATACAGGTATAACAGAATAGCTTTAGTGTAGTTGTTGTTTTAAACTTGAGTATGAACTTATACAAAATTCAGCAAGATATTTAAAAAAAAAACAGTTTTGTTGATTTAAAAAACACTATATCGGATTCATATCGGTATCGACAGATATCCAAATTTATGATATCGGTATCGGACATAAAAAAGTGGTATTGTGCCATCTCTAGTCTTGAGCAAAGGTTCTCCAGATTTTCTGACAGCCTTTCAAAATTTCACTGTCTGTGAGAGATATTTTTTAAAGGAATTGTTTTTTCACTTAATCCGGTCTTTAAGTTTGACGTCATTAAGCGTGTCTGGGCACAAACTTTACTGCAGGTCTGTCACGGTTCTGGGTCCGTTGGACCCAGTATTTTGAGTTTATTATGTTTTGGTTTATTTCGGCTTCATGGATTGTTTTCTTCTCGTAGTGATGATGATGATTATTATTAGTTTCTTGTTTCTGTTTATCCGTGCTTAAGGATTTGTTCTCAGTTATATCTCACGTTTAGTTTAGTTCAGATTCCATGTGTTATTCTGTTTGTCTCTCAGTATAAAGTCTGCATGCTTGTTTAGTAATTCATGTTTCCTGTTTTATTGTGAAAGTCTTTGTCTTATGTTAGTGTGTGCAGCTTAGCTCCCCCGTCTCGTTAGCCCTGATCTCTCCCAGCTGTGTCTCCCTCCTGTTGCCGATTCCCCCGTTACTACCCTGTGTATATAAGCCCTGTGTTTTCCCATGCTCAGTGTCGCGTCGTACCATCAGTTTTTGCCTGTGTGTTCTTGGTCTCAGTGTTCCGTCCTCACTTTATGTTTGTTTTCCTGCCAGCAATAAAGCTGAGGTTTTTTGAGTTACATTCCATTTTCCGAGTCCTGCATTTGGATCCTCATCTCTGCCTGCCCGCACACAGAGCCTTGACAAGGTCCCTAAATCAAACAATCGCTGTGGGATCACTGAGTGTTAAAAACTGTCTAAATTCTTTCATCTGTAAAAAAATGATCAGTGTGGCTGCTCTACCAGGTGTAACAATTAAGTTTAACATCCAGGCATCCATGAAAATGGAATTTATTAAATTTAACAGAGTTAGAAGTTAGCAGGGAGTTAACTCGCTAGTTTCCATCTAAATATAATATTCTGTTCTGACTGAGAGATTTCTGAAAAAATTAAGACGTACAGCATTACTATCACTCCCGACGTAAATGAAGACAGGAAAGTAAACAGCAGTGATGTTTGTAGCGTTACTGAAGTTTGGCTAGCTGGTATATAACGATGTGCTAAGTGATCGCTGGCGACCAGTTACTTTTTAAAAACACGATTTACAACCTGAATAGGTGATAAAGCGATAGATTTTTTTCTACAATCCATCATACAAAATGTAATCAAATGGAAAGGTCCCTTTTTAAAACTTGTTTTATTAGTTTTATTTTTTAACTTTATGCATCAAGCAAAAATGTAATTATATGCAACATTCTCTGACTGGAAGAAATTTGTTTAATATTTAAACCTATTTTCTGCACATTCCAGCACATAAAATATATATATATATATATATATATTATTATTTTTTTTTTTGTTTACACCCAGTCTTTCAAATAGATGCAAGTAAAACACAGCAGAAAATAAATAAAGTCAAAGACTAGCGGTCCTGTTGCTCTATTTTCACCTGTAAAGCAGGATTGGCGTAGGCGGAGGTTTACCCTGGTGCGGGTGTGCCGCAGTGGTCAGTGGAAGAATCCGCGAGTTTCTCTGTGAATTTCCCATTACGTCATTGCGCACTCGGTGCTTGCTTGGAAGTTTAGGGTTTTTTTTTTTTTGTTTTTTTTTTTTTGCTGTAAAAAGAAATTTTCTACCCACGCACAACAGACGCTAATGTTTTTGTCACTTTTTATGGAATCAAACTTAAAGTAAGGTCAGTACTTCCACGCTTTAAACGCTGCGCGCTCACACTCTCTCCTGCACTCGATATATTATCCATTGTTGATCTGCACACAGCTGTTGTCACGAACGTCGCACTCGCTTACGTCACTGTCATGAGACATTCTCGCAAGAAAATCACGGTTTCAGTAACGCAGCGTTCCTACGGGAAAGTAACGGTAATCTAATTACCGTTTTTGCAATAGTAATCCCTTACTTTGCTCATTACTTGAAAAAAGTAATCAGATTACAGTCGTCCATTGTGGCATCAATGTGATCACACCTTGTTTTGTTGTAAAGGGTGGCAGGGCTTGGCTTCCTTTTGGTAGTGGAGCATTGATCAGGAAGCCAAGCCCTATATATATGATACAATCTCACTACACTTAGCCTAATCCTTCATTGCCCTGAAGAATTCTGTGGTGTACGGACCTCCTCTCCAAGGAAAGAAAATGCAGAGAAGACTCACCACTCAGCAGGCCTTGGAAATGATCCTGAGGGAAGTCGACCCTTGTGACTCGGATGGAGAAGACCTACAAGTTCAGCCGGATTCGGACTCAGAGCTGTCTGATCAGTCTTCCGGTTAGTTGCATTTCATGTTATTTCCTATTTCATTTCAAATAAGTAAGTGGATGTAGTTTGTAAGTAAGATATTTCAGACATTATTCTGATACAGAGGAGGAGATACTGGACCTTCCCATTGCTCACAATTTGAATTTGTTCACACTGCAGATGAGGAGACTGCTTCTGCACCTAAAAAGAGAGCTTGTTTGGGGACTGAGACAGCGAAAGATGGCACAGTGTGGCGTGAAGAACAGGTGGGGACCTGTCTCCCTTTCACCCCAATAGAAGCGTACGCTGCAGATGGAGAGCCAACGGCTAAGGCCAGGAGAAATATCACGAGTCGCCTTCGGAGCTTCCTGTGTTTCATCACTCTTGACATGCTTCGTAGCATTCAAGAATGGACTGTTCAACATGCACAGCAAACGGAGCATGTTCATTGGTTCATGGACCTCCCTGAACTAATGGCATTTATTGCAATTGTCATCTTGCGGGGGGTTACCAGGGTTCCATCTCTAAATGACTGCTGGTCAGCAAACCTGGGAAACCCACAGATAATTGGAACTATGGCACGAAACCGCTTCAAAGAAATCATGCAACACCTACGCTTTGATGACAAGTCCACCCGCAGTGATCGAGCAAAGACTGATAAGTTCGCTGCAATTTCCAGTTTGTGGGGATCATTTGTCACCAACTGCATCACGTGCTACAACCCTGGTCTACATATCACCGTTGATGAACAGCTTTTCCCATCAAAGACTCGGTGCAGTTTCCTGCAGTATATTGCAAGTAAGCCGGACAAGTTTGGGATCAAGTTTTGGGTGGCTTGCGACCTAAAATCCAAGTACATTTGCAATGTCTTCCCATATCTTGGCAAGGACCCCAGTCGTCCCACTGGGGAGAGACTTTCTGAAAATGTAGTAATGAGGCTGATGGAACCATTCCTAGACAAGGGCAGAAATGTTACCACGGACAATTTTTTCACATCGCTTTCACTTGCGCAAAAACTTCTTAGACGGAAAACCACCATCCTCGGCACAGTCAACAAGATTCGCAGGGAAATTCCTCAATCCACTAGACAGACAGATCGCAATG
Organism: Astatotilapia calliptera; assembly: GCF_964374335.1. Classification (NCBI taxonomy): domain Eukaryota; kingdom Metazoa; phylum Chordata; class Actinopteri; order Cichliformes; family Cichlidae; genus Astatotilapia; species Astatotilapia calliptera. Next base: position 28,696,499 of record NC_137423.1, read on the forward strand.
AATTCACCACTCAGGTATGTTGCAGGTCTTTTCTGGTTCTATGTTTATGTGTTTCATTGTGTGTAAAAGTGCTATGGAAATAACAATTTATCTTATTTCTTAGGTGTTTTCAACCTCTGCTGCCACGCTGACGGCGTATGCGGCCAAACGGAAGAAGACAGTCTATATTCTTAGCAGCATGCACGGCGTGGTTCAGACTGATAACACTACCAAAAGGAAGCCAAACACTGTCACCCTTTACAACAAAACAAAGTGTGGCGTGGATGTGATGGACCAGATGGTTCGGGAGTACACTGTCCGCAGAGGAACACGGCGCTGGCCAGTTGCCGTGTTTTATAACATGATTGACATGGCAGCACTGAATGCACATGTGCTGTATCAAGCATGCTCCGGGACGAAGGAAAGACGGGTGGACTTCCTGGTGGAGCTTGCAAGGGAGTTAGCTCACTCTCATGTAGCTGCGAAGAAGGCAAGAAAAGAACAGTTGCCTTTGACACAACCCTCCACACCGAGCCCTGGAAAAAGAGCCATGTGTCAGGTCAAACACAATTGCAAGAACAATCATGCCACTGTGCGATGTGTTCACTGCAACAGATACACATGTGGTAAATGCAGACTACAGATACCATGGCAGTGCCAGGATTGTGAGTGATTGCTGAAAATGTTGAAATGTACTCACTCACTTTTTATAATTATTTGTAAAAATGTGTACAAATGGTTGATTTTTTGTACTGTTTTTATCAATAAATCTCAGCAACAAAGGACATACACCCATGTGTGTTGATTTCTCCCTAAGATGGCAAACTGAAACACTCCAAGTTGGTGACTTTTGGAGATTTGTTTCCCTGGATGATTGAGAATGCATCAAGATGAAACAAAAGGAAGCTCACCGCTTTTAGCAGCTCCCCCACCCCCTCATCCACACACCCCCACTCCCCTCCCTCCAGAATTCCCAGGTAACAACCCAATTTACATATGAATGACTAGCCAATTTAGCTTCCACTTGCCTGAAGCTAAAGCTTAGCTAAAAGCCTACCAGCCATTTGGCTGCTCTCCGGGTTTTAAAGGTAGAAAAGCCAAATGGCTGGGCTCTGGGCCTTCCTAGTGTTAATCGTTACTTGAAAAAAGTAATCGGATTACAGTAACGCGTTACAAGTTACATGTTACTGTAATCCGATTACTTTTTACAAGTAACGCGTTACTGCCCATCCCTGCTGGCAACACAGCTATGTTAGCATAATATAAACACAGTGAAGCTGGTGGATGAACGCTAACTTTTTTCCACTTGATAACAGTTAAGATGAGGGTTCCCTATGGTTAGTAACAAATGCAATTGCATGGCAGGATGCTGTAAACGGACCAAACTTAAGTCAGGAGAAAAGCTGAGATAATCCATCCACAATACGAGGTTAGTCATTAATATACTGCTGCATGGGCTGGGCTGTAGTTACATCGTAAGTTTTTTTTTTTTTTTTTTTTTTGCCTGTCCCGTTTGGCTCTTTTGCCATCAGAATTGTTGTCTAAAGGCAAAGAAAGATGCCCAACGGATTTACTTTACCAAATTGACCATCCCAGCCTTGCCGTAATGGTCCATTTGATTCACCTTTTATTGTTTATTTTATTTTCACTTACTGAATACGGGACAGACTTGACTGGGGGAAAGAAGGGGAGAAAGAAAGAGGGAAAGAGAAACAGCTGAGAAGAGGGACGGGGGAGAAGGGCAAAAGACAAAAACCAACAGAATGAGCAGGAAAAAAAAAGAAAAAGAAATGCATATATCGATCACCTGGATCACCTGCTGAGAAAGAAAAAAGAAAACAAGCAGAAGAGGACAAGAGTAATAGAATAAACAACATCACAATGATATATGGGAATATGACAGTAAATACTAAATATTAAACATTATTGTGCAGCACATAAGATCAACAGCACGCAGTGTGCTTTGAGGTAGGAGCCAAAAAGGGTGTAGTTTGTGGGTGTGATCACCCATGTGTACACCTGTGAGTATGGACGCGCTTGTTTTTTTTTTTGTTTTTTTTTTTAAAGGTTCCTTCATGTAATGATCTGCTAGAGGGTGTGTGTGTGTGTGTGGGGGGGGGGGGGGCATGAAGCAGGTATGGAGGAGATCAAAACTCCAGACATCCAGAGGCCCCCAGAACACAAGAGACCAAGGAAGACCAACAGAGGGGCAGCCGCGCCACTGACAGAGGGGCAGCCGCGCCACCGCCACTGTTTTAAAAACTGAGCTTTAAAATAAACAGTGGTAATAAATACCGAGAGAGGCCGACAGTGATCACTGACTGTTTTTAGGGGCTTTTTCAGATTAAATAGAACAAGATACAAAGCACTGAAACATGTCAAAAACATAAAGTCTTATTAAACGCAGGGTAGTTTGGGCCCGGAAGCAGGATTCATCACGTCATCACTTAAAGACAGGATTCTGACCTTTAAATCATTCAAGTATAAACAAGGCTCCTAACTCAAGGTATGACAGCTTAGCAAACAACCACTTTAATTCATATGATTCTATTTTTAGGAAATAGAAACATACTCGCTATTGCATAAATACATCTTTTGTTCCCATTTCTTTAGTTAAGTCTATGAAAGATGCCAAAGATGACTAACAAAAGTGATTCTTAAAGAGCTATTAGCCAAAAACTTGGCATATTGCAGTATTGTGTGCAGCGTGTCCTTAAAAAGTTTGAGTAAACTGGGCAAAGTAGAGGAGAAAAGAAGTGACCTCCCTAGAAACACTATCTACAGCAGATGAAAAGTTGTGAAAGTCAAACAAAAAATCCAAGCAAAGATCTGACACAGAACCTTAAGATGCACCAGACTCCAGTTGTTCCCTGTACTGTTCACCTAAGTCTCATCAAATATGGCCTCAGTGGAAGGGAGCTGTTAAGAAGCCATTCTTAAGGTAAACACAGAGAAAAGCCTGAGTTGCGCCAAATTACACAAGAATTGGACTGAGTCAGTCGCAACAGGTCTGATGGAGTGATGAATTCAAATTTGAAATTTTTGGTTCAAATTACTGTCAGGAGGTTAGAACCGGCACAACAATGAACGTCTACAGGCCGTGTCATGGTTTGGGACTGCATTTCAGCCAGTGGTGTTAGAGACCTTGTCAAAATTGATGGAATTAGTAACACAGAAACGTACCATCAGATTTGGATCCACCATGCAGTACAGTTTGGAAAGCATCTGATTGCCAACAACTTCATTTTTCAGCATGACAATGATCACAAACGCACTGCCAATGCAGTAAAAGCAAACCTGGATAGAAAAAACACAAAATGCATCACTTCAGTCATGGATTGATCTCCACAGAGCCTGGACTTCAGCATTATTGAAGCAGTCTGGGATCATCTTGACATAGAAGAAACCGAAAGCCAACATTCAAAGAAGAGCTTTGAAGGTCCTTCAAGAAGCCTGGAGAACTATTCCTGAAGACTACTTAAAGAAATTCAGAGCGAGTTCAGACTGTGTTGAAGAATAAATGTGGTCACACCAAATGTTGAGTTTCAAACTTCTCGGGAATGACACAAGACATCACTAGATGTCATAGAGAAGTGTGACATTTGATGTATGATCCCTAGCAATGCTAAAAATGGTGTTTGCTCATTAATTGACTAAACACAGATGAGACCCCTAAAAATGAAATCAACACTCATCATTTGCTGTTTTAGCATCTCAAATCATACTTGCAGATGAAGACACAGTCAGATGTTGTGATCTTCATTTCTCAACTGGTTGAGAAAACATACCCATACCACTAAAGTAAGTACACACCTAGTATTCATAGAAGTCATTGGCATTGTATTAATGACAACATCCAAATAAAACACAGGGATATGTTTCAAGGGAAAACAAGCTAATGCTTACTTAATATGGTTTTTCCAGCAGTAGTGCAACAATTTCAACCCCACAGTCATTACTGTTGCATCATCTAGTATCCTGAGTATCTTAAACCATATGAAGTGTTGCCTCTATCTTTGAGGTGTAACTGGTGAAATGGTCTGTGAAAGCGGCATGGCTCACTCCTCTCTATCACTGCTCTACAGCTTGACCACGCACACAAATATATGTCCACACTCATATACACACACACAGAAAATGTTATTTTCATTACTTCACAGGACATTATATTGACTTACATTTCATTTTGAAAGGGGAAGTGGGTCCCCACACTGTGACTGTGTAAACAAATTTATGTTCCCGCAACATGCGTCACTCACACACACACACACACACACACACACACACACACACACACACACACACACACACACACACACACACACACACACACACACACACACAGTCTCTTTCTCTTCCATTTCTCTCTCTTACAGTAGCAAATGAATTCCCGCTCCTGCTGATCGTAGCCATTCACTGCTATCTGTCTTCATTCCTGGGGCTTGGGAGACAGCTGGTAGCGCTGTACTAGGGTGAAAGATAATTCTCCGCTATCTCCTGCTCTCTACACAATGCCCCACATCAGCAAGTGGATAACTAGCCTCTGCTCCCTTGCTCTCCCTCTCTTTCAGCTCAATCATGAAACAATTCCCAAAAGTGGGCTTTAATTTTAAAGAACAACAACGCTCGTTCAGGCTACTTGGAAACAGCATTCCTCCTTAAACGGGTGGCTCATTTTACAAATTGACAGATAAGACCAGTATGAATCTGTAGATAGTGCTACACAGGATAACATTAATACACGCAGACAGATTGAAAGTATTTATTAGAACAATGGCAGCACATGAACTATTAATAGTTACTTTATTTATGAATGCAAAAACAAAGCCACACAAGCACAACATGTACTCCTCCGTGATGCATGGCGGGAGCTCTGCAGGCCTGGAGGCTGCAGACACTTATTATAGACTGGAGAAAGCCACCATGTTGCACCAACTCAACAAGAAACCTGCTCTGTGTGTGTCTGTGTGTTTGTGAAAAGGAAGACAGAGAGATTTATAGTGTGTGATTTAGGATGATTGTGCTTCTGAGTGATTCATTGCATGATCTGGGATAGAAGGTCTCCTCCTCCATCAGGGAGACAGAGAGAGAGAGAGACAGCAATAAGCTGTGTACAGAGTCAGTAAGTGACCACAGTCTGGCCATTGAAAGAAAGGACCACGTCAGGTCACAGACAGAGGAAGTGAGAAGTGAAAACTGAGAGCGGCTTTGTTCTCATTATTTCCAGCACAATATATAAATATAACATGTTTTGCTGTGGAAATTATTGCTGAGGCACCCAAAGTTCCTGAGAACTGAGACAAAACATAACAGACTGCACGCCCAGCAGGGCATTTTAGTTATTTATTTAATTTTTTTTAAAATCAAAATTACAAAATGTTTTAGTAATTGCAACAACTCCTGTGTGATTTATTACATAATATATATTTACACTTGGTAGGTTTTCAGTATTTTCTGAACAAATTCTGTAATTATGCTGTGAAAGCACATAATTTAACAAGAAACATGAGCTCCACGTGAGAGAGGGCAGGACTCTGTAGCTGTTCTCTTTACTTTTCTGTATGTATAGCACATTTAGATTTATTTTATTTTTAAAAGTATCTACCAACTTCAGAGTATAATTCTACTCAAAGACGAGAAATAAGCATAATAATGCTCCTGAATGTATTCACGGGATGTCACAATGTCCATATTTCATGTCATTATGTCTAAATGACTGTATGACTTCCTTATTACCTTCACAAGCCCGTTAAATGTGACTTCACTTACAATGCTTAAGTAATCTCATTGTGCAGAGGGGTGTGTTTCCACTCCAATTTGTCATCATCAGACTGAAGTTCATTAGGTTGACATTTCCAGTGTATGGTCGTCCATGCACACACACACACACCTTCAAGGACAAAGCTTTTCACATTCCCCAAACCTATAGGCTAAGAAGCACTACTGATGACATCATTATGGGCATAATGATAATTGTAGTCAGATTAAATTAAATCAGCAACATTATGTCTTTATTCTATTAACTGTGAGATCATAAGATGTTGTCTCGCCATCATTTGCTTGTTGTCTTTTTTTATTATTTACATCTCAGACCTGTGTTAGGGTCTCTCCAGTGCATGCAAAAATCCCCTTTTATATTCGCGTAGGTGTGTGTAAGGTGGGAAATATGCAGCGTTAAACAAGATGAATCATTTGTGGTCAACACATTCGCCTAACATGTGAAAGATCCCCAGTTCAAGACTGGGAGGAGACAAACCCAGTCTCATTGAGACACAAGATAGTGTGCTTCTAATGACGGTTCCAAACCCGGCTAAGTGTGCTGAATCAATCCACTGCAGTGGATCCAATCCGGTCTTGAAGTGATGAAGTATGAACCCTGTTTCTGGGTCCAAAGTGTTTTAATGCTTTGTATCTTGTTCTATTTAATCTGAACAAGCCCCTAAAAACAGTCAGTGATCACTTTCGGCCTTTCTCAGTTTTTATTACCACTATTCATTTTAAAGCTCAGTTTTTAAAACCTTATGATGTAACTACAGCCCAGCCCATGCAGCAGTATATTAATGACTAACCTTGTATTGTGGCTGGATTATCTCAGTTGTTCTCCTGAATGAAGTTTGGTCTGTTTACAACATCCTGCCATGTGATTGCATTTGTCCCTAACCATCGGGAACCCTCACGTTAACTTTTTTTGAGTAGAAAAAGGTTAGCACTCATCCTCCAGCTTCACTGTGTTTATATTATGCTAACATAGCTGTGTGGCTAGCCACCACGTAGCACGTCATCATATACCAGCTAGCCCAACTTTAATAACCCTACAAAAATCACTGCTGTTTGGTTTTCTGTCTTCATTTACGTCAGGAGTGATAGCAGAGCTGTACTTTTACATTTTTCAGAAATCCCTCAGTCAGTATGTCATCTTTAGGTGGAAACTAGCAAGCTAACTCCATGCTAACTTCTAACTCTGTTAAACGTCATAAATCCTGTTTTCATTGATGCCTGAATGTTAAACTTAATTGTTACACCTGGTAGAGCAGCCTCACTGATCATTTTATTAAAGATGAAAGAATTTAGACAGTTTTAACTCGCAGTGACGCCGCAGTGTTTGTTTGCCTTTGGGACCTGAAGCGGAGGTTGGACCCAAAAAGGGCTAATAACGTCAGACTTAAATACCAGATATGGAAATAAGGGAGTAACCGTGGATTTCTATTCTCACCCTACAAACGCTGTTGTTGTTCATCTACACTGAAGAAGACCATAAAAAGAATCATCAGCTGCATCTATAAAGAAGTACCCAATGCAAAGTGGTTATAAATCATTTGAAAGATGGGATGATTACCAAACAGGCTGTTGGCTGCTTGGATCTGCCTCATTTATCCTCTGTCAGTGGTGCATTGAAGTTCAATAGCAATACAGCGGCTTTGTCTAGTACGGTGTTACTATAGGATTGCTTGATCTGACCAAAGTGAGACAGCGATCTAATCTCATTCCAGAACATTAGCATGATAATAGGCAAGTGCAGGAGGGGTGCAGTAGATGGAGGTGGCTCTGCGACTCTTGATGAATCAACCTACACGTTAAAGCTGACGTGTACATTCAAATAGCTCCAAATCATTAAGGACTCTGTCACAGGGAGTTTTTCAAACACACACTGCCTGATTATTAGATGTGGAGTGTCACGATCAGCTGCAACCATCTTGTGAAAGTGAAGAAAGAACCATTATCACAAGATAAGATGGAAGAATTTTGATGTGCAAATATCTTAATGATGGCCAAAAGTCTTGGTAGCCTTTTATAATACAGCCTACAAATAAGGATTGTAATTTCCATGTAATTAAATGGATTTTCAATGTATTTGATTTGACCAAGTATTTGTAAGTAAATATAATTACATTGTAATTTAAAGTGTTACCTATGAAATCAACTAAAAAAAGGGTTTCATGTTATTTGATAATTGTTTCAGTGGCACAGTCAATGTTATTAAGCCTATTATAGACGTATTCCTGCAGCTGCCATCTGCCCCTGATTCTCAGTCTTTTGTCCTTCTAAACCATACAACAGTTTCATAACATTGTCTATTTTATCATTTTCACTTTATTAAATTAAAAAAGTAAGGCTTTTATGATCATCTGCATCTAATCTCTGACTTAAATCATAAAACAGGAGACCAGGCCAAGTCATATGGTTTGTATCCAAATCCACCAGCCTGACTTCTGGCTCCCGTCTGTGAACATCACACTGCTTTCTACGCTAGAACAAAACACTGAACATAAATTTCAATTTCAAATTAATGATATACCAGAGCAATTCACGGGAGACGAGCAAGGAAGATGGAGTCATAGGAAGTCAATACTGATCTCTGCTCATCTGGAAAGTTAGAGTTGTAATAACTGTTGTTCCGGCAGAGAAGAGGTGTGGGGGTTGAAGGCCACTGGGGAGGAAGAAGAAGAACAAAAATGTTCAGATGTGGGCGTATGGAAGGACATGTGCACAGGAGAAGCAGCGAGGTTTGCAGACAAAGAGGAGGCTGAATGTGCGAGAGTAAAAGTCAGGAGGGGGAGAGAGAGGGATGATGAACGCATGCGAGTCAGCCATGAATTTTTCTTCTATCTTACAATGACCCAGGAGACCCTGTTACAGAGCTGGTCAATATCCTTCAGCTTAGCCTCCACATATATATATATTATATTTGATTATTTGGGGGATATATACTGCAAACAAAGCCAGAGCAGTTAGAGCAGACATGCACACACGGGGGAAAAAATACAATCCCAGCAATTCATCCGCTGTACCGCTGAGAATAATCAGGTGAATTCAGTTTTTAAGGAGCATCTTTCTGTTTCCCCTCCCTTAAAGCGTGATCTGTTATTGTGAGGTCTAAGCTCATGGTGATTTAAAAAGCCCACCTGCTTCCCTGTTTTACCCTTTTTTCAGTTTATGCTGTCACGTCTGTTAAGCCCTCATCCCAGCTGGACAGAAAAACAAGAAAACAAAGTGTCCATCACCGGGCTTCAGTATAAGCCAGACTGTGTTTCCACCTCTTTCTCAGTTGCTGAAACTACTTTACATCATTATAGCACCCTGGCTTTGAGAGCCTGAACTTCAACCCAGTGTTTTGTGTTAATACACTGCAGTTTTCCATTATCGATTTGTCCTAATGTATGTGTTTAAAAATAAAATAATAACAAAACGAGACAAGCTTGACCAGAGGAAATGTTTTAAGGTTATTGAAGGGGAATTAGACAACAGCTCAAAACACTAAGGAGACCTAAAAGCATTTAGCTCATTCATTACCTCTGTCTGAGAGCACAGACGAGGCTGAAAGCACTGGGGGCCACAAAGGCAGACAGACTGCCTCTGTCTGGAGTCTGAACCCAGATCTACATCTAGATTGAGGCCATTCTCCACCGTCTCGCGCTGGCCGTCCACCAGCAGGAAGCCCTCTTTTCAAACACCCAGATGCTGCAGGCTGTAGCTGTGGCACATATTTTTAACAAGGAGTCTGATGAGTATGTTTTTACTCTATTGTACTGCATTGGTTGATACACGTTCATTCAAATGTATGTACATTATCAGTGAGCCTTGCTCTGAATTTCACTAGTCACTATTAAATGTTAAACCTTTGAATGTGCGACAGCAGATTGAGCTGCAAAGATTACCAGAGCGTTGTGGTGGGAAGTGGTGTGCTTATGGCCCAGTTTCTGATGCATGACAGATCTATAAATTCACTCTGCGCTTGTAGGAGTTTTTTCTTAATGTATTTACGTCCCATATAACCACAGGAGCAACAGACCTCAACATCTCAGGTGGAATAGCACCTAACAGGACAGCGACAAGTATGAAAGACTAAGACCGCATCTATACCACTGGAAACTTCCCCCAGTGACTAGAAACTTTTGGAGGTAGTGTATTTCCACCACAAGCACCAACTGACTAAACTAGGAAGGACCTATTTTACTCCCTGGTCATGTCAAAATATTGCTTTGTGACTGCTTTGCCACTGGTAGTAGTCTCTTTTACAGAGTTTAAAAAAATATACAAATCAGTACATGACACTCAGCAGCACCACTGTTTGATGTTGACTGATAATGCTCTAAACCACAGTGGAAAGACAGACTTCAAAATGCACTGAGGGGGAGGAAAGATCGAACATATTTAAGGTCACACTAGTCTATTCCTTTGTTTTTGACTTTGTTTCCCGGTAGCAAACCCTATAGATATCCAATATTTGGAAAATACCTAAAAAGATTTATTTATTTCTCTTGCACAGGCATTAATGCTTTACTCCATGTGGACTTCTTAGAGTCAGATTTCATGTCCCATCAGTACCTCAAACCAATAACTGTAACCTCCAGACCTGTTTGCAGTCCAGTGCTTCCTAAGCCCGTGGAATCGAGAGAGTACTTTTTAATAAAAGTATAAAATAAAAGTGTTCTTCAAACTTCAGTGTTTAAGCTGAAAGTGAGAGGTACATGATAAACCAGGTGTAGTTAGTGTAAAACAGGGGAGTCAAACATAAGGTCTGGGGGCCAGAATAGGCTCAGCAAAGACTCCACTATGGACCATTGGACGGCTTTGGAAAATGTGAAAGAGTGCATAGATTTTGAGCTTTTAACTGTATTTTCATAAGCTTTTCCTATTCATACCCCCCACCCCCACCACTGCCATTCATACTACATCAAAGTTGTTAAGTAATAGATAAAAGGTTAATTGGCAAAAACGTTCCTGTTTTTCTACTATCTGCTATATAAATGTGGTTTTTTTTTAAACAATTAATCTACAGTAAACAAAAAACTAACAGAAAAACTTAATGCACAAATCATCCTATAATTGTAAAATATTAACTGCCAAAACATTTTCAGTAATTTTACACATTTATCGTGTAGTTTCACTAGTTCGGACCACCTAAGATCAAATATGTGGTCCACGACGTAAAACGACTTTGACATCCCCGGTCTGGAATAAAAATAGTTCGGACTTGATTAGGATGGAAAATGTATTCCAGGCTTTACCACCCAATCAGTGTCTCATATAAGCTGTTCATGCATTGAATTCTAGCCTTTGGATACAAACAACAGCTTTGTTGCTTTATCTCAGTTCACATCATGAGGAACTTTTTAGTACAATAGCACAGCACGACCAGCTTAGCTTAAACTATAGACAGAATCCCCCACATGTTGTGTTTCTTCCCCTTTTTTTTCACTGTAGAAAAATATTAAAAGACTGTATTTTTTTTCTAACAGAGAAAAATGGGCAGGACTTCCCCTACCTCATAATATCTAGCACGCTTTTCTTCTGTAGAAGAATAGCTGTATTTCTCCTTTTGGATAACAAAGTGCTATATGCTTTTACTGCTGGTGTCATCTCATGCATAGTGAATGTGAGGGGATACGGTAAGTTAATTGGTAACCAGTAACAGGGAAATGGCCAAGAGGAACATAATGAATGAGATGGCAGAAGTAGGTCGCCGGATACTTTCTATGTCATGTTGAATGCCATCCATCCACCCTCTCCTGTTTTTCTCCAAACTATCATTTTAAAGCCATTTCATCCTCTCTCGCTCTTCACTCCCCTTTTCTTTCGTGCCCGCTCATTGTTAGTGAACTCTCCCTCGCTGCCTCTCCATGTCCTTCCATCTCTCAGAAAATCTCTTTAACAGAGTGAGGACCTTTTCCTCTCCTCCTCCAGGCATCTATTTGGCGCAGTTAATGGATAGTTGAGAAATGACTACCGGCATTGGGGGAGGAAGGAGGAATGAGAGTGGAAGGGGAAGTATGGGTGGTGTGGCTTCTCTTTGTCTGTAAAATACTATTGATAGGAGACTGGCCAAATCACATTATGACACAGCCGTCTTTACACTTCTAAATCCGTTACCACACTGCAATAACACACTGAGATGAGCTCTATTTAAATTGTGTTCTTCAAAATAAAAGTTATGAATCTCAGTTTAGAATATCCCACTGTTTGAATTTAAATCATGGATTCGCTTAGCAGAAGAGGTGCTGGGGACGGAGGGTCCTTTCTGATATGACCGGATAAATACTTACTTCTCCACTGTTCTATCATTGCCTCCTCTCTTCTCTTTTTCTCTTCGACAGGCCAATTTAAATTTTTTCTCCTCCCATCATTACTCCCACTTTGCCTGTGATAGCCTACTGGAGCTGGCGTGTTGCCTCCTTTGCTCCCCGCATGTCTCGATGTGAATCTAATGGGTAAATAATGACTACACATTTTGTCTTTAACTGCTGGCTGATCAGCGTAAGAGTCCTCTGTAATTTTTCTCTCGGCCCTCATTGATTTCCAGTATAAGAGGCCAAATAAGATCCAGGGGAATACTCATTATGTGTGGGTGAGACTGGGTGTTGCCTCTCCTCTAATGAAGCCTCTTATGGAAGACAAAAAGGCAATTATAGAAACCAAAGAAAGAGGACACCTCGCTATAATTGTAACAGGACCTTGGTAATGTTTTCAAGAAATAAATTGGGGAAATAAGATGAAACTCAGGTAGAAATAACACCTCCAGCTACTTCAGCAATCACAGTCTGCACAGAAACCACACTGAATAAATTACAAGGAACACCTCAACGGCACAGCTCATGCATCTGCTAATCTTTTGCAAAGCTTTATGGACTAAAAAAATATTATAAAACGTTCAGTTTTTGAAGTCAGATTGCATCTATCTATGGATGACTATCTATCTATCTATCTATCTATCTATCTATCTATCTATCTATCTATCTATCTATCTATCTATCTATCTATCTATCTATCTATCTATCTATCTATCTATCTATCTATCTATCTATCTATCTATCTATCCTTCATGCTGTTAGGACTGTGTTGGGAAACACAGTAAACCTTGTGGGAGTGGCACATACTGATGTGCCTTCACGGAGGAGTTGAACCACCTGTGCAATCTCTGTAGAGTTTCAGTATCTCCTCATGTTACCAGTACTGACACACTGACTGTAGCCAAATGCAAAACTAGTGATAAAAACAGTCAGAAAAAAATGTGGAGGGAAAAATGTCATTATTCTCCACCAGTAAAGCCATTCCTGTTTTGGGTGTTGTCTCATTGTTTCCCGCCTAGTGCACCTATTTTATTGTTCTTGCAACAGTGACAATAAAGAGCTATTCTATTCTATTCTATTTTATTTTATTCTATTCTATTGTTAATGTCATAACACCAAACCAGCTGAAGTGGATTAACAAACCCCTCTCTGCAACTTAACATGTAACTAATTTTCTCTGATTTCTCTGATTAAAAAGTGTTCCTTTGATTTTTTTGGCCCGTGTATATTCACTTAATGAGAGAGAGCTGATGTCCACACATGAGGACAATTTGAGACTGAGCCCCACGTATCTCAAATTGAAGCAAGTTTTCAGCCTGTTGACCTGGTTTAATTGGTAACACCTGTGCTTCCCAGTCCAATGACAAGACTGTATCCCAATTCAGGGTCTGCAGCCTTAAAGTACGCAGCCTCAACGATCCTCAAGGGCCGCGTACTTAAAGACCGCTAGGGCCGGAAGTGCGAGGCTTGTGAAATGGGACGGTCTAGCCTCCGTTGCGCTGCCCAGGTTGCCTAGCAACCATGATACTAACAGCTGGAAACGTTTCATACAGCTTTGTTTGACAGAAATGAAGGAGAAAATCTTTTGTTCATTTGTTTGTTTGTTTCTACATGAGCTTTGATCATTCTCTGTAAGATTAAGCTCAGCTATTGAACGGCGTATATTTTAAAGTAAAGGCTTTAAAACCAAGTTAGTACAAACGTCACTAATGTTACATAACTCTGCCGACATGTGGCCAACAGTAATGTTTTAATTTTCTTCGTTATTAAACATTTGCAAATAAATAAGTGACATAATATTCAGTACTTAAAGTTTACTCTTTGGGCGCCCCTCATCCGACGTTTTTTTCGGCAAAATTATCCACACCCACCGCCGCGCTATGCATTCTGGGATATGTTGGGCCACGAAGTCACGCCACGTCCTTAATATTCAGGAAGGACGCATTTGAGGGCCGCATTTCGAGCAGCCTTCGAATTGGGACAGCCTTCGTCGCGTCGCGGTGACGTAATCGGCCTTAAAATGCGGCCTTTAAGGCTGCAGACCCTGAATTGGGATACAGCCAGTGAAAATGGGCAAGTCAGAAGGAGGAAAAGAGAGAAAAAGCATTACACTCTAAGTAATGATAAAGCCAGCACGAATATTAATGCAAATTGCTGGCACTGCTGATTTGTTAATGGTATTGCTCATCATTCCTCATGCTGTTATGCAATTTAACTGAATGTTTTCATTCTAAAAAAAAATCCTTCCTTTTTTGTCACTTTGCTTCATTTTTGTGTTCAAAAATGACTTCTGTCTTTTTTTCTGTGACACAAACAAAAAAAAATATGACTTGTTTTGCTTGACACATTTCCCGATTGGAAGAACTACTCAAAATCTTCACAAAAAAGCCGTCTTTGTGGATAAAAGAGCTTAGAATTTGGGGGGAGAGAGGAATGAGAGAGACAAAAATAGAGAGTATTATATTCAGTAATTTGATTTTATGTGGATCCTCTGTAAGCTTGAACGAGCCTATTTCCTGTCATTGTGTGAGAGAATTTAAAGAGTATCTGATGGATGTGGGTCTCTGCAGCAGCAGGTACATTAAAAGAACAGCCTCCGCCTATTAAATCTCCGCTTTATGGTCTCCCACCTCACTCATAATCACATCTTTTCTAGGAGATAAGAGTCTTCCTATTTATACATGGATGTTTGCTCGTGGGAGGACTCATAATGGTTTGGGAATTATGTGTGACAGATGGAGTATTGAGCTTCCTCTTGTGCATAATAAAACACTCCCATATCCTTCACAAGGCTTTGTATAACTATCCATAGGATGAAGCGAATGATTGCTCCGTGAATCCTTTATCATTGATATTTGGAGCACAAGTCTCTGCTGAGCTTGAATTAAAGAGGAAAGATTGTTTTTATAGATAGCAAATGTCTGTGCCTGCAGGGCTGGAAAGCGGTAGGTGTGCATACTCACATGCAGAAGTATTTGGGTTTGCGATAGTCGGCCCTCCCACTGAGGGAGACAGCGGAGTGAGACAGAGCATATGCCTGCAGCGCTTCTTGGTGTTACTTTCAACCGACCTCGTATGTGCTATCCAGTCTAGTGCCACAGTTTACCTAGTCAGCTTAGTGCATAGTAGAAAATGTGTAGATTTGGAAAACAGGCTTTGGAGATAACAGTGATAACTGCATGTCTAGCTAACATATAATAGGGAAGCTGTTGATGAGCAAGGTAACGGGGGTAAGGAAGATCTGCTACCTGTTGCAAAAGTTCAGTATCATTAACACTCAAGTTGTCACATTATATAAAGTCTTAACTGATCTGTAATATCCATAACATTATGTGAATGAAGAAATCTGTTTTCTGCAGCATTTAATGTAAATTCGTGCCAGCCCGCGGCAGTTGTTCCATCGAGGATGAGGAAGTTAAAGCAGGAGAGGACACAGAAGCTTTTTGTTCAGTATAGAATGAGAGGTGTGTGATTATGACATGCACTGTGTAGATAGATGGTGTGCATATGAAGTATAATTCCAAACACAGCAGCAGGTAAACACTGTGCGTGAGCGCTACTGTTCAGACACAAAAGCAACAGCTTGTTCCTTTTCTTGCAAACAGTGCTTTTGCGTTGTGTTCTTCTTTTATTCAGAATCACATATTAACTTTATTTTTTTATTTTGAGATTTCCTCATCTTAAAGTTGGGAGGAAATTCCAGTTTCATATCACACGAGTTACGGTTTCGTCGGTCATTTCCATTGCTAATAATAACATTGCATTCATTATGCTAATGAGATACAGGAACGTAGCTATGCAGTTCAGACCAAAATACACGACCGTATTGCTGAAATATCATCATGAACTGTGGGTTCATGATGGTTTACCAAACAGGTTGATCAAAATAAGGAAATAATGAGAGCTAAAACTCTATGGCCGAGTTTATAGCATTCACTTGCTGTCATCTATGAAATTAGGAAATAAGCTTTTTATGCTTTATTATGACAGAAAACTGTGGAGACTGGCAAGAAGCAGAGCAGTAATCAAATGAGGAACACAAGTTATATTTCACTGGAATTTCCCTTTGATAGTGCAGTACTGCGTGAAAGTGTGTTGACATGTTTCTGCTGAAACGTGCAAGCATAACTGGAAATATGGTAAACACACATACAAGTTTGTACAATTCTAATAAGCTTGAAAGTGGATACTTGGTACAACCACCATTATTCTTTAACACAGCCCGAACTCTGTGACTGCATCATCCCACACTGCTTCAGTAATGTTGAGGGCCAGGCTGTGGGGAGACCAGTCCATTGTACTGACAGTGTGTTTGGGATGGTGTTGAAAGTATCTGTTGATACTTTTCTCAGTTTATTATTCAGTCAATTTTGACAATATCCTCAACTAGGGATGCACCGATACCGGTATCGGGTATCGGCCTCGATACCACATTTTCTAAAGTACTCGTACTTGTTAAAAGTCCCCCGATACCGAGGACCGATACCACGGTCTGAGACCTGTCTATGTTTGAGCGGCATGTAAGGGGTTAATCACAGGCGCCCCCTTTGAGGAACTAACTAAAAAAGTGAGCAGCTACGACGCACTAGCCTCTGATGTCATCCCAGCTGTGACTGTGCTAGTGAGACTTCTAAACAGAGAAACAGACGAACAAATTTAAAATTAAATGTTGTTTTTTTTAATAATTATTTATAATGTAATATGTTGCATGCTTTTCATTTTAAATAAATGTTCTTAATTCCAAACTAGTCCCGTGTTTGTTTGTTTTTTGTTAAATTATAGGACTAAAGCTGTTACCTGCAAATTTAAATCATGTTTTTATTAAGTACTCGGTATCGGTATCGGCGAGTACTGAAATGCAAGTACTTGTACTCGTACTCATTTCCAAAAAAGTGGTATCGGTGCATCCCTATCCTCAACATCATTGGCTGAAATTCAGCTCCGAACCATGGGAAAGAAAAGGTGTCCAATAAAACACTTTTAAAAATGTTCAGAAAGCATGGAAAATTATTACTCAAGAGTACTTTAAGAATGTACAAGAAAGTCAGGCTCCTTGGAAGCAAAATATAAAAATAGGATGGGTAGCTTAAGACCTTTGCTCAGTACTAAAATTGTATTAAATTGGCCCTGTATGTCTGCTATGATGGAGGAAGTTAGGCATAGTTCCTATGTGTTTACAGTTTAAACAGCACAGAAATGGCCTTCCTCCACTGTTCTCAGAGGGGGATGGGAGCAGCTCTGGCAAAAGAAACACACCTACAGTGCACACAAACATGCCACACGTGATCAGTACAAACTGAGTCATATCTCACTTACTGTGATTGTTTTTTTGTTTTTGGGTTTTTTTCAAAATCCCTTTAATATGTTAAAGCACAGCGCTCACTAAGAGAAAAGACAGTCTCCTTCTGTGCCTTTATGAAGCCACGCTAACTGTGAGCTAATAAATGCCCATGGCTGTTTGTGTGCAGTGTACCAGCCCTCACCTGCTGTCTCTGTATGTATCAGCCGTATAAATAAACATGAGCTGTAGCTGTCACTAATCTTTCAAATAGAAAGGGACCAATAGAGCAGTATCTTTACACATGCTGCATGAAAGCCTGCCAAGATGAACAGCGTACACATGCAGTGCTCTCTCATCAATATCACGCATAAACACACATAAACACACACACACACAACCTGAGATTAACGTTCTCATAAAAGACATCTATGAATTCATTACAGTATTTACACTGTGTTATATGTGATTCCTCTGCATGTAGCTGCACCGCTCATATGTATCCACCCTGATGACCTTTGACCCTCGCTTTGGCTATTCTCATCGTCCTACTGTTTACTCTCCCAGACCCAATCGGCTGTCTCCCATGGCAACAGCTAGGTTAGCCAATGAGCCGAGTTTTCCGGGGGTTCGGTGAAAGCTGGATATGTTCCAAATGCAAACACACACACACACACACACACACACACACACACACACACACACACACACACACACACACACACACAAAGGAGCCTGGGAGCCAACACACTGAGTCCAGATTGTCCTGTTAAACTGAGAAACTGTCAGGCCTCTGTTTGCCCATTAGCCGGCCAGAAGCTCAGGCCTGTCCTTTCTCCTCACAATGGCGTGAAAAGGCCAGCGAACGACGTAGCTATGGAGGTGCCACTTCTCAGCTTTAATATCTCACCAATGTTTAGGCAGCTGTTCTCTTCTCAGAGCCTGTTTCTATATTTTTTTTATTTTTCATGTATTACATTCCTTTGTTGTGTCCTTTCCCATCCTGCTCTTTTTTATATTTTTCTATCCCATCCCAGATTTTTTTTTTTTTACTACTAATCAAATGCAAGAGATAAGCTTTAGCTCTTTTAATAACCTGTTCTCATGCTCCGACCTTGCTGGTGCCTACTGAGGCCTCGTATAGAAGAGAGCATAAATATTCTGCCCTCTTTTGTCACATTTCCTCTACTTCAAGCACTCCTTTCCTTTCTCCTTGCAGTCACATCTCCTCATGCTGTGTATCTGTCCTTGTGTCTGTTCTACCACCTCCTGCTCCACGTCCCACTGACAGACAGAATATCACGTATGCAGACACTTCAAACATGCTGCTTTTCACAGAGATCCTCAGAGGAGAGAACTAGATAGTCCCGAATAAGTCATCTAATCTCTTTTTCCTTTTTGTCTTCTGAACTGCGCGCTGTCCATTTTATCTCCTCATGCAAATATTTTCATCCCTTGTAGATTCTCTTCTTCTCTGTACCTCACTGCCTTCAGTTCAACTAACTTTTTTTCTGCTAATTTCCTTTCCCATCTCTGTTTAGTACTCTCATTGCACAGCACACAGTCGTCCTGTTCATCCCCTCACTCGGGAATCTGATGGCAGGACACTCTGATTCCACCCTAAATTCATGAGGGATTTCCAATAAAATGCTCTTCCCCTCTATTTCATTTTCAGCCTGAGTAAAGTGAACATCTGTTTCACTCTACCCTGGGACGGCAGCTGTGCTATGCAAATAGGAGTCACATATATACATTTAACACATGCATCAGCTGCTCAGGGCTGAAGTGATCCAGAAAGGCTAGTTGTTGGGAAATGTTACTCCTGAGCACTCCCGCCTGTCCTGTCTACTCTCAAAGAAGTTGTTCCCATGGTAACCCTGGGAGGTCTTCTAATTGTCTGTCAAAATGTGTAATACTTTGTGATGAGAGAAAATCTGGCAAACAAAAGTGTGTCACTGATTTATTCTGCAGATAATCACATTGCACAGCTGCCTCAAGAGACGATAATAAGAGCTATCTAATCAAAATGTTAATGATATGAGCTATAATGAAACTATAGAGCCTCTGGACACTCGCACAGGGGCGTGAATGTGTCAAAAGTTAAAATGTGTTGAGGGTTTTAACTGAGAGTGCATGCAGAAAAAAGCAATATAATCCTATTTAGCATGGTGTGCAACATAACCTACCCACACATGAATACCAGTGACGCACATCTCCAATGTATGAATCTGTGTGGGATTGTCTGAGAAAAAGAACAGGAGTGTGTATCCATGTGAGCGCGTGCTTCTTGTTGCCTGAAGTCACACTGTTAATGTTCTCAAATCATCCATGGTGGTAAGTGAAACCTTGAAACAGGCACTTTAAAAGGGCAAGGGTGCTGCATGACCGGAAAAGTTCTGATTCTGTTAAAATCTGAATGTTTAACAATCAGTCCTGAAAAGCTTGTAAATGGGTGACAAGATACTAATGTAGCACAATGAAAGAAAAATTGGGCAGCGGAGGTCACTGAATATGAATTTGAATATGATGCAAATCATTAACTACGGTAGAAATCTTGCAATGGGATCACACTAACTGCTTGGACCAGAAATAGCTTCAAACTACATTTCTACATTTTCATGTCGAGTAAAGTTCGTCATTGTATCTTGCTTTATTTTGATGTTATCTTAATATACAGTGGGATGCAAAAGTTTGGGCAACCTTGTTAATAGTCATTATTTCCCTGTATAAATCGTTGGTTGTTACAATAAAAAATGTCAGTTAAATATATCATATAGGAGACACACACAGTGATATTTGAGAAGTGAAATGAAATTTATTGGATTTGCAGAAAGTTTGCAATAATTGCTTAAACAAAATCAGGCAGGTGCATAAATTTGGGCACTGTTGTCATTTTATTGATCCCAAAACCTTTTTAGAACTAATTATTGGAACTCAAATTGGCTTGGTAAGCTCAGCGACCCCTGACCTACATACACAGGTGAATCCAGTAATGAGAAAGAGTATTTAAGGGGGTCAACTGTAAGTTTCCCTCTTCTTTTAATTTTCTCTGAAGAGTGGCAACATGGGGGTCTCAAAACAACTCTCAAATGACCTGGAGACAAAGATTGTTCACCATCATGGTTTAGGGGAAGGATACAGAAATCTGTCTCAGAGATTTAAGCTGTCTGTTTCCACAGTTAGCAACATATTGAGAAAATGGAAGACCACAGGCTCAGTAAGGCTCAAAGTGGCAGACCAAGAAAAATCTCGAATAGATAGAAGCGACGAATGGTGATAACAGTAAGAGTCAATCGCCAGTCCAGCACCAAAGACCTACAACATCATCTTGCAGCAGATGGAGTCACTGTGCATTATTCAACCATTCGGAAACTTTTTGGAAATCCAATGAACTTCATTTCACTTCTCAAATATCACTGTGTGTGTCTCCTACATGATATATTTAACTGACATTTGTTTTTATTGTAACAACCAACGATTTATACAGGAAAATGATGACTATTAACAAGGTTGTCCAAACTCTTGCATCCCACTGTACGTGGTAGAACCAGGAAAAAAATTCCCGGGTTTTCCCCTCTTTTTGTGCCTCTCTAGTTCCCTGTTCATGCTGATGTGTTTGTGTGTGCAGGTGTTGTACTTTATTCTCTCATACTGGTTTACTGATTCAACACACCTGGCTTTTATCTACTCATCTGAAAAATGGCAAAACTTGGTTTAACTTTCAGGGTGGATATCTACTCTGATCTGTTTTTCAAGCTAGATATCTGCTCCGGTCTATCTTTCTGGTTATATATGTACCTGATCTGTCTTCCGGGGTAGATATCTATTCAGGTCTGTCTTTCTGGTTAGATATCTACCCAGATCTGTCTTTTAGAGTACAAGTCTACCTTTGTCTTTCTGTCAGGTTAGATATCTCTACTCTCATGTGTCTTTCAAGGTAGATATCTACTCTGGTCTGTTTTTCAGGTTAGCTGTCTACCTGATCTTTAGTTCAGGGTGTATATCTATCCTGATCTATCTTTCAGGGTAGATATCTACCTTTGTCTTTCTGTCAGGGTAGATATCTACCCACAGTCTATCTGTAAGTATAGGTATCTACTCCAGTCTGTCTTAGATATATAAAGCTTTATTTTGGGTCTACTTTTGGTAACTGTGGCTCAATTATGTGTTCTCTGGACTAGATGTAGCCCAAAAGTCATATATCTGAGCTGACATGGACTGCTGCAAATAACATATGGTGCATGGGCAGGATGTACAAATGTTACAACACATCTTATACATGGCCCACATAAGGCAGACTGTTGCTGACTTGAGGCAACCAGACTTACCTTGAGTCATTGCTGTCAGTCAAGGCCAAATGTGTCCCAGACATTCATTTCTACCTTTTTAGTGGTTACGGTGGCAATTTAGCTGTTAGATGATTAGCTTTATTCCTCTTCATGCATCTATTAACCTGATGTTTTTTGTGCCTCAGATTGCCTATGCATTCAGCTCAGTCTTCCTCTTCATCGGCACTTCTCTGGTTCATGTCTGGTTTTCGATCCAACCCCACTTTAAAATTTTCTCATATCCTGGAAAATTGTAAATATTTAGAAGATTATAAGACACTTTAACCTTATAGGTCCTCAGTCATATAAGATCTTAGTCATTCAGATTTAGAGACCTCTCGCATGTGCAACATGTGTATTGGCTGTACTGGCTGTTGCTCGGTGAAGCTGGTTACCAAGAGGTTATAGTGCTGCAACAAAAGCCCCTTTGAGATTCTTTACATTGCTAGCAAGATGTTTCAGCCACTTGTAATTTGCATGGAGGATGCCAGGTCGTCTGCAAACACAAAACACCCACAGAATAGTGAAAATGTGAAAAGTGCAACAAAAACTGCAAACAGAGGACGCTTGTCTTTGAAAATATAAGCTGAAGAAACATTCACCATTTCTGGTTTGAGTCTTCACACTTTGCAGAGCTCAGTCTGATTTGGTGATGTGCAGTACAGAAACTTTATAGGTGGTTGTACTGTCTCCATTCCTGGTTACCTTGTACACCTCAGATCACCTACAATAATATTCTGAGGACTCTGCAGTGGATGTATAAGTGATCGGCAGGAGGAGGATTACAGAGCACTAGTGGATGTTTTTGTGGATGGGTCTGCGAGGAATCTTCTGCTTCTGAATGGTGACATGGTGATCGACTTCAAAAGCAAGAAGCCGGTCTGACCAGCAGCAGACTGAACAGAATGACCAACACAGAGGCTGTATATGTATATTTCTTGCTTAAGAAGCAGAATTTTTTTCAGTGCGTACAGCAAAGTTTGGAGATTTTCTATCAGTCATTGTACTTTACTGTGGTCTGCTGGGGGAGCAGCACTGGAGATGGTGACACCAACAGATTAGATAAAACTATTCTGAAGGCCGGCTCTGTGACACTGACCCTTTTGAGCTGTGGTGAAGAGGAGGTCACTGGACAAACTGGTATCCATCATGGATAATCCTGTTCACCTTCTGCACCACTTACTGCACAGGCTGCAGACACCTTCTCAATCAGAGTATAAATGTAAAATGTTTATAAAAGCCCTTGAATTAAAGATGAATGTCTGCACATCAATCGCATCTTCATGGTTTGATTTAAATCCACTGTGTAGGTGTACAAAGGTAAAGCTATGAGCACTGAGTCTTTGTACAACACAGTATGGACTGAGCTGTGTACAGTTTAATATGCAAATGTGCTGAATAATACTGAGAGAAACATTTGACTTTACTAGAAAGGAAGCTGCATATACTTACACATATACATACACGTGTGTGTGTACATACACATAAATCCTAAACCCATCTCTTCAGATCAATATCTTGTATGGCAGCTTCCTGCTGACAATCTCTAAATGTGTGAATGAGGCCCATTTTTTCTGAGCTAATGTAATCTATTCATCAATTATGACACACATACATACGCAAAACCCAATTGAAAACATCCCCAACCCATGGCAACATATTTTGGCACTATACTTGATGTGGCACTGATGTTTGAGAGGCTTGGCGAGAGCTGCTGGAGTGACTGCTGAAGTGCACACGTGGCTGTCTACATACACTGCAAGGAAACTGTTCATAACCTGTTCAGGTAGCAGAGAAGCTTCACACAGAGAGGCTGCAGATGAAAGAAAAGGAAAGGCAGGGATGTTAATCTCGCCAAAACACACCTGGATGCAGACAAAAACATCTCATTGCAGACAAATCCTTCCTGCCTTTTTCTTATCTGTTTCCCTCGCGAAGCTGCTGTGTGATTTCTCCCACTCCTTTTCAGAACTCTCACAGTCACACTTTCCTTTATCTTTTTCTTGGTTTTACACTTAGTCACGAACTGAATTTCATCGTGCGTTGTGTACGTGCCTCTCTACAGCCATCAGCATGTGTTGCTCGGAGAAGCTTTGCCTGTTAAGCAGAAGACCTTGTCTCTTGTTAACAAGGCCCTTCTCAATTACTCTCCATCCAGACGCTTATTAAAACACCCTCACAGCCCCACCGCCTTTCCTCCCCCCTCATACAGCTACCTTTAGTTTAATACCAGGGAGATCTTTGTTGCCATGGATTCTGTCGTCATGGCTACAAACAACTACGCAGATGTACAGGAAGTATAGAAGGATGGAAATAGCGCAGTGGGCTGGGGTGATAAGCGGACTTGAAGGAAGCTTAACCTCTGCAGGGTGAAGATCAAGCTGTGATAAGTCACAGCATTCAGCACGAGGAGGGGGACAGCGAGGTTGGCCATCCTATATTCAATGACGCATGAAGGTCAGGGCAAACCCTCAGAGGGATGTGAGAGGGATTACAGTTAATGTCTGGCTTGTTTTCTTGCTGCTGCTTTGCCTCAGTGGGGTATTTTCTGGTCTTACCTTGAGCACAACTACAACAAAACATTACCCGTATCTGTCAATAGTAAATGCACTGCATTTATACAGTGCTTTTCTAGTCTTGTTGACCACTCGAGGTGCTTTGAAATCTCAAAGCAATTCCCTCTTTAACTTCAAGATTGACAAGGAGGATTTTTGTAAAGCAGAAAAGTGCACTACTACAAACAGAAAATACCCCAGTCTGTCTGCACAGCCTTGAAGGGCATGGGGTAATTTACATAGGGCAGATAAAAGTGGAGCTTTGTCAGTGTTGATGGACAACTGAGTGTTTAATGTGGCTGTGCAGAGAATACATTTGCGGTGCATCCTTGATTTGTGAGACACTCCTGTGACGAGTTTATAAAACACATTTTTTGGAATTGTTTAAGGTCTAGAAAGGAAGTGGTCCTCAGTGGGACAAGTGGTTAAAATAAACAGGACATTGTATGGATACATTTGAGCCTGCGTGTATAATTTGGCCTGGTGTGAAAATCCAAACTAAAGTCAAATTTATATACTCTACTCTTTTTTATTTAAGTCAACAAAGATGTATACTATACAACTGATACCCTCTATATAAGAGCCATTCAAAGAAATCATTAAGAGCCCCAAATTATCAGGACTATTCACCTATAGACTAAACGTTTGACCACTTTTGTAGTATTCAGGTGAATGAAGGTGCATGAGAGGCAACAAAAGAAACTGAATAACAATAACAGTTTATTTGAGGAGCTAATTAAATCACATGCATCTAAGAGCTTACTAAATAATATCCTGAGTGATCTCAAGGGTACGGCACCCACTGACAGAAAAACACTCTGTTAAAAAGCTTGTCTGTAGCGCCACCATGTGGTTTTTTATTCACTAATGAACTCCTCAGGAGTTCATGCTGTGAGCTTTTGCTTGCAGTACAAGCGGCTGGTTACGACTTGTAGTGATGCAGAATGAGTGCGTTCAAAGTAATTCCAGTAAATTTCAGCCTTGTGGTTTATATATTTTTTAAATGCACAAACATTGTGTAGCAATTACAGCTTTCATAGAGTGTTTCACACTTTGTGCCCATGGCCATCATCTATTTCTGTGGTCCCAGTTATCTGTGACAGTCTTCAGGAATGGTCCGGACTATATTACACCCTCTTCCCTCCCCCAGAAGCTGTGCTAAAGTAACAGCTGATGTCAGTCCTGCTTAAAGACACACACACATATGAACACACATGCACACAGACCACACTGGCTACTCGGTCAAAGAGAGCCAGCCAAAGGGGAGTAGGGCTCCTGCACCTTCCTCTCCCTGCGACACATCAGCACTTGGCACAGAGGAGGCGCCATACCACGCTTCACAAATCCACAATCCAAGCCTTTAATCCCAAGTTACAGCAGACTTAAAAGGGGAGGGCAGTTATCTAACTCTCTCAGCACCCCCATGTGCCTGCTTGGATCATGGAGCTGCACTGCCTTCCTACTGATACCCCCACCACAGCCAGCTCCTGCTCCACGGATCCCCCGTACGACAACTGCCCACCTTTTGGCCAGCGAGAGAGAGCCAGGGAGAAGGAAATGGAGAGTGGAGTTGTGTGCCCTGCTGTAACCAGACTCCCAGGCCCCCAGAGCCCACTGCCTGGTCTGGCCCCAGCTGTGGCTGAGGTTCAGACAGTGGTCGGTGGGGGAAGAGGGCTTGGCATTTGGCCAGCTCACAGCTACTGCAACTGTAAAGAAGGCCTGGGAAGACAGGCCTGGGAAGCAGAGCTAAGCAGAGGCATAAACACAGCAAGAGGAGGAGACAGAGGAGGAGAACAGGGGTGTAGCTGGGGAGTTCATGTGAACCAAAGCCCAAGCCCATCACAGAGTGAGGAGCACCGGAGCGCTCTGTCTCTGTATGATAATCTCCCTGATGCTGAAACATCAAACAGCCTCCAGGACTTTGACACAGAAACAAGCCTCCAGGAACACTTGCAGGAGCAGATGCACAAAGCTGTAGCATCCAAACAAATCCAGGGATCGATGGAGGATGACTGTGCGACTGAAAAGATGCTCAGTAAAAGATGTTCTAGCAACCAGGACCAGAAACCAGACCAAGATGAGGAGCATGAACCGGAGCTACAGCTGGACTCAGGATCCTGTAGATTAACAGAAGGGGACCTGATGCAGCATCACCACCTCCCTACGTCGCTTCCTCAACATCTTACACAAAATTCCGCTCAGATGCGTCAAACCAAGTCTCACGACCCACCGCTGTGGCCTCCGGCTGATGTCAAACAGCCAAAACAGACATCGTCTCCCAGAGTGCCCCCTCCATTACCCCTGGCAGACCCCTCTGCCAGTGCTTTACGCAGCCTCCTCACCAGCCTGCAGCACCAGATAATGAAGCAGAGAGAGGAATATGAAGCACGGATAATCAGGTAACGTCAGCTTGTTTTTCTTTGTCCTACATTTTCTATTTATAAATCCCCAACAAAGATTAATTATGCCATGTGAAACAATATGAAGTATCTTAAAATGTAACGTGGTGATGCTTTTGGCTTTAATATTAGCATACACTTACAGCTCAATGACTTTAAGAATTTTCCAGCCTGTGGTGTATTTTCAATGAAGGGTAACACACTGTTCCCAGGCAAAGAAAGTGTGTACATGTGTCCACTCAGCTGTGCTGGTGTGGTCCCTCAGTTGACTCCAAGCTTCACCCTACATCCTGTTTGGTTCACAGATCAGCGAGAGCCGATTCAATTTTGTCATAGTTTCCCACAGATCTCCTCATGATGTGCTATGATGGAAATGCTGCTTGTATACACACGAAACTGCATTTTGGATAACCAAAGTTGGGATTTGGGTTTTTTAGTCTGGAAATGGATGTGCATCTATGTTTGTGGCAAAATACTGGCAAATTAAGAAGAAACCTGCTTTTTTGTTGCCATCTAGTTAGCCAGCAAAAAAAAGAAGCACAGCCCGTGTGCATGACATATAGACCAGCTCATGACAGTGGAAAGAGAGCTAATTTAAGGGGCCATGCTGCTGACCTAGACACAACACATACCTCATTTATTACTGATATAGATAGACCAACACTCAGAGTAAGGTAATGCATTGGTAGTAGTGGAGATGACAATCCTTTTAGCTCAATAAGGATGGTATGAAAAGTCACAAAAGACAGCTTTAACTCTGCACACGAAGCTTTTGAACTATCCGTTCAGACTTTCCAACGAGACAGTGCTGTGATTTACCCCCTTCTTGATTTCTTAGTTTTTTACATATTAGTCACAGTTGCATGTTTCAGAGCGCAATACAAATTTTAACATTAGATGAAAATAACCAGGGTAAACACAAAATGCAGTTTTAAAATAACCATTTTATTAATTAAGGGGGGGAAAGCTATCCAAAATTGTGTAAAAAGAAAAAAGAAAGATCAATTGTTCCCTAAACCTAATAACTGGTTGTGCCACCCTTTGGAGCAAGAACTGTAATTAAGCATTTGGAATAATTGGCAGTGAGCCTTTCACTGTGGAGGACTCTGATCCACACCTCTTTGTAGAGTTGTTTTAATTCAGCCACACTGGAGGGTTTTCAGGCATGGACAGCCTGTTTGAAGCCATGCCAAAGCATCCGAGTTGGATTTAGAACTGGACTTTGACTAGGCCACTTCACTACCTTCATTCATTTTGGCTCATCATCATGCTGCATAACCCAAGTGTGAACGGATGGCCGGACATTCTCCTTCCGGATTTTCAATAGTTACAGCAAGTCATCCAGATGCTGAAGCAGCAAAACAGCCCCACACCATGACACTACCACCACCGTGTATGACTGTCGATATGACGTTCCTTTTATGAAATGCTGTCGTTTTTTTTGCCAGATGTAACAGGATGCAAACCTTGCAGAAAGTTTAACTTTGCCTCATCAGTCCACAGAATATTTTCACAAATCATCAAGAAGTTTTTTGTTCTGTTTTTTCAAATGTGAAACAAGCCTTTTTCTTTCTGATCAGCAGTGGGTTTCTCCTTGGAACTCTACAATGGAGGCCATTTTTACCCAGTTTCTTTCTTATTGCTGAATCATGAACTCTGACTTTAACGGAGGCAGGTGATGCCTGCCGTTCTTTAGATGTCGCCGAGGTACTCTTGGAGTAACTTTGGTAGGTCAGCCATCACTGTTCCATGTTTTCTCCATTTGTGGATAAAGGCTCTCTCTGTTGTTCACTAGTCCCAAAGCCACAAAAACAGCTTTGTAATTCTTTCTTGCTGGGCTTTTCTTTTTTTAAATAAATGTGTTACTGTTTGAAACAAGTTAGCCTACTTCAGTTTGTCAGATTCTATTTAAGTGACTGCTTAGTTTAACACATATGGTAACAATGAGGCCTGGAGGTGCCCTGTGAAACTGAATTGGGCTTCCCAGAAAGTGTGGTTAATCATAGTTAAGTCATGATTTAATAAGCTGGCAGTGTTACTTTTTCATACAAGGTCAAGTAGGTTTGGATAGTGTTTTTCCCCTTAAAGGAAATCATTTAAAAACTTTTTTATTTTCACTCAGGTTACCTTGGATATTAAAATGTGTGTACTTTTACACAGGACTGCAAAGATGCTGTTGATATAAGGAACGATCCAGTAATCCATCCTGTCATTTTTAAATAAATTAAAAATAAATTTGTATCCTTCACCCTATTTTTATCCTTTTTAACTTTAATATTGCTTCTCTTTTCCTCCTCACGTCATCAGTCTGGAGCAGAGAAATGAAGAGCTACAGATGGAGGTAGTTCGTCTGAAAACAAACCTCGCACAGCAGCGGCACTGGTACCAGGTTGTGCAGGCGAAGATCGTGGAATCTGAACGGGCACGGGCTGCCGCGGAAGCACACAACACCACGATGCAGAGGGAGATGGAGCAGTTTTTCGACATCTTTGGAGAGCTCAACAACGAGGAAAAGAAAACAGAACACATTGTGCAGAGCTTTTGAGAAAGCTTATGATACGAGCAGTGAGTGCAAAGAGTAGGAAATAAATGCACAAGATGAGCTGGTCATTACACTCTAACGAGGGTCTTTTATCACTATGTCACTAATAAAGCAATGTACAGTCATTTCCTCATGAAGAATCTGAGAATTGCACAAAACAGCATCAAAGAAAGAAAAATAATCACTGATGTCCACTTTATTAGCTGAGTATGGGCAAAAGATGTTGGCCAAAAGGTCATATTGTGGTCATTGCAATCACAGAGGACATCTCTGGAAATAAAAGGAGGAACAAACCGAGATGTACAGTGTATACAATGGAGTCTTTTCTTTTAAAAACATAGTAAACACATGAGATAACCTGAGCAACGTGATGCTCAGTCCTTATCTGCTAAGATTTGGAGAGTTGGATGGCCACTCCTCAGGTCATTTAAGGCATGACTGAAAGAATAAGGTCATGGTTGTGTACAACATAGTGCATAAGTTCTCGGTGACTCCATAGTGTCTTCTTTCTGCATGTCCATCACATGTGCAATCAGTTATGAAAAAAACGTTTAAAAAAAGAAGAACAAAGGGGGGGGGGGGGGCGCAGTATCTGCACAGTCCATTTATCTTTGACTTTCAATCTTCAGTTGAACTCAGGACTCCACAGTCTCACCCACGCTTAAACCACAGCATGTCTGCTTTCTCTCTGGGAACTTTTAAAAAACCTGGACAGCTGGGTCAGATTATTCAAAGGACGAGTGCTGCACAGCATGTTCTTGTAAAACATACAACACACATTTAAGGCCAAAAAAACCAAAACAACAACAACAAAAAACAAACCCTCGTAAAACTACAACAGCTCCCTAACTCTAAAAGCTTTCTGAACTAAGAACGGAAACGTACTGTGAGTGAAAGAATGCTCTTGAATGCATTTCTTTGTATAGCAAGAACTACAATTTCTTACAGGTGTGAAGCCTTCATGCAGGTTAAAACGTGTCGTCTGATTTCATGATTCATTGTGTAACTTTTCCAGCACTAATGGAATGGTTTAAAAAAGAGAGAGAGACAGAAAAAAAGACAAAAGGGAGCAGTCCACACGTTTGTCAATGAAACGTTTTGACAAGAGGCTTAATTCCCACGGGCGTCACTGTGGTTGTGTGCAACACTCTGCAAGAACACACAAAAATAAATACAAGTATCTTGTTTTGCCTCTTCCGGATGTACAGGATTACGATTTTTTTTTTTTTGATGTACACACTTATAGTCAGTACCGTAAGTCAAATAAGGGTGATTGCAATATTATATATAGATATAGATATATGTAGCTCCACAGACATGTTGAATTTCTTAACCAAACAAGCACATCCTATCTATTTGTAATGAAAGGGTCTACAGCCACTATGAGTGACATCTTTACATACAGTACATTGTATCGGGAAATAAACAGTAACACTGCAATCACAGCTTCCCCTCGCTGTCATGGGGAAAAGCTTAAAACCAACATCACTCAAGCCAATTAATTATTCAATTAAAAACAAAAACACTGTGCAGAACGCACCGCTGTAGAGATCTGCAATACTTTTGATGAAACTTTTGATCAGTGTTTGATCATGATTGATGCCATCAGTTTATGGTAAGCTTTTGTTCTTTGTGGCGTAACATGCACTAGAGCAGGTCGCAGTGTGATGCTTGCCTGCCCCGATTTCATGACGATGACCTATGGTCTCGAATTGCTAAAAAAATAAAACTTTTAAAATACAGGCGTACAAAAACAAACGACTCCCCCACGTACTACTGGCAAATCAATATGGATGCATACACCGCATATAGGCAGGTGATCAAGTAAAACAATGGAGAAAACAGAGAGCACAGGTATCTTTTACCTGCAGGCAGCAGTTCCAACGACAGAGCGGGTAACAAATTAGAAAAATAAACCTGTCCATTGAGACTAAAGAGAAAAACTAAAGACATAAAGGGACAGAACAAGTGTATGTGGAGTTAAAAAACAAAGAAAAGAAAGGATGATGATGGCTGTTAAGCCCCTTTCAGACATGTACCCTCTCCTGACGGTGTCTGAACATGTTTGCTTCATGTATTCAAACCTGTGATGGCAAATCTCCTGGGTCAGACCTCGTAACAGTTACGTAACACTTCCAGCACGGCACAAGACTAAGAGCATGCAGGACATTAACGGTAACGAACACCAAAAGGTGTGCCGCGAACGCGTCTTTGTGAGTTGCTCAGCTCACAAGAGAACACCCTAAACAATAAAATATGTGCATATTAACATTTTAGCTCATAAACTTGGTTTGCAATAAGATTAAAACATTCCTCATTTTCATTATTCCCACTCA
Source organism: Astatotilapia calliptera (assembly GCF_964374335.1). NCBI lineage: Eukaryota > Metazoa > Chordata > Actinopteri > Cichliformes > Cichlidae > Astatotilapia > Astatotilapia calliptera. The sequence goes on from NC_137423.1 coordinate 28,727,984, forward strand.
TGAAGAAAGAGATTTGTTTTGGAGCCTGTGTGGGAAGGTTTTTCTCAGCAGCGCACGCACGCACAGAGTACCCCTGTTTGAGAACAACTCGCTCAAGAATGTGTTTCCGCTTAACTAAAGGCAATGCTGACAGTATTCAGGCATGTCATGTTTGTTGGTTTGAATCCATGAAAACACCGATGTAAAACTGACCGATGTCTGAAAGATTGTGCTGTCACTTTAACAGATTGCTGACTTCACCAATGTTACATATTCCATGTCTGAAAAGGGCTACTGATGTTTGGAGAGCGAAAACTGGAGATGGCAGGCGGGCAGACAGAGAGAGATGTGTGGAAAATGTCTGTGTTCAGTGATTCTCGTCCAGAGGTCCTGTCAGTGTGTCGATGCTGCTGCTGTCTGTGTCTGAGGCCAGGGTTTGCTCTGTGGACATGGACGAGATATCGTTGGCTGAAGAGGACTGGGAGGCCGAACCTGACACCACATCTGACACATTAAACACAAAAACAACAGACAGAACAGGAAATTTAGCTGCATATGGCAACAACATTTACACTTCCTAGTACATTGTTACTGGAACATCCACTCACAGCCGCTCTATTAGGTATACAGTGGGGCAAAAAAGTATTTAGTCAGCCACCGATTGTGTAAGTTCCCCCACCTAAAATGATGACAGAGGTCAGTAATTTGCACCAGAGGTACACTTCAACTGTGAGAGACAGAATGTGAAAAAAAAAATCCATGAATCCACATGGTAGGATGTGTAAAGAATTTATTCGTAAATCAGGGTGGAAAATAAGTATTTGGTCAATAACAAAAATACAACTCAATACTTTTTAACATAACCTTTGTTGGCAATAACAGAGGTCAAACGTTTACTATAGGTCTTTACCAGGTTTGCACACACAGTAGCTGGTATTTTGGCCCATTCCTCCATGCAGATCTTCTCGAGAGCAGTGATGTTTTGGGGCTGTCGCCGAGCAACACGGACTTTCAACTCCCGCCACAGATTTTCTATGGGGTTGAGGTCTGGAGACTGGCTAGGCCACTCCAGGACTTTCAAATGCTTCTTACGGAGCCACTCCTTTGTTGCCCGGGCGGTGTGTTTTGGATCATTGTGATGTTGGAAGACCCAGCCTCGTTTCATCTTCAAAGTTCTCACTGATGGAAGGAGGTTTTGGCTCAAAATCTCACGATACATGGCCCCATTCATTCTGTCCTTAACACGGATCAGTCGTCCTGTCCCCTTGGCAGAAAAACAGCCCCATAGCATGATGTTTCCACCCCCATGCTTCACAGTAGGTATGGTGTTCTTGGGATGCAACTCAGTATTCTTCGTCCTCCAAACACGACGAGTTGAGTTTATACCAAAAAGTTCTACTTTGGTTTCATCTGACCACATGACATTCTCCCAATCCTCTGCTGTATCATCCATGTGCTCTCTGGCAAACTTCAGACGGGCCTGGACATGCACTGGCTTCAGCAGCGGAACAGGTCTGGCACTGCGGGATTTGATTCCCTGCCGTTGTAGTGTGTTACTGATGGTGACCTTTGTTACTTTGGTCCCAGCTCTCTGCAGGTCATTCACCAGGTCCCCCCGTGTGGTTCTGGGATCTTTGCTCACCGTTCTCATGATCATTTTGACCCCACGGGATGAGATCTTGCGTGGAGCCCCAGATCGAGGGAGATTATCAGTGGTCTTGTATGTCTTCCATTTTCTGATGATTGCTCCCACAGTTGATTTTTCCACACCAAGCTGCTTGCCTATTGTAGATTCACTCTTCCCAGTCTGGTGCAGGTCTACAATACTTTTCCTGGTGTCCTTCGAAAGCTCTTTGGTCTTGGCCATGGCGGAGTTTGGAGTCTGACTGTTTGAGGCTGTGGACAGGTGTCTTTTATACAGATGATGAGTTCAAACAGGTGCCATTCATACAGGTAACGAGTGGGGGACAGAAAAGCTTCTTAAAGAAGACGTTACAGGTCTGTGAGAGCCAGAGATTTTCCTTGTTTGAGGTAACCAAATACTTATTTTCCACCCTGATTTACAAATAAATTCTTTACAAATCCTACCATGTGAATTCATGGATTTTTTTTTTCACATTCTGTCTCTCACAGTTGAAGTGTACCTCTGGTGAAAATTACTGACCTCTGTCATCATTTTAAGTGGGGGAACTTGCACAATCGGTGGCTGACTAAATACTTTTTTGCCCCACTGTACCTGTTAAACTGATAATGCAAATACCTAATCAGCCAATCGCATGACAGCAACTCAGTGCATTTAGGCATGCAGACATGCTCAAGACAACCTGCTGAAGTTCAAACGGAGAATCAGAATGGGAAAGAAAAATGATGTAAGTAACTTTGAATGTGGCATTGTCATTGGTGCCAGAGTAGTCTGAGTGTTTCAGAAACTACTGACCTACACAACCATCTCCAAGGTTTACAGAGAATGGTTTGAAAAATAGGAAATATCCAGCAAGCAGCAACTGAGGCTACAATTAACATGGGCTTACCACAGGTTTGAAAAATGTGACATTTAGATGGTAGAGTCAGAATTTGTCGTCGACAACATGAAAGCATCCTGCCTTGCATCAACAGGTCAGGCTACTACTGGTGATGTAATAGTCTGGAGCATATATTCTTGGCACACGTCGAGCACCTTAGTACCAATTAAGCATTATTTAAACATCACAGGCTACCTGAGGACTCTTGCTGACCATGTCCAGTGTATCCCTCTTATACTAGCTTCTTCTGCTAACAATCTCGAGCTGCTTTCTTGAACATGACAGCAAGTTCACTGCATTCAAACTGTCTACACAAATGGGCCAGATCGCAATCCAGGAGAGCTTCTTCGAGATGTGATGGAATGGGAGACTCACATCATGGACATGCAGCCGACAAATCTGCAGGAACCGTGTGAGGCTATCAAAGCAATATGGACCACAATTCCTGAGAAATGTTTCCAGCATCTTGTTGAATTTATGCAATGAACAATTAAGGACAGTTCTGAAGACAAAAAGGCAGTCCGGCAACGTACCACCAAGGTATACCTAACAGAGTGCATGTGTCCACAATGGCACATTTAAGGATACCCGTCTTATGGCCCATGAGAATGCCAGCAGACTCCTTAGCTACAGTAGGGCATTAAGATACTGTAGTTGTTTTAAGAGTATTGTACTGAAAGACAATATTTAGGGACAACTACTGTTTCCACTGCTGCATACTGACATATGTGTGTGTGAACGAAAAAAAAAAAAAAATTATATATATATATATATATATATATATATATATATATATATATATATATATATATATATATATATATATATATATATCCACATACATGTACACACTGTTCTAGGACCCTTTTGCGCCTTGTGAACATCAAAGTGAGTGTTTGTTTTGGTGAAGCTGTCAGTGTGAAGCGTTTTTCAAACAGTGACACGTCCAGTGAGGCTGCAGCTTTGGGCTTATGCTAACAATTTTGGGCTGATAGAGGAAAACTTTGTACCTGAGCAATCTTCTTTCATTAGACCATTCTTGTTCCTCTCCTCCCAGTCAATCACCTCTTCATAAATAAGTTCTGTGGAGAAACAGAACAGGTTAATGGCTTTCAGTGGTGACCACACTCATGCCTGCACGTTCAACACAAAAGCAACAGCAACAGTAGAACAGCAGTTGCCCGGTATGGTGCGCTGCTGGTTTGCTTCTCTAGAGGTCAGTGTATCCCACCTTTCCACTGCTCAATAGTGTGCTCTCTCTCTTCCAACTGCTTGTCAGAAATCTGTGGAGGAGGCTGTGAAACAAAAGGAAATGTCACACACAGCCGCAGCACTGATGAAGTTTACCACAAATTGAGGGGAACTGCTTGCTCACCGCGTCGGCCTCTGCCGGGTCGTACCACACGTGAATGTAGGGGTGATTAAGAGCTTCTTCTACAGATATGCGGCACTCGGGATCAATGACTAGCATTTTGGAAAGCAAGTCCCGTGCTTGACTTGCTGTTATGACAACACAGGAAGGGCAGGATTACTATGGAAACAGGCTTACGACATCATTAAATTTAAGTATTCTGTTTGACAATTGAATATTGTCCCTGATGGTGTTTGGCCAACATGTCTGTCAATGTCAAGATTTGTTCCGTTTTATTTAATGATGTGACCTCTTAAACGACAACATTACACCGCAGAGTTTTACTAAATCTATGCAGTACAGGAGTATCATTGGATACTAAAAATAACACTCTACATAAAGAGAGTATCAAAAATTCTTACTCTTCAATTTGTCATGTTCTGACTCAGAAGGGAAGGCCCAGTCTGGGAAAAGCTCGGCAAAGCTGACACCAGGATACTGTGGCTTGTTCATCACATAGTTCCTCACAGTCTCCATCAGTCGGTTCATAAACTCTAGACTGGGTGTGCCCAGAATCTCAATCACCTTATTCCACTGGTCGATGTCTAGAAAACACACTTGTTATGGAAATCTCCAGTAAATTGATGGGCCTGTGCACATGTAAGCAAGTGAAAAGAACAGATGAAAAGGTACAGAATAGATCCGACATGTACACTAAATAATTTTGTATGAAAGCTAGCAAAGGTAAGCCTTAATTCACCAAAGCATAGGAGAGATGAAAATTTTGACCTTACAGGATTACCAATTATTACCATTCACACTCAGATTAACAAGAATTTGTGCTCTAAAGAAATGTAAATGCATCAAATAGATGCTGAGTCATTTTACTGTCAAATAACTACAAAAGCAATGATTTATATTGAGAAGCTACAGATGTAACCACATCATGGCAACATATAAAAAGTCCCTAATCTGGGAACAATGGGTATCTGTCCCAATCCATCAGGTGGATATTGGCCAATTTCAGTTTAGGTTAATTTAGCCACTCTGTTAAGTGAACAGAGCAGTATTACAACCTGAAAAACCATTTTAGCATGGCTAAAAATACAGATGTGCACGGTCTGTTGACTTACTTCTGCGCAAGGCAATTACTTCAAAGGATGGGAAGCAATCTATCATCGACTCACACTTGTGCCCAGCATCCATTCTCAGCTACTCGGGTGTAAATGCAAAGGGGAAGCTGGGAGCTAAGAGGCAGCTTACATATGTAACAAGAGAGATTAATATTTATTGAAGAGAAACGGGAATTAGAGCCTGACCTATAATGGATGTATTAGGAGTAAAAACTTCTCTAAATTATCAGTGGGTTGTGATCTGTAAAATAAATATTTCCTATCAGTGTATAATGAGTTAGACTCTGCAGAGAAAACACAAAACTAAGTTTAAACTCAGCCCGAGTGTTTTGTAAATCGTAAATTCAGCAGCTGAGAAGATGCGAGTGTGCCGGGAGACCCACAAGACTAGAAATATTTGATAGAGTGTGAATGACGATGGAGGAGGAGGGACAACAACTGGCACAGAGACGATGAGAGCTGCGAAGGATACGATCAGTGCCCTGGAAGATGACGCTGCCCTTTACCATCTCTCCCATGATACACCCCACTGACCAGATGTCCACTGGGAACAGAAAACGCACAAGCACGCACAGATGCACACAAACACACACACATAACCACACAGAAGAGATATTAACTTAAAAGTGACCAGATAACATCAACTAGATAATACAATCCACACTGAATGTATAGTAACATAAAGTGACACACAGAATGATGGAAATCATGCTCTATGGATTCAAATTTGAATGAGAAACATTTAAAATGCGAAACACGAGCTCTCATCGGTTTTGGTGCATCTGCCAGCAGAGTCGCGGCCTGAGGCTTTCATCATAGCCATCTTCAGGCTTTTCTTTCTCTCGGAGTCAGTCTCAGCTTTCCACGCCTTTCTCCACAGCCTGGCTTATCAGTTTGCACAGCTGTTGCTCTCTCCCTCATTTTTCATGTGTGTAATTGCACGCACTTAGCAGGACAGGCTGTATTTCGTTTCTCTCTCTCACTCTCCAAGTCGACTGCTTGCTTGTCAGTGGTCGTCAGGGGCAAATACCCATCAGCTCCTCTTTTTCCCTGAAATTCAGCTTCACTAAAAATTAAAAGTTCTCTCTCTGAAAATATCTCCAGAGAATCTACTCCAAGTCCACTCAGCCATTACATAAATGTAAACACTTGGCAGGTTTCACTCCTATAAATGATTGGTCTCACAGCTTAGCTACATTCTTTGAAGAGCAGTTCAAGGACTACTTCCATTTTGCAAACCTACCCCAATATGATGAGTCATATTTCATGCTCCACCCTGTAATTAACCCAGGTCAGAAAAGATTGAGATAACCTGTCTGTTTAGCAGATAAATAATATCATGGGTCAGGTTTCTATCTCTGACTGCAATGGCTATACTGACAACGACACGGCTCTACACAGAGTATACATTTCTCAGAATATTAACTTAACTATTGCTTTGATTCCCCCCTCCAGATGTGTTTTATACAACTAAATAAACAATTCTTGCCTTTAATAAACAAAAATATCTCAGTGTCTCCTGGCTCCAGACAGAGCAACCAACTGTTGTGTGAGACGAACAAGAAAGGATACAGTCCTTTCCAGGAAAGAGGACTTTGTGAGAAATCATTTCAGCCATTATGCAGCCAACTGACCACAGGTCCACTGCAGCAGAGTGGTGGTATAGTAAACATATTTGTTAACATCATGTTAATATATCAAGAGTCAAACTTACTATGACGAGTCAAAATCACCATTAAATGTTTCCACTTTGTACATGAGAACCATTGCTAATATACACTCACCTTTCACTTTATTAGGCACACCTGTTCACTGCTCACTAATGCAGATACCCAATCAGCCAGTCACATGACAGAAACCCAATTTAGTCATGCAGACATGCCTCAAGATGACCTGCTGTAGATCATAGTGAGATTCAGAATAGGGAAGAAAGTAGGGCTGGGTTTTGATTATCAATTAAAATCGATTCTGGCTTGGATAACGTGATATTGATTCATTAAAATCCTGAATCGATTTTTAAATATAAATTTATTTTGCCTGAAACGCCAGAATCTCAGGTTAAACCTCACAAAATTTCTACAACCACCAAACAGCTAAAACAGTAAATGAGAGCAGGTACACGGATTCTGCACAAAGATGTAAAAACAAAACGCAGACCCGGCGCATCCGAATCAGTGAGATGTTGCCTTTCTCACGCCGTCGGGGCTGAAAGCAGACTGATTTTGAAGCGTCGGCGGGCACTTTAGGTTTACGTCCTTTTTGCGCTCGATTCTGAAGCTGCATCTTTTATCTCTCTCCAAACAATATTGACTGAACCAGCCACTAAAGATGATCCAAACTACGCTTCACATAAACATCGTCACAAATTTCCTCTTACTTTTGCTGTTTTGCTTCCACCACGATAAAAATCACACTTCATGTAGAGCTCTCTCTCTCCCTCTCTAAATCGATAATCAAAACCCACCCCTAGTTATTACCCACCAGTCTACAGTGTCAGTCGCTGTTTGTTTTTTTACTTACGACAAGAAAGCCTCATTTCTGCTGTTCAATACTGAACAAATTTAAACTTTTTAAAATTATGCAAAATTGCAAAATGCTTAGCTGTGTCTCTAATCAAACCTCAGTAACTTTGCTCTGCTTCGTTTTTGATCTACTGCACAATATTTTTAAGGTCATCTGCTACAAAAACCCAGACCAGGAAAACAGCCTTCATGTTTTTCTGTGTTTTATCCTCAGTTACTTTGACACAAAGGAATCTGCTGTGATGCTCACACCTTTGATAAAGTCTCACAAGTGTCAGCTTTCTTTTTATAGATATAAAAATATAGATATGTACTGATAAGTGATCAGAATTATAATATTTCTGACTGTCTGAGGCAAAATTTCCCCGATTCAAATCAAATGAATCGAATCGGATTGTGGATCGAATCGATTCGGGACCTTGTGAATCGGATTCGAATCGATCCTAGAAATCAGTGACGATAACCAGCCCTAGAAGAAATGCAATTTAAGCGACTCTGAAGGTGGCGTGGTTTTGGGGCTGTTGATCTGCTGGGAATTTCCCAGTTCTGAAGGTAGAAGGGAGACCAACCAAGTACCAGCAGGGTGCATCTAATAAAGTGCTCAGTGAGTGTTGTTGTTTGGGGTTTTTTTTGGGAGCATTAAATTAATCATAAAGTTTAAAAAAACCTGGCTTTTCGAGAACATGAAGAACTCCAGGGAGCAGCTTGTATTGATAGTCCTGATGGGTTAAATGATTTTCGGACACGCTACATAAAGTCATGTTAAACAGATTATTAGAAAATAATTATTCTGAAAGAGAGCAGTGTTACATGTTGACCAAGTAGTGTTTAAAAGATTTTTTTAAGGCTGGTTTGTACTCACCATTTTCCTTGTACTTCATACCGAGAATGACCTCCGGGGCACGGTAATATCTGGTCACCACGTACGGGGTCATCATGAAATTAGTGCAGGCTGTCCTAGCTAAGCCAAAGTCCAAGATCTTTAGTGTGCAATCTGACTTAACCACAATGTTACTGGGCTTCAGATCCTGAAGGGGGAAAAAAAATTCGATAAATCTTTAGGAAAACAGGCACAATAATCTTAAAGTTGACAAGCAGATGGAAACGTAATACAACCATTTTAACCACTTTATAAAGTAAACTTTGGAAGAATTATCTAAATACAAAATGAATAATGTTATTTCAGAATCAAAGATATACTCATTGGCTAATGCTAAAATACACAAAACAAGCAAAAGTTTAAATAAATGCAAATTTTTTCATGTATTAATAAATATTAAAGAGCTGTCAGGTTACAGACACAACATGGGAAACGTTACACTTTTAAGCGCTATTTAAGTATTAAGTTACTGTGTTTTCAGAGTGACTCTTTTAGCCAGCAACACATTTACTGCTTGCACTTACCCTGTGGATTATGCCAGCAGAGTGCAGGTGCCTGATTCCACAAAGGATCTGGTATAGCAGGTAGGACATCCTCTCGTGGTCTAGGTCCATATGGATCACCTGGCATAGGCTGGCATCCATTAGCTCCATCACCAGATACCTGAGAGGAGGGGAACAAGTGCAAACTGTGTTTGTGTGCTACTGTGCGAGAGCTACAAGTGCAAAGAAAAGAAACAAAATAACAGGAATTTAAAAAACAATCAGAAAGAAGACAAAATAAGAAAGCAGATAAAGGAAATGTGACAAAAGCAAAGCGTGAAAAATAGAAACCAGAGAGCGAATGAAAGCAACGCAGAGGATTAGAGAACGTTGGAAAGTAAATAAGAGGATGTTTGTTAAATGAAAAAAAGACGCAAAATACTTCAGCTTAAATCTTTGCATGTGAGAGAAAACCAAAGCAGCCAAAAAACACTTGAGTGCCACTCACAGATCCTGAAATTCCTCCAGGGACTTCTGAGGCGTGAATACATTGATCAGACGGATGATCTGCAAGCAGAGAGACAAGCCGTTACTCTACTCTGTCGCTCTCCTACCTACTGGTGAGGCCCAACTAAAGGCACAGCAGGGCTTCTGTTACCCCAAACCAGAAATGTTATATTTAGTCCAAGGAGATGACTTGAACTTAAATTTATATTACATATGTTCTGGCTACCTCTTAATATTAGAAATATTGTCCAACACATGAGAAGATGGAAATTATCAACTTTAACATTTTTCTGCCACACCTCGGTTTAACCTTCATCAAATGTTCAACACATTTTATTGCAGGTCGAAAAAGAAGATTTACATTTTTGTGGTTGACACATTTGAGCAGCACCAGCTCCCTGTAGGCGCGCTTAGCGTGGGTCTGGTTCTGAAAGGGCCGACACAGCTTTTTCACTGCCACTGGTATACTGAGGACCGTATCTAGAGCAGAGCTGCAACAGATTTCATTAAAGAAAAAAAAGACAGAGACAAATGTTAGCAAAGAAGAAACTAAGTGCATCCCAGAGAAAACAGCTTATTCAAAAATTCCTAGTTACACATTCAGTTTCATTCACATTTTAAAAATAGTAAAAATAAAAATATAATTTTTTACGACCCTACTTTAAACATGATCGGGGCTGCACAGAGGAAAATAATCAGGTGTGAAATGTATAGTTTTCAGGGTTTTTATCGGTTTTCAGCGTTATTTTGTTATCGTTTTTATCGTTTACTCTGTTTTCCTGGGTCTTTTTACGTGTGTTATGAATAAATTTTCTTTTTTCCGGTACCGGTACTAGTTTTATTTTGTTATACTTATCCGCGACACCTTAAAGGCTGGTCCATGAAAATATTGTCGGGCATAAACCGGTCCGTGGCGCAAAAAAGGTTGGGGACCGCCGACCTAAACCACAGCAGTTTAACTCTCAGTAAAATGTATTTATATAGCACTTTTCACAGACAGAAATCACAAAGTGCTTCATAATAAAACCTACGAAAATAAAAGTATAACACAACAATGCAAATTAATAGAATACAACATAAAACAGGTGTGGGGTGCGTGTGAGGATAGATGACTCACGACTGCAGACCAAATCTACCCATGGGTTTGTACCCATAAAGCAACCTGAACCCGAACTGAATGGGGGCAGTGATTTACTGAAACATGTACAAAAACACATTTAAATACAGTATATGAGTGAAAGGGAGACTATATATAATTCCAACAAGTTTGAAAGTTAAAAATTGAGATGAACATCTTTAAACGTCTACACAGCCTGAGCCTGAGTCACGTAGTCTTCAGGAATAGTTCTCCAGGCTTCTTTAAGTAGATTCAAAGCTGTTCTTTGGATGTCATTTTCCATTGACTCAACTAAGGAAATCTGAATAAATTGTGTTTCTGTCTAACAAAGTGCCTAAAGACACACATTATATTACATTGGTTCTTTGCTAATATGTCTGTTTTGTACACCTAACTTAAGGGATCAACACTGAATCATCCCATAAGATATGTATATGTAAAATATGTATTTTACCTGGTTAATGTGTGTGGCAGGGCATGCTCTGCAGCGCCGCTGCAGGGGAGGCGGACGCACCTGAGCGCCACCCGCAATCACGCCTCGCCGCCTTGACATCTGCGCTATCTGTGCTGTTGTGTTGGTATGTGTCGGGCTGTGAGCTGAAAAGCTACAACTGGCTGTATGTGTACAGCAACCGTGTGTGAAAAGTGGCCTATAAAGAGGTGCTGAAAAGCATGTTCATGCAAACATCGTCGGTTCTGCCGTGGTATGTTTACAATGGGACTTCTGCTCCTGAACCTCTACTAACCTCCAAATAACTTCTGCAGAAGTTATTTGGAGAGGAAAGGATAATGGCTGCTGAAGAAAGAATGCCATTGGTCGAAAAGAGAGGTAAAACGATTTCAGTGGTGTGGAAACATTATGGGCTCGTGGAGTCAGACGTGGATCAAGTAGACATAGTGTGTAAACTTTGCTACGGTGTCGTAGCTGCACCACAGAGCAACACTACAAATGTATTCAATCATTTGAAGACCGCTCACAAAGTGACATACGATCAAACAATGAAGGAGCAGCAACTTTAGTTGACATACCTCAATGTCAGTTTGATGCAATTGTGCATTGTGTGGCTGCACAGCTTGCCTTGATGTTTGGTTATTTGTATGCATAAATATTATGCAGTATTTTTAAGTTCACTAAAAATTAATGTTTACATTTTTCATTTAGTTTTTATATTGCAAACATTTGCACTGTTATCAGTATTTGCACACTATTTTATATTATTTTTTGACAATCTTTAAAGCCATTATTCAACACATTGTTATTGTTAAATAAATATTATCAAATAATCGAGATCTCAATTTCAGTGAAAATAATCGTGATTATCATTTTTGCCATAATCAAGCAGCCGTAGTTCACAATAGAGAACAGCTGCTGACATAATGTGGATCTGAAGATCCATAATTGGCCTACCTGGGGTTGAAAGTCTCGATAAATGCACGGCGTTTTGGCGGGTACACCGGCTTCCGCGAGTGTGACGCTTATTTTGAGCAATGAAAAAATAATAGAATATAATTTTATTTTTATATTTCAATATCACAATAATCTTCCAATTTAGAACTACAAGTTAAAAAAGAACTAACATAAATAAAATACACTTCAGCTAAATACTTCCAGTTTATTTTCCCAAACCACGCGGAACCGCAGGTTGCCGACCCCTGGTGTAAGTGGTTTAACAAACAAAAACACAAAACAAAAATACAAATCTTCTGAAAATGGTCAGGTACATGGACTGGCCTCAAAAAGCAGCCAATCTCCAAAGAAAACCTTTGAAGACCATCAGAAAGCCTGGAGAAAGATTGCTCAAGAACAGAGCCAGAAAATCTGGCTCCTTGGAAACAAAACAAAGAAATAATGGCTCAGGACTTTTGCACAGTACTCTGCAAGTCTGACATTCAGGGAAATGTATCTAAAATTAAATTCAAGCTCCGTTTGATATAATCATGTAGCCAATAATGAATTAAGTCAAGGGTGCCAATATTTCTAATCAATAGCTTCAACAAATGTGAGATTTTCAGCTTGGAACAATGATATTGACATAACAGTACTTTTTCCAGCAACATTTACACTCATGATGGAAGCAAAAACACAGCTGACACTACTGATCACATTAACTGTGTCTCTATTTAAGAGTCGCTGCAAGCTGTGACACTTGATAATGAGCCAGCTTATCTAACACCTGACCCCAAAGGGGCTCAACCGATTCAGCAACAATCACTAACATGTGAATTATACAGCGTCAGATCTACACCGTAACCCCATTTTAATCCTACTCCACAATATTCTAAGTAACCTACACCTCCTGAGAAATGTAACTATGTGTTAACTTGAATGGTATGGAAGTTTATGGTGTAGGGAAAAAAGGAGTTTTTGTTTACTATGCAAGTTAGAATGCAGATTTCCCAAAGCAGTCTAAAGTTTTAACCTGTGCCCATTTAATCAATCAAAGACTGAAAAAAACTTCTTTGTCTTACCAAACAATGCCTTGGGCGCCAGAGCCAATGGGCCGCAGCTGCTGGTAGCGCCTGAGTACAGTGAAGGTGGAGTCCACCACCTGAACACTGTAGAACTGCCCCTCCGCCTCACTCATCCTGCTGAACAGTCAGGACCACCAGCGCTGTCTGCAGGACAAAGGAAAACAAAACAGATGAATATCACCACGTTCTAATCTCATGTACGCTCTCCTCTGCTCTCCGTTTCAAAGTGTGTGAAAAGGGCTGGAGAGGAGCACACAGCACAGCTTAACAGATGAGAGACAGGCTCAGTTGAATGTAGCATTTTATTGAGGTAAAAACTTTGAAAACCTTCTAAAACTAAAGATGAACTTGTGTGTTAGGGCCCAAAAAATATCTAATCCAAGATTAACTTTGACTTGATTTGCATGGAACTTTAAATGCTTTCATTGATTAATTGATAACCTTACGTTTCTCCAATATTTTTTATGATAACAGAAGCATAAGGCTGGAGCTAAAGGCTGAGCCTTTAATGTTTGGTGTGCTTGTTAAAACAGAGGAGAGAGAAAGCTAACAGCTTACAGTTCCCTCAGTAAACACGAACATACCACGCACACTCACACAGGCAGCATTTAGCTTGAGTCTCTTCATTATTTCTTGAACTGCATCCAGCTTCACTACAAGTGTGCGTTCAGCTATCAGCACTGGATGAGCACATACATGTTAATAAATTACACGATGTGTTTGAGTGTTTATAACAAAATATGAAAGTGTTTCTTGGCAATAGTTTATGTGCGCATGTGCATACATCTGTGGGCGAGAACACATAATCGTGTAGCTACGCAACACCAAGCAGTCACGGCTGTTTGTCATTCCTTCAGAAGACAGTCATCAGTTTAAAGCAGACCAATTTTTTTCCGCCTTTAGCGGGGAACAGCGAGACAAGCACTCATTGGATTTCGTGGTCACAGACACAAAGTACTGACGAGAAAAATAAAGGATGTTTATGATCAAATGGACCAGAAAAAAAAAACCTGTAAAGCTAAAGTCACTGCAACAAGCAAAGAGCTACATAAGGAATTAGAAAGAGAACTGCTGTCAGATATCAAAGTGTGTGTCTTTAGTTTAAATGTTCAACTGGAGACGGAAACATTTATTTAAAAATTAATCAAAAGAAAATCTAATAATTGTAGTTCATTCTCCAATAATCAAGAATTAGCGTGCAAATTATTTCAATTATACATTTACCTGAAGGTGATGCGTATTCTGAGTTTTATACAAGGAATACATTTCAAAATTAGCTGGAAGAAGGGGTCACATACCACTGTGCTGCATCACACTCAGTAAGTGCCACATTGTTGAATTAAGCTAGGCCATCAGTAAAAGATCACTGCCTGGAGATCAAACTAAGTTCCTTCAAAACCTATACATGCCTCAGCTGGGCCTTTTCCATGCCATGTAAAGCATAACAGCCACTGGTAATTGTTTTCAAACATGTCCTAAATAATCTCCAGTGCATGTGTGTGTGTGGATTTTCATTGTTCGCTTCGCAGTTTTAACTTCCATTTTGAGATGAAGAAAGAAAGTTATGTGTAAATAATATTACTGGTTGATATGCACTGGTATAGAGCTATATCAGCCAAACATTGTTATCGACAAATAAGGCGACATTTACTGATGGCACTGGTCCACGTCTCTGCTTGCCATTGTATATGATTGTTTATTTCCTACTGTGGTTTGTTATGACTTATTTGCCTGCTTGTAGGCCGGGGTTTTTGCCCATGAACAAACACTGGGAAAAAGCCTTCACGTGTAGGAGGTACCGATCTGCAACCTTGCCATTAGTCAGATGAAAAATGAATCCTTCTCAGTTACTTTCTTCCTCTGCCTGTCTCCTCTCTTTCAAACATAAATCCAGCTGGCTCTCTGACTACACCCAAAGGAAAAACTCCAAAGACCTTTACTTCCTTCATTCTTTTTGTTTTTCACAACTTCTTTGGCTTTGTCCTTTTCCTATTGTGCTACTAACATCCCCCTCAATTGCCTCGTTCCTACGGCCTCCTCACAGATATCTCCAATGATGGTCCTGACAGATATATATTTTCATGACTGCTGTGACTGACACGCAAGCTGAGCTTTTCTGTTTACATACATGTAAAACGTAGGTACAGGCAAAACAGCATGCTAATACCAAAGCTGTACTGCACGTCTCAACAGCACAGATCTTAGGCCACAGGACACAAACACCTTCTGCTAAAAAATACAGAAAAGACTATTTTAGCCTCACTGACAACAGCATTTTGAGATATTTATATTTTTTCATATAAGAGCTGGTGTGCAGCTTTTGCAACACACACATCAAGTTAAAGCATGCTCTGAGAAGACCATTACTCATAACCAAAACCACTGTAGCTTCATCAGTCACCTGGTGCCAGGTTAGTCACAACTACTGGGTCATTCTAAAGTCGATTCAGCACAAACACTGACAGGGAACAACTGTTTGATTAAAGCTACATACTGCTCAGAAAGCCAAACAGAAACATAGGCAGACACCTGCCACAGTTCTGGGCAGCAGGCTCTGAGGAATTTATTTAAAATCAAAAGGGAAATCGATCGTGTGGAAAAAAGTTCCCCAGAGATTCCTCAGCAACTGTGGGTACACTAAAAGGAAGAGACATCCCAGAACAAACTGCTTATGAATGATACCATTAATCATTACTAGCCAAGGTTAAGGGCGACACTGATGCAGCTGATCCTGTGAATGCAGATAAACTGCTAAAACACTTTATCAATCGCTACAGAGAAAACAAACAAAACACTGCTTTAGGTTGATGATTATTTTAAAAAGGATGATTAAACCATGTTAACCACAAAACTGCCTATTAATCTCAAAGCTTACAGGGAACACTGTCATCAACAGTGTCTCCATTTTTTCCCCTCAGACTGAATTAAAGGTAGACGTAGCTACTATGACATCATCCACTGGTTTGTGAAGTCCTGTTTTAACTCTTTTCCACATAAAGACGAGATTTAATGACCTCACCCGTACCCTTAATGGTGAGTTTCGATACCTCAGTATATATCAATAACCCTGATGACCTCACTAATGATGCAAACCCAGTCATTTTGTTCTATAAGCAGGCCTGAAATATGACAGAATCCGCTCAGTTCAGAAAAGAGCTTCAAGGGTTACTCGTAGTAAGAGTAAAAGCCTCGAGCCGAGTGTTTTCGCCGTGTCATATCTGGTTGGTGTTTTGAAAAGCGATGTGACAAGCGAGGGGTGAGTCTGACAGTGACACCGCAGGCTCAATAAGCACACCGTGTGTGATCCTCCTTTCTGAAAATTAGAATACCCAAAATTTACTAAATGGAGTTTATGTTGTATCGAAGATATGAGCGACTGAGCTCATTATGTCATCAGGAAAGTGTTTACAGAGGTCAAGCCTGAGGTCTGTTTTCCCGTAAACTTCTGCAGAACCGGAAAACACTGGTATCGGGGCCCTTGTGGCCATTGTTCACACATTCTCACTTACACAGTTATATATATTTACTCCCATAAATCAAGGCAGAATATAATCAACCAGTTGGGGAATATTACCTATTATACAAACCCTCCTGTGTACTATAGAGATTGAAAATGTGACGTCAACAGCGGAAAACACCAGCCCACGTAGCCATTTGAAAAAAAAAAAAAGAAAAGGCTTAAGATACTTCTCAGTTGGTTTCACTTTTCAGGCCTGGAAGCCTTATTAATTTAATTTTTTTAACTGTTTTCTATGCAGCAATAGTTTATCAGAATCAGAATAGTATAGAATATCCAGTTTAGCTGGATGTTTTCTTAGTGCAAACAGTGTTACAGTTTTATGCCTGAGAAAATGTACTCAAATAAACTGTAAAGAATACAGTTATCTGGAATATGAATGAAAAGATGGGGGTTACGTACTCTTTCTCTTACCTGATGATACTTATTACACTAATCCATATTTATGCAATGGTATGATGATCAAAGAGTTGATGAGAGAAGTGACCTTCACACAAGCATCATGGACCTCAACCAAAGCTCGTGGCAGTGACTGTTCAGTTCAGTCTAGTCCAGGCTTGGGGGTCTGACGTGGCCTAGACTTGGGAGTTAAGATGGGGAGTCAGTGAGCTGGCTATGAGATCATATTAGCATGGCCTGAAGCCTCAGCATCTCATCTCGATGTAGCAGAGTTACAAAACACAGCAGGGATGGGTAAAACTACACGGGAGTCTACTGCTGCTGAACTAGACACACCAAATTAGTCTTTGAGAGCAGTCTCCCGGGGAAGAAGAAGGATGCAAATTAAAACACAGCAAACTTGGACACACTCTGAACATCCATGTGATCCCACTAAAAAGTTCAGTGCGCACAAAGTGGCTGAATCACTGACGGGCTCGCCTTGCCAATGACATGCCAGAAAAACCTAGCTTGGGCTGTGAAAAAAAAATCCCCTTAGTTTTCATTGCATCTGCACCTGCGCTTGTGGTGACTGTGGTTAAGGTTTGTGAGCAGGCCTACACAAATGTCATTAATTTGGACTACATGTGTGTTTTCGAGGCTCTGTGGGTAAGGTATGCGCACTGACAGCTAGACGACGTGAATTTTTAGCATTTCATAGCGCTACACGCCTGCTCTACAACAGACACAGACACACACACACACACACACACACACACACACACACACACAGTGAGGTATGAAGTCACCCGGGTATGACACACCGTGGCCGCAGCACTGTTGGCACTCGGTGCTTTAACACAGTCAGAAACCATCGGTTTACACAGCTAAAGTTACACCAGCATTAACGACATCTGACTTTCCAAAACCTCAGTAAAGGTACGAAGTTAGCAGGGCCTACACTACCATTGTTTTTCAATTCTGTGGGCAGCAATGCGGTAGTCAGGCTGAACTGTAAGCTCCGGCGGAGTAGAGAACGGGCAGCAGGATGCAGCTGCTGCGGCGAGACCTACCTTCTCCCTTCGCCTCTCCCAGGGCACTCCCATGCATCGAAAATATAGATAAAACACTCCCCGAGCTCCTCAGGCACAACCTGGGCTTGGAAAAGTTGAAAAGGACGGTCGGCCCGGCTGTCACGACTGACAGACCTTCCTTTAGTTCCTAGCTAACTCCAGCGGCAGCACGGACGGACGGGTGCGGAGGAAGGGAACGCCACAACAAGCAGAGACCCAGCACAAGCATGACGTCATCACGCAGAGTTTACGTGGGCGCAAAGTTTTTTTTTCTTCGCAAAACTTGGAAAACTTTTTCTTCTTCGTGTGATTGGTTAATGTAATAATGTTTGTGTTTTGAAAAATTACAAAAAAACAAAATAATACTAATAATCATATGAGGGCACAAATAAAGACACACAAGACAAAATCAATAACTAGCCATAAATATTAGAATGGGGATGTGGTGGGGGGAATGAACAGACAGGTAAACCTTTTGAACAGAATGGGGACACCTCAGGCCCTCCAAGGTTTGGAGGCCTATCTCCACCCACCACCACTTCCCCTGCCGGTGGCGGACTCCCTCAGGTGTCGGTGTGTTGGTGGTTCTTTGTGTCTGGGGGTGGGCGTCCGGGTACACACCGGCTCACTCCTTGGCGGCCGCTTGTCGGGGCCTGGGGCCTGGGGCTCGCTCGGGCCCCTTTGGAGGTGGGGTGCCCCCGGCCTCTCGGCCTGGGGCTCGGTCACTCAGGCGCAGCTGGGGGCCGGCGGAGCTCACGGGCGCGTCACTGCAACTCCCCCTGACTTCTGCTCTGCGGCTGCTGGGCGAGCCCTCATCTGGGACTCTCCTCAGCTCTTACTGGAACAGTGGCGCGGCTGCCCCTCTGTTGGTCTTCCATGGTCTCTTGTGTTCTGGGGGCCTCTGGATGTCTGGAGTTTTGATCTCCTCCATACCCGCTTCACACCCTGGAGGACGGGGCTGTGGCCCCCCCACACTCCCTAACAGATCATTACATGGAGAAACCTTTGGAATGCAAGCATGCTGATCCACACAGGTATGCACACATGGGTATTCACAGACGCGGACTAAAGCTTTCTTGGCTGCTACCTCAAAGCACACTGTGCGCTGTCTATCTTGCGTGCTGCACAATATCGTTTATTATTTAGTAAATATTGATATCTATGACTAGCTAGTTTATTGTGATGGTGCTTTGTTTTCTCTATTATTATGTTGCTCTTTGTTGTTTGCTGTCTCCTCTGTTTGTTTTTTTTGTTTGTTTTTTTTTTTCTCTCCATACAGGTGACCCAGGAGTTCTTTTTTTTTTTTTCTCTCTCTCTCTTCCCCCCCCTTCTCACCGTCTCTTCTCCCCTTTGGTTTTCTTTCTTTCTCTCCCCCTCTTTCTCTCATTCATTCCCCCTGTCCTATTTATTAAAAAAAAAAAAAAAAAAAAAAAAAATGACAAAGGATGAACTGAAGCTCTGCCATCACGTAATGTCGCATACTGCTGTTTCTGATGTCATTTAAAAAAAAAAAAAAAAAAAAAAAAAAAGAACAGAATGAATTTTCAATTTATTGATTGGCAGTTCCCATTTGTCTATAAAGATACAGTATAAAACACAATCATAGTTAAAGATACAACTCCAATTTTATCAGTCTTTCCCATAATAATAATAATTAAAAAAAAACAGTCAAATACAGAATATTATTATTAGAATCATTATAAACCCATTCAAATGCCTGAAACAAAAACCAACACACAAACAAAAAAGCAAAAGAAAACAATTATTATTAAAAGTTATGATATATTATTTGTTTTTGCTGCATAAGTGCTTTTTAATTTATCGAAATGCTCAACCCTATAAGTAAGGAAGGGGGGTTTTTTTGGAGGGAGGGGGAAATTGGAATTCTGTGAAACAGAACAGAAAGATGACATATTTTATATTAAGATGAAATTAAAAAACAAAAACAAAAAAAAAACAAAGTTATGGGTTACTGGCCCACCAGGCACAGTGATTTTATGACTTTTCATGATATTGCAGCCTAGAGGTATGCAGCCCCCGGTTGACATACGAAACTCATAAAATAGAAATTCTGAATCAATCACCTCATGATTGTGTACATTCATAATGCACATTTGGTCCCCGTATTGCACAACTGTAAACACTTCAGTATACCATTTCAATGCTAAACTTCTTACACGGTTTTGGCTCATCTCGTGACTAGAAAAAGGCACAGCAGCTGTGTGAATGTCGTTTTCATAGATTGTTCTGCAAGGCCTCATCAAGTGATACCACGGCCATTCTTCAGCAGTGTATTGGTCTGATTTCACATTTGGCTTTTTTTTCTTTTACAAGTTCATTGTACAATAGACAATACCCCTCTCTCCTCCCCCCAATTCAACACACACACACACACACACACACACACACACACACACACACACACACACACACACACACACACACACACACACACACACACTTAATGTTTGATTGCACTATTGCACTGTTAATCTCCTAAAGAGCTGTCTCTCCTCTCCAGGGCTTTGTGAACTGTAATTATTCCACTGTCACAGACTTGGCCAGGTTTCTGGGAAAGTCAACCTTTAAAAAAAAACAAAACAAAAGAAAAGAAAGTTTGTTATAACACATTCTCCATGATCAATTTAGCAGCACTGTATAACTTTTTTTTTGATAACACATTTCCCAACTCATTATATTAGTGTACATGGTAAAACAATTGCATCCTGGTAAAGATGTGCCATAATAAGGATTTGGCTATAAATGTTATACATTGTACATTGTTGTGATCATGGACTGTAAATAAAGAGTTCACAATTCTGACAGATAAAGTCTGTTTGCACTGTGGTGAGTAGGGAACATGAGCTGCCTTCTTAGTAAAGTAAAGCATTCACAAGGAAAGAAAAGATGAATAGACACAAGCAGAACCAGAGACATGGACAAAGCATTGGTATTCATGGGCACCACTATCCCTAAAGCGTATGTACAAGCTTAGAAGAACACATGCTGGCTGCCATTACTGTCTTTTTCAAGGAAATCTTTTTCAAGGCCAAATTCTGCACATGTTCGAGTGCCATGACTGTACCATTAGATTTAAGTTTTGTAATCAGTTTAAATCAGTTTTAAATCAGACAACTAGATGAAGTATCTTAGTGTGTTAGTGTGGAATTGAAATGAATGTGTGACAACATCAAATCCACATGCAAATAGATTCCACTGCAAGCATTTGAAAACCAAACAACAGAAGCACACATTACATTCATAATTAGCTGCTCTTAGCATTGGGTGAATTTGAACAAAATCAATATTGCTATAAATCTCATATTAACATCAATATGTGATTACTGAGGTATTACAGACATCGCAGTGACTGTGCATGTGCTTGTGTTTTGCTAAAACGATGCCCATTATTAGTCTTTATGGATATCTATTATATATCTAAATATGAGGATTTGGTCATGATGATTTCTTTATTCCCAGGACTCTTGTCAATAATCAAACCAACGGTTGCATTGAATACTTACATCATATCCTCGGAGGACAGCCAAGTGAAATGACATAAGCTGCAAAGGGATGACGCTGAGGATACCCTGCAGGCAGTCCACAGTTTGCGGCAGTTCGATGGTCTGGTAGGCATTCTTAGTCAACTCAGTGTCATCCTGGCAACAGATGATGATGGGCCGACCCTGATGAAGACAGACATCGAGAGGGCAAGAATATTAACATCAGTCTGTCTGTCCACTCATTTCTGTTGTACTTGGGACTTTCAAAATTTAGTATTTGTGTCTGTTTGTCGTACTTTGAGTGTGTGCCTTGGGTGGATGTGTAAGATGTGTTTTGTTAAAGACCTACTGATCTGGCGGTGACTTGCTGCAGAGCATTCTGGCATTTTGTGTAGCAGGCGTCCCTCATGATGATCATGATGACTGGCATGTGTTTGTCAACGAGTGCAAGAGGACCGTGCTTCAGCTCCCCAGCTAGGATGCCCTCCGAGTGCATGTAAGTGATCTCCTTAATTTTCTGCATCAGAATAAGAATAGTAAAACTTGCTTAGGATGAAGATTAATAGTAAGAATGAAGACAAATTACAGCACAGCCTACATTCCTTGCATGGTATGAAAGCTGTGTGAGCAGCTTTTTCTCATGCGATTTCAACTTAATTATATTCTTTCCTTAAACTTGTTTGGATTATATGATAGTTAGACATCTTCTGTTCTGCGTGTGTGCTCTTTTCAAGGACAATACTGTTGCCCATCAGCTACATGCTTACACTCTTTGTATCAGGGACCAGCTGATGATACTGAAGCAAGCCCACACAGCTATCAGCTCAACAACAAATATCCCAGAAATCAGAAGGACATGCAGATGCAACGTCGCCTCGGCAATGAAAGAAATCTGAGAGTGGCAAATAAGATGTTAGGGTGTTCATGTCAGGTGACAGGAAGGAGATTAAAAACATCTAAAACACTCAGTGAATCATAGACGAGGGAACACCATGGCACAGACGCTGCAGAGCCAGAAAGGCATGTGGATTGTCCATGGCTACAAGGGGTGGCTGTAGCTCAGGTGCATGGCAGAGCAGGTCAGCCACTAACCAGAAGGCTGGTGGTTCGATCCCAGGCTGCTCCAGTCTGCATGCTAAATATCCTTGGGCAAGATACTCACCCCATGTTGCTCTCCGATGCATCCATCAGAGTGTGAATGTGTATGAATGTTGGATACTTAGCACTTAAGACCTTAGAAGAAGTGCTTGTGTGAATGGGTGTGATTGGGTGAATGAATTAGTTGTATAAAGCGCTTTGAGTGCTCAGACACAGTAGAAAAGCGCTATATAAGAACCAGTCCATTTACAAGGCCGGAAGTCGAAATGTAGATGGGGACATCAACAGAGCCAGTGCTGAATGATTTCTTCAACAGATCCTGGACGCAGTCACCTACTGACTACTTTTATAAGCTATTCCTTCATCGTAAATGTCACAGTGTTGATGACGTTTCCTGAGCCTTTGATGATTAGACGTTTTTTCTGTGTTGTGATAAATTAGAGCAAAGGCTTGACGGTGCATGATACGAAAAACCTCAGTAAACTTGTTCAAACTCGGCTGAGTCTTGTGGGTGGAATTGGACCGTCTACATGTAGTAGCAGAGAGGAAGCTGTTGTCAAAACTCCTCTGCATCATAGACAATGTTCCCTTCCCTCTACACAGCGTTGTGGTTAGCCAGAGGTGCACATTCAGCCAGAGACTAATAATGACTAAATGCTCCACTGAACATCACTCCTATGGCCATCTAGTTACATAACTTCTTTTAGTGTTGCCATTTGATTGTTTATAATTTTGTTAGTCATTATTTAGTATAGCTTTTATTTCAGGAACTGTTACAAAACAATTTCCCTGTAAGGATTATATAACATGTCCTGATTCCTAATTCCACTGTACTCATTTTACGACTGATATTATGGCTTTTTTGTAACTCACCAGTGCCCCCTCAAGGCAGGTGGCATAGTTGAAACCTCGACCCATAACCAAAAGAGACCTTTGCTGATACAGTTCATTGGCAATGGCCTTGATCTTCTCATCCAGGGACAACACCTTCTTTATCAGTTCTAAGAGAGTAAAAGAACGATGAGTGAACGATGCATTAATGTTGTTTAGCTTGAATCTCCACATCTAAATACTTATTTTGAATCCACAGAGGCCTTTTTGTAAGATTTGTTGGGGTACTGACCAGGTAGCATCTTGAGGCTGTTGATGATCTCTTCTCTTCTCTTCTGTAGGGAGAGTCTGTCCTCACTCATCATCAAGCCAAACATAATGAGTGAGACAAACTGACTGGTGTAAGCCTGTGTAAGACACACACACACACACAGAAACACTTTATAAGCCCCCCTGTGCTGAACAATGAGGAAGAACCCACCAATTTAGAATCGACTCAGGGAGGAGCAGCCATCTGCCACAACCGGTTGGGGGTAAAACCAGTCGAGACAAGTATAGACCATAAACCAGCCATACCTTTGTGCTAGCCACTCCTATCTCGGGCCCAGCATTTATGTGGACTCCACAGTCGGTTTCTCTGCAGATAGAGCTGCCAACAGTGTTCGTTACACCAACTGTCAGAGCTCCCCGTTCTTTGCAGTAGCGCAGTGCCATCAAAGTGTCTGCTGTCTCTCCTAAGGAGCACAGAGAATGAAAACATATGTTCATAAACCACAACAATGTTCCTGTTTCAGGAAAAAATGAAAAAGGCACTGAACGTGGATAGGTGTCACACAGGAAATTACAGTGTAAATAAAGCTTTTCTTTCTAAAGCCACTTTTAGGAAAGTGAAGATAAAAAAGTGCTATTGTGCAACATTATCACCTGACTGGCTGATAAAGAAGCAAACATCATCTCTGAAAACAGGTGTGATACGGTCCAGGAAGTCGCTGGCCAGCTCCACCATGACAGGCAATTCCGTCAGCTCCTCGAGGATCTGTCTGGTCTGTAGAGCAAGTGAGTAAAAACAGAGGATTAATTAACACTGCTACACTCTATCCATACAATAATTTAATTCTTTGAACTCGTCTGTTACTAATGATTGCCTTCTTTACTGCAAAATGCCATCATCAAGCATATACAAGCTAAAATAATGATGTAACTGCTGTACTCACAGCCACCGCAGCGTGGAAACTCGTGCCACAGCCGATCATGATTAGCCGTCTGCAACGCTTTATTTCTTTCAGGTGGTCCTTCAACCCTCCGAGAACAACTGAGAGAACAGAACGTGAAACAGTTAGACCTACTGATCACTCACTGCATCACAACTAATGTCTGTCATACACTTTAGTGCCCAGTCATCATGTGTTTACCGCCTGCAGTTATTAAATAGTGCATTTTAGGAGGTAAATAAGGCTCATAAAAACACGTTTTTTGCTGTAGCGATCATAACATACATGTTTTTATATCTGAGAGTCATTTTTTTTACATTCCCAGTTATATTAGAGGGTAGTGGGACATGCTAGAACATAGGACTGGCTATCAGTTCACTTGTCACCTTTTTTGGTGTCAAAACAAATGCGGCCCCTCATCGTGTTGACTACTGACTCCGGCTGCTCAAAGATCTCCTTCTGCATGAAGGCATCAAAGTTTCCTGCAAAGGACAACAGGGGCATACATTACCATCACATTCTCTGACACACCGTGACATGCTGAATGCTTTCCTAACAAGAAGTGAGACAGAAAATAAGGATGCACGGAGTTTGTCTTGTGGCTTTGTTTGCACGCATTCAGCCAGCAGAGGGCGAGCATGTGTAACTGTTGACTTAAATCTGCTGCACTGCATGCACAGTACTTGCAATTTGAAATTAGCTACCTAAGAGCCACAAAGTAATTTCAAATAGTTTCTGACCTTTCATGATCTGCTTCAGCTCCATCTGTAGGGTCATGATAGCTCTGACTGGGTCTTCACCGGCCTGCCGGTTCATTCTGTGGATGGAGAGTTTCCCTCCGGTCACTACTGCTATGTCATCATCCTCCATGTACAACACCTTGTTGGTGTGCTCAATGATGGCACTGTGGGTAGACAGAAAAGGTCATTTGGGGAAAAGAAATGAATGAGTAATATAAATTAGTAATATTATGTTTTTGCATTTTGAGTCACATAGAAGAGGCCTCACCTGGCGTCAGAAGCAAAATAGAACTCCACAGCCCTGCCATCCCCCACAGAGTTGATGGCGCTGGAGCTGTCAGCTCGGTTGCGACTGTTCTTCTCATGGACTTCCTCCTTGTGTTGAGCTGCAGGTCAGAAGTCAAAAATCAAGGTTCAGTGACATGCTGCTGTTTTTGCCATTTAGTCTTTTTACTAATTGTAGTCAACATACCCAGCCATTTATCCTTGTTGTTATTACTTATTAAGTTTCAAGCAAGTTCCTCTTACGACTAGACTTATCTTGGATTTTGTTTGCTTCTGTGCAAAGAATGGCTTACTTAATAATATCTTGGATTTTATTCCTGTATCCTTGGAGTTTGTTTCACTGTATTTCCTTTGTTTATTCATTTGTGGTTTGCACGTTTGCCTAATACACAAAAGTTGTCCTGTTTGATTACAGGGAGGAGACATAAATCCCTCTGGGGCTATGTCAGGAAGGGCATCTGGTGTTAAAAAAAAAAAAAAATCTGCCAAAGCAAACATGTGGAGCTACCTGCTGTGACGACCCCATTGTGAAAAAGGGAGCAGCTGAAAGTCGCTTTTATTCAGCAAACATTACATTCTCAGCATTAGAAACCTGCACATTGCAAAGTCGAGGAGTGGCTTTGCAGCTCAAAAAGATACTGTTTTTTTTTTTTATCGCAAATCAAAAGATTCAAAAGTATGCAGAGAAACAAAAAAACAAACAAAACCCCCACAAATTTGCTGAGGGTTGCTGAAGCCCCACACAAAGTGTTTATGCAGGGTGAAAGAGTGGTTTCCATCTGTGAAGTCTTATTGTGTACCTAAGACTGGGTTATTTGCAGAGGCAAACCATCCTCCTCCTCACATTATACACATACTCTGAATCTACTCAGAGTATGCATTCATGCCTCTACAAACAAATCAGCCTATAATTTGTTAATTTCCAAGTATACCTGACTTTTTTACTCATATCTGTCTGTTACTTTTCTAAGATGAAGAGGGGCTTGCTAAGGCTGGGACGTTTTCTAATTCTGACAAGGCTTGAAACTAAAAAAGAGAAATTTTATACATTTAATGTGAACAACAGACGAAGTGAAACACCGATTTTGTACTTAATATGTCTGGTTAATAAATTACTCTTTGCCTGTTAGCTAATCTGGGGATTTAAATTTGAGTCACTAAATTTAGAAAATATCTTATATGTAATGGTATATTTAAATAAATGACCCAAAAAGGACTTATCACGCCATTTTTGAGGTCATTTAAAACACGACACTAAGCTTTTCAGTGCCTGCCCTGGAAGTACCTCTGCCTTGAACTTTGGATGCCTTCATTAACAACCGCAGATAGATAAGATACTGCGGACACAGTCTACAGAAAGAAAGAAAGAACACCAGCAGGGCGGTGTGATCGTAGCAGCTGAGGATCTCTTTGTAAGATTCAATATCTGGACATTTAAAAAAGATACTTCAAGTTTTAGATTTTAGACATTCAAACTGTGATCAGTTTGTAACACCTCACTACATTTTCCTCTTCGTTCCCTCCACTATCTGCAGGTTCTGTGGGTGAAGGGCTGTGTGAATTTGTGCCAAGCAATCACTATAAACCAATGTAGCCACCTGAATCATCATGCCAATTTAAATTCAAACTCATGCCTGGCTACACCAAAATGCAGTTTGCTATAGCCAGGCAAGTAATACCAGTTCAGCACGCTTCTCCATCTCTCATTCAGCAGCAATGACTGGGAGTGTCTAAATGAGATCAGCAGTGGTTTTTAACAAATCCCTGTTGTGGTTTGACAACGCCTGACAAAAGCTTTATCAGGATCACTTTATTCAAAATGGGATTATTATTCAAACTACAGTCATTTATATTTAGCTCTGTATCCAGGATCTCCCTGCTCTTTCGTGTGCCGCTGTGGAAAGCACGAGGTGGGGAGAGCAGGAACAGCAGCAGCAGCAGCAGCAGGACCCACTCACAGAACAGAGGCAGTCACAATAATGAAGCCAGAAATAGTGAGAATACCATGAAATTGAGGAGTTGGGGTGGAGGTGCGTCTGCAAAGCAGCTTGCAGAGGCTGCAACTGTATATAGCCCCAAAATATATTAAATAGCACAGCACGTATGAGAATTGCAAATGAGAAAGATCCACATCAGCTGATCTGATGTGGATTAGCTGACCTGATATGGCCGGCTGAGCTTCACTCCACAGCCTGGCAGAACTCACGCTCAGATTAAACATCGGTGTTATTCTTACTCATGGAGCATAGGGACTAGTGGTCAGCCTTCCCGCTGCTCTCACTGGACTGGGGTTTTTTAACAGTGGACACTCTATCATGTGAATACGCCACTAGAGTCAGTGAATGCACCAGGGTGGGTGGTTTCAAAAAGTTTGGACCCAAACTGGGGAAGTCTCGAATTTTGTTAAACTAAATGTTTCTCAAGATGTCATTCAATTTCCAAAACACCACTGCCTTTAAAACTTGACACAAAGTTTCCCTATTACACTGTAAGAAATGTTTTATTTTATTATTACTTTACAGTAAAAAGTGGAAAGCTGGTATTACTTTGACAGTAGCTGGGAAAATTATTTTGAGAGTGTGGGGTTGTTTCTGTAGGCTATACATGAACCAATCTCTATACCTTCTTTAAACATAAACATAGGCGTTGTATCTTAATTTGACTCTGTCCCAAATACACCATCCTGCTGCTATAAATACTAACTAGTGCATCTTATTAGTGGCTAAGAGCAAGGCCGAACAAATATTTGCTCCAGTATGAGTTTGCTCAGAATGACAGTGCCAAACTGTCACAGAAAGCATTAAAAACGTATGAGCTCAGAATATTTATACAGGTTTAGCTAAATTAAATTGGACTGACTAACCTTGGGACTGAGAAACACACATAAGTAAGAAAATGCTGCTAATGGTTTGGGTTTTCACCTCATCCTTAAATGAGCATTTAAACTTGGTACTAGAAACATGAAGAAAAAACATTTTCAAGCTTTAAATTGGTAAGAATTTTACCACACAGTTCTTAAGATGCTTCTTAAGCAGTGATGAAATAGCGTTGCTTAAAAAAAAAGGCGGGGGGATATTTATATTTTAAACTTCACAGCTCTGTTATAAGAAAGCAAATTGCTTCAGGGGGACTGTCCCAGTCAGTTGAAACTTCCTTGAACAATAAAACTACAACTGCTTCCTTATAGGGGTCAGATATCCATATGATAACCAGCAGGAGTGAGATCATGTTAGATAATTTAACAGAGCGTTTATCTTGACATTCCAAATATTTCATCATGTCCCACTTTTCTATCGTGCAGTAAATCTTCATATCTACAGTTAGACTCTAGGACGGGCAGGTTTAGGGTGCAGTGTAAGTGAATATGGCACTAAAAGAGGAATAGAGCTCACCACTGTTGTACTGCACGGGGATGTGCTCGGTCAGCAGCTCATGCTCACTTCGCACACCGATGACCATAGGACTTCCTCTCCTGCCAAGATAAGGGGTGGGGGGGAGGGGGGGTGGGGGGGGAGAGAGATGGGAGAAAGATTAGGTTTCACATTCATCGTCTGCTTTGCAGGACATGTCCTGACATTCTTTACTATAATACTTCTAAACAAAGCAAAATATTAAAGAAATCTTTTCGTTTGTTCTTGCTTATACTACTGCACATTCAGTGTGTTCAACATTAGTCCTCCATATTTTGTACATATTTCCAAGACTGCTTGACTGTTCCTGGAACAAGTCACTGGGTCCGCATTGGCCGTTGATGCCATGTGGACGTCTCTTATTGGCTCAGGAGGCAGAGAAAGTGTAAACATGTATCACAGGTGGGGGAGGAAGGTGTGAGGATGCCAAGCTTAAAACAGGAGACACCTTTACACGCACTTTAGTGATCGCAGTGCAAACAGTGTGTCAACACAAAACCACTTCATTGTGAGTTAAGAAGCCGTATTCTAAAGGCCTCTCCTTACTTCTCCTCCTTCTCTTGTCTGCATCTTTTCTCTCTGCTTCGCATGTCTCTGGGGCTTTGCTGACGTAAGCACGATGGTTGTTTTAAGAGGCGTGGGGCTTGAAAATGGAGGATTGCAAACAGAAACATGTGGTGGCCATCCAGTACAATATTGTAGTTTCGCCAAAGAAGGGAGAGATGGGAAGAAGTGAAATCAACGGAGAGCCTTATCATGATAACGATGTTTAAAGGACCACTTTGGCTTGTTTACACTAAACCACACCAAGCACACTCTAGTGTGTATGGCATGCAAGCATAGCAGAATCAGAGGGGTGTGACGTCTAACACAACAGCATCTGCATGGAATGGTGCTGGATCTACTTTCGGATTTGGTTAGATTCAGAGTGTTACAACTTCCTCTCCAGGCTGAAAGGCACAACAATAAAGTGCCTGTTACAGAGACCGGTGAGGCAGAAAAATGGCGCAATGCTACACCTTCAACAGGGTATGACAGGGACTTGTATTAAATAAAAGACACGAGTGGAAATGGCAGAACAAAGTCCCAGAAAGCAAAGCCGAGGTTGTGAGAGTAAAAGTTTCGCTGTGAAGGTCATCCATGATGGCAAAGGGTGGGTGGTGTCTAGCATCACTAGATAATTGAAAACATTCCCCTTTTCCCTCTGTCTTGGCAGACAATGCTGATTGTTAAACATGTAAACCACAAAAATACATCGAGTACGGCCAATGACATGCGTTATACTGATATCGGCTTTTAGAACGCAGGCGACAGCTGAGACAGCAGAGATTCATCTTAAATTCATCTTAAAAACACGGTGAGATTTTACGCCCACCTCTCATTTTGCCGCCCTCCTCATTTCTCTCTTCCTTCTTAACTTACTCCAGTGCGCTGCCTTTTCCCTGATCTCTGGCAGGGTCACTGAACCAGGAAAGGTATGAATAAACTGATGAGAAACAATTAACCTGGAGTTTCATGCGACCCAGCCAAATTTCCTGGAGCTGAAACGCGAACCCCTCATTGTTAATAAATTACAGAGAAGGTGGCCCAGGGCCAGGGGCCCAGAAGGGGGGGGAGGCTCTCAATTCAGTCTCTGGTCCTAAGATGCAGGTTGTACTCACACATAGCCGAACAAGAATTTCCTCAGCGCATATATCCACTATTATAAACAAAGGAAGTTCCAGAGTCCTGTCATAGTAAATGTAAGCTCAGATAAGCCACAACACATAAATCTAAGGAGCCTCCTAAAATCATATTGTATTGCTTTATTGTGGTAACAACAGGAATGAGTCACTCCCAGTGAGTCTGGTTCATATTCCTGGGCGGTATGTGTGAAAGACAGTGTGTGACTGAGTGTGCGTCAGAGCGTGCATACTAACCTGGTTGCCACGGCCTCTCCGGGGAAATGACGGCTTTTAAACACGAGAGCAAAGGCCCCCTCCTATAACACAGGAAAAAAGCAATGGGAAAAAAGAATTCAGTTAAGCTTGATGAAATAATTCAGTCCAATAAATGATGAAGAAATGAAGGGTGAAGAAGAAGGATAATAATAATAATATCAAAATAAAATAAAAAGAAACATCTCAAAAAGTTAACGTAAAGTCAATTAACCATTCCAGGAAAGTGTGGGACCTTTGAGAGACACAGAGCACAAACAAATGTTTCTCCTGGCCCTACGGGTTTTAAACGTGTGTGCGCATGTGCGTTTGTATGTGTTGGAGGGGGGATGTTAAGGTGCAAGGTGGTGGGTGTGTGTGTGAAAACTGGGGGGGTTAAAAGAAAAGAGACCCCTATTGTACAAGATCAGCTGTGTTTCGAAAGGACTGACTTCAAGTCTGCCTGTGGTGGTTATTGAAGCCAAACTGGCTGAGTGTGTGGCTGTGGTGGTGAAATATGGGGTGGGGGTTGAAGGATGGGTGGGTGGATAGTGGGTAAGCAAGCATTCAGTAGAGGGCGAAGGGATGGTGTCATGATCCGGGATTTTTTTAGTGGGCATCTCAACCGTCTGGTTCCCATTACTCAGAATGGCCGCCTATACTTCCTCTGTTCTTCTACTCTGCGACTGTGACATTAAAGCGTTACTCACATGATTAAAAACTGACGTTTTTTATTTCATTTTATTTTTTCCCTTTTTTCTGTGACTAATGATGTCACTGATGATGCTGTCCAGGCGGTTGCCATAGCATGTGTGTTTGTAATGGAGCGTGTTTTTTAATGGACAGGAAATCTAAGCAGTTTCACAACAAGTAAAATAAGTACATGAGTGTATGACTGTCACGGATACACTTTATGACATTCAGTGACAGTCTTTTAGCCTTCATGGTTACCAGCAAACTCGCTGTAAAACTTTTCCACTGCTTAAACTGAAGCAAAAACTGGAGAAGAAAGCAAAAGAGTGCATCTGTGAAGCCATGAAGTAGGCCATTGTGCATTGCTGCTATGAGAGCAACTCACCAGCTGTTTAATCACCCTCTCTACTAGCTTGGAGAAAGTGATGCTGTCATTCTCTCTGTTGTCATAAACATATTTGATCAGCTTCGGGATCACCTCTGTGTCTGTCTCTGACTCAAACTCGTAACCTTTGTTGATCTGAGGAAGGCAAAAAAAAAGAAGTTAATATTAATTTAATCCACACTGTTGAACTGTTTCTGTATTAAAAGCATTTAATGAATCTTCCAGCAACACACGCATGCTCAGTAGCTCAGAAACCTCAAAAGAATTAATGTGGAACAGATTAAAGTTTTGACTTAAGACTGAAGTCCATATTTTCTTTATGTAGACGAAAATTAGAAGAAAAATCCAATCAGATTTGTAACATCTAGTATCTTAATACATACATATATATATTTTCTTTTATTTGCTTAAGTGATGTGACAAATTGACTACCAAACCCATCTACATCCACAATAACAGTGTTATAATCAATGGAACAAATGGCAATGACAATAAGGCCTTTAGCATAGGAAGTGCGTTTACGTCAAGAGGATTATTTTCTAATGAGATGATTACGTACCAGGTACTTCTTCAGCTCTTTGTAGTTGGTAATGATGCCGTTATGGATGACGACAAACTCTGAGAAAGACAACAAGAGTGAAAAGATTATAGAAGCTATGTACCCGCTGCACCTTTAGGACAACAATGTTAAGTATGCGCTTAGGCAAGTTTAACACAAAGCACTGGATTTAACAGATACTCAACACTACTATCAATACAAGGTGGACAATTTAAAAGAGTACGAACAAGTGCAAAAACATATATTATCATAATGATAACAACATAATAAGACTGCTATATTTTTTTGCAAACTAATTTTGAGTCAGTTTTGTAATTTTCTGTCACACTAATTCTGATGAGCATGTTCTAAAGCCAAGGTACATAACTGACACACCTGTAAACGTGGCACACTTAGGACAAACGTTTTGGTTTCAGTTCATGAATAGAAGGCGTGCCTGTGCACTAAAAAGGTAGGCAGCATGGTAATTTGTTGGGCATGGATGTTAAAGCAGTAGTTGGAAGAATTCTGAGGGAATTTGAAAACAGATAGTCCTCAACTCATCGTTCTAAGCAACTCTGACCAAATAAGCAAAGAGGGCATTTGCATGTGCTTCACATGGAAAGGAGAAAAAAGTGAGCCAGCGCAGAGTTCTGACGTCACCCTGGACGTGAACCCAACTTCTTCCATGTGAAAGTCTCTCGTCAACCCTCTACAACAGAGATGCCAAACTCATTTCACATATGTACAGCTCACTTTGCTTTAATGCAGGCCGACAGAGTGGCATGCACCTAATTTTGGTTTCTGAGAAAAATTAGATCAACATATGAGGACATTCGTTTAAAATGTTGATAGAAAAGTGTCAGTATAATGTCCTCATAAGTGGATATCAGCCCCTTGTAGAGAAAAATTAGGTATTTTGGTCTAGACATCCCAAAATGTGATGTTCACATATGTGGACGCCAGGTCCTAGGAGGTTAATGGTCCCCGGAGGGAACCCACGCAGACACGGGGAGAACATGCAAACTCCACACAGAAAGACCCCGGCCTGATGTTGGAATTGAACTCAGGACCTTCTTGCTGTGCGGCAACAGTGCTAACCACCGTGCCACCGTGCTGCCCGTCTATATCTTCCTTATGTCTGATATCCTTGCTCTGCAACATTAATTATTCGTACACCTGTGTAGACTTTCTTGCTCTTTATTCTATTTAGCTGATTTGATCTAAAAAGATCATGTAAAAGTAAAAACCAGCCCCAAAGAGGAGCAAGATGCTAATTATTAACATGCAGTTATTATGGATTTGTTTTTCAGTGACTTGCTGTCTATGAGGATCCCATAAATATATACTTTGTGAGTACATCTTACCATTATCCTTATCAGAGCGATGAGGATGGCTGTTGAGAGCGCTCGGCTCTCCGTGGGTGGCCCATCGGGTGTGAGCGATGCCAAAGTGTGTGCACAGTTCTTCATCAAGGTTCAGCGAGTCCTTCTCTGGACAAGCAAAAACACAAAACCAGCCCTGTTACTGACATGACAAGAATTCAGATGATTTTTAAGCTTGACAAATGCTAAAGTTTTTTTCAGAATTCCTTCAATTGTTTTGTACTTTTAAAGAGGACGATGAGAAGGTTTTTGAGCTAATCAGAACCAAGTGAACAGACACAGAAACCCCCCCCCCCCGAGAAACCTACTGTAAAGCTCCTCGTCCAGAGCCTTGACCTTCCCTGTCTTCTTGATTAAACAGATGCTGTTATTGTTTCGGTCACTTGTTGTCTTGCTAGGGCCATCCACAGCAATACCTGGTAACAGGGAGAGAGGGTGGAGGTGAGGTGTTAACTCATTTTTTCAAACAAAAAGGCAGCAAACAGTAAAGTGTCAAAATGCTGTGCTCACTATAACAATAATGCTCACCACAAAAAGACATGAAAGATTTTGAACATGAGTTGCAGCAAGATAAGTTAGGACAATCAAAGCAACTTGAGATACAATACGTTATTATAGGAGGTACTATTTCTGATTTTGCATGTGCGTGTTTGTTTTACAATGACCTTCTGATTCTGTTGCTTCATCCTGCTCTAACAGGATGAACAAATACGAGCATGTGTTTGTATGGGTGTGCTTTTTGTATGGGATACCATAGAAAGGCTCTGAGTTAGATGTCACTGTCAAAAGATCATATTGTTTTCCAGCCCAACTATCCCAAACATGACATGTTTCTCTTTAATGAAGGTACTGCGGCTTCGGATCATGCTTACAGACGACAATAAAATTTAATGACGAAATTCCCTGTTGACTTAGTGGTTTGATGTGTAGCAGGAAGTGGAGGAGGAGCTCAATCAAACTGTAGAAAAGTGTTGGGGCAGGAAGGCAGAAAGAAAAACACACCTTTGGAAACTGGTGGTATTCCTGTGAAGGCTGCTATGATATGCCAGGTGAGGGGGAAATGGTTTTGATGGAAATCACTGTAAAGAGTCCCAGAAAGTCGATTCTGTTCATCTGGATGTAGCATTTTCAGATGAACAGAATCGACTTTCTGGGATTTCTTTCTCTGGGTGATTGAGCATGTATCGAGACACCGGAAAGAGTGGATCGTTCCCGATGCCAAACTTGGAAAATCTTTCTTAGGAATTTGGAAGGTTGAAATAAATTTGAACGATTAAAAGGCAAAAGATTTTATTTAAGCAGTGCCTGAGTAAATGGTGATACTTTCATTTTGGTTTTTAGAAGTCAGGAGAAGTTAATCTTCATCACTGTCACTGCAGGCGCAATGCTTTTTGTACTTAAAGGCTTCATGCTTATGTAAATGAAAACATTTCATGATGTTATTAAGTAAAATATAATATGCATCTGTGTGCTTATAGAAGAACATTTGATTGCGATAGGAGAGCTAGTCCACATACTCGGAGCTCACCCGTCCACAAGCAGCTCTAAGTGTTTACTGGGCAATAAAGTTGGGGGCGGTGAGCTGTAATAATAAAGTCTGTAGGAGATTAGTGCAGTACTAACAATGTTCATATCCTTGAGAAAGAGGACACAATGCAATATGATAATATTCCTCAGCTTTAAAACGAAACAATCACACAGTTGTCCCATCTCTCGAATTTCATAGTTGAATCAGAAATTATACCAAGACTCCTCATATGAAGGCGAATGTTGTTTTCTAGGACCTTACGTAAGTGATTAAACTTGCAGTGTCATTCAAAGAGTCTAAAAAATCTGCAGTCATATCAGTCTTCAAAACAACTAATAGGACCTTCAAGTAAAGCACAAGCAAGTAGGCTGGAAGATGAGGAAGAGGATCTTTCTGCTAAGTATGAGGCTTACTTAGTAGATAAAGGCTGTGTCTCAGAGGCCAGTTTGATCTTGGTAAATGCTAAATGGACTGATTCTTTTATAGTGCTTTCTGCTCTCCCAGAGCACTCAAAGTGCTTTAAGACAGTTTAAAAGAATCCAGTGGTAAACTGCACAAATACCACTTTTCCTCATCTTTGTGCAGCCTGTAAGTAGGTGAAGTCGTGTCAGATACTATTATGTGGAACCTGAGGCTTAAGTTGTTATTGTCTAAATAGGTTTCCTCTGGGGCTATAAAGGCAATATCGGAAGGATATTAGTGTTGGAGGGTCCATACTTTGTTTCTATCTTCTAAATTCAGAATGTGGTCCAGTGAGCTTATTTTTTAAAACAGAAGTTGACCCAGAGTGTTCCGAGATGTGTTTCTGTTGTGTTGACTCATTATTGTGGAATGTTAAAACCACAGTGGTTATTAAAATGTGTTCAGAATTTGCAAATTGATGATGATCTATCTTTTAAACCACGATGCACTGCTTTCTCCTACAGCTGCCTTTAGAGGTTGAGAGGATGGGTACTGGTATCCGCCATACTGGCGCTGTATTTACCTGGTATAGGAATGATAGCAAAATGAATGACACCACTACCAGCTAGAAATGTATGTAGGTCAAATATGCTTTTAGAAGGAAAGCTGTGCTGACACGTAACTTATATCACTTTGCTAAGAGTTACAGGTATCGAATGCTACACTGGTTCTTCTATACTTGAGAGTATTTCATTTCTAAGTTAGCCTACATGTGCTGGAAGCGGTTCAGTGGATAAGACTGTGCCTTTATAGAGATCACAGTATTCACTGCGTGCCTGCAAATATTATAAACAAGGGTTCAAGAGCAAATCCTGATATATTTAGTTAGTGTTTATGAATTGAATTCTGTGAAATGTTTCCTTGATTTCATACAGGGGAACTAAAAGCATCTGTGGTGCGTGTGTATACGTGTGTGGGTGTGGGAGTGTGTGCTAACTGTAAAGTTGAGTGTCTCACCTGCTGAATCGTACCCTCTGTACTCCAGTCTCTGCAGTCCCTTCACCAGCGTCTCAAATATCTCCTTTCTGGTGCGAGGCACTTGGTAATTCAGGTAGGCAAAGATCCCTTTTAGAGAAACAGAAACAGAACCGGAATCTTCTGAGAGGCTCAATGCTGCAGTCAGAGTTGAAACTGCTGTCAAAGTTCATTTAGTTTAGACAATTTATTAGGAATACTTCTTGCAAACAGCATCAAGAAACACGCAGTGGATAGAAAACATTACTTGGTGAGTTTCATTAATAGGTCATTAATAAAGAAGATAAAGCTGCAATAAAGATTCACTATGACCTTCATCAAACTTAAGCTGCTCTACTTGATATGAGCAACTACAGGAAGAATAATCATCAGAGGATCTTTATTTTTGCGACAACGAGTCTGTAAGTAAAATGTAGTATAAGGACTTGTTGTAAGGTTTAGGGCATATGTCCTCTGAAGTGGTGGAAACACGACTGCGTGTGTGTCTTTGCAGGAATGTTCCGGGCAGCTCTACTCCCGCAGGCACACAGCTGGCCATTGACGGACAAACATTGCACGCAGTGTTGTAGCAGCCAGGTAGAGAGGGTAAAGTAAAACTCCTGCAATATCGGCCTCTTCCTTGCAGGCTCGGGGTGAGGCCGGAGAACTGTTAAACATTTACTTCAGACTGTAAACGCTATTCTTTAAGAGCAATAAAATAATAAAAAAAAGTATTACACCTCAACCTTCCCGGGACAAAAGCGGGTCGCTGTGAATGAAACAGACCGATCTTTTGACAGTTGGATGACTGGTCTAACTGCTCTGACCTGTCCCTCACACCCGTGAGTAAAAACACTGACACGTAGCAGCTGAGTCTGAAACTTTTCAGGAATCCACACAGAGTCGAAAACAGAGCTCAAACTACACAAAGTTCAAAGTGACTACATAAAACCTTGACAAAATGACACGTCCGCCAGTATCTTGCTTTGTAACTTGCATTTAAATCATCGGTAGTTTCACTGGCCACTGTCCATCAAAGCGACTCCCGTGCGTAATTGCCGCAACCTTTCCAACATCTTTCTAAAAAAAAAAAGGCAAATTTACGAAGATAAGTCTTACCGCACATGGTTCAAGTTTCGTCCTCACGGCTCCGCTGAAAAATGAAAGA
The DNA here is from genome assembly GCF_964374335.1 of Astatotilapia calliptera. Taxonomy (NCBI): domain Eukaryota; kingdom Metazoa; phylum Chordata; class Actinopteri; order Cichliformes; family Cichlidae; genus Astatotilapia; species Astatotilapia calliptera. The sequence continues at coordinate 28,766,024 of NC_137423.1, forward strand.
GAACGTTTGTAATTTCCCGATCGAAGTGATGCTTCTACCGCTTCTACATTAAATCCAGACGGACTGCGCTCTCCAGTTCACTCCCCCTCTCTATTTAACTACTGAATCCTGGAGAGGCGGCTGCCGCACCTCCTCTAACACCTCCCCCGTTGCCTGCTCTGTTAACCCCGTCCTGGTGTCGGACGCAGGTGTTCACTACTTCATCAGTCGAAAGATGGATGAACTTGGTTTTATCCCAACCCACCTGCCAGCGTCAGCCGGACTCAGGAGTTTGTAGACTTTGACCACAGTGTGAATAATAATAATGGCTTTTCTCTTTAGTTATGCATTTGGGTAAGGTGGGGCCCTGCCTTCTCTAATTCAGCTTCAACAGTTTTCACGGCACTTCTGGTTCTGAATGAAGAATCAGGCCTTCGCCATCACTGAAGCATGCAGGCTTTAAAAAAATCTATTTGTTAATCTATTTAAATGGAAAAACGATTCGATTTAAATCCAGACTCAACATTTTAAACAGGGATCCGTTTATAACCACGCATTACTCTAAAATGACGTCTAGTTTTCTGTACTTATCCCCGAATTAGCAGAAACTCAGGAATCAATCGGCACAGTTCGTGATAACGAGGTGTTTGAAAAACTTGCATTAAGGACCATTGTGTAAGGGTGTCTACTTAAAAGAAGCAAAAATAGAACATTATCAGGAATGGTGATTCATTCATTCAGTAATATGGCATGTCAGGAATGTTGTCTACATGCTTCAGAGATCACTGTTTTTTTCTTTAGCTGTTATGAGTGTGTTAGCGTCCATTGCTTCTTTGTAAAACAACTTTTACTTCTTCAAGCGCTAAAGCTGCAGGTTTCCTTACATTTCTTCCCTTGTAGGTGTAAACCTTGCTTTCTTGGATTCCTTAGAGACCTTGTGGTCAGTGTATTCGGACTGGACTTGCAGTCCTAATCCTGCTGATTGCATATCCTACAGTTGGAATAGTGTAATAGTTAAACAGTAACACTCCAGTATTTATAGTTCTGTCATAGCTAATCATCCATTCAGTGACTTAAGCTACCTTAATGCGTTTTCCTGATGAACCTGCATTTGTAGTGAAAGGTGACAAGTTGAGTTCTTCAGAAATGTCCAGGAGTGGCTGTCTTTTGAAATGTCAATAAAGCTTTATATTTTTCTGCACTTAATGTTACAAATAATGTACGGAATAATCAAGATTAACAAAACAAAACAAAACAAAACAAAACAAAACAAAACAAAACAAAACAACAAAACAAAACAAAACAAAACAAAACAAAACAAAACAAAACAAAACAAAACAAAACCAGTTGCTATCCCAGGGCATATTTACATCAGTTATCCATAATTATGTAATTTCTTGCAGAAACTGAGATTTTAGCACATAGCCAGGCTGAGACGATGTCGTGTAGAAGTATCAGCATCTTGCCCAAAGATACTTCAGCATGCAGACTGGAGCAGCCAGGAGAAACTACCAACCTTTCAATTAGTAGATGACCTGCTCTACCTCCTGAGTCATCCTGAGTCACAGGCGCTCCAGCAGCTCAGCTTGTTAATAAACTTAGCATTTTTAAAAATTGTTGATAAAACTCTTTTTAGATTAAAAGTTGCATTGGTAACAAGAAGCATTCAGTTTTCAACGAATAAATCATCAAGTTAAGCCAGAAGACCTTGGTGGATGAATGACAACGCTATCAAAAACATAGCCTCCATGGTGTGGGCTGTTAAATTGTAATCATATGGAAAAAAAATGACTGTTTATTTGGTGGGAAAATAATTCTTTGTGAATAGATCCCCACTTCCATGAGTATGTGAATAGTTCCTGTTGTGTTATGTGGCCAGAAAAGCAATTTTGCTAGTCCCTGTCATAAAAATATACTTTGATGAGTTCTTGCAACTGTGTAGTGACCATCTGGTGAAATGGTAAACGCTCTGATTTCTAAAGTCTTAAAAAAAATAAAAAAAATAAAAAAATAAACTCATTTCACAACTGCCCAATAATTCAGTTTTATTTCTTATACTGTAACTTTAACCCCTATCAGTTTTATAGTTCCTACTGCTTCTAGTTTTCTGTGGTGCAAAGGTCCTCCAAGTGCTCTGAACTGACTCCAAGGCAACATTAATTGTTAATGAAGACAATAAATGAAACGACTGACAGGTTTATGTCGATTTATGTACGATGTTATTTAGACAGAGAGGCAGATATGAACTTATCTGTGCCCCGGCATGTAACTTGGTTGCATACGTATCAAAAGACACGGAGTAGGTAGTGTGCATGTGTCCACCCAGTTAAATTAAAATCCCAGACTCAGAGAAGTATGAAAAAGGGTGTTCCTGTGTTCCTTCTGACCACATCATATCCACAGTCCATGGCTACTTTTAAGGAATGTGTGACGGTCTGGCCAAGTCACACGCCTCGCCTCGCTTTTTCCAAACCCCATCAGCCCACACTGAGGGAGAACTATTTTGAAAATGGTGTTTAATTGAAGCCTATTGCGTACAATCCTCTTCCCTTTTTTTTGTACTCTCTGCCAGCTCATGTCAAGGTGTTCTGCTGTAGAAGTTTGTGAGTGAGAATCAGTGACAAGAGCCAAAGAACCACATTCCTCCCCTGGCTTAAGGGATTAATAAGTATAATTGTCTGTGCGATTTGACACGGTTATCCAATGAGATTCACCCCAAAGATCAAAGGTTCTTTAATGACTACAACGATGTAAAATGATGGGCTCAAAGAGAGGTTTGGCCCCAGCTTCAGTCAAGCTTTAATTCATTTTCACATTGAGGGTTTGAACCAATAACCCTTTAACTTATATTTGTCTAGTTAGTCAGTCTTTGATTTATTGATATTTCACTGGTGATTAATACCATCTAACTCTCTAAGTGCCAGAAATATTCATTAGGCCACACCCACATAAACCTAATAGCCATAAAAAAAATACCATAACCTTATAACCATATAAAAACAATAGTAAAACAACAATCATAAATTATTAACTGAACCTGTCTGGTAGAAAATGCATGATATGCAATGTTGGCAACAGTTCTTGTAATTTATAGTGTAATATTAATGAAGTTTGTGTAAACATTAGTAATGATAACACCTATATCAAGGTGATGATAACACCTGGTCAGTAGCCAACTCACATAGATAAACGAAAACGAAGACGCATCAAGCTTTGGAGTAGATTATATAAGGAAACACTGAAGCATGGGTGGAGTGATTGAGATTATAAAATATGATGTACTTTGGTCAATTGCACAATACGTGTCTTGGGTATTAAATTCTTCATTTATATCAGGAGATCCAATAAATGATTCATCTCTACTTTTATATGTTTTGCTTTGACACGCGAACACACACAGCAGGGGCTTCGTGGAAATGCTTAAAGTGTGCCAGACATCGTCACACTCTCCGGGCATTTACAGGCTCTGAATGAATGTTTGAGGTCTGAGTACATTAACCGGATGTGGTTCTTGTGTATTGACCAGCTAAGTCTGACTGTTTCAGACACAGTTTGTAGGGGATTCTCCCCTCACATCTGTTTCGAGTTAGATCGCGGAGGCCAGTACAGGAGAGCCTAACAATCTTTGTGGGGGATGGCAGGAAAATGACTATTGAACTGCACAGAAGAGACCAACAGCATGAGGGCCTGAGGCTGGAAGCTGGCTTATAGGAAACAGGTAGCAACTTTAGATCCCTCTTTCTTTGATTTGTTTTCCGTGAAAGCACAAAGAACACAAAGAAAGAAAAAAGCCATATATATGTGTGTGTGTGTGTGTGTGTGTGTGTGTGTGTGTGTGTGTGTGTGTGTGTGTGTGTGTGTGTGTGTGTGTGTGTGTATAAAACCCAGAAGAACTGCATGCCTTAAATTTGTGTACTGTGCTTTACAAAACAGCAATACCATTATCTTTTATACTGCCTTAGATAAGTAGTGCAGTAAACGGAGAGTCTTTTGGCAATACAGAGGTAATTCAGCTCTCTGCTGGAACCAATATTGGATCTTGATAGTTTAAGAGGGAAGTGATCCAAGATCAAAGCCTATCAAGAAGAGACAAAGCTACTAAAATCAGATACCATACAAATTTTGCACATTTAGCTTTGAATACATTTACAAAAATCACAGCTGCAAAGCATTTGTTACTCAGACACTTGCGTTTTGTCTTTTGTGGGGGGCTCTTTGGGAACACAGAGACGCAGCAAGGGGTCATGTCTTCACGATTTCTGAGGAATAGAAAACTGTTATTGCATAACACAAGCACAGTGATCTGATTTGTACGCAACCCACATCTATGGTAATAGCCATACAAGTTTAACCCTATCCAAGAGTTGTGGACATGATTGATATTTATTTTCACAGGATACCTGAGGACAACCTGAGGGTCTGATCAAGTCCCGGTGGTCAACACCCAACCTCACCAGCCCCTATCTCTATCTCTCACTCACTCAGCTTGGTGGGTTCACCTCTGGGCCAGCTCACTGTAAATCAGTCCCAGATGTGACTCTGGAGACAGATGGCGTAGCGTACGACACAGACAACACCCAACAAACGTCAAACAGACCCCCCCCACCCCACCCCCACCCCCCACCCACTTTGTCTCAAAAATCCCTCCTTACATTTCGTCACCAGCTCTGTGAACAGCTACATTACCCCTGCAAAATGACACATTACTTATCACCATTATTAATAGTTAGACGGATAAGTGGCAGTATATATACAGTGGAAGCTACAGTATAAATGAAATGTAACACCAGTAATAAAAACTTCTATGACGTGGTAATACCTCAAAACTTTTAGTAATGCACCATAAGATTTTTTTCTCAAGAACTTCAGTGAAGAACATTTTAAGTACAGCTGAAATAGAAAACACATGCTTTATGCCTTAATTCCTCTGTCTAGGTCACGTATCAACAGCCCAACAGTGTTTCATTACAAAATCCTTCCATTTGAGAGCATGTGCTTAAAAGGATTTCCCAGAATCTCACCGGAGTCAACCTGACATAAAGTGCATCTACCACTCCTACACGTATTAGATAAAAGTTCACCTAATCTTTCTCCAGGCTGACCTTTATGCACATTTAAACGTTAACAATGTTGTCCGGGTATACATAAACTTGCATTACTGGAGGTAGGCGATCTTCCAAAAAAAAAACAAAAAAAAACAAACCCTGGCGTGGTTTCTTGTATCTCTCCATGTCGAGATAGTATAGAGGCCGGGGTGGTGAATCTTAAGTTCTGGAGTGTGTGGAGGCAGTTTTGCCAGACTAATTTTTCGAAAATAGATGAGTCGTGATTGTTTTTGTTTTGCTTTGTGGTTGCCATTGCACATCTCTGAGTAAATTAAATGATTTTCGCGTGATCAGGGCAGAAGTCGAGCAACAGCGTCAGGGTGAGGGGGCTGCTCGACTGACTAACGTCATGTCGGACCCAGTGAGAAAGCCATCTGTGTTATGTCATGACTGCTGAGGCACTCCACCCTCTTCTCTGTTTCCCCATTTCCCCGTGTCTTTCTTTTTCCCTTCCAGACTCCCCCCACCCACAGCTTGTCTTGCCTTTGCTGTATTGCTGTGTGTTCTTGGTTTAGTGTTACAGACACGGTTATTGTGTCAGCTGTTTATGTATTGTATTGCACATCTCTAAACAAATGTGGCTTAAGACTGAAAAGGCTGACTAGCTCCACCTCGGTTTGTAGTTTTTCCAAACTCTTGCACCTAACCCTGTGTTCTTGTGTCCCCTCTGCCACCACCCCCACATTTTGTTTTGCTTTTAGTGGTTGACCACCTTTAGGTTTTTGACTATCAGCTTTCTGTCCTCACTTGTCTTTCTTATTCGATTTACAAGCCTGTTCTTGAGCACCACCTGGAAACCACATGTGAATTGTTTACAGCCTTTCATTAAGCTGAGGAGTGCTCCAGTTAAAAGCTCCAGCTAAAGTGTGAATTACCTCAAACAGAGCATTGTTAACACCTAAATTACAGCACTAAAGCCAAAGTAAGACACTGTATTTCTGTTGGTAGCCAAAATATTATTGAAATGCTGTGAATTTCAACCCTGCATACTATTCTTATTAAAAATAGAAGGTCCGTCCTTTAATAAATCTTCAACATGAACATACAGGACATTTTTCTGTTGTTTCACTCCCTCTCTCTCCTACACACACACAACATACCGGACATTAACCACCAACTACTGAGAACTTTAACAAGGTAAAGTCTTCCATCACACGGTTGAGCTTTCAGGGGAAAAACTCTGTTTGCTTGCTGTAATATGACATGTTTGCTTTAATGTGGTAATAATAGCTTTGGAAATTGAAATTTGACAATTGTGTGGAACTGTCAACAGTAGCATTAGTGCAATAAAACCAGGCTCTGTGACTACGGGACAAGACTAAATCAGTGTGTGCACAGTAGATGACCGGAGACAACAATAACCTCCCTCTGGCTCCTCAAAGGCTTTTATGCTTGTGTGGTCAAATTCATTATCTCATTACATCCCACGAACTGATTACTACTACAGTGTAACTGCAGAATTTGTGCATCGCTTCTTAACTTTTAATGCAAAGTAGTCCGAGTAACATCACAGTGAAATTTGAGAGTCAAAGTGAGGAGGAAACTTACAGCGATCCCGTGAGCTCATGTTGAAGTTGTTGCTCCATCTTGTGGTGAAAAATTGTAGGTAAAACATTTGTGCCAAGTTGTTGCGCCACAGTTTATATCTTTATATCACTACAGTAATGACTGTAAATGGTGCAATAGCAAAGGAAATGATGAACAGGTTACAGTGCGTTTATGCATTTCACAATGGATAAATGGGTCATTCCAGAACTGGAGGACAATTTATGTTTCACAAATGCTAAAAAACATGAAGTTTTTTCAATGTAAATTTCAGTTTTATTTAAATGAACCACCAACAATGAGATGCTTGGCACAACTGTATCACCAGCACTCGAAGTAGTAACTATAAAAAAGGGAATATATTAAACCTTTGTAAGCTAAAAAAACAAAACAAAAAAACATTTAGACTAATTTCATAATTTTTATATTCTTACATTTTTTAATTTAAATGTCTTCTGTTCTTATCAGGGTTGACTGGATGCATTAGTTTTTTGTAGACTGACAAAAATACTTCTAATATATATTTGTAATGTTTGTTTAATAGGGTAACATTAGCATTTTTGTTGAAAAATGAAAGTATTTCACAGTAATGGACTGTGAAAGTTGAGGATGAGTATAGTACAACTAAATGTAGGAAACTTTAAATGCATCTTCTTTTAGTAGCATAGTAAGAGGGTTGCACTGTTTAGATATACTCTGTCTGGAAAAAAAATATAGAAAATATAAAGATAAGGACTCATCTCTGGTCTATCCATGAATTAGGACAACGTTTAACAATTATAAAAGACTTGTAGCAACAAAACCAAAAAGAAAACATTTTAAGTGTTATATTTGAATTGGTTATTAAGAAACTGGGACAAAAGAAAACTGCCACTTTAGATGCTCAAGAGCAGTTTCATATTTTAATCAATATTTTACATTTTTAGCACAATGCAAAGTACTACTCTAACTCTGGCAAATTGGTGAGACAAGCATACATAGATTCGTGACTCCTGTATTATTTTCAAATTCATGACTGGAATTCTGGCACTGAATGAGATGCATCTGGCTCGGAGCCTCTGAATCACTTCCTGTTTGAACAGAGCACTGAATATGAAATACCGGGAATAGCCGCCCCCCCCCCCCTTTTTTTTTTTAAAGAAACAACCAAAAAAGAATTTAGTTCCATAATGAGATTTATTTACAGATGAAAGTGGGAGAGCTCCCTTGTGCATTTTATTAGCAGAATTCATCAGTTTCCCCCCCCAAACAAAACAGCAGGAAAATTCAGTCACACACACACACACGCAAAAAAAGTTGAAAAGTTGACAATGGCCACTTCAGTCCTACGTTTAAAAGAAGAAAATAAAAAGTGGCAAACCCAACAAACTGCACTACCTACAATTTAGAAACCTTGATTTAAAGCAGAATATACATATAAAAAAAAAAAGAAAAAAAAGAAAAAAAACTTCAGGTCAGCAGGCACATGGTCACAGATGCTCTTACATATAATGAAAAAAACAAAAAGAAAAAAAAAAAAAGCTGAAATTTGATGCCAAAAGCACACCCATTGCAGTCTTAGGCACAATATCAGTCATATACCACGATACTCTGCATGCTGATGGAGAAAAGCACTACATAACTTTAAACCAAAAACTATTAAAGACAGGAACCTGAGATATAAATTGAATTATCTTGCTACTTTAGCATGATCAGCAGCAAGATATTTCAACGTTAATCTCAAGCCATCGCTGACAATGGAACGAGGACATCTAGGCGATGCATACCAACGCACCCATTACGTGACAAAGCAATAGGAAGCAGTACCAATGTTAGGGTTACAAATGAAGTTACTCCATTTGTTGCATTATTTGGCTAATAAGATAGAACGAGAGGAGGGGGCATAGACAGCAGACAGCAACTGATCTGAATCTGTGAGCTGGGGAGGAGAAGCAGTGCAGTCTGCTGCTAGTTAGCTAATACTGTAGGTACTATGGGCCCTCATTCCCCCCAGCTTGAGTGAAATTGCATGGAGGCAGAGGGAACAGAGGTAGACAGGGAGGCAAATGTGGAACAAGAGGACAGACAAAAAAAACAAAACAAAACAAACATTGAGAATGTGGAATCGGAGGAATAGCTACATAGCTGGTCTTCAGAAGCCCGATGGTGTCAAAACATTCATGTCCCGAGGTTTGAGTTTATGCGGCCGTGGGTTTTGCCGCTTGGCTTCAATGTCTGAGATTTCAATCTTGGGTGGCATAAATTTTGTAGGGTCATCAACCTTGAGGTTGACCTGGGTGTTGGTGCCATCCATGGTTGAGGATTTCTGCAGACCAAAATAAGATTGCAGAGACAAACCTGCAGGAGAGAGGTGTGGTAGATGATGCCATTAATTACTTAAGAGCTGCAAAGAGAAACACACAGCATCACTGGTGTACCGTGTGAAATTTCCCTGAAATATTCCACCTACATGCCGTTATAGCTTCTATAAGAAAACTTTTGAATTGCACCTTATTCTGCATTTAACCATGTAAAGCCTGAACCACGAAATAATTGCCAGAAAATTCTTCTTTAAAAAACAAAACAAAAAACTGGAATGTTTATTGAACTTTCTGACAAACTCAAGGTCTCAAAAAGGTCTAGTCTTTTACAGGGTTAAAATATGCATGTTACTAGGGCTGAACGATATATCGCATTTGCGATAATATCGCGACATGATCAAGTGCAATTTTCTAACCGCAAAGGCTGCGATTATACTCTGGACATGTCCAAATTCATGGGCTGCATCCTCCTGAGGCCGCATTTGTAGACCGATTACGTCACAGCGACGCGCCGAAGGCTGTCCAAATTACTACCATATCCCAGAATTCATAGCGCGGCCCAGCCAAACTCCAGTTTCCAGCAATGGCGGCCGCTACTAAGTTTTAAAATTACTCATACTAATCTTTCTGGGTCACAAAATAAACTTTTAACATATTTTCAGGCGAGAAAGTAGTTGTGTAAACATCAAATATCTGCTCGGTTTATCAAGATATCCCATATTTGCAAAAGTGCTTCGACGTTTTCAGAGGCGTCTGCTACCCACCAGCTCGACAGCTAGCCGGGAGCTCGAGGGTTACTGATGCGGCCGAGAACGGCACAACTCCCGGCACATCATTTTCAGATCACCGCGGAGTTTCGCTGCTCGGGTTAAACGTAATATATAAGTCACTTAGACAACCTAAAAATGTTATTGTTGGGCTTTTTTCAGTGTTTTGTTTGTTCGTGAGTAAATCGGTTTGGCTGAGATTAAAGTTATTAGATTAGATAAAATAAAACTTTATTAATCCCCCGGGTGGGTTCCTCCTTGGTTTTCACACAGCTGACTAAACGTCAAACAGAAAACTTATTAAACAGAAGTATGAGACAGTCGAGAATTTACGCCAGTGTCTGGTTATATTTTAGATAGCAAGAAGCAGACGGCCGAGTTTATTAAACTCCACCGAGACAGCGGTGACGCTAATCAGAACTAGACCGTCCAATTTCACGCCTTTAAATTTTAAAGGCGTGTTTGTGTGTGTGTTTATACAATTGCTATTATGTTTGCACTTTATGTGTAATGTTACTGACTGCAGAGATCAGTAAGATGTGTGTATTTTTTATTTATTAGTTTTATTTATTTAATATTATTTTTTAATTGAATGACTGTCTAGTAGTTCACAGATGTCGAAAAACTGAGTGTGGTAAAGCCACTGATTTTTTTTATGTATATTTCTGCAATCTGCACATTGTACTGACTTTCATTTTAATGTTTACACCAGGGTTCCTTGTCAGCACTTTATGCTCAGATGTTTGTAAGCTAAAAATAAACTATTGTGTATGTTCAAATATACTGTTGTGATTGAAGAAGTTAAATAAAAATGTCAGTCATCAATTCATGCATCACCTCATGTCATCATAACAGAGGTCTGTCTTCCAGGAAAGAACAGTTTAAAATTAATGTAATATAGTATTGGCCATACTATATGATGTATTGCTTGTCTTTGTTTAATAATACAGAAGACAAAGACCTTAAAAAATAATCGCATATCGCATCGCAATCGCAATATTGGGGCAAAAAAAATCGCAATTAGATTATTTTCCATAATCGTTCAGCCCTACATGTTACAGTGAAAACAAGCTATGTTATCACATGTGATTAGGATCACATTTTCTGTTTTGGTTTCTGTGATGCGAGGCCTGTCTTTGTAAACAGTTCTGCAGGTTGTGGTTTCAACATGGCTGTGGTATGACTAGAAGGAAGTAGTTTCAAATGCTATCAATTTACAAACTTTTTTCTCCCCCAAAAATAAAAGGGAGGGTCAGTGCAGTTTCTTTTGATGTAAGGTTCAGGGGTATGACAATTCACCCTATTCGCAGAGTATCGGCATAGAAATGCTAAAAGACTGAAGATACAGAAACAGGCGTGAGCACAAATCTTTTACCTGTGCTGGTTTCAGAGCCAGGATCAGTGGGGGACTTCTGTACCACAGATCGGATTCCGAAGAAACTCCACCTATCACCTCCTCCTCCTTCATTTCCTCCCATGTCTGTGCTTGGGTTGGGACTGTGGGTCTCAGGTGCAGCAAGGAAAGGTGCAGGACTCAGATGAAACCAGTTCCTGTATTCCCATTACCCAAGAACAACATGAACATACAGCCAATTGGAAATTGTACAAATGTATAAATATAAGGGGGTTTCTTTGCTGAATGACAACTGGCTTTACAACAGTACAGTTCCTACCTGCGATGAACACTCGGTGAAGAGTAGGGACTAACGCAGGGGGTGATGTTGGGAGTAACAGAAGGGGTGCCACTTGGGGTGGTTGATGCTGATGTTGTAAGCCTGTCCTCCTTAAAGTTTCCACTTGGCATTCTCAACTTCTGCACAGCAAGAAAAACAAAAACAGTTTAAAAAAAAAAAAGTCACAAGCTCCCATCTGCTCCACTGTCAGTGTAAATTTATTAAACAGTTTTAATCTTCCCACATGTGTCTGGCCAGCACAAAAGCACAAACAGTGCTGTTTTGTTTCCCCCGTGACCCTGTTTGTAAGTTTGTTGTTTTATGATCTTTTGTTAATCTGTCAGTGAAACAACTAATTGTATTTACAGAGCAAACATCCCTAAATACGCAATGCACAAGGTCAACACTGTTTTACTTGGTTTGCAGATCGAAAAATAGGACGTCACAGGTTCTCAGAGCCTATTGCCATTGACTACGTTATGCAGGTGGGAACACAGATCAAAGGTTAGAAACAAAGTGTGCAAAAATTACTCATCTTAATTTATCATTAAACAGCAGTAAACACATTAAGAACCACAGAACTGTTACGCACCAAATTAAGCTTTCATTACATAACTTCGACTTTTTCACAAAATTGATTGAAATCCCTGAAACACCTACGAAAAACAACAAATCCATGTTAATGTATTTGTCAATCATCAGTCGTCTTCAGTTTTAGTACAGAGTAAACAAAAGCTACTTTTTGACTAAAGGCAAAAAAACCCCAAAAACAAATCCAAGTTCCACTATACTTGCCATCAGACTTAAATTGAGTTCATGACTAATCTCTTGAAAAACATTTTCAGTGCCCAGTTTCCATTCGGTATGGGCATATTCCCAATCATATGGCAAATGCCCTTCCAAGCTCATATCTCCATTGTGCATGAGGTCCTGCTTTCTACTCTGGGTAGAGTCCATTTTGCAAATGAAGAGCGCAAAGCAACGTAGTGGCCTTTTAAACACATTACTTGGGTCAGTAACCTAGTTCGTCACTACTTGAACCCGACTGGCCCTCAGCCAGAACGATCAACATGGAGGTCATAACAACAGCCTGCCACATGCAAACAATTCTGTATAGCTTATAAAGTGTCAGAAAGCTGAAATAAAAAATAAAAAAAATAAAAAAGAGTAAAGACATACAAAAACCACAAATACACTAACACAGCAAAAATAAATAAATACACATATCGCACGGAAAACCTCTGGTAGTCGATTTGTTCCTCGTGTGTATATAAAACAAGACAAAACCCATTTATTACAGTTACGTAATAAATAAAACGCTTTTCAAATAACACCACCTAAAGTGGAATCTGTGTGAAATCTGGTTTCAATACAGATACAAGAGTTTAAAAAAAATAATGCCAGCACCAGTCTGTGCCTCGATCATTTCTTAGCGTTAGGCCTCATGATAGTAAAATGATGATAGTGCGGGGCAAACAGAGTAATTATCCAAGTTATATATTTACATCACGCTCACTTAGCAAGTGCGAAGGGCTTCCCAAGCCCCTAAAGTTACCCTTTCAGGTTATTTTATTTACCTGAAGCTTCCACTCACGGTAAGCAACACGGCCTTTAAATGTCTGCTGGTTTCTAGTTAGCCAGTGCTAACCAAGGCCAAGAACCACACAATGGTTAACTACTTTAACCCATCAATACGCAAACCATCATCCCCTCCTTTGTATTGCGAGATTCACGGTAGTTGATATATGCCGATCATTTATTTTTATTGTTCCGAATAAATACGTTTGTTTGAATGCTAGCTTCGCTAACGGCGTACAACACCTTCGACCTGACTGTCGTCAACTAAAGCAGCGACGTCTGACTAACCTTTTTATGATAACTTTTCGTTGACGCCTCGGTCCGACAATTTCTTTCACTTTGTCCATAATTTCCAGTTTAACTGACGATTATTTTTCACAAAAACGACGACGATACAGTCTATGCAGCAAAGTAGGCCTTTTCTGGTTTTGGTAGGAGCTCTGTGATTGGTCCGTCTCGGGGAACAGGAAAAAGGAAGGGGTTTGGTTTGTGCAGGGGCGTTGCTTGGCAACAATACTGCAAGAACTACAGCCTATGGAGCCAGCGCAGAGCTCATTACGTAATTTGTTTATCAAGACGTTTTGCCATGTTAACAATATGTTGTTATGTAATTAGAAGTGCACATATCAAGTTTCTTTAAGTAAAAGTTTACTTAGCTTACCTTACTAAGTGATCTTTACACGTTAATGATATTCAGTAACTTTGTGAGGTCAATAAGAATTAGGTCAGTAAATAGTAAATTTGAGGACCTGTAGGTGGGTGGCTAGTTGTGGTGAGGGATATATATTGTCCTCTTCTTTCTAAAAACTAATTGCTCATGCATGTATGAAAACTAAAATCCAGCCGATAATTCATACAAAGTAGATGTTAACATTTAACATCGGTGGCACGGTGGTTAGCACTGTTGCCGCACAGCAAGAAGGTCCTGAGTTCAATTCCAACATCAGGTCTTTCTGTGTGGAGTTTACATGTTCTCCCCGTGTTTGCGTGGGTTCTCTCCGGGTACTCCGGCTTCCTCCCACCGTCCAAAGACATGCAGCTTGTGGGGATAGGTTAATTGATTAATCCAAATTGTCACTAGGTGTGAATGTGAGTGTGAATGGTTGTCTGTCCCTATGTGTTAGCCCTGCGACAGACTGGCGACCTGTCCAGGGTGTACCCCGCCTTTCGCCCTATGACAGCTGGGATAGGCTCCAGCGCCCCCCGCGACCCTGAAAAGGATAAGCGGAAGCGAATGGATGGAACATTTAACATATACTTCTTAATTATGCTAATCGGGGGAAAGACAGTCATTGCAAGCTATTAAAAAACTAGGTCTCTAATTTTCATGATAATCTGCCCCAGAGTAGGTCACTTTCACAGCATAAATTACTATGGTGATCTGCATTTGGAAGAAAACCCAGGATTAACTCTGTAGTTACCCAAATAAGATGAAATCCTGCCTTGTAGCACAGGCTTTAAATATATATCTGAGCCAGTCCATCAACTTAATTTGATAAGGGTCAGATTTATGTGTTTTTTTAATGTACTCTTTTTAATAATAATAACAACAACCTTCTGACAAATGACATTTAGGTGTGCATTTTCTTTTGAGTTCATTGTTACTTGCGGTCAGTGATTAAAACTGTTAATACTCACCGGCAGTGTGACATCACCTCGTCTGTGAATGTGGGTCTCTTCAGCAGAAAGGCCCTTGTGAGGGTAATAACCAGACTCTGTTAGTCCAGCCTGGTGCTCAAACTCCTCAAGGCTCTTGTGGGATTCCTCTGAGAGATTATGGGAACATTGCAGACAACTAGTCAGTGTGTTTAAGGTGCTGCACTCCAGCATAGCTCCACTAACACTCTTAAGATTGTTTAAGTGGGAGCCAAGTCGTTCTGAGCATCATAATTCATGTAGTGGACAGTGGCCTTGTTAAGTAACTCTATATTTTTAAATAAAGTTGTTTAGTGAAGTTGCTTTCGTGGACTTACTGATCCTTAGCGAGCTCATTAAAGTGGTGGCTTTGGCTTTCACCACAGGCCCAGGAGACTTGGCTGATGGTGCTCCCTCAACGCTCAGTAACTTCCCACCACTCTTCCCTTCCTAGTCACACAAATCCTAAGTGTTAGGCTGCACTTACAAACTATTAGAAATGGAGCAAATCAGAAGTGCACGCACCTAACATTCAAGAAGAATTTACACGCAACTAATACAAGGATCATTTTGTTCCGGTAACCAATTCAAAACAACGTGGGTTAGAAAATAAGGGTAAACACGGGAGCACCTCAGTTTTCCTGAACCTGTTCTGTGGGATAACAGGTTCTTTCCACAGGATGTTGACAGTCAAGTCAGAAGGTGGGGAATGCATAGGGCCATCCATGTTCTCATCATAGCTGATATTGTGTCGTTGTATTCCAATTGGAGATGATAATGCACCCATGAGGCAGGACGGCGTGCCGGACTCAAGTACTGAAATGAAGGAAAAGGACACATTACTGTGTAAATAAACAAACAAATAAACAAGAGAAAAAACTTCTGTTATCAGTACAAGATAATCACTTGTCTCACAGTTTAACTCTGCCATATCTCAAATCTTGTTTACCTGGAATGTCTCCCCGTCCTGAGGCCATTATGTTCTGAGCAGCTGACTGCAGGAAACGGTGGGGTCTGACAGCTTGGCCGTTAACCTGACACTCAGCTTGATGCTGGACTCAGATCTGACCACTTCATCACATGACACCAGACACGGAAAGTTATTAGGCTCACAGAAACGAATGTAAAACACTGCTCACTAATGTCATTTCTTTTACCTGGGGAAGAAGGTAGGCCTACACATGTACTCTATGCATATGTTTAACAACATGATTATGGGTAAGTGCAAAAAATAAACACAACAGACATTAATTACTGAACACAGTGCAAGATGTCCTGACCTGCCTTAAATAGAAATACAGAGTCTGATTACAGCAGCGCCATTAATATCAGTCACACATAAATTTCTGCTGATAGCAGAGGAGTACAGCAGAGGTGGCCAAATTTACCCAAATGTCGATAGTACTGGTATCAGATTAATACTAGCGTGACAAGATTGACACTTTTTTCTATCATTTAAGTTCAGTATTCAGCCCAATGAATAATTTCAAAAGATTTTTAATACAGTTCTAACACATCAAAGCATCAGAAGCTGACCCAAAGTGTTTAGAGACAGGAATATTTACATTTCAGGTAAAAAATAAATAAATAAAAAAACAGTTTTGAAAATGTTAGGTATTTTAGTACCATGGTAGCATTTACTGGATATTGTTTTATAGTGACATTATGCAGGAAAACTCTGTCATTCAATAAGGCCCCTTTGTTTCAGTGTTTTTCTCTTTGACCCAAGAATTGATGTGTGAGAATCACAGGCTGGTACAAGGTTGAAATACCACAGAGATCACTCCCTCAGCTACATTAGTTTCTTAATCTTTTAGACGCCTGTTGAAGGCCAAATGGTTTGTTTCAGATTTCACTAATGAAAGAACTCTTTATTTTGTGCCTTGAAAATATGTCGCTGAGATAATCACAATTGTAGCTGAATTGATAAACTACACAAAGGATGCTTCTTCACCCAAGGGCAGGAAGACGCTGCCTTATCTTGGTCTGTACTGGTTTAAACTGATAAATCTGCTGTCTCATGAATTTTACCCTCTATATAAACTGTTGTACTTGTGAATAAAGTTGAGTCACTTTGGGAAGACAATCTAAAGCAGTCTCTGTTTTCTTGTTCTCCCAAGCTGCTCCCGAGCTCGTACTAACACGCTGAATGGCATGCTTGAATATTACTTGAGAATATATTTGACTGTGTTACAGACTAAGGGACATTCTCTGCTGATAGGTGAAGGTACATTCTCTGCTGATAGACGTCCACGCCTCGAAGGAAGTCGATCCACGGATTAGGCCCTGGAAACAGTTTCCTTCAGAAAATATATGAAAAGTTGAAAGGTATGCTTTTATTTTGCTAAATCATTATTTTGGAAAGAAAAAAAGCACAGTGAGTATGTAGTGAATGTTAAAATGTGTTTAGAAATCGCAGAATAATGATGATCCCTTTCATAAATCATGACACAACTACAACATATTCGGCATCGGTATTGACACTTTATATAGTGTATTTTCTTGGTAGCAGATTGATATCACAATCTGTAGTATCGCACAACACTACAACACAACCGAGCTCTGGATTAAACAAGGAAATGACACTTTTTCATTTCCGTCTGACAGCTGATCCACAGTTAGTTAGTTCCCTATTCAGTCGAATAAAACCACACTCAATCTTGTTTAGCTCCCAATCGCCGTGATCTGAGCTCACTTTCCAGCTGAATGCGCTCTTAAATGAACTCAGAATGTGACATGTTTCTCATACATATTGCAGCAGAATTCAGATTTTGCAGACACGGGTCGGTGGTGTTTAGTAGTCCGGTCTACTTTCCAGACAGCTGACATCGTGCTGTTCACGTCGGCGCTCATGGAAGCCAGATACAGTGACTTGCAAAAAGAAAAAAGAAAAAACGCACACACCCCTCCCCCGAAAGAAAAGAAGTCATGGGGATGTTTGACTCGTGTCGGTGTAGGATTAAAAAAAAAACGCAAACTAGCTGTAATGAATGAGGAATGACACATGACTCACGCTGCAGTGTTTTCCGAGAAAAATACATGTATGTAAAAACAGAGAAGCCCATTCAAACCACTTTAAAATGATGTGATTTGCAATAGGCTATACATTTAGTCTGTATATACATACAAGATCTACATTTTAGGTTGTCCAGAATTTGCACGATCCCTTCATCGTATATTTAAAACTTAAAACTCACCCGTGAAGAATTCTCTCACTGTCCCTCTGAAATTACTCCACAGCTGCAGTGATTTCGTTGCCACTGTCGCGCCGATTTGGGATAACGAACAAAAAGATATTGTTTGTTTGTTCGCCGGCTAGTTTATCCATGACTTTTGGACATGCAAACAGAGTCCATATGCCCACGTCACGGTGAACGTACCTCCTTGGCAGCAGCCTAAGCCGCCGCGGAGGGATCCGCTGAAACTTGACTCAGTATGTTTTGGTGTGGTGCAATAGATCAAGATCGTTACTGTGTATATTTTATCACCTCATAACAATCCTGAATGTTATACTTCAAAGCTGAGGCGATAAGGCAGGTTTGCTTGAATCTGCAGTGAATTCCTAATCCCCATTCATTCTTATCATTTAAAACTTTAGATCTTTTTTATTTTTAAACTTTAGCGTTTTACATAAGAGGAGTTGCAGTAATGGTGAAGTTTAAAGGGTTATCTGCAAAGATTAGACTTGATCAGTGTGATCAGCGTTGTGGGCCTTGTAAGATCCTGGCCTTTTATTTAAAAGGAACTGCAGTTTAAGACTTGGTTTCAAAGCTAAGGTTAGACTGAGGTCTAGCCGTGGTAAAAGCATTGGTAGATGGCTAAGGTCACCCTTGGGTTCAGGGAATGCACATGCAAATTATGTGGATGAGGGTGTGGTGGATAGCAGCCTATAGGACTCTGGAAAGTTCAGCCACCCCTGTCAGTGAGGACATTGCTGACTGCTGACTGGACCCTGTAATCCCAGTCTGTTTGCAGCTTCAGTGTCATGTGTACTATTTGATGCCAGACTTTAACTTCTTAATTTCAATGCTTGGCAATCTGCTTGAAAGTGTGCAACCACTTCCACAAATATCCCAGAGGTGAAGCTGTTCTGAATGGAGGGTTGGGTTGCAAGTCTTCTGAGTCAGCATCTTGGACTGTTCAGCATTTACAAGAAACATTTTGTAATAGTTATTGCAACAGAAATGGGTCATCACAGCTGACGCTGAAAGCACACACACACACACACACACACACACACACACACACACACACACACACACACACACACACACACACACACACACACAAAGCTCTCACGGTTTTGAATAGTCAATGTGAAAGTTGATGTACTGTCTACTTGTGGTTTCTCCAGGAGAGAAATTCATACTATATTTTACATTTTTTATATGTAATATTCTAATTGGACTAGCTGTTGTGATTGCAGGAAAGGGAACCAAGTGCAGGAATCTGAAAGAGGAAGAAATAAGTTTTCAAAGACAGTAAGACAGGACTATTTATACACACATGTCAGGAGGTTGAAAACAGGAGGATAAACAGACACAAGGTCATCACACAGGTGAAGACAATGGCAACGAGCTAGGAGGTGAAATAAAATTAAACATGAAACACAGAAGACAAATTATTACAAAACTAAAATGGGACATGAATAAGAATAAGAAATGCTTACACATGAATAAACTTAACATGGGAGGAGGACAAAGTGGAATACAGAGAGTAAGATCCTGAAGGGACTAATTAAATATATAAGCAAAACGTATAAATAAAGCATAACTAGAACAGGACTAAAAAATAAATGAAAATCATCTCATGGGTCAAATTAATACAATTCAGAATTAGAGGGAACATTCATGCTCCATTCTTTGGTCTCATACCTTCATATTTCTAGAATATCATTTTTTTCAGCAACTCAAACCTGCTTAAAATCAACCGTCTTGTTTGTTTGTTTGATTTTGTCTCCTTTAGCCTCTACCTCTTGTTATGTATAGCAGGATTGTGTGTGTGACTGGCTGTGCTGTGCTATTTGCATGTGCTAAATGTTGCCACTGTGTTTCATTATGTTAAAAGACTAATTCAAGTGGAAAATTCTATAATATTTTCCATTTCCCTGAGACATATTTTAGTAATTTTTAGCTGATTATTTTTGCACTGATGTGCAATATCAAGCCATTTTCTTTAAAAATACTACAAATGACATGAAAGTCTGATCAGTTTTTAGTCAAATTAATATTCAAATTCAATCACTACTGCAAGAATTCAAAAGAGAATCTCATAGATTGTAAGTAAAGATAGAAGCAACTGATTATCCATCCATTCACTTCCGCTTATCCTTTTCAGGGTCGCGGGGGGCACTGGAGCCTATCCCAGCTGTCATAGGGCGAGAGGCAGGGTACACCCTGGACAGGTTGCCAGTCTGTCACAGGGCCAACACACAGGGACAGACAACCATTCGCACTCACATTCATTCGCACATTCACACCTAGTGACAATTTGGATTATCCAATTAACCTATCCCCACAAGCTGCATGTCTTTGGATGGTGGGAGGAAGCCGGAGTACCCGGAGAGAACCCACGCAAACACGGGGAGAACATGCAAACTCCACACAGAAAGACCCCGGCCTGATGTTGGAATTGAACTCAGGACCTTCTTGCTGTGCGGCAACAGTGCTAACCACCGTGCCACCGTGCTGCCGCAACTGGATGGATGGATGGCAACTGATTATATGGACGATTTTTAATTTTTATACTTTGCATTACCAGCGCTGGTCCACAAGATAGCACTATTGGTGTAGCATATGAACAGTTACAGCCCTTAAAGAGAAAGCGCACACTTGAGTTTTAATCCTTTCATGCTGTTTGGGTCAAATTTGACCCATTTTCAATTTCAACAGATGTAAAAACAACTGAAATTCTTTTCTTTTAGTCACAGGAATTTGATGACTGAAGTGACTGAAAATACACACACAAAAAAAAAAAAAAAAATATATATATATATATATCTATATATATATATATATATTTTGTATAATATATATATATATATATATTTACACTGGTGTAAAGATGATTCAAATTTTTATATACCGTGGCTGTTCAGAATCAAATTTGACCCATACATACTTCATACTGAATATTAAATCCACCAGCGTGGGTCAAAATAAGGTAAATGTTGGTTTTTGGGAATACTGAAATTGTGAGACTGCACATACACCGTCTGCATGTTTTTTTTTATGGGACAGGCCTGTCAGAACTCTGTCGCAACGCAAGTGCTCTAACTGCAAGTCACATTTTTTTAACCATACATTAATACACTCCAAAAATAATTCTGCCCAGAAATACTGACTTTAACTCATTTATTTACATATAAGTTTCCCCATTTAATGTTACTACATAAATAAAATGTAATATGTTACATTTTGGTTGCATTTTGCTTAATTGTTACTTTTAAGGATGAAGAACCTTTTATATTTGAGTGTACAGTGTTTTATTCTGTACAATTCAAACAGTTTAACCACTTCATGTAATTTAGAACCACGAGTTTACCTAATACGCATGTCTTTGGATGATGGGAGGAAGCTGGAGTACCCAGAGAAAACCCACCCAGGCACTGGGAGGAGCTGCCAACTCCACACAGAAAGACCCCAGCTGAGGTTCACACTATGAAACCTCTTACTGTAAGAGGAAAGTCTTAATCATTCTGCCACTGTGCCATTTTAATAAGTGTGGAAAACACATGTGCACGTCCCACACATGCAAGACTGTTTTGAATGCGCAGACTGTTTTGCAATAATGCAGCACTTTGTAATGTTTTGTGTTTGAGGTGTTTATTAATGTTGAATTGATATTATTAATTATAGAGGATAGCTGCACATATGCTACTCTCTTCTTGCTCGCTGACCTCTGACACAGTAATTAATGATTAATCATCAGTTTATTAACGTCAACTAGGCTGTTTATACATTCTAAAGAGATCAGTAGTTCAAATGTTTGTATAGACACAAAATCCTACTGGCATGAAATATGAGGAAACAAATCTTTAAGAGCTAATAATTTTATTAAAAAAATATCAAGAAGTACAAAGAGACATTCATCTATTTACAAAAACACAGAAGAATAAAAACAGGATACAACGGAGTGGACATAAAATATAAGCACATATAAAAAAATTAAATAAAAAAAACTACAATCATTTCATGTCCATGTTTTTTTTTTTTTGTCAAGGTGACTTTGTTGAGAGTTCAGAGGTCATATGAGGTGCTTTTTCTTTCAGAGAGCTTAAAAGACAATTACATGGCAGCTGTGGAGGGTTCCACTGGGGAGGAAGTGGTCTTCTGCTTTTTATCCCTAAATTCACAAAAAACAAACAAACAGTGCACTCATTAGGAAAAAAATGTCATTTATTACTTTATTTCTATAAACTGAAGCGATTCACTAATAATCTAACATTATTATTTAGACAATCAGAGTACTGGATGTAAAACTTGGATGAGTGTGGTGAAGTGTACTCACATGATTTTAGTCAGGAGCCTTTTCACGTTTCTTTGCTCGGGGTTCAAGCAATAGCGGAGGCCACTGTTCAAGGTAACACTGTTGAAATAGAAAATAGAGGTAAGTTCAATTTAAATGGAAAAGCTAAGGATCCTACAAGTATTTTTCTAAAATCATTATCTACCTTAAAAAGGTATTTTTAGTTAGGATGCATTTAATTTGCACTGTCGTGCAATTTCTTGTGTGATGCTTTATTAAAGCTTAGCAAATCTTCATGTTGAATTTATCAAAAGTAATAATGAAAAAAAAAGTCATATTAAAAAAAACTTACACAATCTCCACTTTGTTGCAGAAGATGGTTGCTGGGTAGATCTGTATGTCCTTTATGTCAGTCTTCATGCCGTTAAGATTCCTGACACGGTGACACAGACACTGCTGTCCTGATTGTTTGACTAGAAAAGAAGGCAATGAAAAAGAAATTAATATTTGACGTGCACAAATTCAAGTTTGCGTAATTTCAACCAAGAATCTAAATCATCTAAAAGGACAAATAAAGAAAGAAACTTACGTTGGGCCTGGGAGATGCAGACCATGACAGCCAGGAGCAGAAACGCTTTGATGAGGGTTGACATTGCTGGTTTCAAGATGACACTGGTGCTGAAAACGTGCAGCAAAGATAATAATGAAGCCAGAGAGAGTCTTGCAACAATTAAAGACTGATTGTTGACAGGAGTGCTGTGAGGAGTCGACTCAGAGTGGGCTCTTAAATACTTACTTTGGCTGCATACGTAATCTTTCCTGTGACAAAGGGAAATTTTTGACAGTGGAAAGTGAAACTCAAAAATGCCACAAAATCGAAAAAGCCAACCCTCCAACCCCCCCACTCCTTCTCAGCTCTGTGTCTGGTGGTACAACATTTTGACATTTTGTGGTAATATGATAGATTACAAGAGAACATTAAACCTTTTTGCATAACAATTACAAGTTCTCACACATATGAACTTGTATTCTGAATGTTTGTGTGAACAGGCAAAGACACAAGGACATTTATTTCTTAAACATTTTGCATAATGAATTAATTTTGATAAAAACAAAACAAAAAACAAAACAAAACAAAAAAACCCCACATCAACCATCAAAACATTTAGGTCATGTGAGAAATGAAACCTTTCTAACCTGTGAGAAATAAAAGGAAAAACACTTGGGCCATGTTAAATATTCATATGGCACCAAATAAGTGCATTTAGGATTGTAGACATGATTCAAACAGAACATCAGAATGAGGAAGCAAGGTAATTTAGGAGTTATAATGTCACATGTTTGCTGGTGCCTGTTGTGCTGATTTGAGTATTTTAGAAACTGCTAATCTACCGGGATTTTCCTGAGCAACAATCTCAAGGGTTTACAGAGAACGGCCTGAAAAACAGAAAATATCCAGTGAGCAGCAGTTCTCTGTGGGATAATTCCTTGTTGACGCCAGAAGTCAGAGGAGAATGATTTAGTCGCGTCGAGGTGATACAAGGCAACAGCAACTCATTTAACCACTTGTTACAATCAAGGTATGAAGAAGAGCATTTGTTGTGAATACACAACACACTGAACCTCAAAGCAGATGAGCTACAGCAGCAGAAGACCACAAGAAGTGACACTCATGTCAGCTAACAACAGGAACCTGAAGCTTAAAATTTACATGGACTCACCAAAATTGCATAACATAAGATGGAAAAACATTGACTGGTCTGATGAGTCAACATGTAGGTGATAGGGTCAGAAAGAACATGGGCACATGGATCCATCCAGCTCTGCGTCAACAGTTCAGGCTGGTGGTGGTTTAATGATGTAGGGAATCTTTTCCCGGCACTATTTGGGCCCCTCGGTATCAGTTGAGCAGTGTAACAAAACTCAAATCATCTCACATCAGTTTCTTGAACATTGCAGTGAGTGCACCGTACTCAAATGGCCTCCTCATCTGTCAGATGTCAGTCCAGTAGATCATCATGGATGTGTAGCTGGCAAATCTACAGCACCCGTGTGATGCTGTCGTGTTAATTTATGGACCAAAATCTGTGGGGAATTTTTTTGCAATGTGTTGAATGCAAACAATTACGGCTGTAATTGCTGAAGGTAGAATGAGGTCCTAGTAAGGTATATCTAACTAAGTAAGCTGTGAGTTTAAACTTAATGCAGAAAAGATAATACATTATAGAGCCCATTGCTGGAAAATAAGAGTTCTCAGGGGTATCAGTTGTCTCTAGAAGACTTAATGTGAGCAAACTGTCAAATATCCCAGAGCTGTAGCCGTTCTAAATGGAGGGATAAAGTCATCTAAGTTACTGTGTTGGACTAAGCAGCTTTTACAGGAAACATTTAGTTGCAGTTATTGCAACACATCGGCGTTGCAGCGGATATTGAAAGCTCACACACACATGCTGTAGGTAAAATAAGCTCTCAAGGCCTTGGCTAACAAACTAGAAAGCTGCCACTATTTAGATGTACTGGCTATGGTTTTGTGAGAGCTGAAAATTATTTTGAATTTCATGTTCTTTATATCAAATTCATAATAGACTGAAAAAAAATATATATATAAAAAATGGGGGCAGATTAAAGTGTTTCAGAGTTAAAAAAACGACAACTTCTGCTTCCATTAAACATACAGTTCACATACACGTGCATTTTCCACAATGCACCATTTCATATAATCCTAACATTTGCTTAAAAAAAAAGCTTACCTGCTTTATTCCTATAACTTTTTTAAAGTTATGTTTTATTTTATGTTTTTAACTTTCTGCCCAAAAAATAATAATGGATTTAACCTCCTTCATATCAAGCTTTGTGGAATTTTTAAATGAAATTATTTAATTGAATAAACCAGAAAAAATATATATCTGAGCTAAATAGGGAGCAGATGCACAAATAAAGTGAAACAAACTTTTTCTTTAATTATATCATTTTATTAATGTTCAAACATCAGAAAAATGTAATATTCCAACTATCACATGATAATACAATAAAAATCCTTCTCTTTTTATTGCTATCATAACAAAGGCAGATATTTGAACAACTTACACAACATGTGGGCTTTTTCTTTCTTTCTTTCTTTTTTTTATTTTGCAACACGAGGGCTTGATGTTACATGCATCAGTGGTTTGACACCTTTAGCATTCTCATCTCCAAATGAGAAAGGTGTGAGTGCTCGGAAAAACACGCAGCTTTGTTTTATTTCTTTCCATTTGTAGTAAGCGGTAGTTGTACATTTGTGACATTTCTGGTGTGAATAAATCGGTAATCTCTGACTTATCTGACTATCTGCCTTCTGTCTTTGGTTTGATGGTGACACACCAGATAAAATCTGATCAGATCTGATAAGAAAAGCCACCAAGATCAAAGCCTTGAGCAAATATGGTTTCAAAAGAAAGCTTCGGAGTTTCAGTTTTATTTCCCTTTTCATTTGACGCTTGGCAAACTGAAATTCAATCAACTTTTATTTTCTTCTTTTTTTTTATAACCTATTTTCAGCTGCAAGAAGGTCAGAAAGCCAGAATGAAACAGAAAGTGATGTAATAAGAAGAATTCACATTAGTTTCCTGTAAAAGCTGTGATGTAGAGAACCAGCAGCTTAAAAAAATGAGGAAAGGAGGATGAAACTAGTGTTTATAGTATTAATCAAAGGGGTTATGTCTCTAAAATGTCAACTCTGAGGACTTCAGAAACATGTTTGGCATTCACCCAAACTACAAAACATCTCGTTTGCAGCCATGTAGAAGGTTTTGGTTTGACTTACTGCAACTTCTGACATATCTGTCTACGTCTGGGATGATGTGGGTGATGTCCCGTGATGGTGGGCTGCTGCAATCCAAATCATTCACATCGATTTCAATACTTAAGTGTGAAAATCTGTTTTTGGGGGCAGAAATGATGGTTCAAGCACTGTAATGTTTAATTTAAAATTTAATACAATTTTAAAAGGGCTTTCTGAGAGGTTGCATGCAAAAAGAACTTTAAAAAACAAAAATCATTGGATTCGAAGACTAAATGTAAAATATTAAACCAAAGATTCAAACAAATGTCAAAGTGGAGGCATGCTATTTTAAGACACGGGGATCTTCCCTTCCAATAAAAAGCGAGAATGGGGACTTTTTTTCTTGCGGTGCCAGACTGAACACCAGTAGTCGCTTGGTCAGCAAGTGTGACCTCTCTAAAACGACACAGAAGCGCTTATAACGTGTAGAAAACTATAAATCAAATCAAAACCTGCTCTCACAGAGAGATTTAGAAATCACGCTTTTTTATTCAGTGCTTCCAACGCAGATTAACTGTATTTCTGTGCACTTAGCACGCTTGAATATTTTATATGTACTTTTTTGTTAATATTTAATGGCTTTTCCCATTTGTGGGTACAGCTTGTTCTTTCAGATATTCTGGCACAGGGACAAAAATGTGGTGCAACTGCAGTCCAACGGAGAGCGGTGGAACAGATATGGCCAGGAACATAAATGGAAAGTGGCTTTTCCCCCTCCCTATTAGCCCTAATGGTAGTGGGGTTAAAGTGAGTTTGTGTATATAAGGGGATTGCCAACCTTACATATTAAGACTATATTTCCTTTTTGTGAGGATGTGTGCCGCTTTACTTGTGGTGAATACCACAATGTGTGACCCCGTATAGGAATAAACCAACAGGAACTAGCAACATCAGCAGAGTCTCTTCCTGTACAAATTTTCTAGACAAGCCCAGTGTGGTTGCACTTCTCATTTCATTTAAAAAGTGATATTTCTTAGTAGGAGTGGAGGTATGATGAAATACAAAGCGACTAAACAATATTTCTTGTTGTGGAAAAGGAAAGAGGAAACAATTTAAAGGGATTTTCAAATTTTTTATGCACATAAGTCATGCAGACTCCAACTCAAAGGCTTTGAATTAAAAAACTACAACTTTATAAAAGCCGTTGCTTCAGGCTTTGTTGTTTAGATCGTGATCTAAACTCATAAGGTTGAGAAGATGTAAACGAAAGTTTTCACAAGAGTTTATGTAGCCAGGTGAAAGTACACAATGGTACAACTTGACACTTCCATAGGAAATAAGATGCACTCAAGCCATTCATCATAAGCAAGTGCAGGCACACCTATAAAAGCGGACATTTTGAAAGTTTGCTGCTCTGAAGCATTCAGGTTTGGATTCAAAGAACAAAGAAAATAAGAAAGAAAAGTTAATGACAGCATAATTTAAGAAAAAGTGAACAAGTACGGCTTGTTTGGAAAGATTGCCTGGAAAAGACTGTTCTCTCTAAAAATCACACGGCAGCGTGGCCAAAGTTCGCCAAGTAGCATCTGAACAAACAACAAGAGTTCTGGAACAATGGATAGATGGATCTGGATAGATGAAACCAATAAAACCAAAGTGCAGACGTTGGGTGATAATGCACCGCACCACGTCTGCTACAAAACAAACGCATAACAGCACAAACACCTCGTACCAGCTGTCAGGCACGGTGGTGGAGGGGTGATGATTTGGGCTTGTTTTGCAGCCACAGGGATCTTGCAGTGATTGAATTGACCATGAAATCCTTGTATGCTAAAGTTTTATAGAGTCAAATGTGAGGTCATCCGTCTGACAGGCAAAGCTTGGGTGAAATTGGGTCACACAACAAGCCTATGATGCTCAAAACAGCACTGGATACCAACCCTCCCACCCTCCACCCCCACTCCTCAGCTCTGTGGCTGGTGGTACAACATTTTGACATTTTGTGGTAATATGATACATTACAAGAGAACATTAAACCTTTTTGCATAACAATTAAAAATTCTCACAGAGATGAACTTGTATGCTGAATGTTTGTGTGAACAGGCAAAGACACATGGACATTTATTTCTTAAACATTTTGCATAATGAATTAATTTTGATAAAAACAAAACAAAAAGCTGACTGAAAAAGAAAAGAATTGGAGTGCTCCAATGGCCCAGGCAAAAGCTAGACCTCAACCTGACTGAAATATTTCGGAGAGGCCTCAAGAGAGCTGTGCATGAACAAATGCTGACAAACCTCAATGAACTTAAGAAGCACTGTAAAGAGAGGGCATTGAAATTCCTCAGCAATGTGACAGACGAATCTTTCAAAAGTCATACCGAAAACCCGTGTCAACTTGTTGCTGTTAAATGTGTTCAACGAGCTGTTGAATCATGGGGAGTTTTTCACGAGTCTCGCAAAGAATCCTGTGAAAAGTTTCACATGTGTATGTGTGGTTCCCAAGTGTGGTGAACTTTTTTCACAACATGGTTAAGATGCTTCCTTATTTTTTAATTGTTTATGGATCAGTGGTACTATATAGTTGAAATATGTAGTAGAAAACAGTTTAGATAAGGAAGAGTTACCTTAGTCCATCCATTCATCCATTCGCTTTGGCTTATCCTTATCAGGGTCGCGGTGGTTGGGTGGGTGGGGGAGCTAGGGTGAAAGGCGGGGTACATCCTGGACAAATCACCAGTGTGTTGCAGGGCTAACAGGCTGCTGACCTGTTAACATAGTGTGCCTAAAAAACAAAACCTTAGTAAATTACTAAGGTATATTTATACTGCTCAAAAACAAGGGAAATTAAGGGAACACTAAAATCACACACTGGGTCTTGACAGTTGAAAATCTTTACTGAAACACTTGCTACGAAGAAAATAATTTAATATGATTTTGAAAACTAAAATCAGCAACCCTTTGAGGGACGGTCTGAAATATACACCAAAAATCTAAATAATAATAACAATTATTAATAATTTACTAGTAGTCAACTGTCAGTTTGATGCAAATAGATCTCATCTTCCTGTTGAGGTAAGTGTGAAATGCAGCTAAGAATATTTTCCTGCAACCACCACATCTTTCTCCCTCTTAACGCTGACACATCTTTTCTTTCCTTTATGGTTTTTATGGTGTTTTTCTTTTTTTTTCTTCCTTTATTGGCTGAAAGAATTCTTCAGTTATAATAACATTATAATAACGTTGTATCAACACCAGGGAAAGTACATGATACTGCATGTGCAACACTGAACATAGAAATCTAACACACACACTAAGCATTATATACAGCAAATATATATTTGATTAAAACATATCTCATTCTCAGGGTACTTGTGGTTCTCCCCCCAACAAATCTCTTCTTCTTTTACTTAAGCAATAATAAGAAGTGGCAACAGTAATAATAATGTGTATGCTAATCTTGCTGCAAATAAGGTTTCCCATACTACCAGTAAGTCCCAAACTCTATTAAAAAAATCTGATATTTGGTTTAAAAGCCATTGCTTTCAGAGAAATAAATAACCTTACAATCAGCAACTTTTTTGGCATTATTTTGCTCATATAAATATTGCGTACGGAAGAACTAAAATGATTTACTTCCTCCAGTCACAATAATCATATTCGGTACTCATAGTCACTGCTGCTACTTTCTAGTAACCCCGATTGATCAACAGAAGAAAAAACGCTCTGTGGAGCGTTTTCATTATGTGTTTTTACATTTTTACACATAATGTAAAAACACATAATGTGTTTTATGACTTTGTCTTTGACCCTTAAATCCCTAAACTGATAGTCTTTGAAAATAATTATTTACCATACAGAGAGTAAGAACGGCTTACAGGAGATTTACTGTTATAAAATGTCCAATGAATCAGTTATGCAAAGTGTTTTCTTGAGTAGTAATGATGGAAGCCTGCCCTCTAGTGTCTCTTATTTAGTAGAACAGCCATGGCCTGTTAAGTTT
This sequence comes from Astatotilapia calliptera, assembly GCF_964374335.1. Lineage (NCBI taxonomy): Eukaryota > Metazoa > Chordata > Actinopteri > Cichliformes > Cichlidae > Astatotilapia > Astatotilapia calliptera. Next base: position 28,795,836 of record NC_137423.1, read on the forward strand.
TTTCTGCACACGCCTCATTACACCGTTTTATTCTACATGCAGATCATTTGTGCTTTGGAATGTGAAAATGTATTAGTGTGGCATTGCGTCCTTCAGCGTCACCTTTTCCAGTTATACCTTACTGCATGCATCGTTGTTGCTGTCGTACCAGTGCAGCAATAAATAACCAGCATCTTGCATGTTGAGGTTCACCGGTGCCATCTTTGCTCTGCCCGTGTCTCTCCACACTTGTGTTTACCAGTGCAGGATCCCATGACAGTTACCATAGAAACTTCGGCGCCTGGCACCAGCAGAGCCAAGAGTGGAGTTCATTTCTGAAGGGTCTCCGTGTGCAGGAAAATAAAGCCTGCAGCTGAGGGGAAAAGCACGTTTCACACGATCTGAGAGAGAGTATCAAAAGACTGCTTTATTTCTTCATGTCATTTACAAACACTGGAAGATATTAAAAAGGACATTACAGAATTGCTCATTTTCATGGTTTGTTATGATCACTGGCATACATTAAGAGCAGAAAGGTTGTAATAGTGAATATTAACACTGATATAATGTTACAGATGGACAATTGTAGTAGTCTTTACTTGTCTCTGTATCTTTTCAAATGTGTATTTCTATGTGTCTCCTAATGTCAATGTCTCATGCACTGACACAAAAGATTAGAATAATTTACTGGAGAATGTCACATTGACTGTCCATTTACATGCTACACCTCAGCAATGGCAGGAAGCATACAGGCTCGAGTGCGTGCCTCCCTCCATGCCAGCCTGCAGTCAGAGATCCACTGAGAGATGAGGGACTGTTTGATGGCTGGATTCAGCCTCTCTCCCTCTGCCTTTCTGCAAGCTATGCTGGCCTCTGACCTGGCCAAGGTGTGTTTTGGGGAGATGTTTGGAACTGAAGTGTCAGTTTTGCTGTTTAATTCAGAGCAACTGCTCTCATGTTGTTGTGGGAAATCTGGATTTGAACCAAGGGCAATGCTGTGGGCTCGCACGCACACTCTGCTCTCCCATACGCTGCCGTGCTGCCTCATAAACCTCCCCTCGACAAATGCTCTCCTCCTACCTCCTGAGAGGGTAGAGAAGCTGTTCTGGTGTCCATAAATATACTCAAGAGGGTCAGAGTTGCCAAACTTCAGCTGTCTGTTTAGTTCTTTCCCCTCTGCCTGCTGCGCATCAGCAGCACGTGCCTCCTCTTTCGAGTTGTATTCAATCCACGATGGCCTCAGCTTCTGCTGCGCAGTGTCCTGCTGCTGTGTGTGGAAAGTGTCCGGGGAAACATCCCGGCTGGGAAAAGTGGGGTGGGCCAGGTGGCAGATGGAGAGGAGGTAGTCCTCCGATGACAAAGCCTGGCAGTGACCAGAATTATGGAGCATGTTGGCTTCGTTCAAATCTCTAACCGTCTCCTCGCTGCCCTCTCTGATTGTGGGCAGCGTCAGTCTCCTCTTGGAGAGCAGTCTGGACCGCGGCCGCATAGCTGAGAGAAAGACAAGACGGGAGAGGTCTCATTTAGATGGGGAAAAAAACTGTGTAATGTGAAATACTGCATCCAAGTCTCAAAAAAGCAGAATCCTTTAGGAAAATATAATCACCATTTGGAAAACTGGATATTTTGATAGATGTGACACATTCCTGATAGGGTCAGATGCAGCGTATGCAATCTTACTTCCTAGTTTACAAAGTGAGAGCCCTGTTTGTGTGTGTCATTTATGTCGAAACTTGCAATATGTGTCTCCACACGATACAAATAAAAAGATTAATCTGTGCACTATTATCTCACGAACTGACTTATAACTTCTGGAGTTAATTTCTCATTCGTACACACTGTTGTGTTGCATTGTATTTGCAAAAATTTTTCCTCAGTTTCTTTTGAAAAGCCTCTTGTTTAATCACCTCATCAGTCTAATGTGTTTTTCTAATGACATAATGTGCATCTGGACATTGCTCACATTGCCCGAAGCTCCCAAAACACAACCGACTACAACTGCTGGCTGTATCGATAAAACCAAGTAAACATAGAAGCCTCTCCTCTCCCTTCCCTTCATTTCAGGCACCGTGCGCTGCTTACTCTGGAGTTGTGTGTGTTGACCGTTCAATATACAAACAATCCCAGTGAGAGGCTGCACACACAGATGACTGTTTTGTGGGATCTCAGACACGTAAAGCCTCAAACTGTTTCAGAGTGTGGAGCGCCGAGTTGTTATAACCCAGAGCGTAGCCAACAATATATGCTTGTATTGACCTCATGACAAAAATAGCGCAAGCCAAACCAAAATGCCAGCCTCTCCCAGTTTCTTCCAAGGTGTAACCACTGCTAAATATAGACCACACCTTCTGTATACAACAGCTAAAAATGGTTCCACGGCGGCAGCTCGAGGCTGAAGCACAAAACAGGCACTCTGTGTGTGTGTTCGTCATGCATTCTCAGGAATAATGTAAAGGTTTTCTGCTCAATTTGCCTTCACACTCACCTTTACGGATGATCTTTGTTGAGTCCACCGAATCTTTTCTTGTCTCTTCTCCTGGTGCAGCTTTAAATAGCAGCCTGCATCCGTCGCTCTCGTCCTCTCTTTTTTTTGTCTCCTCAATTTTATTTACGATCCTCTGTTTTCATCTGCTGCTGCTTGTTAATTGTGCTGTGAAGCTTCAACTGTCTCTGACCAGAGGCAGAGGCAGAATGCAGGTTTATCTTCTCCTCACATCCCCCCTCCCTCTCCTCCACCTCATCCTCCTCCTCCCTCTCTCTCTTGCTCCCTCTCTCTCTCGCTTACTTTTGGTTTGCCCTCCTTCCCTGCTTCTAAAAATAGACACACCATCCATTTCCTCAGCCCCAGCACTGTCTCTGGCTGACTGTTTTGATGGAGCGAGAAAAACAGATGCAGAAGAAATAGGGAAGAGGAAGGAGACTCAGACACAGATGTAGCAAAGGAGGGGTGATGAGAGAGAGAGAGAGAGAGAGAGGGAGAGAGGAAGAGAAGAAAACAACAAAACAAACAAACAAAGTGGAGACAGGTTTATTTTTTCCACATTTTTTTTCATCTTATAAGACGCCATTTCTAAAAATGTCTCATTGTAAATGAACACAGTCAGCCACTGTAATTTTGGTAAAATGTGCCAAAATGAATGATTCCTTCTAAAAACAAAAATGGAAAAAGGACTGCAGAGCTGTAAACATGTTGTGTAAAGTTTGTGACATACATCATGCAGATAATCTGATCAGATGGGTACGTTTGCTCTGTGTATGCATGTGTGTGTGTTTATGCGTGTGCGTGTGTGTGCACATAATGCAAACAACACATTGCAGTGATCATGGGAGCACTGACTTATGGAAACCCGTCTCATGATTCACACGAGTCAACAGTTCCCCTCTGCAGATACATTTCTGACTCTTTAGACCTTTAAAAATTGAAATGCTTTTTACACCTGATTGAGTTTTCATAGACCGTGTTTTATTGTGTTATTATGTTTTATTATGTTTCATTAATACTCAGTGGCATGCACTAGCAGACTGCAGTTTACAGAAACAAAGACTCAGAGCCCACCAGGAAACAGTCTGAATTTCTGGTTAAAAACACATTTAGACACTCGTCCAAAAACACTTTAGCTTGTCTTAAACTGGACTATTTGAAAAAAAGAGCATTTCGAGGATTTGGAGCAGACATAAAGAGAGTTACGTAAACAAAAACAGTGCCTCCTCTGCAGTTCGTGGTAAACGGGGCTGCTATTTGTCACTTGGGTAAAGACTTCAAAACTGGGTCGCAGGTGGTGGGACAATACTTTTCATTTCTCCTAATCAGACTTTCATTGCTGCTAAAATTGAATTGATTTCCTTTTAATCTAGAAGCCTCTTTTATAGTTTATTTGGGTCGTTCATCTTAAACGATAATATTCTGCTGGGCAAACTTCTTGCTTGTAAAGAGGATTCAGTTTTTGTCGGTCAGTTGTGGCCATCTTCCTGATGTACTTCAAGATATTTATTGTCTCATCCTGGACTGTGGTTCTGACACACCAGTCCTCGGCTTTCCTCCTTACCGTACAGTCTCAGGGTGCTGGATTTGGGGTGAACCCTTCTATGCATGGTCAGAAGCTTCCTTATCTTGATATCTTTAGCTTCTCCTCCTTTGGCCAGCTTATTATCCCAGCAGGGTGTCTGATCCCTGGCAGGGCATGGGAGTTGATGAGCAGGATTTTGTTCTTCCCATTCAGTTTACTCCTCAGGACCCAGGTGGTGCACAGGTTGGTGAGTCTGGTTTTGTAGTCTCAGGGATGGATCTATCTACCAGGAGCTGGTGTTTCACCCCTCTGGTATTCCTACAAATTCTTTGCTCGTGTATTAAATCATGTGCCTCTTCATCTTATCTGCTATGATATCTGTCTTTCTGGTATATCTCTTCAATCGACTGGCTAAGGCTGTAAACGTTAGTGTGGCAGTTTCCAATGCCTCAGGTATAAGCAGCTTGTACTTCTTAGGCGTCACTTTCTTCATTGCATGTTTCTGCAACTCTGATAGTTGTCCCTCTCTGCCACCTTGATCTTGGCCTCTACTATCCTTCTCCATGGAGGCCACTGCTTCTTCTGGCTGTTTATCTTTTTGCCAAGCATCTCTGTGATCACTGCTGCCATGGTGTAGATCAGCTAGTTGGTTTTGGTGATGGTCGCATTATGGATTGTCCATAATGCCGCATTCACATCTTCTAGTAGACCTTCGGAAGGTACTTCACTTTGTCTTGGTAAGTGGATACAGAGGGTCCAAGTTTCCACCTTCGTCATGATCCTGCATTTCAGGTCAGCTCGTCTTGCACTCAGTGCTCCTTCTTTCGTATCTCCCCCGCGACCTGACGTTCTGGCTTTCCCTTGCCGTAGCATTTGTGTTGTATCTCATCAATCTCCAGTTGTGATAGCAGTTCTTTCTTCCGAATGTTGGAACACTAAGCTAGTAGTTGTTTCGTCGTCAGTCTGGATGTCGGGTATTGAAAATTCCATAGGTCACACCTCCTCTTCATGTAACCTCTTCCGTTGGGGTTACTTTTGTCGTAGCATTCCAACAGCCCTGTTCTCATCTCTTGCCACCTTGTGCCTTCTTCTTCCAGTAGCCCACTTCTCATCGCCTGACGAGGACCTTCAATTATCTCTCTCTCACTCACACTTGACAAACCAACATGTATTTAAACAACAATATACCCTTGTGTTTGGGGGAAACACTTCCCCCCTTACAGTATTGATGACTGCACGTGTGTGTGAGGGCGTGTGCTGGAGGCAGCGTGACCTATAATGTATAAAATGAGTCACACATCTGCCTATATCAGCCTATAGAAAGATTTCTGTCTTTTTATAGACCTCTAATGAACTAGTCACAAGAAACTAAATTTGCTTCACACACACATGCACACAATGGTGCCTGGCTTGCCTCAGTTACATCACTCAGACTGTTTAATACAAACAGGCACCACACTGACTGCACAAGTTGATGCTTATTTTGCTAATGACAAACACTAGGCACATAAATGACCGAGCTAGTTCTTACAAAAACAGCAGCAAGCAAATTTCTGAAAGAAACAACAAACAAAAGATTATTTTAAGCAACAGCTGTGATGATATCTGTAGCTCTATGTGTGTTTACAGGGAAATAGCTGACTTATCAAGAGCATACCAGAGGCTATTATTCTCAAGCTCCCACTTTCTGATAGCTTTCAACTGTACATGAGCATAATATGATATGATTTGTGTAGTGTAGAACTGGGGTCGCTGTAGCTCAGGAGGTCGAGCAGGTCACCTATTAATCCAGAGGTTGGTGGTTCAACCCAAACCTCAATGCCAAATATCTTTGGGCAAGATGCTAACCCTCAGTTGCTCTCTGATGCCTCTATTGGAGTGTGAATGTTAGATAGTAAGCACTTACATAGAACGAGCATAGAAAAAAGTACTTGGATGAATGAGGCAAGTTGTATAAAGCGCTTGGAGTGCTCAGTTTGAGCAGAAGAGCGCAATATAGGGACCAGTCCTATTCAACATTCAGAACAACTTCCAATTAGCAGCTACATCATGATATTTTTGGATAACAAAATTCAAACTTAAGACAGCTACCTTGTTAGTTAGTCCAAAAATCCAAAATGTAAAATCAACCGCCCATTTCTTTCTCCAAGCTTTACAAAAATTTTGAATTACTTTTTGTGTTTTTTAACCAACATTTGTTAAAGGTTGTGGTTATGATTGCTAAAACCCATGGGCTTTTTACTTACTCTAAAATCTTTTTACAATACAGCTTTGTGCTTTTTAATAAATGTCATTTTAAAAAAAGCAGATCCGTATCTACCACAGTATTAAAGTTTAATACTTATTCATTCAAAAAAGTGAATTGTTCATTCATCTAACAGTTTATATGCAGCTTACAACACCGTGTGACTGGTTACAGATAATGTCAGCACTGTCACAACGCTGCAAGTCTGGACTTTTAAAGCTGATGTAAAACACATCTATTCAGTCTTGTTTTATGCATATCTTCTCACCATCATTAGCCCCATATTTACAACCACTTGTGTATTCACTAAGAATTAGACAGTCACAGGAGGATGGCTGTGTTTTGCGGCTGAAGGGAGCTTGAATGTGCTGCCTGAGGGATTCTTGGAAATGGTTGGATACAGCAGTTGTCCTCTGAAGGGCAGAGAGTGCAATTTTCCACAGAAAGATGATTATTTCCAAGAAAACGTTGTTTGCAAATTATTGAGAAAAAGAAATCAAATTATAGGGAGTGGACAAAATAACAAGAGGAGAGAAATAACACGTGTATAATGCGTACATCATTCTGCATACAAGCTGTCCGGTTTGAAAATGCATATTTATGTGGATGACTGTAATCTAATCAAATTCATGGTTCACAATTAACTGAAGTCTTACTTAATTAAATTTTCTTGTGTGGTGTTTTCTGTGATTTGCATTTTTTATTCACCACTTGTGATCTGTGGAGTACATTACTGAGTACAGCACTGTAATGAGCCAGGACTGCTGTCATTTACTAGCTAGTCCCAAAGCCATGAGTCAGTTTTAAAAAAGAATCCACATAAAATATAACAAACAATAACCAGGCTCAGTACACCATGAGACATATTTGTTCATGTCGCCAAATAATATAGATTTGGACCTCGAGAGGCTTTTTTGCTTGAAGCAAGACTTGCTTTGCCTTTAGTTCTTTTTCTTTATCACAAAATCTAAAGCGCTCTGCTGTTTTACAGAGGCCTTGTCAAGCTAAGGTCAGTCATATTTTTACTAGTGCTGGTTCAGATCCTGCTTAAACATTTGCTCAAACTCAAAAAAACCAAACACATCCTTCAGGAAACCTGTTTGGAAATAAAGGCTGTTGCTTTTCCAAACAGGAAATGTTGCCTACAGATACCCTCAAGGTGTCTTCTTAAAAATCCCAGGCGGTTTACACATGTTTATGTTGTTTCTCTTCATAAACATGTAATTCTGGGCTTCATCTTGCTCACTTAGTTTGTTCTTTATCTGGTTAACTGAAGTGTTCCCGGAACTCGCCCATCTGCTTTTCCCCGTCTCATTATGAACTCCTCTTCTGCACCTGTAAAGCTGCTAGTTTCTGGGAAAGATTCTGTTTGCACATGTGGTTTGTGTGCGTGTGGACCACAGCTGATTTGATTCCTCCTGAATGAAAGATTCAACGACCTTCTTTATCGATCGTACCAACATGGGTCAAACCGGGTCAGTTAGACAGTCTTAACGTTCTTTTGTTCAATAAATTTCCAAGTCTTACAGAAAACATTGAACTTAAGAACCATTTTGGTCTTACAGGGGCTATCCAGGATTACTTTCTGAAGAAATGGCAGGCTATAAGTTATAAGACCAAACTTGTCAAATTGATGTAAAAGCAACAACAAAAAAAAGTCATATGTTTGGTTCACAATTAATAGGCTGCGTGAACATGTTACACCATGCTAGGAGAAAAATGCTGACTTTTAAATGTCATATACTTGGAATAGATCCCATATGTTTTACTCTATTGAAGTGGTTTTGATTTCTGGAGGACTATTGATTGACTATTGAGTTCAGGAACGCCTTTCAACATAGACTTTCATTTGTGAATCATTTTGATCCAAAAATTTACTGGTGTGAGCAAATGAATAAATTTCATTATGCCATTGAATGTGGCAAATATTGACATTCCACTGTAAATTAATATTTCTCTTCTTTTCAGACCTGAGGAGGGCAACAACTGAGCCTACGAGGATACAAATATTACACTTAACAGCATTGCAAGCACACACTGTGCTTTTTGTTTCTCTCCAAGTGGCACAAAATGAAATCTGACAGCCAGCGTTGCTGACCACGCAGCCTTAATTTGATGCACATGCTCATGTGAAGCATTTATGAGTAAATTTAATATTCTGATGACAGATACAATGGAACAATGGAAATGACTGTAGCAAGAGTCGCGTGGGCACTTTATGATAGACTGTACAAGCCAGGTTTGAAAAACTCAGAAACAGAACAGAGGGAGCATGTAAATGAACGTTTGTACCGTAGTGAAGTTTGAACTTTGTTTTCTAAATCTGAGTATGTGCTCGATGGTATTATGGTTGCAGAATTTGCAAATGTTTCCCCCGAGAATTGTGTAAGTGTGTCTCAGTCCAGGTGTCTGTAATGTGATTAGAAACTCTGGATGCACACTGAGATTTCTAAATGTGTTGATTATTCTGCAAAATGTTTTCTCGGAATCTTGTTGCGTAATCATATTTTGACGTGTGTAGAAAAAGAAAAATCTCCCAATCCGTATTTCCAAGTATGTAGAGATTTTTCGGTGCGTAGAATGAATAAATATAAAGGCACACTAAGTGGGGTGGGGTCACAAATATGCATAAACATTTGCAGCTCAACAAATGCATTTTGTCAGTGTATATTTTCAAATTTGTTCACACATTAGATTTTTTTCATGGACGTACATTTCTGCACCGACATATTCTGAAAATTTCCAAATTATTTCACAAAGATTATTAAGGACACAGTGGTTGAGACACAGTTTCACAGCTCTTCAGATACATTTGCAAATATCGCTAGAGTAATACTTCCTCATATAAGCTATTTATTTAAAAACAATTTTTACTGTCAATAAGACAGAGCAAATAAGTAAAAATGTGAATAAATAAATGTGAAGCCTAAAAAGTTCACTTTAATTGCTTATCTCTGTTACAAAATGTCATGCATAGCAGCTGTTTTATTAGCTTGGCCTGTGCACCCAGTACAGTATAGACCATATGAAATTTATAGTGATCAAAGTAAAACCCATATGACATAAGAGAGTCATGAATCTTAATTACAAAAAAGGAAAAAGAAAAAGGAAAGGTAATTCATGTCCTGGGCTAAATGTTGTATACAAGGTTGCCAGAGGTTGCCAAAGTCAAATATCTTGTAAAGTTCAGGTCAGTTTATTTCCTGGTCATGCTACACCAACACTTTTACCATGATTACTTAGATTTTGTCCATCTAAACTTTGTCTAAGCACCAAGTATTCACCAATGTCCCTCATCAAACTGTCATACTGTAGCTTTACTTACACAGGTAACACCCTGATTGTAATAACATGTAATAACATTTGTCTTGATGCATGCTCAATTATACAGGTAAGAAATACCAAAAGGTTGATTCTGTTCATCTGGACGTAGCGTTTTCAATGGGAGAAACGTTTCGTAACTCATCCAATGACTACTTCAGTCTCACCTGACCTTAACCTTATAAACAGTACATTTTCATAATAACTGAAGCCAACCCACTGAATGAACAATGGGCTGTGATGTCAGTTCTTTGATATTTAATATGAAATTGCTATTATCACTGATCAAAGACCACTGATCAATGATCAATACACCTACAGGCCAGTGGACACCCTTTCAATGATGAGGATGTACACATTCTAGACAGGGAGGAACGCTGCTTTGAGGGCGGAGTCGAGGAGGCCATTTACGTGAAAAGGGACAGACTATCTCTGAATCGAGGAGGGGGCCTAAGGGTACATCTTTTGCCATCTAACAGTGCTGTGATTGCAGTCATTCCCCAGCTCTCTGTGAATGGTACTCATGGCCATTAATCAACAGTCATGACAATTTGCATATTAATGATCAAGGAACTGACCTCACAGCCCATTGCTCATTCAGCTGTGCTAGTTTCAGTTATTGTGCAAATGTACTGTTTATAAGATTGGGGAAACCTGCAGTCAGCTGAGACTGAAGAAGTCACTCAGATGAGTGACGAAATGTTTCTCCCACTGAAAACGCTATGTCCAGATGAACAGAATCAGACCTTTGGGATGGAATAACATTACATCAAAAATCATGGCCCTAACATTATCAGATTTTGTTGTCATAAAGAAAAGCAAGAGAAATGTTAGTGCAATGTTGAGAGGAATTAGCTTCTATGTTTTGTATGTGTACCTGGTGCCAGGTATTGCAATTTTAAAAAGGAATATTAATAGATTAAAGGACAGCTTGTAATAATTCTGATGGCTACTCACAAATAGCTGAGTCCATGGCTGGTTTGTGTGTCCGTATTGTCATGTGCCACAATAACAAAAATCACGCTTGTGATTGCAAAATACCACAGGCACTTAGTCTTTAATAAATAGTAAACATTAACTTCTGTTTCATATATACATGTATTGTACAAGAAGACTTGTAGATGCAGTTGCCGCACATTAAATGCACAAACAAAACCTTTTATACAAAAAAAATAAAGATAACAAACTGGCCTTCAAAGTTTTTCTTTGGATAGAGATACCATAAAAAGCCTTGCATACTTTCCTTTTAAATGTTTGTAGTTTTCCTATAGAAATAAATGCATGAGGGACATCGCTTTTAGCAGCCGTGACAAACAAAGCACCCTTGAATGTAAAAATGTTTTAATAAAAATGTGTATTTTTTCTTTTTCTCTGGTTATTTTTTTGTACTGCTTACCTTAATGACATATTATAATTTACTATTTAAGCACCAAGTATTTGGCAATGTCCCTCATCAAACTGTCATACTGTAGCTTTACTTCCTGAGAGATAAGTAACTGCTCTGGAAATGACAACAGAATCCAACCAGTGTAAACTTTTGCAATTTAGTTTGCAGTTAAGTGAAATAGAAGCTAAATGTCTGCTTTGCGTATAGGCCACTCAACTGAAATGTATTCATATTTGTACTGTGCAAACTGCAGTCCTGGGCTGTAATCTGAAATGGGATGAAAATTTGGATTCTAGGTGGTAGATTTTGTTGCCGTGCGAGTGTCAGTACCACTGTCATTTTTTAAAATCTACATTATCACTGAATTCTTAAGCAAAACAAAGGGTGGTTTAGGGAAATAAAAGCCGAGCTTTGTAAAGTGCTGTAATCCTGGATGTACATTTTTTTTTAATTCCTTCTGCTTCTCTTTATTGTGTGTGCACAGGCAAGGCGATTTGCAGCAATCGGTACCCTAAAGGGCTTTACTCAAAGCAACTGTGCAAACATTTGACTGATATGACAGCTTTTTTTTTCTTTCTTTTTTTGGTGGAACTACCCATTAGAAAGCATTGCGGCAGATAAGCGGTGTTTTCAGACAAAGTGTTCATCTCTATAAGAGAAATGATAAGGCTTGGTTTATTGTACTGCGTGGCCTCTCTTCATCCTCAAGAGAAAGTTTCGCTTCTCCTCTAGGAGCTCCTGAATGCGTTTGTTCCTGGTTCTTTCTCTAAGGTTGATCCGATGCTTTGGGATCAAGTTGTTCTGAGAGATGTCGCTCTCCGAGTTGATGACCCTGCTGTAAAAAACATCGATCGAGTTGTCTTCACTGTTTTTCTCAGCACTTCGTGGAGGTCTTAGAGTGGAGATGGTGGTGGTGAGGGTTGTTGGGTTTGCATTTGTGGTGGGAGGTGAGGCAGTACCTGTGTTTGAAGATGTTGTGTCAACAGGTATATTCGCAGGGATGTACTCCGCCTGATCCAGCCAGGATGAAGAGCTTAGCTCTGTCATGTCATCTCCATTTATGATTGGGAATGCCATGGTGAGGCTGTCCTCTATCACCATGGTGTTACTGACCACGCCCACATTTCTGTAGGACACGGTGATGTCATCACCACTGGGATTGCTACCATTGTCTTCTGAAGAGGGAGGGAGAGTAGTTGTGTAATAACGTGTTTTCTTCTTTGGATAAGTCTTTACCACCTTAAATCTACTCTTATCAACTTTGGCTTTTAAGTTTACGCCACTTTTGCTATAGGACACTGTAATGGCATCACTACTGGGATTGTTATCACTGGGGACTGAAACATCGACGCTTTTAGTCACTGGCACAGTGATGTAAGGCATGGCTTCATTGGGCGTGGTGATATCCTCGACAAAACTGTTTTCAGTTGGTATTACGAGATCATCAAAAGTACTTAGTGTTGTTGTTCCAGCATTTGCACTGTCATCATACCACGATTGAGTTTGATCTGTAGCTTCCATGCTATTACTGACATATGGGGCATTGATTCTTGATTTAGGGAAAAGGGAGATCATTGCTGTACCAGTAATGCTTGAAGAAATAGTAGAAGAAAGATCCTCTATTGGGTGCTGCCCACTTGAATAGGGAGGGAAAGTAGTTATGTAATAATGTGTTTTCTTTTTTGGATAAGTCTTTACCACCTTAAATCTACTCTTGTTAACCTTGGGCTTTGTTAATACGTTTGTGCCGCTTTTAGTGTAAGACACTGTGATGTCACCACCATCGCGATTGTTGCTACTGGTAACTGAAACGTCAACGCTTTTAGTCACTGGGACATCTATGTAAGGCACGGCTTCCCTGGGCATTGTGACATCCTCGACCAAACTATTTTCAGTGGGTATTACGAGATCATCGAAAGTACTGGGTGTTGTTGGTCCAGTATTTGTGCTGTCATGGTACCAACATGGAGTTTCATTTGTAACTTCTACGTTATTAATGTTGTATGGCACATTGATTTTTGACTCAGGGAAAAGGAAGCTTATCGTTGTACAGGTAATGCTGGAAGAAATAGTAGAAAAAAAGTCCTCTGTTGGTGGTTGCTTGGTTGAAGGAGGAGTAGTTGTGTAATGATGTTTTTTCTTTTTTGGAAAAGTCTTTACCACCTTAAATATATTCTGATTAACTTTTGCCTGTGAGTTTAAGCCACTTTTGGGTGCTGGTTTTGGGTTCTTTGGTGGCTTGTGCTTTGTAACTTTTATCTTTGGTTCAGTTTTCTTTTGAGTATTGGAATTTGGTGGAGCATCTTTTTTAGGGGAAGGTTTAATTTTTTCCCCTGGAGTCTTTTTGGGGGGTTTATTTGCTGAAGTTGCCTTTTTGGGAGCAGTGCTTGATGAAGTAGTCTTTTTCACTGGAGTAGTGTTTGGTGGAGTAGTCTTTTTTGGAGACGTGATAGCAGGAATAATCTTTTTGAGGGTAGCGTTTGATGGAGTAGTCTTTTTGGGAGCATTGTTTGATGGGATAATCTTTTCGGGAGAAGATTTTGATGGAGTAGTCTTTTTTGGAGAAGTGGTCAATGGAGTATTCTTTTTAAGAGTAGTTTTTACTGGAGTAGTCTTTTTGGGAACATTCTTTGATGGAGTAGTCTTTTTCGGAGTAGTGCTCGATGGAGTAGTCTTTTTTGGAGTAGTGCTCGATGGAGTAGTCTTTTTTGGAGTAGTGCTCGATGGAGTAGTCTTTTTCGGAGTAGTGCTCGATGGAGTAGTCTTTTTCGGAGAAGTGTTTCCTGAGGTAACCTTTTTTGGAGTACTGTATGACTTCTTCTTGGGATTGAGCTTTGGTATAGAGGGTTTTCCTGGAATGCTTTTCGGGGTCGTATTCTTTTTTGGATTCTGCTTTGTTGGACTCATCTTTTTCAAGGTTTTCTTTGGCGGAATAGTCTTCTTAGGCTTGGAGTTCTGTAGGATGTCTGTCTTTTTACTGTTTTCTGCTGGCTGGGTCATTGGCAGAGTGGTTGTTGTTGTGTCCGTTTTCAAACCAAATGTTACTGGTGTATTTGTAGATGTGTGCACCAGATTTTCAGTGCTGTTGTTTATGTCTGGAGGAGGCAAAGGTAGAGGATATGTAGTAACACTGCGAATGGTTGTGGACTCCCTGGTGATTGCTATGGAAGAAGTTGTAGGGTAAACAGGGGCCCTGGTGGTAGCCGGTGAATGAATGGTAATCATTTGTGCGGTACTCAGTGGGGTGGCATGAGGAGCTGTAGGGGAAGATGTAGGAGGATGAGCAGTGGACGGTGAACTAATGGTAGAAACTGATGTGATGACAGCTTTGGAGGGTTGTAAGGTGGTGAAGCCAGAGCTTGGGATGCTTGTGGTTGGAGGAGATGTAACTGTGATGGATGTGGCTCTGGGGGTGGAGCTGGGGACAGGCACTATGTTAGGGACATTGCTGCAGGATTCGCAGCATATGCGCTGGTAGTCCGGTAGAGAGCAGTAGCGTTTCAGCACCTCCATGCGACAGAAGACAGACCGGTCTCCATGACAACGGCCTGTAAACAAAAAAACAGAAAGCTGAACAGAGAGGTAGAAGCTACGATAATATGTGTGTGTGAGATTGCTCTATGCTAAAGAACGTGAACAAAACTATATTGTTACAAATTGGCATTACTCTCAAGTTACGCAGACATAAATCCATGCACATGTGAGTGAAAGTACATGTTGGTTTCACGCTGTTAGAAGTACAGTAGTAAAGCCAGACCACTAGCAGAGGATGCAGGAAGGAGAAAAAAGGAGAAAAATCCACACATCAAGAGCATTGATGAGATTCATCCAGAGCAACTGAAATGGGAAAATAAGGGTCGCCAGTCTTGTGTTGCACCTATAAGAGATCAGGATTTTTCATCTAATTCTGCTTCTGCTCATGTGTTTCTTCATTTTTTTCAGACGTGCAACATTTTCAGTTCAATATTAAGTCTACCACTTGACTTGTACCCTTTTTGTACCATGCCAGTCAAAAATAACTACTTTCTTATTGCAGTATATACCAATCTGACAAAAAAAATCTAACCAGTGAACATTCCCATTAGGAGAAAGATCACACTTTTTAAAACGATTTTTATTGATACAACTTTGCTTTTGAGAATGACAGGAACTGAAACAATGAGATGTACGCCCCGCCCTCCCCTCTCAATATATAGATATATTTTTTTTCTTAAGAAAAATAATTCAACTGTATCGAAAGTTACAAGTTCACAGTCACTTTGGTAAAACACTTGATTACTTGGAAATCAACCAGTCAATCTGTTTATCGATTGAAGAAGAAAAAGAAAACAAAAGAAAACAAACAAAGATGAAATACATAAATGATATTTGCTGCTTAAATAAAACACATAATTTTCATGTTGATGTAAAAACTGGAATGGCACATTAAGTGTCATATGAAACATTTACAAAACATTAATAAAATTTCCCTGATAAATCAAAGTGCATATAGACGCAGTGCACGTAGTCCATCTGAATGTTTCTTCAACGTTAGCCAAACGTTAGCCAGCCCCACGCAGCAGGCCAGTGAAGCCACGAAACAGTTACCCATAGTATAGAATATTATAGAAGAAGATAACAGTCATGAACATTATTAAATACAGTCAACACCAATGTTATATACAGTATCGCACTGCTAGGTCTGGCTTGGTCTCATACAGTCCAACTCCAGCAGAAGGAAACCTTGGATAGCTCGCTACATAGTCACAACAGAAATATGTGTTCACAATACAATGACAAGTCTGAAGTGTTTTTTTCTTTCTTTTTTCTTTTTCTTTTTTCTAGATGCCACATGTGTCAATACCCTAGGCCCTTGGAAACCCTTCCCAGTAGTCGGACATTGGTCCAACATCATCTTGGTAGGTTTGATGGTTGGCGGGTGTGAGTTTGTTACGTTGGTTTGAAGCTGCCTCTATTCCGAGTGAAACTTTGAATGAGTAAAGCCATCTCTTTCACAGATAAATGCCATTACATTCAATCCAAGATAAGGCATTGTTCATGTTTTCAATGTTCACCAAAATAAAATGAGATCATCGGACGCTCTAAAATCAAAGTTTATGAGGTATTTCTGTATCTGATCGCAATGTGTAAAAGCCCAAATGATGAAGCACCCTCTCTCTCTCTCTCACACACACACACACACACACACACACACACACACACACACACACACACACACACACACACACACACACACACACACACACACACACACACACACACACAAACACGCAACGATTAAGGACGCTCATTCATCTAACGCATACATCCTCCCAAACACACATGCACAAAGACGCGCACCCACACACACACACCAGTGCACTCACGCACGGATTGATACAAACACACAGGTGATGGACGCAAATGTGCATGACAAAACGTGATCCTGGCCGTAAAGAAAACGAGAAGCAACAGTAAACCACTGATCCATCTGAGAAAATGGAGAGGCAAATAACTGACCAAGTCCTGCATAATATAGGTCTAACCCTTTCCCCCAAAACACTTTACCTTTATTAAATATTCATCTGTATTCATGTAAAATCAATAAAAAAATACACATAACAGTCAAGGATCTAAGCGATCAATAGCAGTCCAAAGATTTTAGGCAAATAAGCTACAGCTTATTCATGGTAAAACATTATTAATATTATTGTTACTCATATAGATTTATATTTATAGTTATATATAAATACAAATATATTTATAGATGTATTTGTTTAAAGTCTGCAAGCACAAATAAGCTGCATTTATTGAACTTTTGTATAACAGTCAAAGAGAGGATGGCTGATGATGAGGTGAAATGGGAAGCAACCTCAATTGGTCAAACTACCCTGTTTTTTTTTCTTTCTTCTTTTTTCTTTTCTTTTCTTTTTCTTTTTTTTTTGTGTCGTCACCTCAGAAGACCCTCCCACAAAAATCAAAAGGTTTACTGACTTCACTTCCTGCTTCTGTGCTGAGTTCCTGTCAATCTGAGAATGGAACGTGGGATGAGACACCACTCTCATCCCCAAATGGAACCAATATGTCAGATGAGCACTTTAGCAAAGATGTCCTCAGATCACATTCACAGTAAAGCTTTCATATTATATATATATGTATATATATATATTTTTTCTATATAGATATTTATACCTTTTCTGTTTATTTTGACACCTGTTTCTCCCCCACATTGACAATGCGCTACAAAAAGAAAAAAGCGCAGCTGCATGATAGCACGCAGCTAGCTCGCGCAAATCACGGCCGCCGAATGCAGAGGGGGGGGGGTCCCCTCGCACGTGAACGGCTCTTCGACACATCTCAGGAGATGCCAATGAAAACTTGTTCGCCTTGCCACTACGAAATCCTTTTCACATCAAATTTTTTGTTCATCTTTTGAGTTTTCGACTGGCCAGCGGTTACAACACAATGCTCCACAAAGGAGACAGAGAGAGAGAGAGTTAGAGAGAGAGAGAGAGCAAGAGAGAACCAACTAGCACACGCAGGAGCCAGAGACCTCCCCCAGTCAGAGCCGTCTCAGACACAGAGAGAGAGAGACAACATCCCCCCCACCCAAAAGAGAAGCGAAAGCTTTTGCCGCTCGCTCACGGGCGTGGCACAGGCACAAGGCTTGGGGCAGGGGGCGGGTCAGGGGGCCAGCCGGGGCCGGCCCTGCAGGGACAGGAGGACAGAAATGGGCAGGGCCCAGCAGAGGACAGACATGCAGCTGCAGCTGCTGCTGTGGAGGCCAGGCTGGGAACTATAGAGGGAGGTTTTACGTGAGGAGATCTTCGGGAAGTTGGGGTTGGGGCGTGACAGCCACTGGATCAAAATGTTGCCGTTCTTGTTGAGGTCTGGTGGGCCCTCTGCAGAGAAACATGGAGAGAAGCATGGAAACATTAAGAACGACTATAAGGGAACATGAGCAATATGTAACAATTTTTCATCCTTATCCTTTTAATTCTTTTAGCATCCATCACACCTAGCTTCTACACTGATGCCAGGGGCTAAATCTAGTTTAGTTTTATCTGTTTATTAAATATATTACGCCTCCAGAATGTGTCTCTGACATTTCAGCTGAAGCTACGACTTAAAATCGGTTCAGTTTGAACTGACATATTTACATGCAATGACAGCGACCTTGTGACAATTTATTACTTGGTCGCGACACATAATGTGTTGAAATTATATGTGTATTATCATGCCAACAATACCAGCTGAAGGCCAATTTCAAGCTTTACCAAATTACCTGTTGGTGACATGAGCAGAATCTCCATACTCAGATTGCATGGTGGCTCAAAGCAAGGCAAGAACAGGACTCTCACACTGTGGATTATTGCCCCTGTTATGCTGCCACTTTGTTAGATATTTATCACTTTCTATTTATTTATTTCTTACTTTTATAAGCTTGATTTGGTTAGTCAAGCAGTTTTACTTCATCTTTAGTTACATATTTAGGCAAGTAGCTGGTTAGGAGGAGAATGCTGTCACAGAAATAACTGCATGTAAAACTTAAAAAAAGAAACATGGTGTTGTGGTAACCATAGGCACTATACAAAAGATGGACACAGCCCCTCACTGATTTGTGGAATACCCTTAGTGTTACCATCTTGGTTTTTTAAAAACTGAATGTAATCTATTTCCAATTCTGCATGTTCTACATGGAGAGAAACAAAATATATCTATAGCACCACTTCATTATGTACATCTTTTCAACTGCTCATTAATGCAAGTATCAGTTCAATGCATTTATGCATGTACACATGGTCAAAACCAGTGAGCAGTAGTTCTCTGAGAGAAAATGCTTTGTTGATGCCTTTTGACTGCTTTAAAGTGATAGCAAGGTAACAGTAACTCCAATGAACACTTGTTACAACCAAGGTATGCAATGAATACCTCTCAATGCATAACACATTAAATCTAGCAAAAGGGCTACAGCAGCAGAAGACCACACTGGGTGCTTCCACAAGTCACACAGTCTCACCAAAACTGGACAACAGAAGACTGAAAAAACATCAAACACGGCTGGTTTGTTGAGTTTCAATTTTTGTTGAAGGATTCAGATAGTAGGGTCAAATGTTAGTGTAAACAACATGAAAGCATGGATCCATCCGTCTTATATCACTTTTCAGGTGTGGCGACACCACAGCCAGTTTGAGTATTATTACTAACCATGACCATCCCTTTATGACAGCAGTGTACCCATTCTCTGATGGCTGCTTCCAGCAAAATACCGTGCCATATTACAAAGCTAAAATAATCTCAAACTGGTTTCTTGGATATATTAATGAGTACACTGTGCTCAATAGTTCTCCACAGTTACCAGATATCAATCGAATACAGCACCTGTGGGATGTGGCGGAATGAGGAGATCACATCATGGAACTGTGTGATGCTGCCATGTCATTATGGCCCAAAATCCCTGAGAAATGTTTCCAGCAACTTGCTGAATCTGTGCCATGAAGAACTAAGACAGCTCTGAAAGCAAAAAGGGGCTCAAACCAAGTTCTAGCAAGGTGTACCTAATGAAGTGAGTACCCTGGACATTTTAAACCTATAAAAAATACTCACAGGGTGGGCTCGCACAACACTTACTGGAACACGGTGTCAGGCGACAAACTCTTATGGTGTCTGGCTTACTGTCGAGACACAGGCCGATGGTGTTGTCCCTGGTGTGACACAAAGCCTGTCTCTGCTGGGTCCCATTACCACATGTCACTGAGCACTAGGGATACAAAAAATAAACACACAATGCAAAAAAATCATCACAAACTACTTACAAAATGTGAATAAAGTGCAAGCATCTTGAAGGCTCTAGTTTAGCCCACATACCTGTGACCACGGTCCAACTCTCCACTGGGTGGGGCAGGGAAATCGGTTGCAGGATCTGCGCGACTCTGGTCGGTTGTCGTTGCAGTGTTTGTTGTGGATAGCACGTGTTGTGTTGTCATCCGAAAGCTGGACGCAGCTCACCGATCGGACTTGCATGCCCGTCTTTCCACATGGCTTGCTGCAGTTCTGCCACTCGCCCGTCACCCAGCTGGAGAATATATGACAGCAAAGAGAGGAAAGAGCATCGAGGGACATCAAAACATATCGACCACAAAGGAGAACAAAGGGCGACCTGAATGCAGAAAAAGTTGCTTTAATCCGAGTGTGGATTCCTACTGTAAGTCACATTTTCACAGATGTTGTGCTTCTCATGTGAATACATACATGGGAGGAGGGCAGGCCTTCTGGTTGCAGTCCCTCATGTCACCTCTCGGTTTCATGTTGGACTTGTTACAGAACCTTTTATGAACCATCTTGCTGTCGACTTTTCTTCTGCAGCCGTATCGCAGGTACTGCTTTCCTAAAAAAGGGTGGAAAATCGGACATCATATAAGTCAAAGAAACAACGGTTTCACTGTGAGAATTTTCTTTGTTCTACTGTACCTCCACCACAAGGCCTGGAGCAGTAAGACCATTTCTTTGGGGCCCATTCATAAGCGCTGTCCTCCACTAGCATGTTGTTCTGAATTCCAGAGTCAGAGTCTGTTCTCATCAAGTACTTGTACGACAAATTCACATCCTCATCCCCGTGTAATTTCATCTAAAATCCGACAGATCATCATAAAATTAATGAAGGAATCAAGATAATGCATAATTTCAACCACAAAATGTGATATTATGAGATTATTATGAAATTTAGGTAACTATAGATTCAATTTTAAAGTCATGTTGTTGCACACCATGATCAGAACTCCATGTCTGAGAGGCCCGGTTGACTGAAGGGTCTCCTTGTCATTGTCATTCTCATATTCCCACTCCACCCCCTTCTCTATGACCGAGTATGATTCTGGCTTCTCCATGTCCCCGTTTATGAAGAACTGTCCTGATGCCACATTTTTCACCACTGCAGATGGGAGAAAAATTGACAACACTGCAACGAGCAAATCTACATTCCAGTATCTGGCACGGAAGAAAAAAGAAGCTCGAATTTAAAATACCTAGAGTGTGCGAGGTGGCTTTCAGCTCTTGGATCAGTAAGTGCCTCGTTCCTCGGGGGATTTCGAGAACTTTAAAGAACCCTGAAATAAAACAGACATCTGGTTTGTGCCAAAAAGTCAATTTTACTGTTTCATACCAAAGAACTGCACCAAAGCCAGTAAAGCTCCCTTTCTAATTTCAATTAAATACCCTTGCGCACTACTGAAAATCCCTTCAGTCGTGATTATTTTCATCCAGGGAAAACATCTGATTCTGAGAATTTCGCTGTTATAACATGTAACTCTCCCAACACCAAGGGTTAGATAATACTGTCATAAATATTAGGTTATGAAGTGATTGTTGACGTAACTTCTTGGCAATGCTCAAATGGAAACATGTGAGCTTGGATTTTTACTGAGGTTTGCGGCAATTTTAAAACCTTGCTCTAGAGGGCGATGTTTAACCAAAAGATAAAATAAAAACAGAGAGTCCAGTCAAATGTTTATACTATGCTTACCAGAATGACAGCTGGCTGCTAGACTGGTAGGACTGAGTCAAGTCTCCTCTATGAAACAAATTAAGGGTTATTCAGTGTGTTAGTGGGTTACCTTGTTTCTTGGCGTTACGTGAGATGGTGTCTTTGAAGATTTTGCAGCTGGAGTTGTCACCTCCACACACTCCACAGTTGTCCTCCTGCTCCGAGGAGCCGACCACTCCGTCGCATCCCACTTTCTGTTAATAAAGAAACTTAGAATTTGACACATGCTGATCTCAGCACGTGTGCGGCTGTCTTTCCACGCGCATGCCCCTCACCTTACACTCCGCACCCACGCAGACACTGTGTGGGTCCTTGTATGAGCACCGCGTACCATCCAGGACCACTGTCTCCGTGAAGACTGCGGTTCTGGTCTCCTTGGACTGACAATGCAGGTAGCAGCGTTTGCTAGCTGGAAAGCGGACAAAAATGAACATAGAGAATGAAAACCACTATCCAAGTGATTGTCACAGAGTCACCCCTGTGGTCTGACTAGAAGATTTCATGTTTACAACCGACATGCGATTATTTTTATGCTCTGAATAAGCTCTCTGTGAGTCAGCACGACACTTTGTCTCATTGTGTCTGTCTGAGTGAGTCATACTACAACTGCACGAGCCCCCAGAGATGAAGCCTGGCAGATAGTCCGAGTGCGAACGAACACTCCTACTTCATCACATTTATTACAGATGGCTACAATCCAGAGACCTTGTCTTTTGGACCGTTGACACTAATAAACAGGTGGGAGACACGCAACAAAACTGCTCAGTTCGATCACGTGGAGAAAACACAATCTTGTCAGGTTGGACTGAGAATGCACAAACAATGTACAAAATCCCTCCTCAGTGTTCTAAGTCTTTTGCTGCTCTGTGGCAGTTGACACATGCACACACATTACAGTGGAGAAGAAGAACTACAGAGGCTAAACAACAAAATATATAACCTCTATTTTCTGGTTCTTATCTGAGGAATCACCAGTCTAAGCAGACATGCCTAGACCTAGGTCTCCCCAGCTACCTCCTTCACTTCTTCTGGGGGGACACTGAGCCAGCTGAGAGACATAATATGTCCAACATGTGGGGCCTGCTCCCAATTAGATATACCCACAACACTGCACCTAGGAGGCATCCCAGTCAGATGCTTGAACTACTTCAACTGCTTCCTTTGAATGTGGATGAGCAGTGGTGGCTTTACACTGAATCCCTATTTATGCACTGTGAAATGCACTACACACAGGTACACACACACACACACACACAGGTCTTTATCACCAGCTTCCACATTTATTTATAGTTTTCCCAGGTTATGATATGAACACAGTCTGACAGCTGTCGGTCCCAGCTGATTTCCCTCGTACTCCGCTCCTCTCTGTCTCACTATAAAAAGGGAAGGAAACCATTATCAGTCCAAATCGCCATCAGCTGTTCTCACCGGCATCTCCAGCACCACCCCGTTGAGCCCACTGCACCACTCCTCCCCTGCAGCCGCGCCCGGGACCACACCTCCGCCACATGCACCAAACTCTTTACCCCATCTCTAAGAGTGAGCCCAGTCGCCCTTCACAGGAAGCACATTTCCACTGCTTGTATCCACAATCTCCCTCTTTTGTTCACTTCTAGCAGGTCATGGCCATAGATCAGGGGTAGGCAACTCCAGGCCTCGAGTGCCGGTGTCCCTGCAGGTTTTAGATCTCACCCTGGGTCAACACACCTGAATCACATGATTAGTTCATTATCAGGCCTCTGGAGAACTTCAAGACATGTTGAGAAGGTAATTTATCCATTTAAATCAGCTGTGATGGATCAAGGACACATCTAAAACCTGCAGGGACACCGGCCCTCGTGGACTGGGATTGGGGACCCCTGATGTAGACTGATGTAATGGCCCACACCTCTTAATCCTTGAAATCAGGCGTTTGCCATTTCAGCAGTATAAAATGAAGCCCATAACTATGCAGTCTACCTTCACAAACATTTGAGAAAGAATCAGTTGTTGTAATGAACTAAATGGTATTGAGGATGGTACTGTAATAGGATGCCACCGTTGCAACAATTTAGTTCTTGAAATTTCTTCCTAACTTCAGACATACTGTTCAACTATGTACAATAATACATGCAAAAGCAAAAACACTCCGAATTATATATAGTGTTATATTTTAGATCATTTCAAAAGATATTTTGGATTCAGGTATTTTTTTCAGTTTGACATTGCAAGTATTAGAGTTAAGGTTAGCACATATGATGACTTAAACCTCAGAGGGTTAACACAAGAGATAAATATAGGTGAGGTTCTATTCATATAGACTGATAAACTATAGAAGAGAAACTAGAAGTTCACATTCAGAGCAGACACTGTACTTTGTCAGAGTCACAGTACACACACTTCTGGAGATGTCAAGCTATGAATTGAATTCAGTTAAACCTCAGTTTTTTTTCCCTCTCATAGAAGCATGTGTACATTAACACGCATGCAAACACGAGCGCACACATCGAAAAGTAATTTGAGATGGTAAAAGCTTTGCTGAAAAATTTGCCATTTGGAAATAATAAAAATGAAGAAAAACAATTTAGCAAAGCCTTCTTAGCTGATTTTGAGTAGCGTGACCTCTGTGTAGATAAAGAGACAGCTCAGCACTTTTCTCGAGGGTTGCCCTTTAGTTGGACGATAATTTAATATGTATCAGGAAGGCAGTGACATCTCAACTCAGAGGCAAGGGTGGAGCTTCACACTCACACAGTGTAGTGTCAAAGGTTTGGAATATTAATTGGATAAATTTAGGTTTGGGTTCTTTGTGAATATGAGAGTTTGTCCACATGTGCCAAATGTATGGATGCAGAAAAAGTTGGAGGAGGAGTTTAAATGACATCAGCAAAAGGGTGGAGAAAAAGAAGACACTGAGTTCATAGAAAAATGGTTTTAAAGTTGTGGCTTTTTACTTTTTTTTTGTGGGAGGGCGTAGCCATACTTCAAAGCTGCACCCACTGCCAGATGTCACTGATGATAGAAAAACACAACCTATATATATATATAAACGCTCCACAACCCAACCACATTCAAGACTGTGCTTCCTTCTGTTGTTGGCTTTCATTTATATTTATGACTTCCACAGTGTATCATCACTTAAGGTTTGTCTGGTTCATATCTCCACCCCAATACATTGTTTGCACGTGCATACTCACGGTCTGGGTGTTCATAAGGCAGCCAGTGGTGCTTGTTGGTGTAGATTTCAGACGGAAGGGCCCAAGCGTGGCACTGCTCTTCTCTTGGATCGCTGTAAATATCCTCACACTCGTTGGTGTTGCACATCTGGAATTGGGAATCCTCCCCCACGCATTTCCGGCCTCCGTTGTGCGGTCTGGGGGAGTGGCAGGTCAGAGAGGACGGGAATATTTTGCTCTAGATTATGTTTTACCTCTGAAACCTTAATCATTCACATTTTTTAATCATTTTTATAAGTGGCTCCTCTATCAGGAGTGACACAATACCTAAAAGTGATATTTGTTTTTATACATGCAGTGGTAAAGAGTTTCCTACCTTGGATTATTACAGCTGCGTGTGCGAAACTGTACTCCTCCACCACAGGTGCGCGAACACTGGCCAAACTCGCTCCATGCACCCCAGTTTCCATCTTGCCTCATGAGGTCGGGGGTCAGCCAGATGCAGTGACCTCTATAGCAATGCTGCAACAGTCCAAGCGCATAAGTTACCAATTGGAAATGTTGTACAATAAAACACATTTTCTTTGGCTTCCAGTAGCATTGCACTACACTTTATTGTACTAAAGCAGTGTATAAATACCTTCCCTTCCCCACACATGGTTCCATCAATGGGCGGCCCTTTCTTAGTCTTGCAGAAGAATGGATTGTCTGGGTGGCTACACCACAGCTGCTTGCATGGTTCAAATGTGCGATACTGTGGGACACAGAGAGAAACCCATTCTCATAGCTGAAAGCTCCAACTTCCAACACACGCTACTAGGATGAGATTAAACACTGAATAACGGAAGCACAAGTAGAGATGGGAGGAGAGATATCACAACAACAATAGCCACAACAATAGTATTATATCCAACACTAACAACACCAAACCTGTGCTGAGTCACTGCACTGTACATTATGCTCCACTGAGAGATACACAGCCATTCATGCAAACTAAACCAATGGATGTGTGTTTGCGTGAGAGAGACAAGACTCTCATAATGAGACAGCCTAGAGTTAAGAATGTCACCGCGGAGGGCAGAGGGCAAAAGGTTTCAAAAGCCATAGAGTGAGGTCTCAGTGACCTCTAAAAATGCCCCTGGACACAGATCAAGTCCAAATTCTCCTTCTTGTCTGATATGAGCCACAGATGAGGATATCAACCAACCAAACCGAAGTGAAGTCCAGTGTCTGAGGGGCGGTGCCCTCCTCCCTCCAAAGGCTTTTCTACCCACCATGACCCCAGTGGACCTTTACAGGTCTTAGTGTGAGTCACAGTCAGTGGGTAGACTGCGGTAGGTAATCAGCAGTAAGATCAGACTGGAGGATCCTAAAAGCTGAGGAGAAAACATGGAAAAACAGCCTCTGTTCTGGCTAGGCCCTTTCCCCTTGGATGGGAAAGGCATCTTTCCAACCTTTTCCGCTCGTTTAAGTCGCGAGAGTGCCAATATAATGAGGCTCTTCCTGCCAGGGCTGCAGTGATTTAACACAGATTTTGCAGAAGAGGACTCGGGATATGGTACTGTTCAACTGCTGGATTGCACCACAGCCAACCAATGAACCAGTAGCTTCACAGTTGTTTTGAAAGATTTTAGCGCCACTTTGAAGCATTTTAGAATCCTGCAGACTAACATCCAACGTTAACATCCAAACTATGACAATGGGTAGGACAGATAAACAAAGTACAGTAAAAAGAAAAAAAAATTGAAAATAAGGAGCAACATTACAAACAGTTACAACTTCAAATAGAAAAAGAAAGTCTGAGAAAATAAAAGACGAGGCCACATGTCTTCCAGGAGATGGGGTAACCTTACCTGCGTTCCTGCCTGCCCCGCCTTTTGTAGCTGAGGGGAATGAGTTTGACAAGAGAATAGAGGGTAATCTAGCAAGGTGTGCAAAGCCCCTGAACAAGCTGTCAGTCAAATAAGCAACAGCCTCCCAACAGCGTGCCACAGTGGCTTCACAGTCATAGAGCGGGTGAGGGTGACTGGGGTAAAAAGGCCTGGCAAGATGCTGCAGCTGGGTGAAGCTTTTCGTGTTTACAAAGAGCTGCTTGTGAGAGTTTCATGTAAAGGCACTGTGGTATCAAGGCATATGTAGTGTTATTATAAACAAATAAATAGTTGATTGCTATTTAACATTAACAACAGAAAAGAAGTATCTATCAAAACCAATTACCTGCTTTTAAGTAAGATGTCAATCCCACCAGAGGCCGGGAGAGGAAACAGAGGACATCAGAAGAACGTGAATAGCTGTGTATGAGTGACTCTCATTTCATTACAGTGTGGCCCTTGGTTAGTAAGGAAAACCTTCAGAGCTTAAGGGGTCACATAAAAAGTACATATGCCACAGTGAAATTCAGCAAACTGAACTGAATTAACTGATACAAGCAATTCAAAGCGAGCGAGAGGATAAAGCAATGCAAAGTTTGCAGAGGATGCCATTGTTGTGTTAGCGGAGTTTTCAGGTGTCCGTAAGCTAGCGACTGTATGCTAATAAAGAGACTGTTTAGGACTACGCTGGTCTCTTACCGCGGTGCACGTCGTGTAGCCCACGCCAAAGTCAAAGCGGCACTGCTCGTTCATGGAGTAATGCAAACCAGGAAGTTGAGGCAGCGATGGCCAGTTGTGGTCAAAAGGGTCATCACGAAGACAGTCATAGGAACTGAAAGAAGAGTTTAAAAACGTGTTCATCTTTATTTTCTTTTTTCTTTTCTATGTACACTCTCGTCTGGCATTCTTTAGCCGTAAAACGAAGACTGGGACTAATATCATATTCTAGTATTAATAAATTAACAATTAAATGGTGTTATCACAATTTGGCAGACTTTAGTTTTCTCCCATTCTAATGACTTGAGCATGTACATCTGCTCACTGGATCACTTTCGCTCCACCAACCGGTTGCAGCAGATGGCACCCCTCCCTGAGGCTGGTTCTGCTGGAGGTTTCTTCCTGTTAAAAATGAGTTTTTCCTTCCCACTGTTGCCAAGCGCTTGCTCAAAGGGGGCCATTTGATTGTTTTGTCAATCAAAACGATCAAATGACGCTACAGCCATGGGGGTTTTCTCTCCACGATTGTAGTTTCTTTACAATATAAAGCACCTTGAGGTGACTGTTGTAGTGATTTGTTGCTATATAAATAAAATTGAATCGATAAAGTGGAATAAAACAGCAACTCTTCAATTTCAGTTTAATTTTGGGGAAGTAGAAAAATCTGGTGAGCAAAGACTGGTGTTGGCATGGCCCAACAATGTCTGCGGGTTTAAATGTGCTGTTGGGTGGCACGATGGCATGCGCCACATCGTATTCAAGCGATGTCTGAGGTGCTCTGTGCGTGACAGCTTCTTCCAATCCTCACCCGATGTGCTGCCTTCTCACTTGAACACTGGATTTTTCTACTAAAAGCTACTGTTTGATTTCTGAGGTGTGGCCAGAGTTCCAGCTCTCATCACCAGCAATGATCCCAAACATTAGAAGTGGATCAGTTTCACGCAGATGTTTCCTCTCTGTGTAATTTGAGGTCTACGATGAAAATCACAGAGCGCACATGCAAGTAATCAAAAAGGGACACTGAGGGAGTGAACTGGAAGAAGCAGCCACAGTGGAAGCAGTGAAGCTTTGCCCGAGAGAGAGGCATATAAAGGGAGATCAGTGATGAAACATTAGCAGAAACAAACAGTTTAATTGGTTCAGTGTGATTTTAGCACGACTTGTAGATTTCCATGCTGTCAAAGCACCTAAAAAGTGATGCAAAGAAGTAATCAAGTGCCTTTAGAAGTTTAGGATATCGCTAGTCTTTATATGTGTGAACATCATGGACGACATAATTTTATAGGATATTTGTACTTTGTAAAGTACAGAGTGTATCAAAAAGAATCATCTCATTCCAAAAGGCTATATCATTTAAAGCAGGGGTGGAGGAACTTCAGGCTTCAAGGGACGGTGTCCTACAGGTTTCAGATGTGTCCTTGATCCAACACAGCTGATTTAAATGGCTTGAAGTTCTCCAGAGGCCTGGTAATGAACCAATCATTTGATTCAGGTGTGTTGACCCAGGGTAGTATCTAAAACCCGCAGGACACTGGCCCTAGAGGCCTGGAGTTCCCCATCCTGACTTAAAGAAATGGAATTTTAAAACACATGAATGAATGCAAAGTTTTACATATAAAAAACTTACAATGTTTACAAGTGTTTAATATGCCCCCCTCCACACCCATAAGACAGTCAAACCTGTCCCATACATTTGTGAGCATGCAGCCGCTGATGTTGTTAGGCTACCTATCAGCAGGAAAGGAGGAAACTCACAAATCTGCTCTTTCTAGCAGTACATGTTTCCGTTGTTAACACTGAATGTTTGCAGAGTTAGAGCGCTTTGAAATCGGCTGATTCGGTTTGATACGCCCTGTATATTTTTTATTCAAACCTAATCTTAAAGACAGCACAGACTGGCAATATCCATGCATCAGCTGGATCCAAATCATACCGATGCCAGCACTGACCTTTAAAAAGCCCATAAATCAAATACTTCTGTACGTGGGGTTGCATGTGTATGTGTCTGTGTCTCACTGAAGGTATCGTCCCAGCTCCTGCATGCTACATTTGGACCACTGAAAGCGGTGGAAAGCAGCTTGCACCAGAGGAGCCATGATGCTGCCCAAGTGCACCTCGTCTCCGCAGCGGTTTCCCTGGCCATCATGCTCCATCCCCAGCCTACACAAGAGCGAGAGAAAGAAAAAAAATGAGACATCAAGAGAGAAGTAAAGGGAAAAAAGATGAACCAGTGGAGACAGATTGGGAACGTGTGGGAGTTAAAGAACATGAAACAAAGGCGGGAGGCAGTGTTAATTCACTCAACAGATATTTACTGAAGTGGACCAGCGATCTAAAGCTGTAATGCATCAATCCAGTTCTTCAAGTGACTGCTTTGTTTTCTTTTGTTGTGCCAAGTTAGCAGGCTCGAACCATCATCACGGCAACGCACTTACACATGTCCGGTCTCGTGTGCCACCACAAAGGCGGAGGAGAAACCGTCCTCGTGGTTCAGGGTGCAGCTCCTAACCGGGTGGCACATGCCTGTCACCGGAGCATAACCTTAGCGACAAGGAAGAGAGAGAAAAACTTGAAATATTTATAGACACACTAAAAGATTTATAGACGCTCAAACAATGATAGAGACAAAGCGTTACAATTTTGGACAGTCAAAAGACAATCTGTGACACCGCTCAGTCAGTCAAAAGTAGTGTTTAACCTCACACTAATCTATTACATTACATGAATTTTCACAAGAATTTTACTTATCAAGCTCATAATCACACTGGAACATTTCTGGTCAGTCACCAAAGTCATACTGAAATACACTGATTGGTGAGATGAAACCAAAGACACACTTACCTCTCACCCCAATGTCTGACTGCTATATAAAGATATATATGATGCATGATCCACACACCCAGAAAGAAAACTGTGTCACCCACATAAGAACAAATGTGTTTGGATTTGTGTATCTGATCCTAACCCTAAACCGTCCCCTCCCACCTCTGCGTATGCTAATCTCTTGCTCCCTGTGAGCTTTTCTGTCCTGAAATGCCTTTAATTGTGACTCTGTGGCTGGCCCTTCTCTGTTTATTGATTTTCTGCTGCTTAAGGATGAGCCCAAGGGCAGCTGAAGGGCTTCTGGATAGCTAGGCCACTGCCTTTAGAGGCCTCTCCCCTGGGCCTGACTGTTAGCCTGTACTCTGCTGCACAGAAAAACCACCAACCACCAAAGCCACAGCAGCACTACGCAGCTATATGAGAGAAAGGCAGAAAGAGGAGAGATTTCTCTGAATGATGGATTTTATTTTGTCAGGGGAGCAAATGCATTTGATTTGGATACATGTACCATTATGCTAAACACATTATGAAAGCTGATTGTGTACATGTCTTTAAGTACCCTGCATTCCCGTGGGGCCAAATTCCTGCCGTGTGAGGAAGATGGCGTGGTCGTGATACTCGGCATCCCCTGTGTCTTGCTTCTGTTGCAGAAAGGCCCAGCGACACACGTTCTCCAGACTCTGGGATGGGTTTCCAAGTTCAATCAGGCTCATGGACTGGAAAGACATTCACACGCAAAGGTAAAATAAGAAGAGGGATCAAAAAAATCATACAAGAAACATCGTTTCTTGTTCTAGTTCTGAAACATTATCCTCCTCAGCCCTGTAGAGGGCAGTGTCACAATGTTATATATTGTCAGCATATCTTGTAAATTGCTGATGTGTACAACAAAAATACACACACACACACACACACACATACACTCAGGGGGAAGGACAGTACTTACAAAATAATAAATGAACTCTGAATTGATAATTTCAGTCATGAACATGAACTAGAACAAAAGCAGCCTGCTAACGAGCTATGCACTAGTAGTCAAAAACATGCCCAATTACAAAATATTTACTTACAGTTACTTGCATAATGCCAACACCCACACAAACATCCAGATGCTTGCAGTTGCTTCCACTCACCTTCACCTCACACGCTCTTTCTCATTAGGATCTCTGCTTATCTACACCCCGCCCCCTTCGAAGCTTTCCATGTCTGCCTTTGCCTCTTTTCTACATTCGCTCTCTGTTTTCACGCATGCACAATGCACAGCTGAGAGAGCGCGCGCGGTGTGAGTGAGTTGCACTGAAGACATATGGCCTGCCTCTGTACACATGATGAAGTGTGAAGCCTGCACGCTGCGTAAACGCCCCGTTAGACAACGCACGGTACACCTATGTGGTTCCTCATGTTCATCAGTTGCTCGTGAGTGTGTTTTGGGGGTATTTTTAATGATCTTTCAAAATGTGTTTGCAATGGTGTGTCGTGTGTAAATGTTGTGTTGGAGTGTGTGAAGTGTGGGAGTGTGAGTGCGCCCGCATTCAGGGTCACACAGCCAATCTGCAGGCTGTCTGGGTGCAGCTCTGTTGCCACGGTAATTGGGAATGATGGACAGCCGGAGCTTTGGCTGAAGCTGCATAGGGGCTGGCCCAGAATGACCAATGTAGTGCGGTGTGTGTGTGTGTGTTTGCACGCGTGTGTGGCGCTCGTGCGTGTGCGAGTGTGTGTTTCCAGAGTTCTACTGGGACTGTGGACATGTAGAGAGAAGAGAGGAAGAGATAAGGCTACAGCAGCGTAAGTATATCACAGAGCACCTATCCAGCAATAAAATCACTTGTATCATCTGTTGTGGTAATCCCTGCCCTACTCCATTTCTGCCATGTCTTGCTTTATCGCTCTTTTTCCTCTCTTCCACTTTTCTCTCTTCCTCTTTTCAGCACAGATGTGCAGATAGTGTTACAGTCAAGAAGAAAAGGATGCCCCCACCCCACCCCGCCACCCATTGTCCAGTCTCTCTCTCTTTATGAATGAGGGAGGGCTATCATTGATTGTTTATCTTTGCCTGGACTTCCCATGATTCTGTGCTGCAACCCACTGGGAAGGAGGCTGATTGCATAACGGGAAGAGCTTCTGTATGTGCTTTGGTGCTGAACTGTGAAGGCGTGCAACTTGAAAACACTCCCTTGGGATGCTGAATGCTTTTAGTTCCTCTTTTGCTCAGTCCACTGGAATAACAGGCTCTGGGCATCAGCGTGTGCTGATGAGTATGTGGGTGTGTCTGTGTGTTTGTTTATGACACTGTATGTATGACTTTGCCATGCTTTCTATAGGTACTTAAAGCGACTGTAGCAAAATAGAGAGACGAGGCGTTCACTTTCCAGGAACTGCATCCCAGTTGGTATTTCAGCAGAACTCGTGTAGTTTCAGGTCTTACCTTGCCGTAGCCCAGCATGATAATCCGCACCAGAACCACATTGATTTTTGCTCCTAAAGAACTGTCATGGTAGATGTCATTCACCTGGAATCATACACCGAAACACAAGGGAAAAAACAGCGTCAGTAGAAGAAATCAACCCTTTATAGAACACTTTAATATAACCTAAAAACAAACTCTGAGGTGTAACAAAGAACTTGGTTGATTGTAAAATAATTTGTCTGCGGTTGAAAATTTTAACAATTTTTCAAAGTTTCAAACAAGTTAACATTTTCATCAAAATGCTTATTTGCTGTCTTGGTAAGAATTGTCAGGGTGTCACTGAACAGTCACAACAGTTTTAAAGGTGTTGATGCTTTGGGATACACTCACTCGGTTCAGTGAATGCATCCCTACGGCTGTGCTGGATTCCCAACTGTGAGCTTATATTTGTATGAGTTTGGTACTAACACAGAAGGTCAAGTGGGATGTCCACCAATTAGAAGGTCGGTAGTTCAATTCTTTAATGTGCATGTCGAGTTATCCTGGGGCAACAGTATCCAAAGTATCCTTGGACACAGTACCCCAAGTGTCCCCGAGGACATCCATCAGATTGTCACAATGTGAATGGGTGAATGAGGCTTGTAATAAGAAAAATGCTTCGAATTACTGCATTTGCAAAATATAAAACATCTTCATTCAGTGAGCGTCTCCTCACAGGTGATTCCCTTCTTTTCAAAACAGTAATGCATATTTATGTACACATGACCTGAAGCCCAATACTTGTCTTTATAAAACAAAGCTATATGTGAAAACACAAATCAGACATTCAACAGTGGATAACTTCCTAACTCCTTTGTGCAACATCCATACTGTATGTTGCACATCTGAGAATAGCACAGGTGATGAAATAACAGCAAATGAGATGGCATCATGTGCCCTGCCTTGTGCTCGCTCTATACGGCTTCCTCTCCTATCCCAGGGTATTTCCAGTAATGCGAATGTAGACTAAATGTGGACTGCGAGCTTCTACTGTGTGTTACATGTGAAAAAAAGAACAACTTCAGAGAATTTTCCAACCTGATTCTTCCACCGTTTTCTGGAGGCTGTGTGTAAAAACAGCTATGCATACCTGCAATCCACGATTGGTCCATTCAGAACATGCATGCTTTAATCGAGGATTGCACTAGTCTAACTAATAAAGGATGTAAGAGTGAGCAATAATCGTATTTCGGATAAAAATTATTTCCTGTTACACTTTCAATACACTTCAGGCTGCTTGCGAACGGCTAAGATGCGCAGCTGCACTGGCCACCTGGCTGTCGGTTGGCTCCCCAAAGGCAGAAAACTTTATTCTATAGCGACATCTCGAAATATGGCATCTTCACAGGAAGCGTCCCTCAAGGTGCTCTCTCCCAGCTACAGCCATGTTCACTGGAACTCATGTGAAGCTGTTTTGGATGCTATTATTAGTAATGATCTGTCCCACTGCTGCTTTTTTACCCTTCATCTGTAAAAGGCTGATGGGGTATTGTTGATACATTGCCGGGCAGACGGGCAGCACTTACACCTACGTTTGTGAACGTGATAACTCGAGAACGGGATGACGTAGGGAGCTTTAAATCGATATTATAGATGCATCTACTAAAAATCTCGGACAAGTTCCAATCTCAGTGACCTTGACTTGAAGGTAAAGTTGTGCATGGGATAACTTGGGCACGTGGCAATGTAGGATTCTCAAATTAGTCTGTCTACCAGGAGGTAGGTAGCACTTTTTACACTGCAGTGTTTATGTCAAACCAAGAAACTGATAAAAGTTAAGTTTTCTTTTGGTTCATTTTACCATAAGGCAGACTGTTGTACTATTATGCTGCCTACAGATTGAGGTTTAGCACTATTTTGCTGAAATAAGCAAGATGCTGAAATCTACACTTTACACTCTACACTTTAATCACATCTTGACTGTTTTACTTTAAAGTCTGCTGTGGTGGTGTACAGAAGCAAAATTACATATAAATGCCATGTTTCACACAGCAGTGAAGCCCTCATCATCCTTAATTTGCAAGACTCTCCCTCTCTGGGATGGGAAGACTCTCTGCCTCTCTATCTCTCTTTTAACCCATCAAGTTGCTAAATAGTTGTGAGATGTTCCACCAGGTATTTTGCTGCCCATGCCCCAATTTTTCTAAACATGCTGCAGACATCAGTTCTGCGTTATTTACATTTTACTTACATTTGGAAAGTGGTTTGTGCCTCCAAAGAGCATATAGTGGCTTGCAAAAGTATTCGGCCCCCCTGAACTTTTCCACATTTTGTCACATTACAGCCACACACATGAATCAAGTTTATTGGAATTCCACGTGAAAGACCAACACAAAGTGGTGTACACGTGAGAAGTGGAACGAAAAACATCCATGATTCCAATTGCAGCAAAAGGTGGTTCTACAAAGTATTGACTCAGGGGGCTGAATAATTACGCACACCCCACTTTGCAGTTATTTATTTGTAAAAAATGTTTGAAATCATGTATGGTTTTTGTTCCGCTTCTCACGTGTACACCACTTTGTGTTGGTCTTTCACGTGGAATTCCAATAAAATGATTCATGTTTGTGGCTGTAATGTGACAAAATGTGGAAAAGTTCAAGGGGACCAAATACTTTTGCAAGCCACTGTATTTTTACCTTCTGCTTTATAACAGGGTTTTGATCTAGATGACCTGTAGATATTTTGGAAAAGTAGAAGTAAGTGAAAGAGAATTAACGCCTAAAATCTGTTGTTTTTAACCGCTACACATGCTTATGTTCTTATGCAGTCTTAATTAATTTATGAAGTCTCCTATGACCTACAAGTCATAAGCTACAAGTGACAATTATGTGACAGCACAGTGTTATAGTGGTCCTCAATGATGGCACACAACAAGAGGGGTTTTAGTTTAAACCTACTCTGGGGTTTGTACAGTCTCCCTCTTTCTCTGTGGTTTCTTTCCAGACTCTCCAGGTTTCACCCACAAAGACATGCATGTTAGGCTATGGTGTGAATGTGACCATGAATGGGTCTATGTCTTTTTATGTTGGGCCTACAATAGACCTACGACTCTGGGTGTATCCCGCCTCTTGCCCTGTGACAGATGGGATAGGCTCCAGCTCGCACTCGGATGGATGGGTAATTATAGATTACAAAGCTGATATAAAAAGTGCTTCATTAGAAAGTTGTAAAAAGGATATATTTATTAACTAAAGAGTGAAACAAACAAAATAAATAAATAACTAATAAAGATATGACTTTTTATAACAGGAGCTCAACAAAAAGATAGAGGAGAGTGAGTCGAAATTTAGAAGGGATGGGTAAAGCATGTAGAGGCTGGTTAGGGAACTCAGTATCCCATGACCATGGATGGACGACAGATGAGAAAGATGCAAAGGATGGGAAGAGCCATAATACAAGAAAACAAGGTAATCTGTGGCAAAGTAGATGCAGAAAGCTCTCTTCTGTCTCTCTCTCTCACACACACACATACACAAAGCCACCGAGAGAGAGGTAAATTGGCACTGGAGTTGAGACCTGCTGTCCTCAGTGGCTGTGCGTGGTGCCTAATGAGGCAAAGGGATGTAAAAACAGACAGCCATAATGAGATGGCTGATGGACATGCTGTGGAGAAGGAGAAACACACACAAATGCACGCACGCACGCACGTACGCACGCACGCACGCACGCACGCACACACGCACACACACACACACACACACACACACACACACACACACACACACACGGAAAGAGAGAGAGACTAGGAACAAAACTGTAGACACATCCAGCGAGCGAAAGCTATGTGAAAGAGTTAAGGAATGCTATGAATAGACACAGTGAGGCAGACGGAAAGAAGACCAGAAGCTGAGCGTAGAGGGGAGAAGCAGCAAAGGTTTAAGGGAAGAAAAGAGGAAAAGCTTGGAAAGCATTTTTACGTAGAGTTGTGTGAGAAGATTTTTTTATCTTTTTAAGGGAAAAAAAGAAGGAGAATCCATGAGTGAGCTAATGCTTTTCCTTTTTTTTTTTTTTTTTTTTTTTTTTACATATGGAGAGTAAAGTTGGAAATTCCAGCATCTTGTTCGGAAAAATCCAGCGGCCTCATTCTTGAAGTCTGACTAGCAACTTGTTATCCACAAACTGTCTGGAATTTATTTACTTCATCACGTCAAAGCACAAGCATGTCTGCTACCTAAAGCAGTAAGAGCTTTACAACATGTTCTGAAACCTCAAAATAAAGTCATGTTTGGCTTTCACTGTTGCATTTATGTCATCTGGGACATCTGTTAGCTGCCAGCAGTCTGAAGTAACTTTCTAATGGAGGGAAATGTTATTATGGTAACATCAGCAGCTTTCAGTGCAAGAAGTATTTTGCATGAAGAAAATCACATGTTGAAAGCATCGGTGGTAAGTGAAAATAATGCAGGCTGTAATTAATCTGAGAAACTGACTGCAAATTTTTGTTTGACCTTTAAGTGGGAATGGAGACAGAGCATTGCTTATAGACAAGAAGGTAATACTTGGTGATTTGATCATAGGGAACTGAGCACTACTAAAAGTGCTGGATGTGTATTTTGTGAATTCACCTACCAGCAAAAATTGGCTTTCACTAGTAAAGTAGCAAGACCACCAACAGAGTGTAGCCCAGCTAGAAAAATAGTAAAAACTAATGTTTGATGTTCTAATAATTCAAATAAACATTTTTGGTTAACTGAGAGATACATGAATTAGATGACCTGTGTTGTTTTTCTATGAGTCCCTACTGCTGCCCCACTGCAGTCACCACTGTGTTCATGTTACAGCATCAAAAATACATAAGTAACTAAGGTTTATATAGAGAGAGAGCTTTTCAAGAACAAAAGTCACAAATTGCTTTTCAATACTGAACAAGATACAACAATTAAAAGGGTATAAAATGATAGAACTAAATAAAGGCTAGTCTGCACAAGTGGATCTTAAGTTTCTTTTTAAAGATATCAAAAGTGTCCACAGATCTTAGGTCAGCTTGATGGCCGGAATCTTACAGTCGCCTTTTGTTTTAAACCTAGATCTAGGTACAGCCAACAAGGACTGATCAGAAAACCTCAGAGATCTAGACGTTACGTATTGATGTATTACCTTATCTATATATCGAAGCACCTGACTGTGGAAGGATGTGAAATTGATCACCAAAAGTTTAAATTGAACCCTAAACTTTATGGCAGTAAGGAATACAGAATGAGTATTATATGGAACTTTTAGGGGACCTGGTGATAAGCCTCCTAGCAGCATTAGGGTTCAGTTGTAAGCAATCCAGGGATGATTTGCTCAAGAAAAGATACAATGAATAATAATAATAAAGTCTTGACGAAATAAATGCATGTATAACTATCTATCTCTATTTCACATTAAATTACAATATATTTAAAATGGGCATTGCTCTGCAGATCATTGAAAACAAGCAAGCATAGGTGAGCCAACATGCTTTTCAAAGCTGAACATCATTCTTAGATATCTGCGCCATTTGTGTGAGTCGAGCACATGTGTTGAGGCTAAAAGTGATTGTGCTGTAGGGATGGGTATCGAAATCCGGTTCTTTTTTCCCACTGTTTCAATTCCTTAGAATTGTTTGGCATTTTTGATTCCCTGGCTGGCTCAGATGATGGCAGTTCTCGCTGCAGTCTACCGGTAGTGTCTCCTTTCAGGCCAAGTTTGTGGTAAAAGGCTTGCACCCATTTGCCACAGCAGATGCCCCCAATTTTCAGTAAGTGAATGTGTTTAATTGTAGGCAGGGACATTACTGGATATTCTTGTGTAATTGCTACAGAATAATTTATGTTATACTTTGTTATTGCTACAGAAGAATATTTATTTTATTATTTTACATTTACAATTTTTTTTCTTGTTCAAAGAGGAGATATAAAACAAAGTTCTAAGCTAATTAGTGTTCTCCTTTTTTAAAAATAAGAATCGATAAGAGAATCGATAAAGAATCGAATCGTTAAACAGAATCAAAAATGGAATCGGAATCGTGAGAATCTTATCAATACCCATCCCTATTGTTCTGTATTGTTTGTTGTCCAGAACGTGCTCAGTGGTGAGTGAGACAGTATATTTTTAGGAGTTGTGTAACAGAAAAATCAGCTAGCCATTAAGCTAACAGCCACAATATAAAATGCCATAGACTTATGCTAGCATCACTAGCATGTCGTGTGTGTGGGAAACATGGCTAGCAAGCAGCAGTTCTTGTACTTTGAAACTACGTGAGTCAATTCTGTTACTGTTAAAAGTTACTTTGGTTATGTAAGATTATCTTGATGCATTTCCAAGCATTTCCATATGCATTTCCAGAATTATTCCCTTCAGTTTCCGGCTTTAAAATAAAGTGATACATCTCAGGATGTTTATCGTGATATAATTACATTTATCCTTCAGCTAAACCAGTCGCCATGATTTACTCTGTGTTAGACTTAGTACCCAGCCAAGGAAATAGTGGAACCAGAGTGACAATATGGGAAAATACTGAATTACGACTAAAGGTAAGTAACAGAAGGAACAGAACATGCTTCAATATGAAAAACAGCACAGCAACTTGAGCTAAATCTCTCACCATTATAAGGTGATGCGTTGTTTAATTCAAAACAAGGCATCGTATGCTGTAAATGTGTTCTACCAGACAAATGTAATGATGGTATAAGGTCTAATTTAAGTACAAAATAGCATCCGATTTCAATAATACTAACGCGTAAGTAAATTCTCTCTCTATTTATTGCTGGATTCTGAATAGATGGAAAGAATGCAATGTGGGACACAGTGGGAAGACGAGGAAAAGTTCTCTTCGGGCGACCTTGAGTACGGTTACACTACACAGGTTTGTTGTTGTCTCTGCTTAACCCAGTCTCAGATGGTGTGTGAGTGTGTGTGTGTGTTTGTGTGAGAGAGAGGGTGACACAGAGAGACTAAATGTGTGCCACTGCAGTTTTCATCTTTCCTCCTTTCTGTTTTCCTGTGTGTGTTTACTTACTGGTAATTCTGCTCATTTGAGAATATATGTGTCAGTCCCTTGTTATCTTTGCAGGTTGAAGCATATGCCTGGGGGTGACATATGTACTCTGCAGGTTGTGCGCTGTGTTTGTTTAAGATGGACATAAACACTTTGGTCACTTTTCCCTGGGCCTGATCTCCAGCCTGTTTCCTTGACAACTGTTATGCCAATTAGGGGAAGTTGACTTCCAGGCGACCCTGATGCTCTAATGAGACATGCATGCACACATGCACAGGGGCAGTGTAGTGTCCTTTCGGTGCCAACTTTGGCTTTATGTGTCCTCTTACACACTTATCTCACAGATGGTAAAGGCTGGAGGACAGATATGGCACAGCAGACCGTAATCCAAAACACTCCCACATATTTGCCGAGATACGCTTATCCACTCACACGCACGGTCCCTGTGCCGCTCGCTGTCTTCTGACATTCTGAAAGGGCCACACTAGGTGTCATTCCTTATAACCAAGCCTATACATGCAAATCCAAGACAGCTTGTGTATTAACTACTACAGGCTCAGAGGTCAACAATGCACAAAGTCATCACTATCACATATTTACTGCAGCGAGAGATGACACTAAAATGAAAGGAGCACAAGAATAAGTGTGAAGGCATGACCAAACTTAATCATCAAAAATTACAGCAGTACATATTTCAAATTCAAATTAATTGTGTTGATTTGTTTGTTTGTGCTCATCATAATTGGGAATATAGGCCAGTTTTATTTATGTGTACAAACAACTCATGTAAAACAAAACCAAAACTTAACCCTAACCCTAACTTGCATGTTTGTTCAACTGCTGTCACCTCATTCACAGGTTCACACCTGCATTTAGTGTTACAATGACAGACTACGAATGCCTTCATAAGGACTTTAATACATTTAAGCCAGTATTTTTGCAGTGCTTCGTACTCGAATTTCATGTGTTTAAAGAAGCTCATCTTGGAAAATGGATTTCACTTATTAGGCGGTACGATTTTACAGAGATACATTTTGGAAATATGCCTTAAAAACATTCTCAGCTGCTGATGAGACAGAACTGAGTCATCAAATAAAATTTGGCTGAAGTGCTACATAAATTAGATAAGGCTTTAGACAGCTTCGCTACATCTTTTTTCATCGACACACATGGGAATATTTAAAAACTGAAACCCAGGATTTGAGTTCTCAGTCTCACAATGCTCCTTACACATTTGTGACACTTCTCGCTAACAAGGTGTCTATTATTACCTGGACTACATCTCCTTTCCCAGCTCTTCCTGCCACCTATTAATATGAGTTTTCACTGCCTCTAGGAGCTTTGGTAAAGACAAAAGTGAAAGATCTGCACCACTTTCCAGACAGCTCTTATAGACAGGATCTTTATCATAGTGGAGGCATAAAACTGTAGACGAAACGCGCATCAGCGTGCCTCATCAAAATTATATATGCACATGCATGTTTGCACACACACACATACGCACCTCCATTAGCAGACTATTTTGGAGAGTGTAATTAAGACTTTGTAGCACCTCTGCAAAGGTCTCCCTTAATGGGTGAGAGGAAAAGGCATATAGACAAATCACCGTTGGCAACAAAGTGTATCACCACTGCCGCAAGAAGATTACCGTACCAGTGCCACAGCACAACACATTCATTGTGATATTAAGTAATTGCTTAATATTGCAATAAGCTCATTGATTCACCGCTCTGACTGTCATTATTTATGATTAGCGGATGTACTACCTTGAAGACTTGAAGTGCTGCATGGTTGATGATATGCACTGTCGAACAAAGCACTGGAGTGAAAGCTACACCACAGTCTGTGCTAGAGAAGCTAGCCATGTGTACTCTAAGGAGCTTGGAAAGAAAAGCGTCTGGACTTCTTTCCAAGCTCCTTAGACTACGATGACCTGGATGACTGAGAACCTTCACAGACATGTGTACCCTCATACTGTAGTTCTGCAGTCAGTATTGGGAATGTTTAACGTCCAATGCCCTATTTAAGTCTTGTCTGTGCATCGTCCTCACTGTTACAACTGTTACCCTCAGTGTCCTTATCTGAGCCCTCTACCCCATCTGCCTACTTTTACACTCACTTGTTCCCTGGACCTATTCTGGAACTGAATATTCCTCACTACACTACTTTGTTTGTCCCACAAAAAGCAATGTATGGGTGGGTTGATACAAAAAATGGTCCTCAGCTATAGTTTTGATACAAATACAAACAAATAACAGACTCTTGATACTTTTACTAAATAACAAAGGCAAAGCAGTTCCCAGCTTTCAACATTTGGCCATAACCCATCCATTCAACTATTTATTCATCCATTCTCGTAATTTTTTTAATGTATAGAGGATGAAAAGGGTGCAAGACTATCACAGCTAACACAGAGAGACTAGACTCCACATGTAAGACCAATTTAGAATTACCAGTTAACCCTCAGGCATGTCTGTGGACACCTAGAACCTTCCTTGTGTTAACCCTCTCAAGGCAGGCGTTGCAGATTTGCAACAGTTAAAAGCTAACAACCTGATTACCCCACATACATATTTTATGCAGTATAGTCTAATGTCCATCATACATGTATTCATTCACGCATACATGCATGCAAAAGTCTATATGAACGTTTGAAGGCTTTAATGAGCATATCGCTTCAGAATCTCATATTTTTATACCATCCAAAATGAACAAAAAAAGTCAGTATCAGCCGTACTGGCAACAAATGTGAAGCATTATATTGCATACGAGCATCTAGCAGGTTTTAGATATCTGCGAGTGATTGATACAGTAATAAGAAGAAATCATTTCCAAAGTGTAAGCCAGCAGCTGCAAGTTCTTACAGAGTTGTATTGCATCTGTAAAACCATCCAAATGTCCTGGTAAAACATATACTTGTGTTACACTTTTAAAAGTAATGTGTGTGTTTTTCTAGGCGGCAATGATTGGGTGAATTTCATAGATGTTTCAAAATTTTAGTTGCTTAACCTTTACCTAACTGAGGAATGTGTAAGATTTAGGAGGATCTCTCAGTAGAAATTGATATTGCAGTATAGTAGTCTATACATAATTTTGTTTTAATTAGTGTCCTGTATAACCACTATAAGTTAATGTTTATTCTTTTAGCTTTAAATGATACATTTAAACAGACAAACCAAGCACTGGGTCAAAGAAGATCTCAGAAAGGTTTGGGGGAGTAAGGGGTATTTGCTAAGTTGCTGCCAGATGCCACAGAATCCCACAAATTGGTCTTTGAGATCATGCTCACACTAGGCGTGGTTGCCTTCCACTGTGCTTGTGTGTGACTGTCCTCTTGCTGACCAGCACTCAAATTAGTGTTCTAGGCTTGATGTGCTTGAGTTTTTCCAGTTTTGATCGGTTTTAACCCGTACTCTTGTGAAAGGAGCAACTCAACTGCTCTCCCCTTCTTGCTCACAAAACTGGATATCTGCGTTGAGGTTTCTCATGTGATGAGGGTAAAACATGTATTCCCTGACTGGTTGACAGTGGTTTTTGGACATTGTTGGCTGTGGTTGATTGAAACTGGTTGCAAAGAACGTGCTGCTCCTATTGACTGCTTTGGTTGCTAACAGACTGCTGCAGTTCCCTGTAGGTCTTTCTGTTTGTCTGCAAATACTTGCTAGCCCACAAATATAACTACTAGCCATTGGTTGCAAATGAAAATGGAGAAGGTTTGCCTGACATATAGCCAAAATCCCAACTTTTATTTTGAAGGCAAGCCTTCCATTTCTGGTTTGCGTTGCACTTTTCAGGGTTTCTTTATAAGTCAGAGAGCAGCTGCACCAATGTTTGTCCACCACTTCCATTTAAACTGCAAATGCAGCAATATACTAGCAACTAGTTGGGGAATACCACCTGGTAACAGGTCGTTCCCACTGGATCACTAACTGGTCTGTAGGCCTGCGTGACTGGGACTTTACCAAGCATTTTGCCAGTGACCATCAACCTCCAGCAATCACAACCGGTCATAGAATACTCATTTTTCTCTCTCAACTGGTGGTTTTCAGATGGTTGCAGACCAATCTCTAGGCCTATGTGACTGAGGCTTTAGCCACATGACCCTACACTGTTGCCATTGCCATCAAACCTTCAAAATGGCAGACAAGTTAACAGCACATGGTTAGG
Organism: Astatotilapia calliptera; assembly: GCF_964374335.1. Lineage (NCBI taxonomy): Eukaryota > Metazoa > Chordata > Actinopteri > Cichliformes > Cichlidae > Astatotilapia > Astatotilapia calliptera. The sequence goes on from NC_137423.1 coordinate 28,839,440, forward strand.
TCACATGTTTGCAAAACCTCAACTGAAGAAAAGCACTCTTGCATAGCATTCTCGATTATTTAATACCGAGATGTCGAGAAAGCACTCAGGTTTCATGCTTGGGCACAGTGTTGCCAGCATTTTAGATTGTGCATCTGTAAGAATGAGAGGGTCTGCTTGACTCGAATTGACGACCGTTTTGTTGTTAAGACACCTGTTCTTATGACCAGGGCATTGTCTCCTGAAACGTGCAGTGTATCTTCACACTAAAAACTAACAATTCAGATTTTATGAACTTGAAGTCCATCGCCTAAAATTTAAATGAGTTCCTACGAAAAAAGAAAGAAAAAATTAAGAGAAAATAAAGAAAGAAAACGCTGTTATTTTAAACAATAGCCTCTTGCACTAAAACACAAGCGAGCTGCTTATCGTTTAAAGGTGGCTGTACAACAGATGTTGTGAATAAATGTCTTTTGTTGGGTGAACTGAATGTTTTAAAGCGAACACGTGTTTAAGGAAAGTAGAGGTTTGCATAGTTTCAAAGCAGCTCTTAGTTTCAGCCTCTGTTTTAGCTCGAATATAAAGACAATATGGAGCTAATATTAATTTATGAAAACTCTCATCAAGTTGTTTTTACTAACTGCTCAGTATTAAGCACTACACTAATGCAATAACTCCCAATCCTACTTATAATTACCATTAGTTAGCATTTCTGGCAAGAAGTATCCTCTACATATCTCTGCTTATCATAAATTTACCTCCAGTATGTCTTCCAATAAACCCGTGCTTTCACTCCTATCATACTGAGATTTTTTTCCCCCACACCATTGAGGATTTTTTGCCATAAACTACCCAAGTCAGGGAGGAGTAAACCAAGGAGCAACACTGCTGGGAACCTGGGAGAGTGCGAGGAAGGAAAAATAGAGAAAGCAAGAAAGAGCGAGGGAGAATCAGACAGAGCACACCCATCCTGAAGTGAGCAAAGCAAACTTTCAAGAAGAAAGTCGCCCAGATGCCACGCGTGGGAGGCAAAACCTTATTTATTTATTTCTGTTTATCTGGCTGTCAGTAATTTATTCTGAATGCGCTGTTTAAAATACTCCTTCTCCCTCTGTTTCTCTCTCTCTACCCCACAGATGAGAGGGGGGCTGTGACAGGGCTGCGCATTCCCTTCTCCTATATTGTCTAACAAATATCTAAAAGGGGAGGCAGAGAGCACAGCGGCACTTGTTCTTTCTCAAGCGCTGAACTTAGACAAAGAGGTGTGGAAGGATTTGTTGCACCTGCATAACAGTCGGAGATTGGTTCCTTGCGCGGTGGGTCGCGGTAAAACAAAAAGCAAACAGGAGCGCACACAGAAAACAGATGCGCACGCACGCACATCTACGAATGCATGCAAACGGCACGCTCAACGCAGGTTTCATTTGCAAAGATTAAAGTCTGCAGTGTGTTCAGTGTCGGACCAACACACAAAAACATGTGCACACAAACACACACACACACACGTAACAACACCTGGGTGTGTAAATGCTAAGTGTTGTTGTGGCCTGAAGCATGCTACCTGCTGTTTTTGCATCTCTCTTTCTCCTTTTCTCTCTCTCTCTATTTCTTTTTCTCTCTTATGCACACACACACTCACAATGAGTGATGACATGACACAAAGCCTGATGAAACGATATGTAGGAGCTCCTTCAGCAGAGAGGGCTCACCTTACACACACACACTCATGCACAAATGAAATCTCATCATATTCAGATAGAGAAGACAGGATTACCCGCGGCTGATTGCTGGATGAGAACATGTAGGAAGGGAATTGAATCCCATTCAGTCGGTGGGTGTGTGCTACCCGTTTTCTTTGACCTCTGTGTGACTTACTTTCTATTCAGCTCAAATGAAACAATTTCCCCATTTGATGATTTCATTTTGGGGCATCTGGAAATCTCTGTATGACCTGTGTACATTAATGTGACGCTTGAAATATGTCCGATTTCAGTCCTTTAATTAACCCCAGATGATGTTCGTTTATGTGGGAAATGCCTAATTCAATCATGCATCATTTTACCTGACATATATTCATTCACTCCTCTGTCTGTCTGCTTTTGTTAGTGTGCTTACCCCTTTGTTAGCTATCGACTTACAATGTTCATAAGTGTGAGAAGGTACTTTTGAACATGCTCCTTCCCGTGAAACTGGACCACTGAGTCGTCTACGCCCAGCAGCACCTCGATGTTGTAGGCTCTGTCAGAGGTCTGTCTGCGCATTCGCCCTGCTCGCGTGTGGTTGATGCTCTGCTCCACACCACGGTACAGAGACTCCAGATCCATCAGGCCACCAAGATCTGCGCCTAGAAACAGAAGGCACATCAATATGGTGTTGTGAAAAACTAACATACATCATGGTTTGCTTTTTGGCTGATTTTGCTTACAGCCTTTTAAAGAAGCCTCTACTCCAGTCCTACAATAGCACTTTCAGTGTTTCAACATAAACAGCAATATTAGAGTTTGTACAATTCTAGTGAGCTTGAAAGTCAGTATTTGCAAAGACCACTTTATTCTTCAACATAGTCCGAACTCGCTTAGAAACGCTGTCTTGAAGATTTTTAAGTAGTATTAAAGTCTTCAACCTTCAGGCTCTGTGGAGGCCAATACATGACTGATAGTGGTCCATTGTGTGCTTTTCTATCCAGCTATGCTTTTACCGTGTTGGCAGTGTATTTGGGATTATTGTCATGCTGAAAAATGATGCAGTTGCCAATCACATCCTTTTTTGTATTTTATAATTCCATCAATTTTGACAAGATGTTCCCTTCCCAAGACTGTGAACATTTCTGATGAGTCTTCAGTGAACAGCAGCTGGATAAGGTGAAGAGCCAGATGGATCTCTCAGGTCTTGTGCAATGTCTTTGCTAAAAATTTTTTAGACACTTTTCATCTGCTGTAGATAGATTTTTATGCCTGCCACCTCTTCTTCACTTCGCCCAGTTTCCTTAAAATTTTGAATGGCACACTGCACACCATCCTGAGTTGAGTCAGGTTAACTTGTTTGCTTTTTTTGCTCCAAAAATCCAATTTTATGCCCGTTAAACTGTCATGTCCAGCATTTTTTTAGGTTAAACTAAGAAACTGAATTAAATTCTTTTGCAGCAGGCTGCTTGTCACAAAGGGTCCAAAAATACAATTTAAAACAGGTTCTTGGCTAAGATGTCAGTTATGTGTAGACACTGATTCATCCCTTGAGTTAGTTGCGTTTTTTGTGCTATGTGTTATGCGACTAGAAAACAAACAAAGAAAAAAAAATCCCCTGAAAACGTCTTGATTCACGCTCAATCATCCAGATAAGGACATCCCATGAAGTCGATTCTGTTTATCTGGATGTCACATTTTCAGCGGGAGAAACGTTTCATGACTCATCCAAGTGACTTCTTCAGTCTTAGCTGACTGCAGGTTTCCCCAACATAAAAATGGTCAAGTACAAGGACTGGACTGAAAATGAGTGAAAAAGCAGCATTTGTCCTTCTTAAAGCCTGGAGAATTATTGGTCAAGACCACTTTTAAAAAATACAAGAAAGTCTGGCTCCTTGGAAGCAAAATATAAAGAAATGAGGGGGTGGTTCAAGACTTTTGCACAGTACTGTATGTACACTCCTTAAAATCTGCTCAGCTCAGCTGGTGTGTGCCTGCTTCTGCCTGCTACACTTTTGTAAACACAATATGCTTACTGTCTGTGTGCTGTTCGTGTTCACATCCATATGCACGTGTACTTATCTGTGCACTCGCATGTTGATGTCTGTATGTCTGTCTCTCATTTCCTTTCCAAGACACCAGTTGATAGACTCGAGCATGTGCGTCCCTTGTAGCTGGTGGTAACGGTGCAGCTATCCTTCACAGATCCTTTCCTAATCAACCAAATATTTCTACTCCCATCTGAATAAAAGGAACAGATGGTGCTTGCTAAACACATGGATTAAGACAGCTCCCTTACACAAGGGGTTGCCCACCCTGCACTCTTCTTGGCTTGCTATATGCTCGAAAAAAATGCAAATCGCACCAGAAACTGAATTTAAGGTTATGCTGTCAAAGAAGATGCAACATAAAGCAGCCCTGATTTGTTCAGATCGCTAATTACATCCAGGTATGTCGGGCTAAGCGCTGTGTTTTGAGTCTTTTTGGATAAACTCCAATCCTGCCTCAAAAAAAAAAGAAGAAGAAGAAAGCTTTTATTAAGTTTGAAATGTCAGATCTGATCATCTTTCTTCCTCCATTTTAAGTGAGGCAGACTCAGTGAGGCTACAGAAGATAAACTGTCCTGTCTCCAGAGCCAAGGCCATCCTTCCCTAACGCGCTGTCCTTCTTCACACAACCCAACCCCGGTCTCCTTTTCTCTTTCATCCTCCTCGTATATGCGAGCATCGCGCGGCCTTGCTCGTAAGGAAGCCATGGAAGGCCAAGCCATGCAGTCTGGAACATGTGGTCTCAGTGGATTCAACAAAGCGCTATTCTCACTGACTCCAGCCAAGGCCTCCCACAGCCAAGGATGACACATAGCACAACTCAAAGAGTGGCGTGTGTGCGTAAGAGAGAGTGTTTACAGGTGTTTGTGTGTGTGTGTGTGTGTGTGTGTGTGTGTGTGTGTGTGTGTGTGTGTGAGCGCTCTGTGGACAAACATTTCCAATTGGGCAATAAATCATTGTGCCAACAGGCACTTTAATTTAGTTGAAACTGGGCTGCATGGTTGAGAAACTGTAATAGCTGTACAGTTTGTGACTGTAGACACAGGCATAGACATCTTTATTCATATTCAGAACATGCATTTGTTACCATCAGTTAAAAAGGGGGGAAATGCAGATGTCTCCATAATGTTACCAATAGGGGCAGGTCTTATTTTTCCTAACAAACAAAATATAATGTGAATTTTGCACTCATATAGTTACTTTGAGACAAGTGTAAGCACCCCCGCCATACATGGTAAAGCTCTGGTTCTGTGTGCACGCCAGCAGCTTGATGAAACCAGAAGGGGAAAAGATGAAGACATTTTTCTTGTGTCAAAGCTAATTTCTAAACCACCAGGTTACATTTTTCCGTTTACTTGGAGAAGCGTACTTTGCTAACTTCTCCTTCTTTGGACAGCTAACTTCAGCAGTCGCCATCTGCCTCCATCTCCAGCATCCTCCTCTGTCACGCCATCCCTCTCTATGCCCTCCTTAACTACATCAATGAATCTCCTTTGTGGTCTTTTCTCTCCTGCCTGGCAGCTCCATATTCAGCATCCTTTGTCCAGTATACCCACTATTCCTCCTCTGCAAATGTCCAAACCATCTCATCCTCGCCTCTCTAAGTTTGTCTCCAAACCCCTCAACCTGAGCTGTCCCTCTTATATTCTCATTTCTAATCTTGTCCATTCTGCTCAATCAGGAAGCTTACTAACCAGTCTTAAGATAGCTTTCTGTCAGCTTCAGTAGCATACTTGAAACGTTTGCTGCATGAGTCCCAAAATATGTACCCAAAAACATACAAGTGGCATGTTTTGAATTTTCATTTTCGAGCAGAAATTAACAGAAGTCTTCATGATGCGAGCATAAGCTATTAAAGCTTAGGGATTGTCTAAATTAATCAAAATGCCTACATGATTAGATGCCATGTGCACACTTAGAGTAAAAAACAAACAAACAAAAACAAAACAAATAAACCGAAAAAACACCCACAAAAGAAAACAGAAAAGAAAAGCCTGCTTGTGTGCATCAGGAACGATAACATTAAACTGGAAAAGATCTACAGCGGTGCAGAACGCCTGAGAGCCTGCCTGCTTCATATTCCAATTATTGTCACCTGGTGCCTAATTTTGTTTTTTTTGTGTGTTGTGTTGTCTTGTACATCACAATGCAGAAATAATGCTGATGCAGAAATAGCAAAAACGTGTGCATAAAAATCCCCCCGACTTGCAGGAAATGAAGTATTTGATGCTAAAAACATCCTGTGGGAGGACCCCTAGATTGCATTCAGCTTCATTGGGAGGTGCTGCATACGAATCTCCATTCAACATGTGCCACAAGGGGTGCAGCTGGACTGCCGCTGCTTGGACACATATGGTGCTGAGTAGAGGGGGGAAAAAAGAAAAAGGAAGCAAAACAAGACGGAGATAAAGGGAAGACGAGGCGAGAGAAAGAGAGATCTGCCACCTTGTCTCCCAATCAGCAAGGGGCATTCTGATTTCCCACTCCCTCTTATGCAACGTTTCCAAGACAACGGGCTCATGGGTAAAACAATAACCACGTGGTTAACATTGGCTCCTGAGTTGCTAACAGAATTAATCTGAAAGTCTGACTATTATCCCATATCTGCCCACATTCCAGTGAGTGACAGAATACAAGCAGAGAAACAGGAGGTGGGGGGCAAAGACAGGCAGCATTATCCGGAAAGAATTAAAAGATTTTTTTTTTGTCTTTCCACACATACTTTTGTTCTGTTTCATAGCACATTTCACACAGACACTGAGCATTTCTTCTCCTTGTTAGCAGTGGAAGCTGAACTTAAGGCGGTGTACTTTTCACAACAACCCTTGGCTCTTCCTCGTTATAGCTGCCTTTAACGAGGCTGATGTCACAACCACACCATCTGCTTCTAAAGACAGGTCCAGATATTTTTACCTTTTGCTTATGTAATGTTAAGGGAAAAAAGTACAGGAACAAAAAAAAAAGTATTGTGTTCTCACTTTTAGTTCTGTGTCGCCACAAAATTGCAGTACCTTGAAAACAGTGAGTACAACAGTGCAGGGACATTGCATAACACCGGACCACAACTGTACGGAGAGTGGATGAGAGAAATAACTCAAAGTGACAAAAGCAGAGTGGCGAACAATAAATGACTAAACCAAACAAGGTTGACTTTTTAAACCTGTTGTTTCATCCCACTTCTGTCCTTGCTTACTCTTGCTGCAACACTATGTTTCTCTCTCTTGCTTCAGCTGTATAGGAGCAAGATTTTCAGAGAAAAGCGCGGAGGAATAAACTGCAGGAGAGATCAAGGGAGGTGGTAAGAGAGGTGAGATGTAGAGCTGAGGGGGTGTGATGGATGGATGAGAGGGAGAGCAAGAGAGAGATGAGACCAGAAGGACCTTGGCTGTTGTGAGTTCCGCTTCAAGTTCCTGCAGTGATGGAGAAATTCGCTCTCTTCAAGAGCAACAACCTGTCTTGAGTCTGTCTGTGTGACTGCAGGCGAAGCGTCGGGGTGCACTGCTGTGTTTCTCACAGCTTACAGCAGGCATTAGCCTCTGAAGCCAAACGGTTAACACTATCAACCTGTGTATAGGGATCTGATCGTAACAATGCTTTTACTGTCCTTTACACAGTGTCAGGCTGAACCCTAACTATCCTCCTCCTCCTACACGCACACAAACACACACACACTCCTTCATTTGTTTTCTACCTGCGGCTCTCCTCTTTCTGATGTGCCTACCCATTATTAGTGCTCATTTACATTCTCACACTACCGTCAGTGTTCCTGTACGCCATACCTCCATGCCCCCAACTGTCACATGCACACCTCTCAACCTAAACACAAGCTTCCCCACACACACACACACACACACACACACACACACACACACACACACACACACGCACGCACCCACACAGAGCTCTTGCTCTCCCAGTGTTTTTATTCAGGTGGGGTATAGACCGTGGCCTTATTAGGAGACAAAGGTTCTTTGTCTTTCAACCTTTGCAAAATGTCAAGAATGTCTAGGTGCCCACTGCCCGGGGCTGGGGTGGGGAGTGGAGGGGGGGGGGGGGGGGGTGGGGAGTGTTGGTGAGGGGAGGTGAGAGATCCAGTCCAGCGGTGACTACAAGCCACAACAAGAGAGGGCGTGAATGGTGATGATAATTCAGGTCAAGCCACATTTTACTACAGAGCAGCGGCCTTTGGTTTAAAAGCAGCTGGGTGTGACGCATCACTCTGATGGAACTGACCTATAATGGTCACTCTGGCCAGGTTAGAGATAGATGTGGATGACAGAGGGAGAGAAAGAGTGCATTTGGATTATATTGCATGTTATGGACCAGACAGAACAGTTTACCCTGCCCGGGATAGGGTTACCGGGGCCCCGCCCTGGAGCCAGGCCCGGGGAGGGTGCCCGAGGGCGAGCGTCTGGTGGCCGGGCCTTAGTCCATGGGGCCCGGTCGGACACAGCCCGAAGAGGAGACATGGGCCCATCCTCCCGCAGGCCCACCACCCGCAGGAGGCGCCATAGGGGTCGGGTGCATTGTGTGCCAGGTGGCGGCCAGGAGGGGAGGCCCTGGCGGACTGACCCCCGGCTGCCAAGACTGGCAATAGGGACATGGAATGTCACCTCTCTGGTGGGGAAGGAGCCTGAGTTAGTGCGTGAGGTTGAGAGGTACCGGCTAGATATAGTCGGGCTCACCTCTACGCATGGCTTGGGCTCTGGAACCAGTCTCCTGGAGAGGGGCTGGACTCTGTCTCAGTCTGGAGTTGCCCCTGGTGAGAGGCGGCTGGCTGGAGTGGGTATTCTAATATCCCCTCGGCTTGCTGCCGGTACGTTGGGATTTTTCCCGGTGGACGAGAGGGTTTGTTCCCTGTGCCTTAGGGTCGGGGAACGGGTCCTGACTGTCATCTGCGCTTATGCGCCGAGTGGCAGTTCAGAGTACCCAGCCTTCTTAGAGTCCCTGGGGGGGGGGGGGGGGTGCTGGAAGGTGCTCCACCTTGAGACTCTGTTGTCCTGCTGGGAGACTTCAATGTTCAATGCTCACGTGGGTAACGACAGCGAGACCTGGAGGGGGGTGATTGGGAGGAACGGCCTCCCTGATCTGAACCCGAGCGGTGCTTTGTTATTGGACTTCTGTGCTAATCACAGTTTGGCCATAACGAACACCCTGTTCGAACATAAGAGTGTCCATAAGTGCACATGGCACCAGGACGCTCTAGGCCGTAGGTCGATGATCGATTTTGTAATCGTATCACCAGACCTGCGACCATATGTTCTGGACACTCGGGTAAAGAGAGGGGCTGAGCTGTCAACTGATCACCACCTGGTGGTGAGTTGGATAAGGTGGCGGGGGAGGACGCTGGACAGACCTGGTGCACCTAAATGCGTAGTGAGGGTGTGCTGGGAACGTCTAGCACAGGCCCCAGTCCGCGAGATCTTCAACGCACACCTCCGGCAGAGCTTCAACAGCATTCCGAGGGAGACTGGGGACATTGAGTCCGAATGGACCATGTTCAGCGTCTCCATTGCCGAAGGTGCTGCATTGAGCTGCGGCCGCAAGGTGGTTGGTGCCTGCCGTGGTGGTAATCCCCGAACCAAATGGTGGACACCAGAGGTGAAGGGAGCCACCAGGCTGAAGAAGGAGTCCTATCGGGCTTGGTTAGCCTGTGGGACTCCGGAGGCAGCCGACAGGTATCGACAGGCCAAGCGGAATGCGGCTCGGGCAGTGGCTGAAGCAAAAACTCGGGTGTGGGAGGAGTTCGGAGAGGCCATGGAAAAAGACTTTCGGACTGCCTCGAAGAGATTCTGGCAAACCGTCAGGCGTCTCAGGAGGGGAAAGCGGTGCTCTACCTGCACTGTGTATAGTGCTGGCGGAGCGCTGCTGACGTCGACTGAGAAAATTGTCAGGCGGTGGAAGGAATACTTCGAGGACCTCCTTAATCCCACTGACACGTCTTCCGAGGAGGAAGCAGAGTCTGGGGATGAGGGGAATGACCCGCCAATTTCCAGGGGCGAGGTCACTGAGGCAGTTAAACAACTCCTTGGTGGCAGAGCCCCTGGTGTTGATGAGGTCCGCCCCCGAGTTCCTGAAGGCTCTGGACGTTGTAGGGCTGTCCTGGTTGACATGCCTCTGCAATGTTGTGTGGAGATCAGGGGCAGTACCTGTGGACTGGCAGACTGGGGTGGTGGTCCCCATCTTTAAGAAGGGGGACCGGAGGGTGTGTTCCAACTACAGGGGGATCACAGTCCTCAGCCTCCTTGGGAAAGTCTATGCCAGGGTGCTGGAAAGGAGAGTTCGTCCGCTCTTCGAACCTCGGATACAGGAGGAACAATGCAGTTTTCGTCCTGGTCGCGGAACACTGGACCAGCTCTTTATCCTCTCAAGGATACTTGAGGGTGCATGGGAGTTTGCCCAACCAGTCTACATGTGTTTTGTGGACTTGGAGAAGGCATTCGACCGTGTCCCTCGGGGTGTCCTGTGGGAGGTGTTGCGGGAGTATAGGGTGTCTGGCCCATTGCTACGGGCTATTCGATCCCTATACAACCGTTGCAAGAGCTTGGTTCGCATTGCCGGCAATAAGTCGGACTCGTTCCCGGTGGGTGATGGGCTCCGCCAGGGCTGCCCTTTGTCTCCGGTTCTGTTCATAATTTTTATGGACAGGATTTCTAGGCGCAGCCAAGTGGCGGAGGGCTTTCGCTTTGGTGGCCTCAGAATCTCATCTCTGATTTTTTGCGGATGATGTGGTTCTGTTGGCTTCATCGGGTGAGGGTCTCCAGCTCGCACTGGAATGGTTCGCAGCCGAGTGTGAAGCAGCGGGAATGAGGATCAGCACCTCCAAATCTGAGGCCATGGTTCTCAGCCGGAAAAGGGTGGAGTGCCCACTCCGGGTCGGGGATGAGTTCCTGCCCCAAGTGGAGGAGTTCAAGTATCTCGGGGTCTTGTTCGAGAGTGATGGGAGAAGGGAGCCGGAGATCGACAGACGGATTGGGGCTGCAGCTGCAGTAATGCAGACGCTGCACCGGTCCGTCGTGGTGAAGAGGGAGCTGAGTGTAAAAGCAAAGCTCTCAATTTACCGGTCGATCTACGTCCCTACCCTCACCTACCCACGAGCTGTGGGTAGTGACCGAAAGAACGAGATCGCGGATACAAGCGGCAGAAATGAGCTTCCTCCGAAGGGTGGCTGGCCTCTCCGTTAGAGATAGGGTGAGAAGTTCGGCCATCCGGGAGGGGCTCAGAGTAGAGCAGCTGCTGCTCCACATCGAAAGGAGCCAGCTGAGGTGGAGACAGGCTGGAGAGATTATATCTCTCGGCTGGCCTGGGAACGCCTTGGTATCCCCCTGGATAAGCTGGAGGAGGTGGCTGGGGAGAGGGAGGTCTGGGCCTCTTTGCTTAGGCTGCTGCCCCCGCGACCCGGCCTCGGATAAAGCGGATGAAGATGGATGGATGGGTTATGGATGTATTAGAGCTACGGCATGGTGGCTTTCTGAAACCAACACTTTTTCAGACCTGAGCTTGAGCACATTCCTCTGCCTCTTCATTCTATCTGAAGTTCCCAGGTGGAACACCTGGAGTGCCTCCAACCCTGACTTATAATCTAAGATGGTGCCAGTGCATCTAAACATTAATAAATAAACATTAATAAATAGTTCCTAACTTTTTCTCCCCCCATTGGCCAATTTACACATGCTCTTTAAATGACAGTAACTTTGTTATTTTTTGTGCTAGAGACAAAATTCAAAAGGTTTCAGAAAGAAGAAAAGGTCATCTTTACTGGGGATATTATTATCAATGTGTCATGGTAACAGAAAGCATTCGCAAGGTACTGCTGTCTGAACACAGGCAGAAAAATCAGGGCTAAGGCCAAAAAGTAAAATGGGAAGCAGCACCTTCAGATTTCAGGAACCAGCTCCCAGTTAGGAGGTGGGAGGCATACACCCTCTCTACTTTTAACCAGACGTGTTAACCTTAACCCTGTGTGATTCAGAGCATTTTTGAGTTTGTATGTATTATTTTACATTGCTTAGCAGTATCATTATCATATCATAAAATATCTCAAAAGCTTCTGTGCCATATACAGTAAGATGTGTCCACAGCATAGAGAACATAAGCTTGGTTATTTTGTTAGCTTTGATCTCTTTTTGTGGCGTAGGACTGCATCTAACTGTCAATAAAATCCACACATCTACACTGGTAAGATTATGTATTTGTGACTTGCTAAATAGGCCGTATGCAGAGCACCGACCAGGCTCTATCCATGAGCATGCTGCTGACTTTACTACTGGAACACATGCAAATTGGGAATCATGTCACTCCCAGCTCTTAACGCATCATCTGGGTCTCTTCTTTTTCATTTAGAATAGAATAGAATAGAATTCAACTTTATTGTCATTGCACATGCACAGGTACAGGGCAACGAAATGCAGTTTGCATCCATCCAGAAGTGCTTTAGTGATATAGATATATTACAATATATATTAGCAATAATATAGATATGTGAGTATATTACAGAAATGGGTCTATTATGGTATGTTATAATGTACACGGTATGAAGTATGTTGTGAATATTCTATAACTATAAGTATGTACAGGCTGTAGTGAGTACAAGCTATGTACAGGATATGAACAGGATATAAATATGAAAAACTATACAGAATATGAAATAAATAACTTTACAGAATCTGGGATATACAGCTATACAGAAATGGGAACTATGCAAGTTGTAAACAGTTGTAGGATTAAAGATTATCGAATGTACAGAATGATTATTTACACAGAGCTATACAGTTGTGCAGTTAAGATAAGTGAGATATAATTCATACAGAGGCTATATAAAGTGCTAGTGGTTGTGAGTGGTGGTTCAGTCCATGTTATTATTGTGTTTGAGGGTACAGTTGTCCATTGTGGGTGTGTGTATGTTTAGTCCATGAGTTTAACGTGGGTCAGATGTCAGGAGGCAGAGTTCAGGAGTCTGACAGCTGTGGGGAAGAAGCTGTTCCGGTACCTGGTGGTCTTAGTCCGGAGGCTCCTGTGGCGCCTCCCAGAGGGCAGGAGGGTGAAGAGTCCATGTGATGGGTGACTGGGGTCTTTGATGATTTTCCCAGCCCTTTTCAGACACCGCTTCCTGTAGATGTCTTTTATGGCAGGAAGTGGTGCTCCGGCGATGCGCTGGGCAGTTTTCACGACCCTCTGCAACGCCTTCCGGTCCGAGGCAGAGCAGTTCCCGTACCAGACTGTTATACAGTTGGTCAGGATGCTCTCGATGGTGCAGCGATAGAAGTTCACCAGGATGTCTGAGGACAGGTGGTTCTTCCTCAGAGTCCTCAAGAAGAAGAGGCGCTGGTGAGCCTTCTTGACCAGCTTGGAGCAGTTGGTCGTCCAGGTGAGATCCGCGGAGATGTGGACTCCCAGGAATTTGAAGCTGCTCACACGCTCCACAGCCGTCCCCTTAATGTGGATGGGTGGATGTGGGTCAGCATTCCTCCTGTAGTCCACGATGAGCTCCTTGGTCTTCTCGGTGTTAAGCAGCAGGTTGTTTCTGTCGCACCACTCAGCCAGACGATCCACCTCCTCCCTGTAGGTGGCCTCATCGTTGTCACTGATGAGGCCAATCACCGTGGTGTCATCTGCAAACTTAATGATGGTGTTGGAACCATCAGCAGGTCTGCAGTCGTGGGTGAAGAGGGAGTAGAGGAAAGGGCTCATCACACAGCCTTGTGGTACACCGGTGTTCATTGTGATGGTAGATGAGCAGCGGTTATCCAGCCGGACATGTTGGGGGCGGTTGGTCAGGAAGTCCAGTAACCATTTGCAGATGAGGGAACTGATACCCAGGTCTGTCAGTTTCCTGATGAGTTGTGAGGGGTGGATTGTATTGAATGCTGAACTGAAGTCTATAAACAGCATTCTGGCGTAGGTGTTGTTGTTGTCCAGGTGTGAGAGGACAGAGTGCATTGCGATGGAGACTGCATCCTCTGTGCTCCTGTTCCGGCGGTATGCGAATTGGTGGGGGTCCAGGGTGGGGGGGAGACAGGATTTGAAGTGTGCTAGGACCAGTCGCTCTAAGCACTTAGTGATGATGGGGGTGAGTGCTACTGGGCGGTAATCATTGAGGCAAGATGGGTTGGAGTTTTTGGGTATCGGGACGATGGAGGTGGATTTGAAGCAGGCCGGTACCACAGCGTGGGCCAAGGACAGATTGAATATGTCTGTGAGCACTCCTGCAAGCTCCCCAGAACACGCTCTGAGAACACGCCCGGGGATGCCATCAGGGCCTGCAGCCTTGTGGACATTGATCCTGCTCAGCACCGCTCCTACATCGGTGGGGGAGAGAGTCATAGGTTGCTGGTCTGGCGTCATGTCTGCTTTGGTTGTGGTTGTGGGGTTCCCTCGCTCAAAACGAGCATAAAAGTTGTTGAGCTCGTTGAGGAAGGAGACATCAGAGGATGCGGGGGAGGGTTTGGTGGTCCTGTAGTCTGTGATGGTCTGGAGTCCTTGCCACATGCGTCGGGGGTTGGAGTTGGAGAAGTGTTCTTCTACCTTCTTTTTGTAATGGTGTTTGGCTTTTTTGATGCCCTTCTTTAGATTAGCCCTGGCTGTACTGTAGGCGTGTGCATCTCCTGACCTAAAGGCAGTGTTGCGGGCCTTCAGGAGGAGACGAACATCCCGGTTCATCCAAGGCTTCTGGTTGGGGTACATGGTGATCCGTTTCTGGGTGGTGACACTGTCTGTGGTTTTGGAGATGTAATCCAGTACAGATGAGGCGTACTGGTCCAGGTCTGTGTGGGTGAACATATTCCAGTCTGTGTTTTTAAATCTGTCCTGGAGCACTGCGTCTGTCCCCTCTGGCCACACTTTAATTGTCCTCACAGCAGGTTTCACACGTTGGATGAGTGGTGAATACTGAGGTGTAAGGAACAGGGAGAGATGGTCCGATTGTCCAATGTGGGGGAGGGGTGTGGCTTTGTAGGCTCCAGCCAGGTTGGAATACACATGGTCTAAAGTCTTGTCTCCTCTGGTGTGGCAGGAGACATGTTGGTGGAATCTGGGGAGGACTGTCTTTAAGTTGGTGTGGTTGAAGTCGCCAGCAACAATAAAAGCAAACAATCTTTAATCACAAAAACGTGAAACAGCATCAATACGTTTAAGGAGAGAGTGCTCGGTGTTTAAACAGCTATCACGTGTGTCCACTGAGAACAGCCACAAGCTTCCCAGTTCTTCTAAATTTCCCTCTAAGTCGAGTCTTACAGTCTTACTTTAAAGTCTTTCATGACTTTAAAGAAAAGCCTTAGAAAATAAGGTTGGTGTTAAGTGTCTATGGCTGCTAAATTACAAAAGATTATGCGACTTAAATCCACTCCCATTTTTTTCTTTATTAGGTATGGGGAGTCCTGGAGGATAGAAGCCATAGCTTTTAGGGAAACTGATTGTTTTATTGTTTCGCGGAGAACTCTTGATA
The DNA here is from genome assembly GCF_964374335.1 of Astatotilapia calliptera. Taxonomy (NCBI): domain Eukaryota; kingdom Metazoa; phylum Chordata; class Actinopteri; order Cichliformes; family Cichlidae; genus Astatotilapia; species Astatotilapia calliptera. The sequence goes on from NC_137423.1 coordinate 28,854,592, forward strand.
ATTTTGCTGCTTTGTTTCAGTTCTTAGAGTGAAAAAGTGCTCATATTAAACACGGAAGCGAGCATTATACCAACAACATGTGGCTCTGTCTACGCAAACAATTTGTCCCTCAGGAGTGGTTCAAATCTTTATGTGTGCTTTAGTTATTTTTCAAACACAGTGCTTATTTACGAGTAGCAAACAGCAGGAGGGGAGATGCTAAACTCATTAGTCCTTACCTGAGTTCAAGGCTGCTTGTCCAGAGGGAGGCACAGACATCCACACACACGTCAACTAATTTGCTTACAGACACGTCTTGGTTGCATAGCTCAGGGCACAAATATTTTGTCTCCTCAGTGACAGCTTTATGCGTTGTCAAGGTGATGAATTGCTCGGACAGTGGACTGTTAATACTGCTGCTAGCATCTGGGCAGGTAGCAACATGTCATGCTGTCCCAAACAATGTCCCTATACTGAATGCTCATTATACCTAAGCTGCCATATGACAGCTGCAAATGCTAGAGAGAGAGGATCACATAGTGAACCACAGTCCCCCGTAATTACACCGCTGTTAATTATTTAGGTTGGCAATCAGCAATCTAATTTTACATGGACAGTTCCCTGAAGATCATAATAATTATTCATACATCAAGTACTGAACTTGGCCTAGTAATTAATAACTGCTTTAGGTTAGGGCTGTTTATTTTCAACCGGGAATTTCGATCATGCTGATTAGATGTTTTGAGTGGTTGAGCCTTGGCTGTGATTCCCACATCCAAACACCCATAACATTCAGTTTGTTGAATTTCATTTATCCGTGTTCCACGAAGTGGACTAAAGGGTCTTTTTTTATTTAATTTTTTTTTATTATCATTGCACGAAGAAGCTTTTATTATTAGCAGGTGAGTGGGTTACCTATACTCGCTGCTGCTGTGTGGATTTCTGGTGGTTCAGGAGACAAAGCAACCTTTAGCTCTGCCTTCTTACATAACCGTCTGTCTGTCAGAAGCACACAGGGCCGCTGGCTGCCTGGGAGGTGCTGCGGTGCACGCCGATCCCCCCCGTGTCCTCCTGTACCGTGGTTTCATTAGTGGAGCTGAGCCTTTCCTTCATAAACTCTATAATGTATGCAGCACCTACACATTCATAAATCAGAGCATCCAAATGAAATAAGCCTCGCTGAGGTTTGAACCTGACATAATTCATAGTCAGAACGGTTCGATCGCAAATGTGCCAAAAACTTCAATGGCAGCATTTCAAGCCGTGAGGACGTCCATAATTGCGGGAAAGACGAGCAGTCCGCGTGAACATTGCAAACAGATCTCAAAACAAATTAATGCAATCACTGTCATCCACTGAAGAAATATTGCTGGCAAAGATAAATCATGTCCCCCAAACTCTTTCTCTTCGCTCTGTGGTTGGATGCATGGAGCTCAATGTAAACGGGAGAGCTTTAGTGTTCAATAAGAGAGTAAAGCCAAGCTTATATAGGGCTTACCGGTCTCTTTCGGTCTGAAACTGACCTGTTTGAGTGCCTGTCTGCCTGTCCTTCTCTGCGTCTGCCTACATCAGTCTCAGGACATTTATAAAGGTCTGTTATGAAATCACAAAAAAAAAAGGGAGGAAAACAACCACAACCACCACAGGCCGGCAATGATACACAACGGCGCCAGTATGTAGATGACAGCATTTGCAGACCAGTTGTTTAGCTTCATCTCTTATTACTGTTTTATCACGCGTCACTGCCTGAAAAGGTGTACAGCTATAGATCTGTCTTACTGGGAATCATGGTGCACAGCAAGAAGACAAAGAGAGAGAGAGACTGACAGTAAAGTGCAAGGTCCATCTAACAGAGTAACAATAAATCTCAGCATCCCTTCAAGCCAGCAGGAGGGTGTCTCCCGCTGGATGGTTGCCTATCTCACTATCTGCTAATCCCCATCATATATCCTCTTTATCAACCCTATAATTACCAAATGGAACTGCTAAATTATTTCAATGTGTTTAAATGCAACGAGTGGTAACAGCAGCTTATAGAACAAAAGGTTTAATGCAATTTAAAATGGCATGAATTGAAGTGAAACAACTTTTGAAAAAATTTACTTTTCCTGGTTATAATAATTGGTATATTTGGTCACTTGTGGGTAGTTTAACAAGCTGTAAACAGAGAGTGACATTTTAACACCTTAAAATATGTAAATGTAGGGAACAGTGGCCCCATTTCCACATCGCAGCACAGGCATTAATTTGAAGAATCCGATATAAACACCAGCGAGTCGCTAACTTTGCCCTTCTGCTGTTTGGGCAGCTAGTGTAAAGCAGCTTTATCAAAGCTTTTGGGTTTTTTTTGTGTTTTTTTATTTTGCAGCTAAAAACTGCTGCCTGCTGTGGCTGAAAACAATGTGGTGGAAAGTGACGAAGGAGAACAAAACAGTGAAATTGTGGGCTTAAAAACAAAACAGTGAGTTAGGAACTGACAGCATCTGCAGAGTTGGGTCATAATTATCATTGAGAGCAAGTGTATATAAACAAAGTTACCCAAGGCTAAGTTTAAGCTCTGCGTTTGCAGTGATGCTGTGGCTTTCACTTGTGCTGTTGATTTTCCTTTACTGTCCTTTCACCTCTGCCTACTTTTAAATTGCATTCATCAAGGCTTTCAGTGGGTTGTTTGCTGCCTCCCTCATCCACGCAGTGTCTTGCCTTGTCCTGCCCTCAAAGAACAGCCAACACCAGCCACCTGAGACACAGCACCACTTACGAAAGGACAGCCAGGCAAAATCTGTCAGCCTGAGCACTGAAGGGATGGATGGAGTGGGGGAGGTCTTGGAGAGGGGGAGTGGAGACAAGGAGGAGGAAAAATTACTGAAATAAAGGCAAGAGAGACAAGAAGAAAAAGTAATATGATATCAGTGAACTGGGCTACCAGTAGTAGGAGTAGATACTAAATTCTCAAGATGAGAAATCAAACATGAAAGCTTGGCTTGCAGTTGTAACGTGCCTCCAAAGTCTGGAAACATTCTCTCAGTATTGCATCTGTAATGCTATCTCAACTCACTAGCCACTTTGTTAGGTACAGCTGTTCAATTGTTTGTCAATACAAATCACTAATCAGCAAACCACATAGCAACAACTCAGTCTATTTAGGTATTTACACACAGTCAAGATGACCTGCAGAAAACAGCATCTCCACACACACACACACACACACACACACACACACACACACACACACACACACACACACACACACACACACACACACACACACACACAAGAAAAAGCAAAAATTAAAAAGAGTCAAATGTATGCATCTAACCTTACTCCACAACAAGATTACTTCTGATTGGATCACTTCCAAACTTAATTAGTTCTGATTGGATCTTGTCTCTCCAGAATATTTTCATCTCGCTTTTATTTGCTGACGAAAGTGTCAGTACATTTCATCATAGTTTTTGACATCATGCATTAGTTTTTACTTAGTGATGTTTTTGGTAGAAAAAGAAGGTCATTAACGAAAAATATGATGAAAACTACAGGTCACCTCCTGACACAAGTAAGGTGTTTCTAATAAAGTGTCCAGTAGGGGTGGGGGAAAAAATCGATACTGTGTAGTATCGTGATATTTTGTTTGCTAATAATGTATCGATACAGGGACAGCAGAAATCGATATTTTGTTACAAACAATTTTTTCTCTGAAGTCAACATGCTCTGGAGTCAGAGCATGTTGACTTCACAGCATGTTGATCCTTTTTCTGAGCAAGAATCCTGACATTCCTTCACTGTCCAAATGTGTTTAACTTTTTTTTTTTGGCAGCAATAAACATGACAGTTTACTTATTTTAATTTAAGACATGTTTAATTTTAATTAAGTTTAAAACTTTTTTATTTAATGTAAAATTATATTTTTTTAAATTTACTTTCAAATTCTTCAGTTGCTGAAGGGGCTGCATAGTTTTCATAAATTGCATAGTTCAGAATAGCTATAATTGTACCAGATGGTTGCATTCAGTTAAGTTGGACTAGACTGTAATACAAACCGTTCAAGTTTGTCAACAATAAAACTGACTGAAATGAGAGAAAGACTGAGTGTGAGACTTTGATATTAGATGAAATGAATATTGATAAAGTTTACCTTTATGTGCAGAATTTAAATATCGCAAAATATTTTAAAAAATCGCAATAATATCGTATCGTGCGTTAAGTATTGTGATAATATCGTATTGCGAGTTGTATGGTGATTCCCACCTCTAGTGTCCAGTGAGTGTAGGCACTGGACGATATTACTGTATTGTCATTTTAAACTTCAGTTAGATATTCAGGCTTCATTCATGCTTTAAGAGGCAAAAGCAGAGGGCAGCATGACTGGTACACATATTCCCCAGAGCCACAGATTAAGAGGAAGAAAAAAAGTTTTTGTAGACTTTATTTTTTTCACATTTTCTTTAAATAGACAGATATATTTAAGAGACTTTACATCATTTGCTTTTTTTCAGCAGTTCTATGTTAGAATGCAGTATTTTCATTTAGTTAATTAGCACCATTTAGCACCTTTGGCAGCTTGTAAAGTCAGCTGGTTTGTAAAGGTTTTCTAAAACAGGCTGCTGTAAAGCAAACACAGTACCGTCTGTACACTGCAAATGCAGAGCTCACGACATGCTACGACACAAATGGACAAAGCATGCATGGCAAAGCATCAAACAAGATGCATGTAATGTGCGACGTATTTGTCCCCTTAATCTAAAGTTAATACGTCTCTGAGATTATCTCCGCATCTCTATAGCCTCATGTCCTTTTTGGTTTTTATCCGATTTATTGTCAGTTTTTATTTCTAGCGTCCTGTTTACACCTGGATGAACTGACGAGGTGATCACGGGTTGGAGCGGCGAACACCCGCAGGGAAAGTACGTGGAAACAGTAAACAAATACTAATGCAGCAGCTCACATGTGTGATTGGCCTCCATAAAAACCAAATGAGCAGACGGGTTACAGGTGTCATTAGGCCTGCTGACTGACGACCACCCCCGAGTGTTTCCTCTAGCTTTCTCTTCCTCTTTGCATTCTTTCTCTCTCCTGTTTCCTTAATTCCCTCATTTATTCATTAAATGTACCTTTGGAAGTGCTTCGAAAGGTTAGCTGTAGAGCGCGAATGGGTGAGAGAAAGGGAAAGTCTATCTAAAGGTGTGAGACAATATGTATGCAAATGTTCTCTCCGAGCAGCTCGCCAGCAGAGCGAGCGCATGCCTGCCACGGGGCAGCTGAATGAGAATTTATCATCCAATATATCCTCATCATAAATGATAAAAAAAACACATTTGCCAGGCTGTAAGATGGCTATAGACCATCTCTACGCCAGCTCCCTAAACAGAGTAGTAAATCAGCACAAATTACATTGTAATGTTTTGAAGAATTAAGGCATGAAGCCCTTGAATGCACCAAAGACTTGGACATAAGGAGGTGAACACACAAAAATAATAATTTTAAAAAAACAAACAGAAAGAAAAAAAAAGTCTTTTGGCATTTAAAAAAAACACACTAAGAAATATTACTGCCTAGTGGGCCTACAAACACACAGACGGAGTTCTTTTCAATTGCACAAGACTCGAGCCAGACGGGGGAGAATTAATAAGGCTCTACAGAGTATCGGTGTTACTAAATTGGCGGTGTTTCATAACAAAGTCTTTCAGAGCAGATATCAATTAGAAACAATTAAAAGAACCATTCATCATTTTAACAAAGCGGGCTCCATACAGGGAGCAGCGCTACAAGAGAAGCTGATCAAACATAATAAAGAATCCTGTTTCAACAGAGCTCCATAACGGAGATTTATGTTGATAGAACTGATGTGTTTTTTTAATTTATTTATTTTTATTTTTTTGCAAAGATCCCACCTCCGACTGGCTCCACTGGACAGAACTGTGCTTGTCTATCAAACAAACACATGGCTACTGAAGCAGATTCTGTGCAGAAATATTGACAACACACACGCACGCAAAAACAAATTTAAAATTCAAGCGGGGAAGGAACTTCCCAGTAAAACACACAAACATGTCCATCCTTAGGGCATGCCAGTGCAGCCCGCGTGTGGGTATGAAGCTTTTTACCAGTCTATCTGTGTGCGCTCGGTTGATTGACAAACAGTTTCCTTCTTTCCTGGAAAACCCTCACAAAGGCTTCCCATATCAATATCCAGATTATCTTTGCTTTGTTGGAAACCAAAGTAGATATGATCTTAATGCAAAGATGCACTGGGGGAAAGCAGGCCATACACAGTGGCACACAGTGCGACGACAACCCTCCGAGCCTCCAGGCTCACTAATCAGTGCAGTGTCTTCCGTGCAAATGTAACTCTATACCCAAGCAGGGAGGATAGAGGAGCTACCAGCATGGCCTCCTCTGCCTCTCTGTCCTAATGAAGCTCCAGGTAATCAAATCACTGCACACACAGGCTGATGGCCAATAAGCGAACATTTGGGTGCTCCTAATGGGAGCATGACAACGTTTTTACATTTTCAAATGACTTCTTTCTTTTTTCTGAGTCTACTTATCTACTTATGACCATGATATTGCACATTAGCAAATTTGTTTAATATGCCCAATGTGTCATTTATCTCTGCATGCCCGTTAAAGCACTAAAATATTGCAATAAGCCTCGTCTGCTGGGGGGTTCCCATGATGCACTGTTTCTTCTTCACGCACCTCTTTTCACTCACTATATGTTTAATCATTAGTTACTATCTCTCTCTTTCACAGTGTGTCTTTAGCCCTGTCTCTGTCCCCTTAACCCCAACCTGTCATGACAGATAAGCCTAAGCCTTGTTATGCTGCAGATTTCTTAATTAATTGAGTTGTTCTGACTGGTTTCCAACTGGGTGGCCAGTATGCCATAACCCTAGATGCCCCTTTTCACTGTCTAAGTGATATGGACAGCTGCATGGCACAAACTGTTCTCCAGTTAAATACATGAATACAATGAAATCCAAAATCTTATAATGAAACCATCCAAACTTGGACCCCTTACATGCAAACAAGAAGCAAGCTGCCAGAAACTTTGGGGTGTTTTTCAACTCATCCCTAACCTTTTAACAATCACAAAAGTTAACAGTAAAAGGAGCAAAAATGAAACCAATATTTGCAGCCAGGCTTTTGTTTTCCTTCAGCTAGAATACTGCAACTCTCTTCTTTCTGGTCACTCTCTCCTCTCCAGCTGGTTCAAAATGCAGCAGCTCAGCTTCTTACTGGTATTAGCAGACGGCATCATATTACCCCGATCCTGGCTCATCTCATTTGGCTCTCTGTACGCTTTAGAATTGATCTTTAAACTTTACTCGTCACTTTTAAAGCATGTTGCGGTCTGGCTCCAAGCAACATGGCAGATACGATGGCTCCACATGAGCCTTAGATCCTCAAATGCCTCCCTCCAAAATCAAGGCTCAAGTCTTGAGGTGACCATCGGGGCCTCTTGGAATTGGAAGAATCTGCCTGAGGAAGTAAAGCTCGCAACATCTATCACGTCTTTCAAATCACTTGTAAAAGCACATTTTTATGAACTTTCTTTAGAGCAATGCCAGTTCTCTCTTTTTTCTCCTTCTTAATTGTTTGTGCCTCTCTTTTTTTAATTGTCTCATGTATTTTTATGCACTGTTTTCTTGCGTTTTAACTTCTCTTTAACTTTATTCAGTTTTATTTATGGCCATAAGCTCTGGCTCGTTATCTCATTATCAAGTGAAAAAATGTAAAGTCAAACTAAAGCTCAGTGAATCTTTTCAAATTGTCAAACACTAGTCAAACTGCTAAAATGAATGGCATTGGTTGCTGGGAAATATCCATCATTCTGCTCTTGTTCTTTCCTGCTGTGACAAGTCTAGGTTTAAATGTTAAAAAAAAAGTGGGGAAGAAAAGAATGAAAAAAATGTGCTTTGGATACTATAGAATAGAACAACAAAGAAAATCTGTGTGCAGGTAAATATAGCTCTAAACCCACATGATATTTTAAATCATGGGTGTCAAACATAAGGCCCAGGTGCCAGAATCGGCCCAGTGCACACTTCAATGCAGCCCACTGGATTTGGAAAATGTAGAGTAGGGCATAAATATTAGAGAGTTTTGCAGCTTTTCCTACTGATAAAAGCCTTCCCCGTGGCCATTCATACTACACCAAAGTAATTACTATATTTTTCAGACTATAAGACCGAAAAAATACGGCCTTATAATCCAAATCCTTTAATTTTCTTAAAAATCGATAGTGCACCGTATAATCCTTGTGTATTAATTCTGGTTGTGCTTACTGACCTCGAACTGATTTTATGTGCTACATGGCGCTCAAAAATCTGTCAAAATGTTTTAGTATGACTTTGGTAAGCTACAAAGTTACATCGCTTGATGGATTGTTGGAGCAGTACGGCTACTGTAGTCAGGAGCCTCGCGGAGGAAAGTAGTGACATGGACAATGACAAGAGGGATCCGGGCATGCTTGATGCCGAAATCGCCCAACCGTTAAACTCAGACACTGAACATGAAGAATTTGATGGATTTGTGGAAAAGGAATGAACTGAAAAAGTGAGTGTATTGTTCTGTTTTTTTGTGTTACAACTGAACAGTGTTGAGAATTATTGTGACTGAGTTGAATAAAGTTTGACTTATCTGACTGTTTTGCTTCGCTTAATGCGCCTTATAATCCAGTGCCTTATAATCTGAAAATTATGGTAAGTATTAGACAGTAAAATCCATTTTTTTTCACCATCTAATATAGAAATGTGTCTTTTTTTTATGGGTGCAAAATTTAAAAAAAAAGAAAAGTGCCTTTTCTGTGAATTAACAAAAATCTGCTTTTTAATGAATATATTACAAGACAGCCTAGGCAATAATCTACTTTAATTTTTTTAATGCAATTTTTCACATTTATATCTTATAATTTAAAGAGTCGTGCCGACAGATCTTTCTTTAATACAGCAACATTTCTATGTCACGCTGATATGTTATGACGATGTAAATATTTTTTTAAAAATGTAAACAGTTAAACTTCTTTACTTTGATAGAATGGGGAGTTTCACTGGTCTGGCCTATTTAAGATGAAATTGGGATATATGTGGCTGACAGTGTAAAATGAGTTTGACATCCCTCTTTTAAATGATCAAGGATACATCAATTAAGCCTGTTTGTAGTGGCTGAAGTGGATGTGTATCTCAGTTGTCAAGCAGCACTCTGTCATGCGCATTTACATAGCTCGCTCTCGTGCCTCCAAACACACTCTCTCAATTTGGGGATCTATTTAAGCTGGGAAATTTCCTCTCTCCTTCTGACATGTCAGTACTGCAGACCTGAATCCTTATTTCAAACTCTCTGACACTCGAGCATTCACCTGTAGGCTCCAGGAGGATGTTTTCTCATCACTCTAGTGATGGTGCCTATAGATGCCAAACTCTAACTAGATTGTGATCCTATAATAAATGAGAGCTGTGTGACTGAAAGTATAAGGTAATGTGGCAGATTGCTATTATGATGATGATTTGAAATGTTTTTGCAGACAAATGACTGCGTTTGATTAACAGGCTGTGAAGAATCACTAGAACCACATCAGCAGCTGGGATGATACCGTGCATGAGGTTTGCATAAAGTTTTGTCAAACTCCTTCTGACGAACAGATTGTGTGATAGCCGAGTGTAAATTTTAAAACATACTCTCGATTCTGTAAATATTTTGTGTGGTTAGGTTTCCAGAATGATGTTTCCTCAGGGCTGGGCAGTTGATTGAATTTTATTTTCAATAAAATATAAGCTATCCAAGCTAAAACACTTAGTGTGCCACAGCCCATTTCACAATGATCATCTAGCTTTGCTGTTGTTATAAATCCAGCACAGCCCTTCAGGGCACCGTGCTTTCGCCTGTCCCTAAATGGCCCGACTCTCTCCCTGCCTGGCCCTCGCCTGGTAAGATTAGCTCAAGCCAAGAGAGCAAAAAGAGAGCATTTGATCAGGAATTTTAACTTTAATTTTCACATTTATTAATTTGAGGAAAGTCACATCTGAATCACACACGCACCATATCATAAAGAATTCAAGATTAACTAATTACCTTTCAATCAGCGCGTTAACAGTGATTAAATCAGAAAAAAGCTCAGCGTTATCCGAGCACACGTGCTGGCAGGTGTACAGAAGCTGCTCAGCTGCTGTGTGTTCTCCAGCTTGATTAAATAATGAGAGATTATAATACGCACGCACACAAAAACAACGTTCCCTGTCCTCCCAATCTAGGAACTGGCAGTAAGACCTGTCTCATTCTCCTCGCTCAGCAGAGCAAGTAATATCAACTAATCCTAGACACAGAAAGACACTGTGGGGCTGAGAGCAGGACAGAGAATACATGATAAAGCTAATGTCATTATTTAGTTTTTGTACTGAAGCCCTTTCTTCAGCCATTCAAACTTTTAGCCTCAGACCCCAGGATTCTGCAAGCCTGTGGGTTTAAGGAAATGTGTGATTTTTCTGTATGTGTGTGAGTGCTTTGTTACCAGTGCATACCCAGTGTGACACCATGCAAAGAGTCGCAATCCCCAACAGTGTTCATTTAGAAGAGTTCACATTGGCAGCACAGACACACACACGTGCGCGCGCACACACACGCACAGAGGAAGCTCCCAGGCCTATCCTATCCACTGTGATGTAATGAGATATCTGCTGTTTCCCATTTGAGCCTCTTTATCCTCCACAGAACAGAAACAACTGATGGAGATGGGATGGGGATGGGAGAGGATAGAAACTAAAGTGAACGAAGCAAAATCAGATTCCTCTGCTTCTCTCTTTTCTCTCTCTCTCTGTTTAAGGCAGTAATATGTCTCCATCTATGTCTATAGTATTGTAATGGGTGGGTCTCACTACCCTGCCTGAGGAAATTGCTTTATAGTCCCTCTGCCCTCCTCTATATGTGGACACACACATGCACAAACAGACCCCACACACTCTCATGGCAGTAGCCCCAGTGACACTGCTTAAATATTAATGACCTGATTCTCTCTCATTAATAATAGCTGCAGTGCTGATTACTCTGTGAATACCACTGAGTGTGTGTGTGTGTGTGTGTGTATACACATGGAAGTATGCCTACTCACAGTGCGTGAGCCAAGTATTTGTTCCGCCTGTCACTGGCATATTATACTGTGAATGACTCCAAAATGATCACTGACATTGCATTACTGAGGTAAATTAAATATTATTAAATTACATAACACCGGGGATGTTAAAGGTTAATGTACGATGATAAATCCATTGTAATTTATGTCAGCGTTGGTGTTTGTGTTTTGCAAAGGACAAAAGAGCAGAAGTGTGGCCGGAGGATGCAGGGATGATATGAAGAGACGTGCACAGACACAAGGGAAAGAATTTAACGTGGTGAAACAACGTGCACACACACGCACACACAAATAAATACAATTGCAAATGCAAAGACATACAGAAACACTCACACAGACTAGCATTCGCTCAGTTAAGCCATGCATGAGTCGTGTGCGATGCAGCTGGCTTAAGCTAGCTTAGTACCAGACACAACACACACACACACACACACACACACACACACACACACACACACACACACACACACACACACACTAAGGCAAAGGGAAAGCAAGAGTAGACATCAGAATCCAGTGGGTTGTAATGGAGAGCTGTCCTATCCTCTGCTAAGAATAGCAAGGGCTAGCCATGAAAAGGAAGAGAAAGTAAGGCTGCAGATAAAAAGGGGAGTGTGACACCAGGAGCTGTGTGTCCTTTAGGAATGATGAGTCAGGGGAATTACAGTGGCACACATGTCAAATAAAAAGAAACCCAAAAATGACATATTCACTAACAAATGATTTTTTGCTTGTGATATGCTGGCTTAAGATAAAATACAACTACAGGCATCGCTTTTGCAAGAAAAGGGCAGCGTACTAATGCCTCAGCAGCATGAGGTGCGCGCACACACTCTCTCACACACATTGCATGTGTTCGTACTTGAGAGTCTCAAACACCTGAAAAATTCACATTTCTCATTTCCCTGATGAATTACACTGAGCTGTATTTAGACAGGAGGAAAGAAAGTGCTAAACAAGAAGAAGAAGGAAGGTACTGTGTGTTTGTTAGGGTTGTAACACAGTCACAGGTCAGCTGAATGTGGGTCTAGATTTAAAGGATCCACATGCAGTGTTGTCTCAACAATCCATGTAACAATTGTTCACCCCCTGCCGGTGACTGATGCCTTCAGGGGTCGGTGCATTGGTGGTTCTTGGTGTCCGGGGCTGGGCGCTCAGGTATGTACCAGCTCACTCCCGGTGGCTACTTGGCAGGGCCTGGCGCCTGTTGCTCGGTCAGCCCTCTTCTGGGGCGCGGGGGGCCCTCGGGCCTCCGGGCCTGCGGCTCGGTTCACTCTGGCACAGCTGGCTTCTGGCAGAGCCGGCGGGCACGCCGGTGCAGCCCCCTCTAGCTTCTGCTCGGTGGCTACTGGGTGACCCCTCGTCTGGGGATCCTCAGCCCTCCCCATGAGGGTGGCACGGATGCCCCTCCGGTGGTCCTCCTTGGGCTCTCGCACTCTGGGGCCTCTGGATGTCTGGGGCCTGGATCTCCTCCATGCCTGCTTCATGCCCTGGGGACAGGGCTATGGCTCTCTACATCCTCTTGCAGACCATTACATGTGGAAACCATTTGAATACAAGCGCGCTGATCCACACAGGTGTGCACACGGGTGTTCACTGCTCGTAGACTTAAATTACACCTTTCTTGGCTGCTACTTCAAAGCACATTGTGCGCTGTCTGTCCTGCGTGCTGCACAACAACATTGAATATTTAGTATTTACTGCTGTTTACACTTAGCTAGATTAATGCGATGGTGTTGTGTTTAGTATGTTGCTTTGTTTTGTTTGTTTTTTTGCTTGTTTTCTATTCTTTCTCTCTCAACAGGTGATCCAGGAGATTTTTTTTCCCTTTCTCACTGTCCCTCTCCCCTTCTGTTTTTCTTTTCCTTCCTCTTTCTTTCTCCCTTTCCTATCCCTCACTCATGTCTGTCCCGTCTGTAACAACTGAAAATAAAATAAAATAAATAATAAAAACAAAGGTCGATCAAATGGACCAATACGGCATTGTCATGATGATCCATTTGGCAAAATAAATCCATTGGGTATCCTTGTTGGTCTTCAGACAACAATTCTGACGGCTAAAGAACCAAATGGGACAGGCAAAAAAAAAACCCCAAACCCCCCCCCCCCCCCAAAAAACCCCAAAAAACCCCCCAAAAAACAAAAAACCCCAAATTGTTTTAGTATCCTGCTCCTCTTCTTCTTCTTTTTTCTCCTCTCCTCCCACTTGACTGACATCTTCCTCACTACCCAGTGCAACCCTAACCCCCCCCCCAGGCACAAGTCAGACTTTAACACCCAACCTGCTGCCCACCCACCCCAGGACATTCTGGCCCTGGCTGTCGTTGCCTGCACTGTCTGTCTCTAGCTGATGGAAATCATCTTATTAGAGCTGTGCTAATGTCTGCTCTGGATTCCTGGGACACTCCGGCTGCCCCTATTTTAATTGGCTGCCTCTATTAATATTTCATTCGTTTAAATACAGCACGCCACCTTTCACTCTGCTGCCCGTGACCCCGCTGGTGGCTCCTCGCTATGTCAGACTGGGAATATTGATAGGGGAAAATTGTTTTAACAGTGACACACCGCATTATTGCTTTGGATATTTTGTGAGCTGCATAGTTTAAGTTTGCTTTGTGAACGCCTGAGTGAAATTAATTTGTTGTGGAACTGATTTGGAACTGGAATCGATCAGTTATGGCAAAAAGACACAGTAATTGAAAGCGGATGAGAAATGTTTGTGTAGCTTTCTACTTGATATGTCACAGAACTTCATACACTCGTTAAGTCTTGATTCCCTTGTTAGGGTTTGTAAGAGAGTCGACGTGTCATTTGGAGTCAGCTAATGAAACTACAGAGCAAAGAAATGCTATAAAGAAGGTATCAAAGTTCTTCCAGCTGCTGTTTTCTATCATCCATAATGTCACTATTAAAAAGCACTAAGAGGAGCTGTGGAAATCAAGGCAAAACCTGGAAGACCAAGAAAAGTTTAAAATAAAACTGTGGTTCTGGCAGAATGAAATGTTAAACCCCAGCACAACTGCAAAAGATCTGCAGGACCAGATGAAACTGAAATTTTGTTTTTTTTGGTGAACTGATCTAAACTGTACTTCAAAATGTATTTATAGGGACATGTTAGACACACAGGCATTGAGACTGGTCTGCAACCACGTGGCAACAACTGCTCACCAGGAAAAAAGTGTATCCTGTGACTGGTGGTGAGTGGTTGCTGGCAGTCGCTGTGAAACTGACTGGTAAAGTCACAGTCACACAGGCCTAGAGATCAGTGAGTGACCCCCCCCCCCCCTCCGTTAGGGAGCGATCGCGAGGAAAAAGTGTGTTTTCTGCAACTGTTGCCGGTAGTTTGCATTAGAATGTGGACTTATCTGCAAACACTCGCAAACTATTCACCAAGTGTGAAAAACTGTTCACCTTCAAAGTAAAAGCTGCACATTTTGAAATGTGTTGGTTGCAGCAATAAGGCACAGCTTTTATTTTGAAGCTGAACATTTTCTGTGTCCAGTTTGTGTCACACTTTTCAAGTTTCAATGTAAAATAGAGGTGACCATGTCAATAATAAGGAGGTTTTCAGTGCAGTACCATATACTTGTATGTATGATTTCACCTGGTAACAGCCACCAGCCTTCAGCAGCCGCTCACAAACTGGTTGGGGAATGTACATTTTTTTCATAGCAACTGTTTGTTTCCAGGGGCTCAGCGACCGGTCTCTAAACACTTCATTGGTGTGACTGAGGTTTTATTTATTTTCCAGTTTTCAGTTTCAGAAGCTACTCAATAAGTATGGTGAGAAGGAGTAACTGACATTTTAATTTTATGTGTGCTACAGAACGCAATCTTGCTTAATTTTATTTTTTGCAGAATAAGCCCAACAAATATCTAAGTGAGACGCATGCTCACTCTGTACTTGCTGAAAAAATGCAGGTGAGCACATTGCTCACTCAGGAATGCACAGATACACACACATACGTGCAAACACAAATGCACAAAGAGCCTGGGGCTACCACCAGGACAGAAGTGCAGCTGGAAGAAGGAAAGGAGGAAACACAACAAGTGGAATAAGTTAGGATTTGTGACATGAAAAGTGAAGAGAAAGAAGAGAAGAGGTAAAACAAATGAATGTAACTGTTGTTTTAGTTCACAATCCTTCATCGACTCGTTACATTTAACAATTATTTTCTCACCTTCTGTTGTTTTTCCGGTATTGTGGTTGATATTTTTTGACAACAGCAACTCTGGGCTTCCCTGGCGCTGAATCAGGAATCCTCCACACACCTTCTATAAGGATTAAGTACTCTATCTGTAGAGTGCCAGAGAGTCTGATGTGCATTCCCTGTGTAATTTTGCGGTTTATAGTTAAGCAGGTATTTTCTGCTCGAGGTGAAATTCAGTCAGCAGGGTCTTTACTGTAAATTGAGGTGGTTGCATTATTCACCATATATTTGTTGGTTTGTTTGTTTATAGAAAGAGTTCTAATACATTTATTATATAAAGCCATTCATGGCCCAGAAAATGTCTCATAAATTGATGTCACCTGAGTCAGGTTCAAAAAAACAGTCACCCTGTGGTGATAGTTAAGAAAGGAACAGACCTATGTAGAGATGCACCATACTGACTCCTTTGGCCCCAAATATTACAGTTTTCAGCTGATTCAGTCTGTGCCAGTTAAAAAAAACACCACACTTCAACAGTGCAATGCAAACTTAACGTCATATCCTGTTATTATCAGTGCAAAAAGTTTGAAAAACTGCTACTAATAACTTGGTTAAAGATTCTGCTGTAATGATTTTGCTTTATTCCAGTGCCATGATGATAAATGATAGTGTTTTTAGTATGAGTATTTATTATTAGTATTAGTATCTAGTATTCTTCTCAAAGAGAAACTTGAGAAATCAATACTTAAATCACATAAATCCCACGATCCCATGTTCATTCATTATTTTAGTGTAACATCAGTGTTTTAATTTTATTTGATGCTATTGTAATGTTAGGTGTGTAATATTAGTTCAAGGCTATACTTCGCAGGCTCTAAGCAATTAGCAGCTAATTTAATTGCATTCAATTAAAAGCAAAACACTTTAGACACACTGGACCGGGTAAGCAAAAACAGCTGTAATGAATTTCAACTCTTCAACAAAGTAATAAACCAAGTAAAGTTATCAATACCAAACTACTGTCTGCTGTTCTTAGTCCATAAAAGTTCAGTATTTGGAAAAAGCTGAGGATTTCCCACATTACTTGGAGCCTATAAGAGCTAGCATTCAAACTTGCCATTGCATTAGATTTTATTTGACAGTCCTAAAAGTGAAAATGCAAGCACAGGTAGGATTATAATGTGACAGCCATGGCAGCAAGGAGTCAGTCCGCACATGTGTGTATGTGAATAATGGCAGCTCCTGCGGCCTTCAACACCCATCTGTCATACGTCAACTAAGCTCTGCACTGCTGCCATCTCAATCAGCTGACATAATGTTCCACACACACACTTTCTCTGTCTCTCCCTTTTACACGCATTATTTTGACAGCGTGCCACCGTGAGTGTGAGTGGCGAGAGAAACACACACTGTGTCCCCACAGCGTTCCCTGATTAACGAGATGGTTTGTTCTCTTCCTCAGACATCGGCCAATCAGGCACGAGGACACAAATCTCTCCCCACTGGTGATACTGAAGGCCACCGGCCACTATTTATTGGCAATCTCAGCCCTAACTGCCCAGACAGAGAGAGCAACACGCTTGCACAGGCAGACACCACCAACGTGTCTGTCTGTGTGTGTTTTTCATGTGCTCCAAGTCAAATTTGCTACAGGAAATATGATGGCAGGCATATAATAAATATAAGTATTACAACGATGAAATAACAGCTTGAAAAACCCCCCACAAAAAAATACAAATACACAGCAACATACATGGAGGAATCTCCTCATTTTTGTTTGTGTTGGTGTTTGAATAGAGTGCAGGTATTAAAGCTGCAAATCACCACATCAAGGCTGTGATTAAAGCAGATTAGGCCTTATAATGGTGTTTAATTAGTCCCAAAACTCATGCACATCAAAATCAGGGGCATGCACATGATATGAGCACACACACCAGTATTTGTAAGCATTTGTGTTTTATGTAGATGTGATGTTGCAAGAATGCATGAGGCCAGCATAAGGACAAATGGACCTTCTACACTATGCATCTGCAATTCATTAAAAAAAACAATGGTTTATTTGAACTTAACAGTTTCCACAGTGATGGTTAGAGGCTGGCTAACATATTGGCTAATATTAGCTATTTGCTGTTAGCCACTGCACTATGAAACGGCTAACACATTAACCTAAAACGCAAAGGATCATTGGTTTGAGACCATGGAAAGATACAAATCCCTCAAAGGATGCATCAGGAAACATCCGCGGTGTGGTGACTCCTCTCCCTCACTGCCCAACCGGTCATGGCAGATGGCTGCCCCTCCCTGAGCTTGGTTCTGCCGGAGGTTTCATCCTGTTAAAAGGGAGTTTTTCCTTCCCACTGTCACAAAGTACTTGCTCATAAGTTGTAAAAGTTTTCTTCAGAATACTTATGCTTACAGTATAACTCACCTTGAGATGACTATGGTTGTGATCTGTCCCTATAATGAATAAACATGAATTGAAATTAAATAACTGTGCAACTGAAAGACACTATATACTGACCAAATATTATCAACATCTATAAAGACCAATAAAGGATAAGTGAAAATTTAACAAATTAAGAAGAGATGAGAGAAAACAATGTTTGCAAGTGTTATGAGTTTTTACATTATACAGTTTGTCCACCAGAGGACAAACTTCGCTGTTTTAAAACCACATTCCACAATAAAGTTAAATTCGATTCAATTCAATTTTATTGATATAGCACCAAATCACAACAACAGTTGCTTCAAAGCGCTTTATACTCTAAGGTAAACCCTACAATAATACATACAGAGAAAAAAACCCCAACAATCATATGACCCCCTATGAGCAAGCACTTTGGCGACAGTGGGAAGGAAAAACTCCCTTTTAACAGGAAGAAACCTCCAGCAGAACCGAGCTCAGTGAGGGGCGGCCATCTGCTGCGACCTTGGGGTGAGAGAAGGAAAACAGGATAAAGACATGCTGTGGAAGAGAGAGACAGAGATTAATAACAAGTGTGATCCAGCAGAGAGGTCTATTAACACATAGTGAGTGAGAAAGATGACTGAAAAGGAAATACTCAATGCATCATGGGAATCCCCCAGCAGTCTACACTAGTGATGGGAATTCTGGCTCTTTTTAGAGAACCGGCTCTTTCGGCTCAACCCACTAAAAAGAGCCGGCTCTTTCAGCTCCCAACCGGCTCTTCAGGTTGTTTTGTTGCTTTAATTAATTTATTATCAACAACAATATACAAAAAGGAATTACTAATGTAAAAAAACATGGTTTTTAGTATATGTTTACATATAAATATATATGGTGGCCCCTAGAGACAAAGCACGTACAAACTCCAAAACACATTGCTAGCGTTAACTGAACTTCCAAAACAGAGCTACCTAGATCACTTAAATTATATAATTGAAAGCATGTGTGTATTGTTTGTGTATTTATACACAAGCACTCACATATATTCAAATAATTAAAAAAAAATTTTCATTTACCTGTTACTACCACACACCAAATCCGGTCGTTGGTACTTCCTGGCTTGTGTAGCCACTAGGTAACAAAAGCTCAACACTGCCCATAGCATCCTGAAGCACTTCCGTTGTGTTTTGGAGTTTGTACTTGTTTTGGAGGTTTCACATGCTTTGGAATTTGTATGTGCTTCAGAATTTGTATGTGTTTTGGAATTTGCATTTATGTTGGAGTTTTTACGTACTTCGGAGTTTGTACGTGTTTTAGAGTTTGCACGTGCTTTCTGAATCCTTTATCATCTGCAACTGAAAATAGTTGTGGATGATTACTATACCTTTCTAATGTGATGTTCTTGTCCCTGGCTCTATTTTCTCTCCCTTTCCCTCCGCTCTGTTCCTACCTACCACCCCTCCCCCCTCTGCTCAGCGCAAGCACAAGGCTCGCGTGCGGAGTGAAGCGGAAAAAAAGTGCGAAAGAGAGGGTGAGAGAAAGAGAGAGAGAAAAAAACGCTTCCAATAAGGAGTTGGTTCGCGTCGTTCACAAAGATTCGGCTCTAAGAGCCATTTCGTTCGCAACCGACACATCACTAGTCGACACCTATTGCAGCATAACTAAGGGAGGATTCAGGGTCACCTGGTCCAGCCCTAACTATATGCTTTAGCGAAAAGGAAAGTTTTAAGCCTAATCTTAAAAGTAGAGATAGTGCCTGTCTCTTGAATCCAAACTGGAAGCTGGTTGATGTAACATCACTGAAAAGTCTTTTAATGACAGGCGAACAGCTAGCTAGCTAGCTAACAACAAAGTAAGAGTAAATACATGCAATTGAAGTAAAATTAACCAAACAAATAAATAAAAAGTAAAAATCAGCTTGATGCAAGATGATTTCATGAATTATTAGATGAAATATTGCCTTTTTGTTAACCTCTGGGCTTAATTGGAAGGATTATTGAAAGGAAGGATTGGTGCTGTAGAACTTCAGCTAAACATTAGTAATTGCCTTGTTTATCTGTTTTCACAGTAAAAATAACCCATGTAGAGAGGTTGTGACAGTGTCACAGCTTTTGCCAAAGACATATTCCTGTTTTGTTTGCTGAAATTTGAAAACAGCTCCTCATGGCAGTCTTTTTCTTTTTTTCTTTTCCTGAAAGCACTTGACAGCTTTGTTTGTGAAACATTTAATTGTGTTCCCATCAGTTATTTTAAGAAGATGTTGATTGTTTACAGCCTTTCTTTGTTTAATGGCCCCTAACATCATATCTCAGTGACTAAATTACAGATAATCCTGCCATGAACTACAGCTTTAGAACCCAGGCAATGTAGCATCTTTGCATCTCTCCTTCACTTCACTTATCTACTCATGATCCTGTTTCTATTTTAAAACCTTTGCAATCTAGTTCAAGTCAAAAAACAATAAACAGCATACGTAAGACATGTACACTGTAAGACAGATCCTAAATATACATAAGTGATAAACTACCAGAGGACTTATTAGAGAGGAAGTCTGCAAGCCACTGCACTCTTGTGATATTGACACCATATCACATGCATAGCGACACAGTGGGAAGAAATGTGGAAGAAAAGCGAGAAGTGAACTTGGCCCAAATTCTGAACTGCCGTGCATGTGAGTCATGCTGAATATTGCATAGTCAGAACTGCTGTGATGGCAAACATGGCTCAAAGTTATTTCGGCATGCAAGCTAGAGGACAATTATTATAAGGGAAGAGGGAGAAGCGGGGAAGGAGTGAGAACATTAATGAATAGATAAACTGCAAGATTTAAATCTGTAAGAGTTAAATCCGATTTTAAAAATCTTTATTTTGCTTGAAAATGTTAATAGCCATCAGATGCATTTATTTTAACTCTGAGTGGCATGCTGACTGTATAACACTAAGACTTAAGTAAATATTAATTAGGTAAATAGTTATGTTTTTAAAAAAAACGCACTCCAATTATATACTCGGCCCCTGAAAGTCACATTCACCTGGCCATTTGCTACCCCAGCTCCATCTCCCCAAAAAACTAAAATCCTGAAGCCTCCCAACCCCAAAAACAAATTCAAATCCATACACTGTTTTCTATTGTCCAGGATGGACACTGCCTTTTGCTCTATGTCACCTGGGATAGACTGTCCTGCAACCCTGAATATAATACAGTAAGAGGTCAGAAAAATGGATGGATGGATGGATTTAAGCTTTTTGGATTTAGATCAGAAACCCAAACAAAATAATTCATTTGATTTTATTCATTATTTGTCTTTCAAATACAATTTTTCTTTCAATATAGTGTTGTATCCCTTTTGGGGGTCTTTAGAGGTGTGACGACGCATAAGCTGGAAGGCTAAGAAACAGAAGACAGCAAAAGAGAGAGACAGATGGTTGAAAGTCAGGAAGAACATGCTGAGAAACAGAGGTCAAAAGGAGAATGCATGGGTACAGAAAAGTTAGCTGTGCTGAATGAGCAGAATAAGCACAGAAAATACATAGAAGCCTAAATAGTGCCAAAAAACTGGGGTTTATCAGACTGCCTGGGAATACTTTCAGAAATCTCCCAGAGTTCTGAGCAATGGTGAAGTCTGGAGAAAGTGAGGGATCACAGGGGGATTGTGGGTAATATGCCAAGGAAGCGAACTAACTTTTCTCTGGTGTCAGCACATCTTCTGTGGAGACTGATCTATCTCCCTCTCATTGCTACAGGATGACACACATGGCAGGAGAGGTAGAGTCTACACATAAGCTGCTTTTTGACAACACACACCCATACGCACAAGCAAAGAGCGCCACACTCATGACATGCCAGCTTGCTCTGTAATTCTCTCAGTGTGATTGTGACCACAGCTGCAGAGGAGTATTACATAAAAGCAAAGACCTTCAGTAGTTCAACTGACTGCACAAACCACTGCTTTATTTATGGCCATTAGACACTCCGCAGTTGGAACAAACTGAAATGTTTTAACACATCAAACTGACCCTGATATGATTTTTAAAGGTTTTACTTATTGGTTATCATCATTGCTCCTACACAGAAAAGTCTGGATTGTCTGCACAATGAAGTACGTTTGATTTAATGTAATGCCCAATGACAAATGATCTCATTAGTTTTCTTCACCACAACAAGGAGACATTTATCTTGAACATATCTAAAAACGGAAAACAATATGCAGATTCAGTGTTATGTATTTCATGTCCAACTACATAAAAGTTTCTTATGACCTCTCCTTTTTGAATTGCCTGAAAAACATTTTTTCTTCTCTTCCTGACATATAATTTTTCATTTATATGTTTAAAGTAACAAGTCTTGCAGACTTCAAATTAAAGTGGACATCGCAAAATCAATTATTTTGCTTTTCAACAAAATATTATGCCCCATAAAACATGAGAAAACTTTCCAAAGAAAGTAAAAGCATGGCTGAATGTGCTTTTTTAAAAACTTTTTTTTCAGCTCACAATGACATCAGAAGAGCATCATACTACCACCTCCAGCTAGAACAGAACCTTTGCCAAAGCCTAAGACCTCACGAACACACTTTGCATGATATGGGACTGAGACCATTCAAGTAAAAGTTGCACCTTTTAAAATGAGTTACTTTTCAACAATAAGGCATTTCAGAAACCATGAGTTTCCCGTAAAAGTAAATGTTTTCCATTTCTGGTTTGCACTGGACTTTTTCACGTGTATTACCACCCAATGTCTTCCATGCAAACTATAGGCAGCTGCAGCAATCAAAAACAATTTTTGGATGTGGCACCCTGTTTGCAACCAATTTCACCTTGCGACAACTAGAAACCTCCAGGAACCCTTTTCCGGGGTCGCTGTCCAATCTGTGGGCCTAATCTTAGATGATATTTGGTAACCATGATGCTAGCTAGAAAGGTACAGCCTCGTTCTGGAATGGGTGTGGCAAGCAGCAACTCATTTGCATTTAAAGCAACAGACGCTAGAGCAGACTTAAAAGCTAGGGATGTACAGATATCCTGGAAGTATTTGTATTATGAGCTGAGATTTCAATGATTCTCGGGAAATGTGAGTCTAAAATGAACCTGTTGTAAAATAACTGTGAAAAAGCCAGTCTTCATTGCAGAATACGTAATGCTGGTGTTTGAACACACGAACCACTAATGAAGGTAGCGCATTAATTATATTTTTGCAGTATTATGAAAAAAGTGTTTATAGCAACATTTTGCCAATGTAAACAGAACATTTTATACTGCTGCATCTTCTCATTAACAGACTAATTAACAAAGATATGTGTTCGCTTGTCTGTGTCTAATCTGCAGTTTTTGTCACTTCCTGTTTCCCACGCTGTCAAACCGAGTGCTCTTCTCATTATTCTGATAATCATCTTGCCAGACTAATGTAAGTCAATCAGTATCTTTAAAATGCAGCTCAGTTCTGTCATTCACGCACCTTATCCCAGACGCTCAGAAAGCCTCATCCAAGTTATCATCGTCCATTTGCTCCAATATCAGCGTCAAAACTCTGGAGGTCAGTGATCTCTCGTTATTGAAATAAAGTAGTCACAGGAAATGCAGTGTCCTAGTAAGTGAGCAGTCAGAAACTCTTTCTCAAAAAGTTATTTCTTAAAGACAACAATGTTAATAAGAGGAAAAACTGTAAAACTCAATCTTAAATTCATAATTTAAAACAGAAATTATGTTTTATCCGAATAGCAGATTAGTTCATTATCAATTTTTAACTTTTTAATTTCACATTTCTACTTAATTGTGACCAGTTGCATTATAGATAAATAACAATGCATTACTTGGCCTTTCATCCACCCTCATAGTGACTAAATTGTGATGCTGCAGTCCTATTACAAAAAGGGTTTGCAGAGCCTGAGTTGCAGAGTTTGTCTCCTACAGTACCACTACTGTATTACTGTAATTGCTCCACACAAGCACATATGATTAAAAGTCAGGGATCAGCGGTATATCAACCACAAAATGACCCATCTGGATTTGACGGTCACTCCGGGTCAGTGGGTGCAGTAAACGGAATAACAAAACGGGTATTTTCATCTCCTTCTAAGCTCTAATCGGGCCTTGTTTTCTCCTCCTTCTCTTCATCCTCTCATCTCTACGCACTCGCCGCTTTTGTTCGAGCTAAATCTGAACACATCAGACTAATGCTACAAGACGTATCAGCCGGCTCGGTGGAAGAAAAGACACAGGAAGAAAGGGATGATTGATGATTCCCCTTCCCCTCCCTCATCTTTCTTCATGACATTGAAAAAAAAAAAAAGGCACTGATTACAAAAAAAAAAAAAAGGAGACTTAAATACTATGTTAACCATCAGCGAGTTTTCCCAGAGTCATAACTGCATGCGTCTATCTTCGATACTTGCATTATAGCCTTTGTGGAATGAACAGGCACAGAGCTGCGCTTTATTCAATTAAAGTCCCTAGGGGGCGCAGCGGCAAATGAACTGCAGCCTAACAAACTCCCACCACTACACATCACCCTGCTAATCAGGCAAAGGCAACAAAGCACACACTCTCTGACATTTTCAATCTCGCTGCATTGATATCTGAGCTTTACTGCTATCGTGCAAACAGAAACACACAAACTCAAAAAAATAAAATGCTTAATTTACACAAGCCACAAACAGAAACAAAATATGTGGTTTGACTTTATTACCAGTAAATTAAGAAACTTAGTTGAAGGCAACTATATCAATAACACTAACCTTTCAGCGTTATCATATATCACCATGTGAGTTGGCTGTAATATCAGGTGAAGTACGCGCACACACACACACACACACACACACACACACACACACACACACACACACACACACACACACACACACACACACACACACACACAGAGAGAATAAAGTCTAAAGAACTGTGTATTTTAAATATCACATGCTGCATATCTAAAAAAAAAAAAACTAAACAAAAGAACAAACCCCTTCTCTACACACTCACTAATAATTTTGCTTTTGAGGAACATGTTTACTCGTGCTTGTAAGCGCTACACACAGGATGGGGAATCTGCTGTAATAGCGCTGAATGCATCTCTGTCTCCACAGGGATGAAAGCCTCATTCACATGAGAGGCTCCATTAACCTCCGAATCAGCTGCTTCGGTATTACATCCTCTTCACACAAACATTCCTGCATTAACCTACACGGTTTTTCAATGAATGGTTTCTCATCCTGTGCGCCATTATATTGCAATTTGAAGTCCCCGTACACCCACACAGGCACTTTAAGTTATTTTGGCTGATTATAGTTAATCTCACACTTATGCTGGGTTGAACTGCAATGGAAGTCAGTAATAAACTTGGAGTAGTTATCCAGGTTATTTGGTTCCAAGCTGCCTTGCCATAACAGATTCAAGTGAATAGAAATTATCCTGGGAGGAACCATAATCAGGAAAAATAACTTTTTATTTATTTTATTTATTTATTTGTACCGGAGCCATGTAGAAGGTTTAACCCTTGGAAACAATGTCAAAATTCTGCCAAGGCGCAGAATTTTTAGGAATGGCAGCGGATCTGGCGCTTCTCTGAGGTGTGCCAGATTTAACACAGCGTGTGTGTGACTGTGTGTGTATGTGCATGTTTGCAGCACTGTGACAGTAGTGGGAGGAAGGAAGTCACACACCATCTCATCTTCCTTGAGCGTCTGTCCCTTAGGTTGGCTGGTTATATAACTGATGTCAAGACAGAACGCTGGCCACCTCTAGGGAGGTATGTGGCACGAAATTGTAGTTACACAGTACCTGCTGCCTTGTGCCAGCCCTGTGATGAAGCCTGCACAGGTAGAAATAATGTATCTTATTGTATTAGCCTTGCACACTTTCAGTCCAATTTATTACTTTCGTCAATTAGATCAATATTATACCACATTTAAATCTGAAGCAATAAACCTATCTTTGTTTTTATTTATTTTGTCTTTAAGTATATTTTATACCTGACTAAGGCTTAACAGCTGTATGATGTACTTTCAATGCCTGAATAAGTTGTAAACATGCTATATAAATACACCAGATGTGGGTATGCGTCCTCAGTAAGGCTTTGCTCTGTCCTTCACACAGTTTCCCACCACAGTGGGAGAGTTTCTGTACAGGCTGTGTTTTTAATATTCAGCGCTGTCTGACTTCCAGCCCTCCTCGTCTGCTCTGTGCTCTTGACGCAATTTCTGTATTTTTAGCATAATAGAGAGGAGATCCCTTTCTTGGACACTCGTTGGATACTTCGGAAACAGGATGGCGCACGTCTTCTAGAATCACAGCTAGAATGTCTATCTCTCTATCTATCTAAATCTAAGCTAAACATCTAAGCTGTGATCTTTTCAATATTGCACTTCATTTACAATTTAATTGACGGTGCTGAAAAAAACAAAAACCCAAAGAGAACCCTTTTGAAGAAAATCCAGTTAAAAGGCCGCACATTTAACTGTGCCGTCGAATTTCACCATCAAGGGCAAGGCTCTGAATATTTGAACACCACACCAGAGGCAGTGCAGAGGCTCAGAAAGGTGCTAATCTTGTCAGAGCACTATGATCACCATGATTATAGTGACACTCTCTCAATCACTAGGCCTGTAATAACGCTCTACCCCTTCATCCCTGTAAGGCTTCCCTTCTCTTCCACCTCACTCACTCTCTCTTTGTCTTGCAGGCAGACAGGCACCCACGCACAGACACATGCGCACACATGCACACAAACACACAAACACACAGACAGACTGTGTGTGCATGGGTCAGTGCGGCACCGGTGGCTGCAGACTGGAACAGAGGTCGGCCGCACCCTGCTATTATCCCCAGAGACCTGTTCAGTTTAAAGGCAGTGCTGTGGCGCACTGAGTGACAGCTCAATGGAAGGCCCGCTGGGAGCTTACAAGCAGGTGAGGAGTCAGACAAACCAGAGGGAGAACACACACAGAGGGACATAGTGCAGGCACACCGGCAAATACACACCTACACACCGGCAGACACATAAACATCAATGCTCCTAGTTGGCTGTGAGTTAAACAGGCAAGGGATAAAACTGTCAAATGCAGTGGGAAGCACACATACATGCAGGGACACATGACTACACAAACACACACATGCTGAGTATGGTAATAAGGCAGTCATGTTCTTCAGGGATGGAGCCAGTGGCCACAGAGAGAGAGAGAGAGAGAGGAAGCAGCTGGCTGTTAAAATACTTCCCCTCCTAGCACTGTAATTTCCTCCCAGAGGCACACCTGGCCAACACTCATTCACACATACGTACTGTATGCGCGTGTGTGCTTTGTGTATGTTTGCGCACAGTGCATGCATGCATGTGTGTTTTCGCATCTGCGTATGTGTTTCTTCTTTAGTTCTGCTTGACTGCGCGCGCCTGTGTGTGTGAGTGTGTGTTTATGCTGTCACTAATGTTCACGGCTGATTCAAAGTGGATCCCTGCTGCCCAATATAACACCCATATTATTATACAGCATTACAAGTTATTACAAACACGAGGCTCATGTTACAGAGGCAGCTATTGGCACAAAATCTGAGACTAGTATCTTTTTTGGAAAAAAAAAAGAAAAGCCTGCAAAACTATTGTTAGAAAATTTGGGTATAAATAAAAAACTCTTAATTCAATGGTTTTCCATTTACAGCTCTCTATATTTATTTTGGACAGCTAGCTTTAGTTTTGCCCCTATTTAAAAACAGTGAGGTTTTTAAATTAATAATTTTTGCTGCCAACTTTGGGGTTTCCCTGCTTTAGATGCCCAGCCTTGGAAAATGACTTTGTTTACACAGGTTACATATGGTAAAGGTTCTCCTCTAGAACCGCTTCTTCCAGAGCTAAAAACACCAGCCTTAAGACAAAGGTCAGACAGCTCAGTTTCATTCAGCTAAAGCTCAGAGAGCCATTTTATTCAAGGGTGAATGGAAAGACAGTGCTGGAATGGGATTATGTTGCTTCAGGGAACTGGGCCAGATAATGCAAATTGACAGAAGTATTAATCTGCCAGTTAAAAGTGAGATGGGCGATGTTTCGAGGGACCCGATTGTGCAAGTGCAATGTACTGTGTCTGTTAAGCTTTGATTGTAGGAAATTTGTTGTCTGTTAACATGCTGTGATTAGGCAATCAGAACAGTTGGAAATTAATCGCTATAAACAGATAGATGCATATGAATATGTAGAATCTGTAGGCAAGGGACACATGTTTGGTACTAGATGTTCTGGTTTATTTTGGTAGTTTGAGCAATTCTGGTTGTGAGCTGGTAGAGAGAGACTAAGGAAGAAAACGGTGGCTGTGGCTCAGGTGGTTGAGTGGGTCAACTATCAGTCGGTAGATCCATCCCTGATTCCTCCGTGTGCTAAAGTATCCTTGGCCAGTTGCCCCAGTTGTGACAGTGCAGGTACTTCAACTTCCTCCATCAGGTCAAAGACAACAATTAAGTTAAGCTGACTTAGGTTGATCCTAAACTGGCTGAAGGTAAGAATGTAAGCGTGAATGGTCTGACATCATTAACCATTTCTGTGTCCAAAGGTTCCTTTGGTTCCCCAAAATGAAACAAACACTGAAGCTCGAGAGTTAAGAATTCTCCAAATTCTTACAGCTCCAATAAAATGATCAGTGTGGCTGTTCTCCCAGATGTTGCAATAAAATCTAGCATTCAGGCACCCATAAAAGAGGCTTTACAAGGGTTTAGCAGAGTTAGAAATTAGCAGGAACTTAACTCATTAGTTTCCATCTAAAGGTGCTGACTTGTTCTAAAATAAATAAATACATAAAATGTACAGCTCTCCTATCACTTTGAACGCAAATAAAGACACAAAACTTAACAACAGGAATGCTTGGAGAGTTTTGAACTTGGGCTAGCTAACGTATAATAATGTGCTATCTGCTATGCTAGCTACAATGTTGCTACCTGCTATGCTAGCTACAATTCTATGCTTAGGCTAATATAAACACAATATAAGAACGATGTAAAACTAGGGTTACATTTTTCCTCAATAAAAGTTTAGGGTCATCAATGAACAGAGATAAAAAACCATCATACAGCAGGAAGAACTGAAATGGAGCAAATCTCACCAGATAACACCGGAGATCATCCCACAACATGAGATTAGTCATAAATTTCTCCATGGTTTGGATTACGCACTGTGAGAAAGTTGTGGTCTTAGCAAATTATCAACAGTGTTAAGTGTTCAAATATTTGGTGTTTCAGACACCGTCAGCCCTGTGGTTACACAATGAGTTTTTAAGGATTTAGCTTAAACACATGCTTCACAGGAACGGCTTCTGTTTTTAGGGGCTTGTTTTTATTAAATAAAATAAGACATAAATCATGACAACATGTTAAAAAGACAAAAGCCTTAATGAACTGAGTAATAGCTTGGAGCCAGAGGGTTGGTATGGACTTATACAAGCAGATGGGGAAAAGTTTAAAAATGGGACTTTGGTTGTGTGGAAGTCGTTTTTTTTTCTCTTCATGCATTTAAAGCTTGTGGTCTGAAACAAAGGGGTTAAAAATGACTCAAGCAAGAGAGAATGTGACCTTCCCAGCATTTCACGTAGCTATTTGGGATTTCCATCAAGAGGCACGCCATAATGCAAAGTGTCTGCTGGGGCCCCGGTTACACGCTGAAGATGAGTTCAGGCCATTTATGAGTTGCGTGTGCTCACATCTCTAAGTGCTTAGTCATGAGTCGCCTCTTAAAACCCTTGCACCATATGACTATCCATGTGTCACACCGGCAGACGGAGAGGTGGGGGCAACAGTGGTGGAGGGGATGCAGTTTAAGGAAATAAAAAAGGAGTAAAGTGAGAGAGTTAGGCAAAGAAAGATATACAGAGAGAGAGCGGGACCCGAGGGAGCCTCCTTCATTTTCTGGATGTGGGAGGCAGACATTAAGCTACAGTGACTAGCACTACTGGCCTCTGTCTGACCCTCTCCAACTTCCTCTTAGCTCAGGCCAAGACTGACACGTCATCGTATCGGCGCTGTGCAACGTGGCGCACACGAACAACACAACAGCACCAATCTAACAACAGCTCACATCAGCCCTGAACGTTAAAGCGGATTAGGGTACAGCACAAAACATGCGAGAACACAGAGAATATCACCGCCTGCGGGGTAAAACAAATGTAGGCTTTGTATGCATGTATAAAGCCCCGTGTAGCTGCCACAGCCCTTCGCCCGGTGTCAGCCCACCAGCTAATTGCAGGCATTTCCCCCCAAGGTTGCAGGGAGCCTTTCTGCCTTGAGAACAAAATATCAACCTTGGGAACGAAATGTCAGGGAAAACACAAGAGCTGCAATGAATTACATTTATATTATGTATATAAGTACAAAATAAAACCAAATGATACCACGCAAACAGAATGTTAGAGCAATGCATCATCTAAAGCAATAGATCCGATGTAATTAAGTAATAATGCAGGATACAGTAGCATTAATAAAGAATATTTATGTGAGATTCAGGCACATGTAAAAGAGTTTGTGAAGAGCGTTATGGGGAAAAAGCCCTCCAGTAGTCCATCTGTTTGGGCATGTCTCAGCGCCCTGGACAAACACTGCAGTAGCACTAAAACACATGCTTGCATGCATGCAGCTGGAGGAACACATGCACAGACAGTCCTGCCTCCAAAGACTAAACATTCAACTACAGCCTTATAGGCTGGCCTCTGGAATTTGTCTGGGGCATAAAGTAAGCAAAGCAAAGTCAAACTCTGTATAAGAGAGCAGACGATTAAGGAAAATTAGCTGAACAGAAGGGCACTGACCAAAAACCAGATAAAATGAGATAAAATGAAATTACTGGGGAGGAAGAAATGCCTTATTAAAAGATGGGGCTCTGCCCGCCCAGCAGTAAAAAAAAAAAAAGAAGACAAATACGGCAATCCTTTGCTTTTTTATTGCCCCAGCAATTAATTGACAAATGTGTCACATTAATAATAAAGCTCGCTCTCTCCACTTTGGACATTGATTTACACCTTCCTCAGCTTATGGTGTAAGAAAGTGATCAATCTCACTCCTTCTTCATCTCCCTCTCTCTTTCTTGAGCTCCACTATTACCTTGCTAAATATAACTTCCTTCCCTCTGTCTTTAGCCAGGAAATGAGTCCAGCATTCAATATCTGGCTGTGAATTACACAAGCCTGGCATAGGAGATCTTCAGAAATGATTGATCTATTATTAATTAATTTGCTAATGTCCTCGATTGATCTACAGGTGGGGAGTGATTGTCTGGGAAAGAGAATATGAGGGGGATACAAGAGGAAAGTAAAAAGAAGAAGAAGAAGAAGAAAGAATTGATTTCTTTTTAACCTGAGGAAGGTGGAGAGAAGAAGAATCTGTGTGTAAGATCTATACTGCATTTCTTGTATAGCGCTGAGCGATATGATGCAACAACTGGAAGGTAAACCTTGTGTTTACATAATGTTGTGGTCTAGAATAGCTAGGACAAAAATGATAAAAAGGAAAAAAGAGAGAGAAACAAAGAGAGCGATCCACATCAAATGCTACTGGGAGCAGCACATGCCTGCTCGTCTGTCTGTCTGTCAGTCTGTCTGTCCGCTTAGCCTTGAAAATCCCAGCACTCAAAGCCAGACGACCACAGAACTCATGCCCACGCCACACACGCACACAGACACAAACGCGCACACACACACACAAACGGGCTCGCACAGTAGCCTGTTCTATCCTACGCTATTGATCTGCACCCCACTCTTCATTAGAAAGAAAGATTCAAAGGCAAGAAGGAGCAGTGAGACGTGTTGTGTGTGCCTATGTGTAAGGCTAAGTGTAAACGTATGATCAAGGGAGTTGTGTAAGCTGTGTGTGGTTGTATATGTATGTGATTCCATAAAGTTTTTCTTTCTTTCTTTCGTTTTTGTAAACCCATATGCATGTGTGCATGTATGTATGTGGATGTACTGCCAGGTATCAGTAACAGTGGGAGCAGATCTGTGTTACTCTAATGCAGTCTGTCCTCACTGGGTGTTCCTATGGAAACTCTCTCTCTCTCTCTCTGTATATTATTAGACATTCTTGAGTCAACTGCTCAGAATAGGAAGACACAGATCTCATCTATTGCAATGCACTCAGTATAAAGTCCTTCAGCTCACACCTGAACTGCGCGGCAGCTTAATTTCCTTGAAATTATTTTCACTTTTGCGATCGTGGGAGATACTGACTCTTGAACTGGTCAGTTTATTAACTTGTAGACATCAGATCAATGAGAGCAACTGGAGGGTCACGTCTACTGACTCGGGCCTGAGGCGTGCAGAGCAATAGCGGCGCTCTATTTTCTGGTAATTTTTCGATTTTTGTTTGATTAATTCTTTTAGTAATAGCACAAAACAAGAAGGCCTTGTGAAAAAAATACTCACATACCTCCAAACAAAACAAAAACAAACAAATTTAATACTAGTAGGTTTTTGTAACATGTAACAGACTAATTAGTCCAGTTCTTTTTTGCAGACTTTTTGCAGTTCCTTTGATTTAGATCTGCTAAATAACAAACAGTATTTCTCACACGACGTTAAAGAAAGAAGCTTTCCCAGCAGATTCTGACAATAATGCGTGCTTTACATTTGCTTTAGTCAGTATATGAATGACTAACTATAAACAGGTGTGTTTATTGAACCTTTTTACAATTAAAATAAATAAATAAATAATCTGAATCAATTTGTATATTTGTTTCTATTTGTTTAGTTTATGTTAGCATATAAGGAGGTTAGGATTATGGCTTGATGATGTAGACCTTTCAAAAACTCATGTATCTAAAACCTTCAGCTCTTTTGAATAGTATTGTATCTGTGGTTGAGAGCAAACTCAGTGAGATTGGAAAAATTTCAAGCTAGATTCAAGGTCAACAACAACAGAGCACGACACGGCAGTGGAAAGAGTGAAGTTTCCACAACGATCTATGTAAAAATGAGTTAACACAAGCTAGTTTACTCCAACTGCAGGTACCAAGCTGGGATCAGTGGGAAGGTTGCATCAGTAAAGGTTTTTTAAACCCAACCCCCACATGAACCATCATCTTTTTTGCATTATTTTATTGCTAAATAAGGTTGACCACTCATCAACCTTTAAAAAGAAACCTTTTTGCATCTAAATGTGTTTGAAAATTTAATATGGTTGAAGGTCATTGTCAAACAACATATTAATAGCATTCTTCTGAGTGGTCAAATGACCATGAACAAAGAGCAACACACTGCCAAGGTACACAGACTAGTATTACCAGAATAAACATGTTTATAGCATTTATGTACAGCTATGCGTAAATTATGTTTCTCATGTAATCACAGGGTTATTGTGTTGCACATTGAGCCTCCGGACAGCCAAAGCACCGCAGCTGTGCAATGTTCAACTCCACCGATTGATGGAGTTCAAACAATTTAAGACTAACTTCTTCTTTTAGTTGCTGCATTGTCTGGCAATAAATTTACATTTATATCATAATATTCAGAATATTGAGTATTTGACTATATACTCATCTTCCCTTCCTCTAATTCGTGAGCTGACACAACATGGGAAACTTTTATATTTTGCTCGCCAAAATGACATCCATACCTGTTGTTTCAGTTTATTGATTTCATCTGTAGAGTGGAAAATGGAGGCAATCGCGACGAGAAACAAAAGACTTAAGCCAAGGCAGTGCATAATTCTGTACAGGAACACAGAGGGTGGTACCTCACCAGTCACACATGTGTGTCTCCATATGTTACTCCTTCCTCACTGGAAAATTAGTGCAGTGACAAGATGTGTTTGAGGGTGTGTAGGTGTAATCTTTTTGACAGTGAGGCACGCTCGCACTGTGACTCACTGTCTTTGCACACAATAGTTTGATATGATTATATAACAAGGTGAGCGTTAGGGAAGAGTTTATTTAATGGGAGAACAGCTTGGGTTGTGCTTCAGCATATATTGTTGAGAACATAACCATGGCACAACTAACACTTGCACGACTTATCCAGGTTTAAAATTTAGTGTGAATGACCTGCACTTAAGTTGGAAGTCAGTGTTACTGAATAACTTCCACGTGTGGCTAGCTCCGATATAAAAAGAGAGGAGAGTGTAGAGCTGAATCGTGCCTAAAGAGCTTCAAAAGTAGAGGACAGTGCGATGAGAACTACAGACTAACCTCTGGAGTGGTAGTCGTTCGCTGCGCTGCTGATGGGCACTTTCTTAACGGCTGAAGAGCGATAGACGATGTGTGTCCTTCCTCCTCCCCCCTCCTCCTCCTCTTCTATCACTCCATCGCCCCTCTCGACTGGCTCGATAAAAAACTCCTCTCTCTCTGTCTTGATCATACCGGCCTGAAAAAGAAACATGACTCATTATATCATAGTAATACTTATCAGTCGCTAACATGACACCCAGCTTCTCCTCATCCAATATGTGCCTCCATCCCTCACCTCCCTGATAATTTAAAGAAAGAATCGAAGGAGAAGAGAAGGGGAGAGCGGTGATCCCTCCTGGGGCCCCCGCAGAGGTCCAGAGTGACACCTGGCATCTCAAATGGCCAACACAAGAGCAGGAGATGAGACTGTCCCACTCCCATCCTCCGCTAACACATCCTGTCAGGTAATTCCCCACATCCCTTGTGCACACACTCACACAACACACATCAGCCATGCTCACTGGGAATGTGCATGTGAACAGGGGTGAGGAAGAAGAGGTGGTGGCAAGTAAAGAAGAATACCCACAAAACACACACACACACACACACAAAAGGGGGTTGCGTACACATACATGGGGAAAACAGGCACTGGGAAAATTGCCCGTCACTCTCTGTTATTCCATCTGTCTGTTTAAGACAACTGGTAATTACCAAGGCAACGCACTGCTGTAGAGGAAAGAGAACACACAGAGAGGATTGCGAGGCTTTTGAGAGGAAGAGAGCAAAAGAAAGAGGGTGATAAATGAAGGGAAAACATTGATACGATCAGCATGTGCCTGTCGGCTTTTCTCTCCGCTCTGACAGGAGAAGGAAAATATGACGAACAAGCTGAAGACAGGAAAGTGAGCTGATGATAGAAAAAAAACATGCGTTACAGATGAATGAGGAATAAATAGCTGCGTGTGTACTGTACTGCATAGAGATTAGCTGAAGCAGGTGGAGTCAGAAGCCTTACAATGATACCAACACCTCAAATAAAAACAGGCAGTCTATTAAGCTCTGATAATGTCTGGGGGCGTGGTCAACATGATCTCTTAAAAAGCAGACCCCAAATGCATGTCCCCCTGCAACACAGTGCCAAATTTAAATGCAAAGTATGCCCACAACTGTTACACAATAAAGGCTTATTGAGAAAAGAAGGCTTTTAATCCAATACAAGGGTTTTTAATA
The DNA here is from genome assembly GCF_964374335.1 of Astatotilapia calliptera. NCBI lineage: Eukaryota > Metazoa > Chordata > Actinopteri > Cichliformes > Cichlidae > Astatotilapia > Astatotilapia calliptera. The sequence goes on from NC_137423.1 coordinate 28,889,604, forward strand.
TGAACAGTTTATATGAAGTGTATTGTAGCGAGTTCCAAGGTTTTTAGTGAAACTCCTGGACAAGCATGCTATCTCATAATAACCTATGTGTTTGTTCCATTGTAAAACTCAAGACTCAAGACACATTGCAGTCCAACTGATATAGGATTTGATGATTTTATAATCTGATATATACCTGAGTGCCTAATATGGTAAATATGAAAGGTTACAAAGGTCGATCAAGATGTCATTAGATCAATGGAATGAGTACATGACTTAAATAATTAGGCTGGCTCTTCAATGAATGTGCCATGCTACCTTTAAAAAATGGTGCTAGTTTGGTTTTATATCCAATATAAGATACTGGACCTTTAGAGCAGCGGTCCCCAACCCCCGGGCCTCGGACCGGTATCGGTCCGTGAGTCGTTTGGTACCGGGCCGCGAGAGTTGAGGCTCAGGTGTGAAATGTATGGTTTTCAGGGTTTTTATCGGTTTTCAGTGTTATTTTGTTATCGTTTTTATCGTTAACTCGGTTTTCTTGGGTCTTTTCACGTGTGTTATGAATAAATCTTCTTTTTTTCGATACTGGTACTAGTTTTATTTTGTTGTATTTATCCGCGACACCCTAAAGGCCGGTCCGTGAAAATAATGTCGGGCATAAACCGGTCCGTGGCGCAAAAAAGGTTGGGGACCGCTGATGTAGAGGGACCTCGAAATCCCTCAGTCATTACCTAAAATTAAAATAAGCTTTGTCTGTTTATTTGCTTGGTGTGTTTATTTATGTATTTGGAGAAATTCAAAGCATTTCTGTTTTTGCTTGAGTTTTTCTAGGACATTAGATCATTTTCTTGTGATTTAGTGGACAAATACACACGAATGATGAATTTAGTTGATGCGATGTACAGTGTGTTTTTTGCCACTGCGCTGTATGAATACAACTGATTAGACTTCATGCTGTGTGAGAAAAAAGTTAAATAACACATGCACTACATTTGTCATTATTTCTTTTTCTTATTCAGTGCAGTCTTTAAAAAATCCATTTTATTGGCTACATCTGTATCAGTAATGTCTCTATAGTAGAGTACAGGGAGTCTAAATGCATCAAATCTAAAGAAATATGCTTGGTGGAAAAAAGTATGCGTAGTACTTATTGACTTTTCTATCAGAAATGGAGAATATGAATTTGTATGCTCCTAGTATTCCTCAGAGAGGCTGATTTGAAAGGATATTAGCAAAAGTTGCCCCTTAGAAATTAAAAGGTGCTCTTATTCTTGCTCTCTTCGTTCCTTCCTCTGTCTGCCTCTCTCCTTCACCCTGCCAGTCTGATGCTTTAGTCCCAGAAGGATGTTGACAAGTCACTGACCTGCCTCCCCTTTTCTCTTTTTCTCTTTCTCTTTTCTCGGCTCTCTCTTCCCATCCCTCTATTTTTTCGAGCTATGGTGCAGCATTCTGATTGGATCTGATGGATCTGCGATGGTGCATGCCTTCCCACTCTAGAATACCAAGCAGATGTGAGAGGAGAGCCGTGTCAAAGAAAAAAAGATGACATGTAGGACTGGGAGACATGCTTAGATCAACCAGAGCCCGCATAGTGGGGGTGGAGGGTCAGAGAGAGGAAAATGAGTGTGATCATATAAGAACTGGAGAAAAGCTTTGAGAAAGTGATGTAAATAGACACTATAATAGAATGAACAGTGAAAAGCACCGTCTTTATCTCCTCTAAATCATGGACACCCAAGTCCAAGCCAAGGGGATTAAAGGGAGGCTTGTCCAAATGCTTTGTCCGGATGAAGCAAAAGTTCAGATACAGAGTCATCAAAGCAGAGTCATTCAAAGACACAACTGAAAACCATGTTTGTATGTAGGCAACCTGGACTCTGCTAGCTTTGCTACTCAATTAAGTCTCTCTTATTTGAAATTTCCTTTATTGGTCTTCATGAAAAAATGAGGTGTGTTACTGTTTGTCTCCCTGTTGTGAGAAAAGCTTCAACTATAACACTTGCTATTAGAAACGGAAGCAGCGATTTTCATTTACACAGGGATCATTTTGTTTAACTCCCATGAAAGAAAACAGGAAGCGCATCAGCACATAATTCAGTTTTGTCAATTTCCATAAAACTCACAAATGCTCACAAGTGTAATTTTTAAAACTTTGTAGTCGTAACCTCTGAAGTCTAATGACTTCAAACCACGCTGCTTTGGCAGTCGTTGCTTTCACGTAAAATCTTTCCCGCTTGAATCACACCGATACGCTTAATGGTGAAAGCTGCAAAGAAACGTATCCTTGACTGACACTGCACTACTTTGACTAAGGAGAGTGATTTCTGCTAATTCGATGATCCTTGCAGTGAGTGTTGTGCAATCTGATGGCTCTGCATGACGTGTGGCATTTGGCTGATGGGTAACTTCAATAATAGTGCACAAAAATGTTGTCTCCATTTAAAGAACACTGTTTGCAAATGTCTGTATTCCTCTAAAATTATGTAACATCAGAAACACACATTAAAATGATGTCATCTGGTGATCCGTAAAATCTCAAGCTTCCTGCCAAGTGGATATTCAGCTGCTTTTATGAATTTTTTTCATTTCCTTTGTAATTGCTGTAGCTTAAAAAATCATCGCCCTATAACTAGTTTTGCCTGTTCGGGGACTGCTCTAGGCTCAGCTGCCTTGCTAGCTGCTGTTCTCTTATTACGGTAAATTCATTGTGCTCCTTTGGGTGATGAGCCTCACGTTTTATTAAGTTTGACATGTTAAAATTTAGCTTATTAGCTTCCCTCCCCTCATGAGGCACTTAACTCTAACAGAATCACTCTCTACATTTCATCATCATCTAAAAACCTTTTATAATCTGTATATTAGATCACACACATAAAGCAGCCTTGGGTTTGGGTGAAAAGGTTGGGAATGATCGTGAATTTCACAAGGAGGATTAATATCTTTTTCATCATATGAATGTAAATATATATTTATATATTCACTTTATGATAGCCGTATGTGATAGGGCTGTGTATAGCTGTAGTCCTGGTAGAGTGCCTGTTGGCTGGGGTTCTCTCAAGTGAACGAGATTAAGACTTCACTTTGGTTCTGATCAACAACCAGTGTAGAGCATTGGGACTTCTTAGGTTTCTTTGGTGGGGTATATATATTTTTTATCTGATATAAAAATGTCAAATTGCAAGAAGCAGCATTTACATCCCCTAGTGAACACAACAATGAGACGAGCCCAGGCATGTCTGAGAGCAAGAGCAGTGTGTCAGCTTTTGATGATGATTTAATGCCTATAAAGGGAGCTACTCCACAAATTGAAGCGCACTATACTTCGCAAAATATGTACGAAATTTATTCTGACACAATTTTCACCACTTGAGGCAAAAAGATGCTTTCAAGTAAAAGTAGTCTACAAAGGAGGAGATATTAGCAGCTGGTGACGTGCAACCAAAATGCAAACATATGACTTTAAGTGTTGCTGGAGCACTCGTTAATTACATAGTGAGTGCTTATGCACAGTTGATAGATATAATGCGGTGTCACTAATATTATAGTGAGGGTGTGATGGGAGTGTCTGGCAAAGGCAAACCTTCACCTCCTGCAAAACTTCAGCAACATTCCAAGCGAGTCTGGATGCTTCATATTCCCCAATATAACTCGAAAAACTAGATCATGGACAACACAGGTAAAGTTGGCCACCATCCTTAAGAAGCCTTATCAAAATTGGTCAAACCTGTGGGACTCTTGAGAGAACTTACAAGTACTAATGGGCTAAGCAGAATGTGGTTTTGGTGGCTACCAAGGCAAGAACCAGTGTGATGGGATTTCAGTGTGGTTTGGAACAAGAGAAATTCTGTCAGAAAACTCAGAGGGGTGAAGCAGCTTTTAGGCAAAAATGTGTGTGGTGGGAGTGGAAGGAATATTTTGAGGATCTCCTGAATTCCAGTGGCATGCCGTACTTCCATAGAGGAAGCAGAGAACTATCTGAGTTATTCATTAGCTGTTCGGCGGCTGAGGACAGATGAGATCCACCCTGTTTGTCAAAGCTCTCGATTTTACGGCATTGTCTTGATTAGCATGTCTCTGCAATATTGTACTGTCTTATTCTGTCAATGTGTAATAGTTTAGATTGCCACATGTTAATGTGAGTTATCGTTTGCATACAGTGTTGTGAATTTAGTCTGCCATAATGGTTGATAGCTAACTGTCAAAAAAACAGGCAGGCTGCTGCCATGCTGTCCTTGCTGTTGTTTGACCTCTTTGCAAAGGTCATTGTGTGCACTGTAATTTATTTTAGATTTTTGCAAGAATCTGGATCTAGGGTCTGAGATAGATAGTAACTGATCATCCTGGAAAAATGGACCACATTGTCTTTAAAGGTGAGACATCTGAAATAAATTGCTATCATTTTGAAAAAAAAAATATAGAAACAAATAAAAAGTTAAATCCAAAAAAAGGAAAACTGCTTGTTTCTCCAGGTTCACATCTGGTTTAGAGATTAGTTATTACAGAGCCAAGTAAACGCTGTGTTCTCGGAACACAGTATTTTCTCAGGGAGAAAGTAAATTGAGAACAGGGTCCTCCAAAGGTTTCCTGCTGTTGTGACTACTTTTGCCAGGTTTGAGTAAGAGATAATCTGGATTCACGGTGGCAAACGTGTCTATTGTAGAGATTAGCACACCAGACATATAAACCTATGTAGTTCTAAACAACAAGTCCAGTAAAGAAAACCCCAATGAAAAATGGGTGCCATGTCTCCAAATGTGGGGAAGGAAAAACATGGAGACGGGGCTCTATTATTCATGTTTGGGTAAAACATGAGACAGCTAATGGAGCTGGAAGAAATAAAGATCAAATAAAAGAGGCAAAAGCCAAGAAAAAAATAAAAATGAAACATTTTATTGAAATTGAAAAGTACCTGAAGGCATTAAATGTGTAGAAATCTGACACAGAGTCCAAGGACAGAAGGAAAATTAAGGGAAAGGGCTCAGCAGAACAGTAAAGGGGATACGAATGAAACAGTTAAATCTGACCCTTCCAGCCATTCTCTGACCACAGCCCACCACTGAAGGTTTCACATCAACAAGCCTGAGAAAGCACAACCACCTTCATGTCAGAGTTTTTTCCCGATATCCCACCAAACAGTGAGACCCTCTAATTCCGATTCATATGCATCAGTGGACAGCCCCTGCTCGACCTTTGACTCCTAACTAAGGAAAAAAAAATTCTAGTGAATATCCTACATGAGACATCAGCAGACAACATCATGACTCGGATGATGATGACAATAAGGCGTACAGGGAGGTCATTTCAGCCCCGTGTAAGGTCAGACATCATGTCATCTTGACAATCTCCTCAAAAAATGGACAAAGAGCTCTGCATAGCAGCTCTAACCATGTACCAGTCTAGCCAAGCTACAGCCTTTGTGCCAGAAGCCCTGACAGCAACCATGTACAAAGCTCCTGCTTGATGCGTGCCATCTTTAACAATTAAGCGATGGGACGATATGACCCAGACATGTGTTTCAAGTGCTATCAGAAAGGACATTGGGCTACAGACTGCCTTAGCAGGGACAACACTGAGAGACATGCAACTACTCTGACTCAGCTGATGGTTGCAGTAGACCAGGGGTGTCAAACTCAAATACACAGTGGGCCAAAGTTCAAAACTGGAACAAAGTCACGGGCTAACATTAATATTTATTGAAAAAAAAATCTTCCTCTAGATATAAGAATGAATCTTTTCTTATGGACTCAAACAAGTTTTGCTGAAAAACTGAATATGGAACAAGCAAAGCTTAATACTAAACGATATATATATTAGCTGTATAATACCAGTAGGCCAGCTCTAATAGTAATTTGGCATGTCTTCGCGGGCCAAATGTAATTAGGCTGCGGGCCAAATTTGGCCCGCGGGCCAGAGTTTGACACCTATGCAGTAGATGGTGCTACACCTACAACACACATAGGTGATAGCATACACACCCTATGCTCACGCTTAGTAACACACGCTATTCCCTACCAAACCAAAAGCTTCAAACTCCTCCACAGGTTAGTGGCACCTGTGTCTCGTCTGTTAGAGGGTGAAGAGAAGTGGTAAGAAAAAAACTTATGTGTAATGATGAATGAAGGAAATTGAAACTTCAAACATTTTTGCTGTCTGCCTGATGCCATGATATAATGTGTTGTTTGGGTATTTGAACCCCTGAAGGCCTCACTGTAATTAAACTTGAAGGGTTTGAGCCTGACCCCCACATTTTCAGGCCTGATCAGCTTTAATCAATAGAAGCTGTCAGGTGGTAACATAAGTGACCTACTTTTGGTAGATGCTGGGAAATGTACACCACACACACCAAGGTACTGTGGCTTTATTTTTAAAGCCACAGTACCTTGTATTATTTTAACACTTTATTTTTAAGGTGTTAAAATAATACAACAATAACAAAGACAAAAACACGATCAAACAAGGCAAAACATAATGAAAAAAATTAATTTAATAATGGGTCTTCCTTTTCCCCCCCCATTAATATAGTTAGCTAAAACCAAACTGAAAATGTAAAATCTCAATTTAGCTAATTAAAAGAAGAATAAAAAGCTAATATATAGATATAGATATAATATATAGATCCCGGGAATAACATCGGAGATCTCTGTCCAGAAGAGCGCAGTCCTGGGAACAGCTAAGATTCTGCGCAGGACCCTCAAGCTCCCAGGCCTCTGGTAGAGGACCCGAGCTTGAAGGATAAACCGCCCGCAGGGGCGTGCTGGGTGTTTTTTTTTATATATATATATATATATATATATATATGTGTGTGTGTGTTTGTTTATAAGCAGCAAAAGCAAAACTGAAAAGAACAACCACTTCTAGAAAGTAATTGAAACTAAACTGAATTGTAAAATCTTGATCCTTTGCACTGAACCTCACGTGTCTCTATAGATATCGATAGTGACTTCAAGAAACAATGCCACAGAGAATTTATGACCACACACTTGTTCATGTCAAAACATAAATGTGCATTTAACAAACACATAGTTTAACATGTTTGATGTATCAAATCTGTTCCTCAAGAGACAGATAGGAAGATTTTGGCCCTCACTCTGTTTTGGTCAAATATAGTGAACTTTCACTTGGCGTGGCAGACATCGCTTTCAAGTGCTGCAGTGTTTTAAATGATGCTGTGTTGCTACCTGTTGCAGGGGAAGGGGAAAACAACTCAACCTGATATGTCAGTGTCTTGGATATCTTGTTTGGGAGGCCCCTTAGAGATGGATTGGGTCCCACCAACCGCTGTGAAAGTGGGATATTGCAAATCTTCATCTTCTGTGCTATCCCAAATTTACAGACAGATGAAGGATGGCCTAGCCTCCTCAACCTGACAACCAACAAGTGCAGACAGTTTACTCCCTCTGGGTTAGGGTTACTGCAATACTACAGGAAGTTTAAAGACAGTGACTCTGAAATAGGCATCTGAGACTGTCGTCCTTGGTTTTACTTTTCAAGAAGAGAGTAGAGTCCACCCATGCTAAACTTTCAGTAAATGACCTAAGAGACAGCCAGTGACACTGAAGAATACAGTTACTTGAGATATGACCTTCTAGGAAATATATTAGAGGGTCACCCAGGCAACTGGAGCTTCAGCGTGTACATGGCTTTAGCCTTTGAGGTTATTTCGTGAGCTTATTCAAAGCTAAAGTCTTTCTTGGTTGGTTTGGGAACACTTTTAAGTCTCCCAGAAGGGCTGGAGGAGGTCCCTAAGGAAAAGGAGGTCTAGACTGCTATTGCAGTCTGGAACCTGGATCTCAGTAAGCAGGAGAGAAAGTAGATGAGGAGCCACAACCAAGATTTTTACATCTTCTTAGTATAATGATCGTAGCCTTAAGTATGTAAATATGCCTGTATATACCCAATCTCCTCCTTAACTGGTGGGCGAATCTCAAAGGAACTTTACACAAACATCGTCGTGCATACAGTGATCATGAACATGTATTATAAATCCCAGTTCTACTGATTTTCATATTTATCATCGCCCTGTGAATGCATCCATTTGCATTTGTTTGTCATGTCATGTTCAGTGTATGTCACCCATACGTAACTTCATGGTCACCAAAATTTGTATCCACACTCAAAACGATGCCAAAATTATACTTTTTTTTAAAAGAGTGAAACAAATGCAGCTTAAACTTAGCTTAAACAACCGCCAGTGAATTGCCATTCTAATCGACTATCAAGTATGAAAACATTAGCACATAGAATGCGCCACATATTCACTTCTGGCTCACACTCAAACAATCATTCATGTTCACAACTCAGCAAACTGTGCTGTATATAATGGGTTTTCATTACTCTCACGACAACTGAGACAGTGACACTAACCACAACCCTCCCTCTGAGACCCTGATGTCCATCTGAAGAATCCAAATGCGGATCCTAAACTGAGTCTCACTTTACATCTGGGGGATATTTGAAACCACACTGAGCTCTATTTGAAGATGTGAAGGTAGTAACTTGAGTCCAGGGTAAGTGTCATGAGGAGGACATGAGACAGTAGAGTAGCAGAAAAGCCGTGTTGGAGTGGAGGAGTGGATGTTGTGGTGAGGATCAAAGTCACACCCGGTTGGGACCCTCCAGCTCAGTCCAGTGGCAGTCATTGTGTGTGTATGCGTATGTTTGATCTGGTGTCACTATATGTGTATGTGTGTGTGTGTGTGTGTTTGATCTGATTCATAACCCTGCTACTGCTGGCTTACTTCACACACAGTTGCACACATGCATCCACAGGCAGGCGGAGCAGGCACAGTCACACAAACCCAAACACACATCTTCGCACAAATATAGCTTTGATAGTGACTCACTCTCACTGTGTAACCCTCCATTCATTCACCCTTTGAGTCATGAGATAATCAGTGTCATACAATAGTAAAGCTGATTTGGAAAATTAGAGACACTTCAGAGAGACAGATTAAGAGGAGACGTCATCGCAAACATTAATACTGTTTTAATTACTCGCATCAGCAGCAAATTATAGCTTTTGGCTCAGCGAAAACAAGCTCTGAAAAAAAAAAAGATTTGTATTGTGGACTATAAATACGGCTCTGGAAATAATGTAAATTTATATAACTCAAACCCAGCCTTTAGTGACGGTAAATATAAAAGAAACTGGAAAAATGTACCGCTTGACTCTCACTGGGGAGAGATGGAGAGCAAAAGCAGCAGAAAACTTCAGATTAGGACAGATTCATTAAGTGAATTAAACTGTTTTCTTAATGTTGTCAGGAGTGAGGCATTTTCTCAATTACGTTAATCCGGGATATGGAAGCAGGATGAGGAGAATAAATCTGACACAGCAGAAAAAAACATGAATCTAAACACATTAAACGCATAAAGAGAGTCAGGCCTTGTTGTACTTAAACTTTCTGAAAGCTTTTCTACTTCAGCTCCCACACACTCATAGGATGACCGAGTGTGTGTGTGTGTGTGTGTGTGTGTGTGTGTGTGGTGTGAGCCAGATGCCAGTGTGATTTAAGCCAGAGAGGACTTAGTGACACTGCCTCATCCCTGTCACCCTGCTCAGCTCATTACATAGAGTGGTCTCTAAAAATGGCCACTAAAAACAGAAGAAAAAAACCTGCAAGCACTCACCTACACACTCTCTCTCTCTCACACACACACACACACACGCACGCACACACACACACACGTCGCAGCTCTGTCCCAGTCGCCCTTATATGTCTTCTTTCTGCACCTCATTTCTAAATTGTGCATTTTTGACCTACATTTCAGATCACCCTATCTCTATGTTTCTCCCTTACACACACACACACATGCACACACTAGGGGTCATTTCAGGTTTAAAATTTTCACTCAGGCCGACACAAATTAAAGATCTACAAACACAAATTGTATAAAACAAATTGAAAAAAAAGCAAAAAAACAAAGCAGTCAAAGGAAGAGGATGAGACACGAGTATACAGGAAAAGCCCTCTGTGAGTCCCCTACAACACCACTCTGGGGCTTTACTCTTCCCCATTGATGCACTTATGGAATTTTCTGTTTCTGGCCAATCAGCTCTCTTTCCTGTGTCCCCTTCCCCCCCCTTTTTTTTTTTTTTAAACTTCTGCTATTGCATCTGCAATGATTTCAAACAGTTCTGTAAGCATTCCATTCTACTTTCCTCCATTTCTTTCCATTAAGTAAGTGGGGAAGGCCTCCGATGGGTGAGAGTGAAGACCCAGGTGCTGGAAAAGGACAAAAGCAGAGTGCAGCACGTATTATTTTAACAGACTAATAATAGCAGTAGTAAGCCAAACTTAGTTAGCCTGACAGCACGATCTGTGGAAATTTTGGTTCGGGGTCAAAGCTTTGACACAGACAGAAACACAGTTGCTGACAGTCTGGCAGTTAGACCTAGCCAGACAGACAGTTTGGAGCTGCCTCACTGTCCCGTTGTCTCTCTCCCTATTCCTGTTGTTATTCATTAGGACAGAAGCTCCCTCCCCCTGCTGTCTATCCAAACAGAGATTATGAATCAGCAGTACAGGCAAGAGGACAAGTGTAGACAGAATAAAAAGAGGAGCCAAAACAACAGAAATATGTGTTAACCAGCTGGGTAAAGGTGTTTCTTTCTGCTAAAAATGAGACAATTTAAAAGTGACAGGTGAGAATTAAGTGTGACATTGCGGATGGTCTAGAGAAAGACTTGAGGGAAATTATGGGTCAATGAATAGTCACTGAAGAACACATATAAGAGATAATTTAAAAACCTAATCACAATTAGCTCAAAACTGGAATAAATCAACTGATTCAATTATCAGAAGCAGCCATACTTGGTCTCTACTGTTGTCTGTGTGGCTCAGGTATTAGCAGAGGGCCTGTAATTCCTGAACAGAGTGTCAGGTTTGACTTGAAGAGCCAGAGGCTCCATAACATAAAGCTACTCTAATCTCACAGGAAGGTTTATTCTAATCATGAACAACTGTGTGGAGAGGAGCTGATTTACAACACTGTCCCAACAATGACAAAACAATGCTGTTAAGAAAAACTCAGAACTCCAAACAAACCCTGGGGCGCTGTAACAGAGATGGTCTCTGAGGAAATGCACGCCTATAGGGCTTCGTGTTTGTTTTCACCTTGGCAATTTTCATTATATCCAGTGTACATTAGGAGTTAAGTGAAAAACTATTAGAACAAATTCAAGAACTTTGCAGGGTGAAAATATTAAAGGTGTTGAGTTAATTTTGCAAGACACATGTGATGTGGATGCTGGAGGCTACGAACACAGACATATATAAACATATATAAGACAAAATTAAATGATATGCAAATCTGTTACCTCATATTTTACTCAGAACAGAATACAGAAAACACATTGAATGTTTATGTGAGAAAATGCGCCATTTTAAAAAATATATATATTAGCTCTGAATTTAGTGGTAGCAATATTTCTCAAAAAAGTTGTAACAGACCAATAAAAAGCTGGGAAAGTATGTGATGCTAAAAAGATATTTTGCAGCTACGTTTTTTTAATTGGCAACAGGTCCGTAAGATGAATAGACAGGCAGAGTTAACAGTGAAGATGGGCAGAGGTTCACTAATATAAAAAAATATGTTCCTATGAATTATGGAATTATTTGAATATCTTATGATATACAGTACACAATCATCAAAAGATTCAGAGAATCTGGAAAAATCTGGGCTGTCTGATGGAACTACATTCATAATTCCTCCAGAAATCACTTTGTTGGGGGGAATTTGGTTGTTGATAGGACATAGGTTTGAGTCCTTTATTTATAAGTGTACAACTGTATCAAAGTTAGGGATGGGTACCGATAAACGGTAGTAACCAGACCGAAAAGCAGCGCACATTTCGGTGCTTTATTTTTTTTTTCCTGAGATGTCATACACTTTGGATTTTAGCCAATCATTTTACCTTTCCAAGGATAGTAGGCGGGCCCAGGTACGTACGTTCTTTTAGAGCAGAGCTACAGATTAAAAATGCCCAAGGCGAAGCGGTCAAAAGCCTGGCTTTACTTCACAGCAAAAGATGCAAACTCAGCAGCCTGCAACAAGTGCTTTAAGCTGATACTGTGCAAAGGAGATAATGCCTCGAATCTGATGAAACCTGGCGATGCATAGCGTTTTTTTTAAAGCCGAGAAATGTACTGTATTTGATAGCTTGCTGCAAGACCGAGCACCGAGCACATCTACTGCCGGTGTAGTAAATCTCCATTAGCGAGTTAGCGTGGATCGCCCCGTGCGTGAGCTGGACAGTGCTTATCATTTTGCAGAAAAAAGAGACTGCTAAAAATAAAAACATAAGAGGTTTTTGGACAAAGTTTGTGTTCTCCATTCTTTAAGCACCGGTTCGAGCACCGTTTAAGCACCGGCACCATGTCAAAAGGACCAATTTGTCACCGGTATCAGATAAAACCTAAACGATACCCATCCCTAATCAAAGTATTGGCGACTTTCAAGCCTTTGAGTCGCCGAGCAGCTGAATAGGGGAATAATGTTGACGCGCCCGCTGTTTAAAACGTTAGTCAAAGTTCCAAGTTAAAACTCCTTTATTTGTTATCAAATCCTTAAAATCCGTAGAAAAACAGTGATCAAAAACATTCCAAGCTTGAGCGGTCAGCAAAAGTCGACTTCCCCCATCACCCACTCATTCACAAAATTTCCCTCGGGCCGTGAACAGGTGATATAGCAATCACTATTACTGACACCACGTGACCCAAAGCTACGCCTATCCATAACACAAAGTATCTTGTTAACACTTAACTGTTAATTACACTCCCAAAAAGTTGATTCTTTTCATCTGGTCATAGCAGTTTCAGTGGGAGAAACGTTTTGTCATTCATCCAAGTGACTTCTTCAGTCTCAGCTGACTGCAGGTTTCCCCAACCTTATAAACAGAACATTTGCATAATGACTGAAACCAGCACCACTGAATGAACAATGGGCTGGGAAGTTACTTTTGGGGATTTACTTACCTGGATAATTGAGCGTGCATCAAGATGTTAATTACACTGTATTTACTGTTTATAAACCGTTTTAATGCAGTGTAAATCAGCTACAAGGGCATTTAAATGTTCATATGAGAAAAAAATGAAACTTTAAATCACTTCTTTCATAAAGAATTCAACAGATGTTTACAGTCTATTTATATACACTAACAAATTAATGCAAGGATAAAAGTAAATGCATTAACAAACCTATGGCGTGAGTTATGCATGTAACAGATTACACTTAAAGCATTGATGCTGGCAAACGAGTCGACAATGACCTCTGCAAGGTGAAAAAAGACTAAGATGTGAATAAAAAGCTGTGGAACAAGATATTAAGTGACCTTGCTGAGATAATTTTATAAAGTGTCAATAAATCTGTCATTGTTCCAAAATTGTTTGTTTTTTTGGCATGAAAAACTGATCTGCGGAAATAATTTGAAACACAAAGTCCACAATTAATTGTGCAGTCCAGCTGATTTGTAGGGAACAGGGCTGACACACATTTTAATGGACTGAAGGTTAATCTTTACAGATCTTTAGCCTTTGTGTGCTCCCAGCCTTTCCTGTGCTCATGCCAGCAAACACTCTTAATGATACACACACACACACACACACACACACACACACACACACACACACACACACACACACACACACACACAAAGCTCCAGCCAAGTACCCATCAATCCTTCTCACTGCCCAAGCCCTGCCATCGATCAGTGAGTATGTGTGTGTGCGCGCGCGACTGTGTCTGCATTCTTCTTTTGGTGTGTTCACAGTTTTGTGCGTGGTCGTACAGATTGATAAATGACCCCGATTAGTGGCAACTGACCGCTCTATGATTGCAATTTAAGTGTAGCGGAACAGCTGTTCTCGGGGCAGTGTTGTCTAGAGCAGTCTGCGATTAATACAACAGCACTTTAATGAATTACAAATCAACCACAGGCCTCGGATCTGCTGGCCGGTAATACGTACACAGCTCCACCTGTGAATTTTGAGGTCTGTGGCAAAACCATGACATATTGTGTTATACAAGCATCCCAGAACCAACTAGAACCAACCAAATAAAACAGCAAGAAAATTCAGTTTTTTTCACATCTCTCCATATTCTGTCCGTATTACAGTTGTTTGTATAAGCTGTCAGCTGGGGTTGTTGGAATGTTTGTATGAAGACTTGAAGACTTCAAAGTGGCTTTTTTCCCACTCCTATCTTGTCTTTTCCAGGTAAGCCTTCTCACTATTTTTCTTTCAGTGTCACTGTTCTTTCCTGACCCATTGACCTCTCCCTGATGCCTAAAATCACCTACAAACACACACTGTGACACTTCCACACACGCACATAGACACTCCGATTAACGCCCATCCTCAACCTTATCTCTACTCTATCTCTTTATCTTCACATCTATTGGGTATACCTGTAACCTAGCAACAGAGCTGAGCAAAGACCCACCCCTACCTGCTCACTGCGTTGACTCCTAGCCCTAACAGCCAATCAAACCGTGTCAGGGCAGCAACAAGAGCCAATCAAATTTCTGCTATAACTGGGAGTTGCCCCTTGCTCTCCACCCTTTTGACCCCACATGCAGGAGTATGCATGTCCATGCAATGCATGCTTACGCATTACACAGAAGGAGAGGTCTATAAAGACCACAGAGACCACAGCATTGGGCTCTGTGTTGATTATGTGAACCAGTACTTTACTAAAAAGGAAAATAAAATGTGTGATTGCAGAATTCTTGATGAACGACTGCAAGAGTAGTCTTCCAGACTAAGACATATAAACTGCTCAGTACATGCACAGAATACACTGTGAATAAAATGTTAGGTAGACTGCTTTTCATACCGAATTTTCTCTGCAAGGCCTGCTCCTTTTCTACTCTTTTTTTTTCCGCCTCTCTTGGCTACTGACATTACAAACTAATAAAAAAATACCCTCTTTGCTGTCGTGTCTCTTTGACCACTGCTGAATACTTCTTGATTTATTTCTCTAGATGAATCAATGCGCGCTCCTGCTGTACTATTGTGGTGCAAAATCAACATGTACCCGTCCAAAGCCATCGGTGTCGCTATGTGGCCAGAAAACATGAACACCTACATTTTATTTTTCCACCCTAACACTGCGTTATTTCCTTCAGAACCCTTTTGTATTGACATGCCCATACTTCCTCTTTGTAGGATAGACTATAGTATTTTCTTTTTTGCAATAAAATCAATACCCAGATACAATACACCTGAAAGCTGAAACTAAAAGACACAAACTGCGGGCTTAAAAAACCTGACAAACAGCATCGACAGTGCAGGAACAAATGGTCTACAGATGTGTCCCACCCACATTATTCTACAGATCCCAAAGTACCCCTGGTATATAATCAATATTAAGTGCAAAACCTTAAAAATATGTAAGTTAAATTTTAACATTCAGAGCTTATAAAGCTTATTTATATGTACAGATCTATATTTACATTCCTTTTCCCCAGTTGCAGATAATGCTATAATGATCAATTGCTTTCTTAATGTCAATCAAGCACTCATCAACAGTAAACTTACACTCTGACTTGGTGCTCTTCTTTTGGAAGTTTTGCTTGAAATCCACCTTTATATCCGTCTTATCCTTTGGTCCTTATCTTTGAGTTTTAGCTCAGTTCTTGCTGTGTCACATCAAGCACTTTGTAAACAGTGTTTTAAATGAACATATTTAATGCATGCAGGGTTTTTTTTTCCTTGGCTTATCTTTCCTTCTTTGATCTCTCTATCCGCCTGTCCTGTGTCATCGCCTCGTCGCCTCTCTCTTCTTGTATTTTTGCATTTCTGCTCCTTTCCTGGAATCTGTCACAACTAATGCGAGTGGATGGGAGGAAGGTGGCGTGCGAGGGAGAAGATCTACCTTTGAATCGTTACAGCACTCCCTTGCACTGTGTCAATGGGGAGGAAGGGGAGGGGGAATCAAAACTGAAAAATTTTAAATTTAATCAGCCTCTAGTCGGATAGATGGAAGATGGGAAAGTAGACAGGGGGAAACGAGATGCTGGTCCGAACAAATACACACAACTGCTATTGCAAATATTCCCTTTCACATAGGCCCAGACTTGATGCACATACTGGAAAGCTGATCTATTCACTCTACTCACAGACAAATGGTCTTCAACTAGCATTTCAAAAATTCCAGGTATGCCGTCCATCGTAGCTCTACCTGACCTATTGCTTGTTCGTGTGTGCCTATAGATTTGCATGTAAGTGTAGGAGGAAGGTATAAGGCAAAGCTGCCATATTGAGACCAGCTGTAGGGTTATTTATTAATGCAATTCAGTCTGTCATACCTTTTTTCCCATCCTAAATTTCCATATCTTATTTCAAGAATACCCTCATAGTTGATTATGTTGAAACAGTGAGCTACAGATGCTGTTGGTATACTTTATGTACAATCGAACAGTTTATGGTGCACCACTCATTTTAGATATTCAATGCCTATTACTGCACCTCAAGACTTATAGATAATTTCTCCCCCTGCATAAAAAAATCAGTTTTTGATTATTTAGACTGATGATTTTTCAAGTCCAACCTGGTATGAGTATGTTAGTGCTTCTTCTCCAGATGCAACTTTGGAATCTGAAAAGTGAACCTTATGTGGAAATGGCTTAAACCTGATTTTTTTTTTTTTTTTTTTTTTACGATTATGTGTTTGCAAAAAGACATCAGTGGCTGGTTTCAAGTCTTGCTGTATACAACACAAGCTTTACTTTTGTAAATTATGGTCCCCATCAGTGTCCAGAAGAATGTTAAAGCAGGGCATTCATTAGGGTGGGGCCACCTTGTTATTGAGAAGTTGCCACTGTATGACTGGATTCACAGTCACCGTGCACCACCCGTGTTTGTGATGTGGTTTCACAAAGCTAAGACGGAGATGGTGAAAACAGCAAAAAAAAATGCAAACCAGTAGGTGACATCATGGTGGCTATGCCCATCTATTTACAGTCTATGCATGTTTTTGTGTCCAGCATTCCTGTACTACAACAACTTCACGTTCAGCACATTTAAAATTTTACAGTTATGGTGGTGTCAAAACTGTTAAACTGTTTTAAATTTTACATTTTTGAAAAGGAAAAAAATTATAAAACACACTTCTCGCTAAGCAGAACTGCGTCTCAGTGATAGATGAAAAGTTACCATCAAGGTCTGGTTCTTACTTGATAAAGTGGTTGTGAACTGTCTTATTTTATTCATGCTAACGATCAGGTTTGCCTCCCTGCCAGACTGTGTTAGTACAATTTAAATTACTCATCACATACTGCAGACTGGTCCAAAAAGCTTCCCCCCCCAGAGACACTCATCAGGAAAGAGTCTCTTGAAAATTTGATCAATTTTGTCTGGTAACATTAAAAAAACTGTAGAAGAGCTATATGATTTTTTTTGTTTTTATCCCTTTAATGTGTGTGAAGAGCCAACAAGAAATCAGACAGCTCGGCTGGAGTCTTATTCACGTATGCGCTCTACCAGCTCAACTGTGATGAATGCTAATGCTCGTCCTCACAGGCCTAAAACTGGGGAAGCAAAAAACAGAACATCCAGATACTTAAAAGTGGAAGTTTGGAAATTCTTTTGGCCATATGTGCCACAAGCAGCTTTCATTTGAATGAATAAGGCGACATCTTGTAATCCAGTATCCAGCTGTCCTTGTTAAATCCCTGAGATTTAAACATATTAAATCTGTTCCTTACATTTTATTTGTGTATTTGTTCTTGGACAGGCTAACCAAGTTGGAGCATCTCTCTTATTACAGCTCTACACACTATGACAAGCTTATAATATTATTATTACTAAGGGAAGAGAACAAAAACGGGAATTCTTAACTAAAAACTTTTCCCTGACTATCCATTGATCTAAAATGTAATCACTGAATTGCACCATACAGTGAAAGGCAGCGATGTGATTAATTTCTTAAGTCTGTGTATTATGTTTCTCAAACTGTTTTGACTTAATAATACATTTTTTGCATTTTTTTTTCCTGTAAAGTCCCTACTTCCTGTAAGCTGCCACACATCAAAGTCCACTACACCATATTTCATAAATTTCTCATCAAGTCTTCCAGGCATATGCCTCTGAGGTGTCAGTGCTACCACCAGAGGGCAACACTGTGGCGTTCTGGGTCCATAGGAACTCAGTGGGCAGCAAGGTCTGCGAGGTCTGTCTGGTGGGCAGAACAGAGAGAGCAAGACAGAGACGAGGGGAAGAGGCAGAATGTGTGTGGGAGAGAAAAAACACTAAACAGAAGGTGAGGCGAGACAACTGAGTGGGGGGCCATGAGACTGAGATGTACTCAGAAGGAGTGTGTGTGTGTTTATGTGTGTGAACATGAGGCTTATGTATGAGATCTTGCATAAGCTCAGGTGTCAGCAGGTGCGTGAAAGCACTAATACGAAGCCGTGCATTGGCATCTGTGTGCGCGCATGTGTATGCGTGTGCATTTGTGTGCCTAAAGACAATACCACTCCCTCATTACCCTGTTTCCTCCAGTCCAGCACTAATGAGGAGCCTCACCATCACTGTGGTAATCAAGGTCAAGCCTAGGCCAAAACACAGAATCAGACACACCAGGCAGACGCACACTTTGTGGAGCCAGTGAGGAAGTGATTGTGTATGCACAGCCACAATTAGCAACACATTTACAATAAATAGCCATTTTATATAGCTTTATTTCACAAACGAGAAAGGAAGGCAAAAGCAAGAGGCAAAAGGGTGGAGTTCTATAAGCCTCCCATGTGATCCCAACAGTTGCTAAGAAAGGATGTGGGTGTGATGTTATGTCCCCCCTGTCTTCGCTTCCTCCTTTTTTTTGTGAGTTGAAGACAGAGAGACAGGCAGAACATGAGGGAGAGGATGCATGATCGAACACAGGTGGAGTCAGGTAGAAAAAGTGGAAAAAGCAAAGCAGCATAAGGATGAGAAGGGGGGGGAAAGGGGGAGGAGGGAGGGAAAAGCAGGGTGATATACAGGGGTATAAGGCTTGGAGGGGGGGTTGGGGTGGAGGGAGTAATTAAATGAAAAGAGCAAGACTTAGCTCTTTAGTCTCATCCCTCAAGACCAGCCTGACACTGCTCCAGCTAGCTAATGTCATAGCAACAGGGAGAAGGAAAGTCTAATGGGTGCGGCACAGAGAAAACGAGTAAAAAGCAGGTACAGGCGAGAAAGAGGAGGTAAGGGAGGAGAAACTGAGTGATGAAGGATGTAATGTTTGGAGGAAGGTAGGAAAAAGAAGGAAAGGAAGACACCCTGGAACTAAGGAAGACACAAACACTGTACAGTCAAGGACAGAAACATTGGTCTGTTGGGAAGGATATGAAAAAGATGAAGACATGAAGAAAAAAGGAAGAAAAAACAACAGGAGTGGAGGAAGCCACAAAGAGTGAGAGGGGTGGCAAACAGCCAGAGGAATAAAAGCCATGCCGTCCCTTTTCTCGCTGTCCATATGAATTCCCCACTCACTTCTTCTGTTGTGCAGCTGTACCTGTGTTTTCCATTGTTTCTATATCTAATCTTCTCCTCTGAATAATTAACTAGACCATCAATAATTCAGCTTTAATTAGCAAAGAAACATCAGACAGATGTGAACTTCACTGCATCATAGTGCAAATAAAATACAAGCAAAACACACACGGTGGGGCTTCAGTCTAAAATAGGAGAGGCAGATATAAATTATAAGCAAGAGATGGGTTAAAACTAATACAGGTGTGAAACCTGAAATGAGAAAATGTTGTTTGAAAGTTGTCATATTTACAGGATCATGTGGTTCAGACTGCAGTACTGACTGGAATCCTATTCCAAGTTTTACTGCGCGAATATTTGAGAGAAATTAAAAGTTTTTCTTACAAAAGTTTAAAATAACAAAGTGCATTTCATACTTTGTAACAGGAAGTGCCTGTATACTGCATGGTCACTTAGACCAATTGTATTCCACATTGCCTTATCAGCAGTTATTGTTTCCTTTATGAGCACAGAACAGTTGAACTTATTAAGCTGTTCTAAACAAACAATCAAGCTGCCTGAAAAGGGAAGCGAATAATCATTTTAGTCCATTCTTGTTTTGGCTTTCCTTTAAAAGCTGCAAGGTAACCAGCCATAGCAGATCTGGAGTCTGGACCTGTGGGCCACTAAAGCAGCTGAGGCATCCCAAATGGATAGAATCACACACTATAAAAAAAAAAAACTTTGTAAAAATATCAAGGGTTGCAGTTTCAATTCAACTTGGACCAATGGATGCCCACAAGTGACAGACCAGATCATAAAAATGTGCTTATCAATGCAGGGCTACTCTAAGCCAGAAAAACACAAAACGAAAATGTTAACACACACAACCTCAACCCTCCAGGAATGTGGCTTAGCAAAAAAACAGCTGTTGGCATACTGGCCAAAATATTGGACATTTTAGATACAGAGTTAAAATTGTTCAAATCTTATCTCTTATATCACATCTAATTCACTATCTAATGCATCTAATTCTTTCCCACTGTCCTTTGGTGTCCCACAGGGCTCAGTTCTGGGTCTTCATTTCATGCCTGCTGTTAGTTTTAAAATAAATTGCAAATTACTTACTGTTGAAATGTTATTATTATTTTAAATATGAATGACTACAATAAAAGACTGCTAATAAGATATGATCCATTTGACTTTCCCTTGATGGCCTTTACATCATCTTATTTATCTCAACCAGCATCAACTCCAGTAAATCTGCCCTGGAGTGCTTGTAAGCAATGCAGAATGCAAACAACTGCTGGATCCCATGGTTCCATGCATGCCCAAGCTGGTGGTCAACTGACTAACAGCAATGTGGTAATGAGAGATCATCAAATTTTGAAGACATTCAGTTTCTTCAACCAACAATGGGCGAAATAACTGTTTTAAGGCAACCAATTGAAGTGACTGGCAATGAGAGTGAAGGGTATCACTAGCTGAATTATGAGGGAGTGTTAGATACATTACCTAGGCAACCAGATTCTTGACTGTGCAATAGCAAACAGCTGTCAACTAGAAAGAGTTCAAGACATGGGGTGATCAAGCTTTTAAGGCGGTGACGCCTGACCTGCGAAATTCTCTGCTTCCACTTTCAGGTTTGCTAGTTCCACTGACATTTAAAACAGCAAAGGACATGTTTGTTTATTTGGTGATTTGCCTACAACAAAAACCCTTTATTCATTGTTTTTTTTCTCCTAATTATGATACATTTAAATATTTGTATAAATTCGCTGTTCTTTTAATTTCATATTCTTTTCTCCTCTTGTACTTCTTTTTCTTTGTGTCATTACTACCTGTGAAAAGCACTATAAATTTTGATCGCTTACCTTAAAACATTTTTCTAATACACAAATTATATATATGTTAAAAGAAAGGTTTGTCATTCTACAGAATCTATGGTAATGGTTTGAACAGTGAGCCACACATTCAGAGACATCCCACAACAGCATCAATGTGGTACTGACAGACGACCAGCTATTGCCAAAACAACTTGTTTCCTGCCTGTATCTAACGCCTGTGTACATCTGTGAAGGATTTATGGTGTGTGCGTGTGTGTGTGTGCGTGTGTGTGTGTGTGTGTGTGTGTGTGTGTGTGTGTGTGTGTGTGTGTGTGTGTGTGTGTGTGTGTTGCAGCCCAAATAGAGAGTACACCAATAAGATCTGCCTCTGGATCGATCGGACTCAGACTGTGCATGAGTTGACAGGCCGGGCTTGTTGTTTTTTGATTGATCCAGACTCTGTGTTATGTGGGTGGGTGTTCTAAGTCTATGTGTGCCTACAAAATACTAAGAAAAGTATATAAAATGATCCCTCTATACCTTTATACAACTACACAAATGATGCATCTTATTATTTACAAAAAATTGGAATGAACAAACTAGTGCTTAAGCATCAAACCCAGTGTTAAAATGTGCAACTTTAGACCAAAGATAAAGATGTAGCTATTGGCATAGCTAATTCCTCTACATCAACAACTGTGCATCTATTTTCTATAGTAACTCACTCATGGAAGTTGTACCGAGGCTTAGTAAGGACACTCTAATGTGGGGATTGTAATTTAAAGGTAGCTTTAAATTCTGCCTCGACCCCATATCATTTTTGCTATTTTTTTTTATGTTAAAAACATCAAATAATAGCTGATATCTCTATGATGGACGCCTGATATGAATAAAAAAATATAAATGTAGGCAGACTAGAGATGAGATTAAAGGGAAAAGGAGGGAAATAAAGTTGGGAAAAACAAAAGAGGTAACGGATAAAGCAGAGTGGCAGAAGCAGCAGGTTAGCACTAATGGTCAATGACATGTTAGCGCTGTGGCTGGGCTTAGCACAAGCGTGTGCACTGCTGAAATATTTACACGGCTTACAGAACCAGAGGCTCATTCACTTCAAATCAGCTGGAGCAGAGAGGGAGAGCAAGCCGGGCCACTTTCCTCCCTCTTTGCTGCACTGTAGCAGCACACGTAGTTCAAATGGATGGAGACTTTTTGTTTTACTTATTCATTTTTGCCCCTGTGTGTTGGACCTTTGCTTCAGTTTGATAACGGGCAAAAAGATGGTTTAAAGATGAGGAAGTAGAAAGACAAACTTGTTTCTTCCTGTTGGCTTCCCCACTGTTATCCTATTCTTTAGCTTGACCCTGTGTACACTGTGTGTCTTTCTTCCTTTTTTTATTTCCCTGTTAATTCTTTTGCAGTGTTCTGTGCTTTTGGACTTGGACTATTCTCTAGGACATCTTGTTCTCTACATCCCTTCCACACGCATATTTTTAATATCTCTCAGTCTATATTAAAAGAACTATGAGGATGACTGACAAGCTGCAATCAACTTTGATTTCAACATTTCATGCAGGCCTGCCTGCACCACAGTGTGTGTGTGTGTGTGTGTGTATGTTAATGTCCCTCTGCATGCGTATGTGATCCTACGACGGTGTGTGAAACGGAAACATCCAAGCTCCTCGGTGTGTCTTTCGGGAGCTTGTCAGCTTCAAAGACAGGGGTCAAACCAACAGGCACCTGACACAGGCTAACTTCGCTTGCTGCTGCCATGACAACAGAAAACAAAACAAATTAAAACATACTGTATTTTCATAATGGCAGTTCTGTCTCTCTCCCTGTTCTCACTCACGTTCTCTCCCTCATGCTGTACAGATGACTGGAGAGGATTCAGGAAGAGAGAGACAAAAATCTGTCACTTGCATTCTCTCCTGTGAAATTTTCACTCTCCCTCTGTAGTAGTGTTTTTGCTTTCTGCTGTAAATGATTGAACTTATTCACCTTTTTCCTCTATGTTTTTTTTTTGTGCTTTCTGGAAGCCTGAGGTGGACATGCCTGGAAGCGAAATTCCTCCTGATCAACTCTGACAGCTCCAGTTTAATATTTCACCACTGGACGGGCAAAGTTACGCATAGCCATATTGTACACATGCAGGGCATGCACAGAAGTGTTTAAATGCAAAGTCCGGTCACGCTGATGATAAAAAAGAGGCAGCGGGACTCCTCCAGGAGAACTTTCAGAGTCTTACCTAAGTGACGGCTTCTTGGCGGTACCCACAGGCTTTAACATGGTGGTTGCTGATGGCAGTGCTAATGACAAGTTATGTTTTCAGGCAAAGCTGCATGAGGTTGTCCATTATCCTTCTCCCTACTGGCCTCTTCTTTCATTCCCTCCCACTCTCCCCATCTCCCTCACTCCTGTTCTTTCTCTCACTTTTCTTTTTAATTACCTGATGTCTCCTCTTCTGGCCCAGACGCCAATAGAGATGTGAGCAGCACCGCCTGCACTGAACTGTCTGTGTACATCTGATCTCTGATCTTTCCTCTGTCTGACTGTGTATATGAGTGTGTGTGTGTTTCCCTAAGTGGGCCTATTTTGTGTGTATCTAGACACAACCTGTCTGCACTGTCTGTCTGTGAATATGATTGTTTTACAAGCTTTAATATAATGTGGACATACATCTTTTTGATGAAATGTATTGTTTTATCGCTCATTGATCTTTTGGCAGAAAGAAAATAAGCCCTATGAATGATTAACAAATATAAAAAAACAATGCATTTATTCATTTTTTAAATGTTTTAATTTAACCCTGCCTCTCGCCCTATGAGATTGGCCTTAGCCCCTCCATCACCCTGAAATGGATACGTGGAAGAGAATGGGCAGATGGTTTTAATTTACATTAAGGGTAAGAAATATGAAATAATATGAAACAATATATATATATATGTTCTTTTTATAATATTCAGATTCCTTGAGATGCACTAGTATGTGAGCATGATGTCAGGCTATTATCATAATTTAACTCAAAGTACCATCATGCCTAAATACTGCCACAAAGCTCCTAACATATACTTCTATGCTGAATGCACAAAGTAGGCACCCCATCACTCCACCACAGGTATGCCTTATTTGCTGACCATTGTATAGAGAGGCTATTATAATTACAAAATTAGGGTGGGAGGTCAAGGATGATGTCGAACTCTTAGAAACTCGCACAAACTCGCCTATGATCCAATTGGCTTTGATGGGTTAAAGCCACTGACAGCCAAAGCGAATGACACTGAGGATTGTTTTAACGTGAAGGGACTCCTCGCATACATGTAGCACCCAAATAAATATTGTTGCAGACAAAAAAAACTGCTCAGGAGAGGGTCAAGGAGTATAAAAAAGGCCCCAAGAAGTTTAACTGTTCCTATTTAACATTGCATCCACTGGATCTGCTGAAACAAGCCCAATACATGGTGGTCCTAGACCACAATTTAAAGGACCAAAAGGATCTGCCATTATCCGAGTGTCACTCACCAAAGCTAGGACACTTGCTATTATACTGTGTCTGTGCTCCAAAGGGGACAGAACTGTGTGTGGAGGCCTACCTACTTATTAGACAGGTTATTGTTGTGGCTGATTGTCGTTTCTGAAAACGATGGTACGAGTTGTTTCCATAATCAATCTGTCTAACCTCATTATTGTTTAAGCTTTTGACCTACCAACATTTAGGAAATAGTGAAAAATGTCCTGCTCAATCTCCCAGGACCCAAGATGACATTTAAATATCTTTTTTTTTATTTTTTGTCAAGAAAGTCAACAAACTTGTTCTCATTAAACGAATGCATGCTTCAAATCACTCTTTTAAGATTTTGCACTTCAAATGCAAACAGACTGATCCGACATATTAGGCTCCCTGCTGGTGAGTAAATCTGCTTGCGCTCTCTGCACCAACAAGGGTTTACGTCACAAAAAATAGACAAAGTACAAGAGGGATTAGAATAAATAAAACAAAGTGGAAGCGACAAGGGGGAGACAAATGACAATGAGAACACAAAACATAGTTTGGAAGGTTCTGGGAAGATGATCATAAAGTGATTCAGTTAAGCTGTCGGGACAGCACTATAGAACCTACACAGGCGGGAATCAGAGGAAGTGACACTGAGGCACAAACGGATTTTGGTTATCTGTCAGTCCTTCTTCTCCACTCGGTAGATCAGAACAAGGCTTTCTGTGTGTGCCATACACTTTTCTTTTCTGAATATCCAGGTTTTTGTACACTTTTCTGTTTCCTGTGACTGATCTCTCCAGGATGTCCCTTCTCTCTCCTGAAGTCAAGCTCAGGTTTCCCATCTGCGACATGTGTGAGGACAGAGACGGCTTGTTGCACTTCAAACAAAACCGAAAGGCCCCCGGCACCCTTGGCGCTGCTGCAGAGACGACTGGATACCGAGACGGGAAGTCACCTGCCAATGGGGTCATCTGCATTCGTGTGTTTGTGTGTCTGTGTATGTGTTTGGCAAGGATATAAGAGCTTTCATTCCTCTTGTCATGCTGGCACAAACAAGTCTACATGAGGAGGGCTTTACATTGTGGTTTTTGAAAGAAAGTTTTTCTTTTGGCACCAAATATTTACCCCCTGTAGGCCTGAAAGATTTTTTTCCAAGTCATTCTTCATTTAATCATTTTGTGATCATGTTTATTACAGAAAAGTGCCAAATATATGTTGTTTACAGCTTCACTAAAGCTAGAGATGTTTACAAGCAGATGTTTATAAGTGTAAGTTCTGCCAAGAGTACTTTAGTCAAAGTAGGACTGTTAATTTCATACGCAGCAATGGCTCTGCTGTGGGACATGTGAGTACACAGAAAGCTTAATGACAGGGAGAACAGCAGCAAGACCCCCTCACAGAGCAGGCAACAGTGCCAGCAGATCCTACACTGACTAAGCTGGATATAACGTGAATAGCCTGAAATGGTGCTGGCTAGGGTGGAGGTGTGTTTGCAAAGTGGCTTGCAGAGGCAGGAGCAATAGCATGCAGGCTTAAATAGCACGCTGCTTATGGAATATGACAATAGGATCCACAGAAACGTGTCATCAGCTGATATGAGCTGGCATCTAGAGCAGCTGATCTGCTAGGATGGCTGGCTCAGCTTAACGCAGCGACCTGCCAGAATTAAAACTACGCTGAATTTCTGAACAAATCAAGGGTGTAGTCTGAAAATAGATAATAATTTAAACATGCTGCAGTCAAATAAAAGCAATTAAATACATTTTTTCTTCATCATTTCTGGATCAACAGGAGTTTTCCTCATTGCCCAATTCCTGATAAATTGGGCAATGAGTTCCATGGATAGAAAGTCCATCGTCTCAGTTTAATCCTAAAGCAAAGCTCAAGATTGTGTTCTGGTTTTATTTCTATATGAATAAAATTAGTGTCATACTGGATAACTAATACACTGAAGCATCATCTCAGCACTATATAAGATTATAAGTCCTCCACCAGCAATCCCCAAAAGGAGAAAGAAAGAAAAAGAAAACACAGACCCCTAAAACATGCCACATTGAGAGAAATTTCCACATCAGACCAAGTTTTAACAAGAAAAATAAATCCAGAGAAAAGGACGGGAGAAAATCAGATCTGGAGTTCCAAAGGGAGCATTTGAAAATTGAACTATTTAGCCCTCTGACAAAGTCAAACAGAATCCGTGTTTACAGTGTGGAGGTTAGACAAGATCCTCTGAGGTCTTAAAGCTTTGAAAGCACATCTATGAGCTCTGTTTTTTAAAACATTCTAGGTGTGTAACGGGCAGGGATAAATGGCACTATAGGGACAGCCAAACTACATTTCTCGGTAAGAGGATGGTTACCTTTAAAGTAAGCACTAAAATCAGTAAATAGCACAGAAAACTACTGCACTGGGTGAAAAGCCAAACTAAGGCTGCACATTCTAAACTGTGTATGTCTATAGGATTGCCCTTTGTTTTGTGGTCCAACCTTAAAGTCAGAACAGCTTTTTTTTTAACAGTTATGTTAGACAGTCAGACACTTCAGTAAGGGAACCTTTTCAACCACTAAATATGAAACTCAATTCATTTAGGCATGTAGCCATAGTACAGATGACCTTCTCGAGTCCAGAACTGAGCATCAGAATATAGAAAAAAGGTGATGTGATTTGAATGTGGCATGGCTATTGGTGCCAGATAGGCAAGGATTTTCCCACAAACCAACCTGTTGGGTTTACAGAGAAAATATACAATGAGTGGTAGTTCCTTGGGCAAAAATACCTGGGCATTCTCTTCCGACCGCACGAGGAGAATGGCCAGAATGCAAGAAGACTGCACCAGGTGCCATTCCTGCCAGCTATGAACAATGAGTCCAAACAAAATTAGGCAACAATTGGCCCAAGGACACCAATATTGAACGAAAAAAACATTACCTGCTCTGATGAGTCTTTAACTCTGCTACAACATTAAGATGGTCACAATTTAGCAAAAACCACATGGAAGCAATGGATCCATCCTTCTTGGTATCAGTGGCTGCTGGCAGTGGTACAACAATCTGAGCATTGTTTAAAATGCCACAACTTATTTGAAAATTGTTTCTGACCATGTTCCCTCTTTATGACTACAGTTTACCTGCTTGCAGCATGATACCGTGTCATGTTGCAAAGCTCAGATCATCTCTCACTGGTTTCTTGAACATAACAATGAGTTCACTGTATTCAAATGGCCTCCACAGTCAACAGATCTCAATCCAATAGAGCGCCTTTGGGATGTGGTGAAACAGGAAATCCATATCTTGGATGTGCAGCCAACAAATCTGCAGGAACTGCGTAATACTATCATGTCAGTGTAGACTAAAATCTCTCAGGAATGTTTCCATCACTTTGTTGAATCTATGCCACGAACAATTGAGACAGTTCTGAAGGAAAAAGAGGGCCCAACTCAAAATCAAAGCATCCAGTGAGTACAGCGTTCAAATTAATGAGAAGATAATCACGCAAACTGGGTATCCTCTCTTACCTTAGGCTAAAACTCAAACAGCTTAATATTACAAGATGTTGTATTGAGTGGCTAGACTTGATACAGTCTGATGACTGATGGCTGCACTGATTAAAATAGAACGCTTGTGATTATCAAGAACATGAGGGAAAATGAAAGCGACAGATAGAATGAAAGACTGAGTGAGATGAGAGAATAAAATACTCCATTACTGTCAGCATATTATGCACCACACCAGAGTAATGATTATGAATGGGCCAATAAAAAACATGGCTAAAATACTTTTTTATTGCTCCTCAATAGGGATTAGAAACTTGATATTTTGAGTTAGTTTTACAACACGGAAGCTCTGATGACATAAGTTGTTCGAATAGTAACTTCTGTAAATACAGTAGGTAGATGCAAACACAAAACTGCTTTACTGAATTTTCGCTTGACCCTTTGCCTCAATGTTCCTGTGTTCGTCACGCAAAAAACCCCAAATGCACATTGAAGGTCAACTCGTCTTTATGTCACAAACCTTGTGCCACTCGGTGAATAGAAGCCATAAGAACTGTGCACAGCAGGCAAGATCCTAGAGAGAACAGAGTACAGAGATGTCTTTTGAAAAGCATAACATCATCTATCAGCTGGAATCTTGTTCAATCTGTATGGAGGAGATGCTTCAAGACGTGTCAAGGAAAGCTTAGTGGTAATGCTATTGATATTTCTGCAAGCTGTAAGGTTACAGAGAGCTGCTTTCAAATGAAACCGCCCGCTTTGAAGAGACACGACTATTTAGACACTGAGAAGGGCGGCATAAACACAAAGCTCTGCTCACAGATACACAGTGAAAACATAAGCTGTGTAGCAGTTTTCATGGTTAATTTTCAATGGTTTACAAGGGTCCACAGATCATACACCTAATGTTTCAGTGAATTATAACAACATCGGTGCACTCAGAACATAACCACTCCTCGTTGTCATGGTAACACACAGGGTCAGTAGGTCAGGAATATGTGCGGTTTTGCATTTTAGTGATTTCAGGCATTTATGTCACACACACATAACGCGCACACAGACTGCATGTCGGCATTTATCCAGCAGTCACCATGACCTCTCTCATTAGCCGGAATTAGCCTAATAATTCCTGGACAGGCGAGGGAAAGCTACTAAAACTGGGAAAACTGCCACATCCCCTCAAATTTCCTCACACTTCTTTAACCCTCACTGGGTCAGGAGAGGGCCTAGCGAGACAGACTAGGCCTCAGGGGATTGATGTGAAGAGTGGAGATGGGAGCTGCCACAGGAACCACAGGAAAAAATTCTGTGTATGGCGAAGAAGTAGAGCATAACTTGATCTTTCCACTCTCATTCCCTCTTTTCATATGCATGCACTGCACCTTATCTGCAGCACACACAAGTAGCTGAGGATTCAACTCTTTAACAAAGATGATCATGGCTTTCCTGTGTGTTAGCTGGGATGCATTAAACTGGAAAATATATATTGTGTTTATTGTATTTGTAAAGGTGGGACTGATACTTATTGTGTCTGCTTGAGCAAATGAAACATACAGTAAATCAATGACAACTTTAAAAAGTCATTTAAAGCACTGTACACTGATATGAAGGGTCAGGATATTCAATAAGAGAAACCTGAGAATGTCTAACTTTAATCTAACACCAGGATCAACATTTCTGATATGGCACATTTGAAACTAGGACAAAAATTATGGTTCAAAAGCTGCTCTATGGTTCACAGTAGAGCTGTCTGTCTCTGCTCATATTCCTCTGTTACACTGGACTCACTGGATAGAAGCCTCACCAAATTATATTTCACCTCCATGGGATGAAAGTGCAGGGTTGATTCCTACCTAAGCAAAGCAAAGCCTCAGTATTTGGTGAAATCCAAAGCAAAGCAATGATAAACAGCATTTTATTTGGAAGAGATGGGTGGAAAATTATATTCTTATTCAGAGATTTGTTCTGTGCTGCTGTACTTAAATTATAGTATAAAGTATACAGTGTATAATCATTGACTTGGTTGAAAAGATTCTGCTTCCTGCTGTAAATGGAGTTCATAAATGGTTCAAGGCTCACTTTCATACTTTGATAATATAATATGTGTGCAGTTTGTGTTCTAGCTGAAGCTACAGTGGGGGGAATATTTATCTGATCTCCTGCTGAATTTGTAAGTTCGCACACTTACAAAGAAATGTAATTTTCCATGGTAGTTTCATTTTAATGGACAGAAACAGAATATCAACCAAAAATGAAAGTTGTGACTTGATTTGCATGCATTGAGTCATATAAGTATTTAATACCTTACAACCCATCCAGAATTATGACTCCCACTATACCCATGTGGCACACAGATTACAATCAATCAATCAATTACAGATACTTTTTTTTATCTCAACCCATTATGTATATAAAACACACCTGTCCACAGAATCAGTTCCTTCCACTTCAACCTCTCCACCACCCAGACACAACCAAAGAGCTGTCAAAGGACATCACAGTCAAGACTGTAGACCTGCACATCACTGGAATAGGCTGACAAAAGCTGACACCTATTGGTGTAATTATTTGGAAATAGAAGAAACATAAAATCCCCTTCAGTCCTGAGCGCCATGTGAGATCTTGCATTATGGGGTGGGGGGAGTGACCATGAAGTGGTGGATCACCCCAAAACTACATGTGAGGAGCTTGTTAATGATCTTTAGGCAGTTGGGACCACAGTCACCAAGAGCACCAATGGTAACACACTACGCTGTAATGAATTGAAATCTTGCTCTGGCCGCAAGGTCCCTCTGCTCAAAAAGGCACATGCACAGACCCATCTCCCAGCGAACATGTAAATGATTCAGAGAAGGCTTGGGTGAAAGTGCTGTGGCCAGATGAAACCAAAATTGAGCTCTTTGGCATCAACTCATCCCGCTGTGTTTGGAGGAAGAGGAATGCTGAGTATGACCCAAAGACACCAACCCTACATCAAACATGCAGGTGGAGACATTATGCTTTGGGGTTGTTTTTTGGCTAAGAGTAGAAGATGACTTCCGCATTGTATTGTAAAATATTGGATGAGAAGCTCCTTACCTCATCCAAAATACCGAAGACGGATCATTGGTAGGTCCTCAAGCATGACAGTGACACAAAACATACTACATCTCAACCCCTCCTGAGATGTGTGCAAACCCATCTTACATGCTTTCCAACAAGTGTTTCTCCACCAATTACTAAGTCATCTTACACTTATCAAAATGTGGACATTAGGACATTAGGATTTTGTTGTTATGCACATGTGAGCCGATATATAATTCAAAATAAAAATTGCACATCATTAAAAACAGAGAAAAAAGAAAAAACTTGCACTTAAAATCACTTAAAAGCCAGAAATGTTCCCATGCAAACTTACATCTGACAAACAGCACAGAAAAAACATGTTGTCTGGCAAACATTTATGCTTGTATCAATATAGATTTTATGACTCAAAACAACAAGTTTGTAGTGTAACCCAGAAAGTCTGAAGAGAAGAATGAATCATGTTCAATAGTAAACAGCAGTTAAAGAAGGTGGGTAGCAGCTGTCCTCTATGACAAATGCCTCATGTTAAGCCCTGCCTGCCAACTATATTCATTACAGTCTTGTCAAAATCACAGAGCAGTTGGTTAATTTAAATTAACCAGCAATCCAGAGACTTCATTGGCAACAGCAAATTAGGTAACTATGTTTGATACACCCCCTGAGCTTCAAGTCTTTCTTGCAGTGTTGGGATTCTGTAAGATTATTCATTTTGTATAACCTAAATGGATTTGGTAGGTTGTACTATTGTGTGTGTGTGTGTGTGTGTGTGTGTGTGTGTGTGTGTGTGTGTGTGTGTGTGTGTGTGTGTGTGTCCTGGATCCAGTCACATCTAGCAAACACATATGAGTGTAAAAATGTGCTTTTTTTTGTATATACAAGTCAGCCACAACATAAAAAGCACTGACAGGTGTGTACAAAACTAATCATCAGTTGATCATCTCACTACAATGCATGTTCTGGTGGGACACCCTTGGCTTCTAGTACCCATTTGACACATACCTCATTGTTATGAGTGGTTTTGAACCAACCCCCTCATATAGACGGCCCTTCCCAGTGGAAGGGCATCTAAAAGTGCACAAGGAATACAATAAAGAGCCTAAGCTTTTCACCCAACTCTGTCCTGGATTTTAGCACTGCTGTGTCACTCACTAATGTTGGAAGTAGGGGATGAAAGAATACACTGCTCAGGTTTCCCGAGACTGGGTATAACACATTTATACTTCCAAGATCCCAACTTGGATCTGTGGAGACCCACCCCAAATTAACCAATGTATCCACTATCAACTTCTCACAGGACACAGGACAAATACAGAGGTCAAATGTCCATGTCCCTATACAAAGCAGAGCTGTTCCAGAGACTCAAGGGGCCTGTACAATATTGGACACGTGGTTATGTTGTGTGTGCACTGGCACCCATAGTAATTTTGGTGCATTAGCATAAAAAATTCAAGGTTGTATGACATTCTCAACAACAAAAAAAGAAGCAGCACATAGCTATGATCACCATGTTTTGCTTGGACCTGGAGAAATAATGTGCAAGCGCAGCTGTGCTTTTGCAGAAAAAAAACCAAACTATTAGCATAGTTTAGATGCCATTTCCAACAAGCCATTCTGCTAGCACGGTCTCAAGTGGCCAACTAACTACAAATTTGCACACAGGTCCACACTCACTCCTTCACCATGCTGCGTCAAAGAATATTTTCACCCGCACTAATGCAGTGCAGACACATAGCTGCACATGCATACACACCTTGCAGTCAGAATGGTGATAAATCGTTAAGAAAATGAAAAGGGGAAGGAGTAATCTGACACCTCCAGTGCTGGGCAACCAGTAATTAAAACCCTTCATTATGTCAAATATTTGATTATGAAGAACTGGGGATGTTGGGCGGGTGGGCCTAGTAATGACCGCTTTCTCTTAGGGGAGGGTGATAAGAGATGGAAGGAGTAGTGGCGGTAGTGGAGAAGGAAAATGTAAATAAAGCACGACTGTCATAATACACAGAACTTTGTAACCGGTGACTGTTCTTCACACCTCCTCCCCACTTTTCCCCGTGTCTCTGGAAAGTGTCTTTGTGTTGTTGTAGTGAGTCAAAAACGCTGGCCGCAGCACATTGCTAATGTGTTGATGAAGGCAGTCCAGGCCAAGGGAGTCTCTCTCCTGTGGAAGACAGACAGTGTGCGTGTTCGACAGACGAGTGAACATCACTGGCCTCCGCCTCAACCCTCTCTGGGAAGCTGCTAGCTTGAGCCTGCAACTGCATCCCCTCCACTCTGCTATTCCTTGTACGTTAGCCTGTGATAACATGGAAGGGAGGGATTTATGCACATTAAAAGGCAAGAACATGTAGGAGCGTGCAGGATTAGCACAAAGTAGGAAAAGCAAAAGCGACTTAATTTCATTCTTTACTTTCACACGCTGTCTTAACAGCACTGAAAAAGCAAATGGTTTCGGCTTTAGGAGCTAAAATTGTGCTAAACATTACACTAAATTACATTAAAATTCCTATTAATTTACTGTGCATCAGAGGGGTACTATTTTCAACTTGAATCTGCAGTTTGCACTACATAGTTGCAAATGCTAATTTTTTTCTCTATTGATTATCTTATTATCCACTCCTTATAGCCTAGCAATTCCAGAATTAGTGGCCACGCTGAGGATGTCCAGCTGTACTTCTCTGGAGATACAATGTACAAAACTGTTGATTAAGCACAGCTATTCAACCATAAATCACATACAAAGGGACCACAGCGTTCTCACAGGCAGGCCCACAGGGAGAGACACGAGCACACTACAGTTTATACAGCAGAAGTACTATAAAGAAACACTTAACATCTTCTCTCATGAGCTGCAAGCTTCCACAATTAATTAATAAGATGTTTATGCAATGGTGTACCTGAACTTAGATGCTCCTGTTTCATATTTCACAGCTTTCCCTCGATCTCTCCCCCTTCCCCTTTCGTGTGTGTGTGTGTGTGTGTGTGTGTGTGTGGCTGCTCGAATGCCAGTGCCATCATCAAAGGATATGTCAAAATGAAGGCACTGGCAGGGGCTGCTATCAGGATCTCAGACAAGCACACACATAAACATGCATACGCACACACACTGCTCCAGCTATGCTTTCATATCACGCCCTGGCAACGCCCACTGACTGCAGCATATCTCCACCGGTATCACCAAGGTTACCAGCGGTAGCCAGGGATACCATCGGAGCCGCCTGTGAAAATGTAGAATATGGGTGTGGCCAAAGTCTAGTTTGTCAACGCTCACATGTACGTGTCAATAAAAAAATAAAAAATAAAAAAACTGCCACTATGAAGGACACAATTTTATGCTCCTTGAAACCTTATAAACTGTGTGGTTTCAAAGTTGGATAGTTAACGTTTCATGTTCTTAGTCTTAAACAAAAAAAACAGGCTGGACATAAAATAACTTACATCTAAAGTGCATCCAATATGCAAACCTTGTGTTTGCTGAGCCATCCAGAATCAATCACAGTCTCGTTTTGTTTTGTTTTTTTTTCTTTTTCCTTATGCAGAGAAGAAGCTGATTCCTTTCCAAATCTCACTTAGCACTTTACCCTTAACAGTTCTCAGCTTGCCATCTTTGCCGCAATCTTAATACAGCAACATGTTATTAAGAACCCAGGTGCTGTTTGATCCGTCGGACCTCAGCTTGTTATATTCCACCTCTTTGCACACCTCTGCATCCATAATAACACGTGCATGCTCAGTTCTGACAAACATTTCACATGCATCACTTACACTGGGGTGAATGTATTAGTCAGTGAGTTAGTTAGCTGATGCGATATCTTCAAGGACCCGCGATTAAAAATTGGTGTTTCCATGACAAAGGAGGGCCTCCGCCAGCACCCGTGCATTCATGGCACTCACACACAAATTGAGAAACAATATTCCCAGACATGCTCCGAGCTTCACTTTCTTTGCCTGGAGAGGTGTGTTTGCATGTGTGTGCGTTTGTGTCAGTGCAAGAGAGAGAGAGAGAAAATTTGTGTCCATTTATATTTAAAAAAATGGAGGGTTTTTTTAAAGGTATAATTTTAAGTATACAGTTATACGCAATTGAATATAAATCTGTGTGTACTTGTCATTTTAGTAAAAAGTGATCCTGGAGACATCAACTGGAGCTCGCACTATGACAGAGGCAAATTCTGGCAAATGTTTATATGACTGTCTGTCTCTTTTGTCAGTCTGAGGCCAAACAAAGCAACGGCATTGCAACTGTGAAGTTTAGTTTGACAAGACCAGACTTGAAAAAGACACACAATAACAGAAACAGTAGTGTGGACTCACAAAACTAACTAAAATTAAATAAACACAAGCAACATGTCCTAAGTTTTTGTCAGTTTGGTCAGATTTATTATACCAACCTGCCTGATGAGGATTTGGTGTTTCTGTTTATTGTGACTGTGATATATAAATGATTAATTTGTTGCAAGTGAAAAATCCCCCCAGAAAAATCAAGGTGAAACAACAGAAGTCAAACTGAAATACAAACAACACAGATCTCAGATCAGACCACATCAGAGAAGTTAGACTCTACAGCGGTTTTCACCAGGAGCGCAGTTTGCTACAATGACATGGACAGAGGCATCGCCGAACAATACCGCCCTTACTTGCTGTGTATTTATAAAATATAAAGTAGTAATTACATGTAGTACATGCTGAAGGACGCTGGCGTGATCCCATGGTAAGATGGTCTCTATTTTTTTTTTTAACTCACATCATAATTATAAATAGATATGAATTCCTGCAGGTGAGATTAACATGCACTTAGAGCTGTCAGAATCTCAGAGCTCTCTCTTTATTTCCATATTTTGTGTGGTGTGAAGTAACAAAAACAGAAGACACCAGCGGCAGAGCGAGATCATTTTTGTAGGGCTGATCTGGCTCAGACCATTCTCCTAGCAGCCAAAGCCATCATAAGGAGATTTTTGGTGCAGTACTGTATATATTTCATCTTGTGACCACCAGCAACCGTTCCCCACCTGCATTTTTCACTAGCAACCAGAAGTTGCTGTAGGGGTTACTATCTAAAGATATTCAACAAGAATTAATGAGACACTGAAACTTCATTGTGTCATCTATTTGCTTAAACCAGGGGTGTCAAACACAAGGCCGGGGCGCCAGAATCAGCTCAGCGAAGACCCCAAACCGACCCACAAGATGGAAAATGTGAAGGAGAAGATTGTTTCCTACTGATAAACACTAAAAATAATTTAATTATAGATAAACAATGACAATTAAAACACAAAAAAAGGTGTTTTTTTATCTACTTTCTACTATAAAAATTTCAATTTCTTGCATTTACTGCAGCAAAGTTTCTTTATTGCGTAGAAAAAGTGAGATGTGCTGTTAAAATTGAATTTCCTTTTCTTATATTAAATAGGATAAAATGTGTTGTGAAACATCTTAAAACTGACAGAGACGGGAGTTTTGCTGGTTCAGCCCACTGCAGTATGAAGTGGCCTGTATGCATGCGGCCCTCAATGTAAAATGAGCTTGACATCCTTGATTTAAAGCATATTATGATATTTGCAGTTTGTTGGGGATAAATAACTGCAGCCATTGTATAGTTTATCTGAGTTTGTGCATTCATATCTTGACTTTAAAGACTGCATCTTCAGCTATGAACGACAATATCTGGTGGCAAAACACGTGCAAATTATGAGTGTGGACGAGCCCTGATTATGGTGGTCGTGCTGCTCAATTTATACGATTTTTGAAAGGACAACAAGTAAGAACAGTGTTTTCATATTAGCCTAAAGATTCATGAAGATCCCTCTTATGCGTAGTACTAGTAGTAACATCTCAATTTTTAATACACTGCCCTACAAAACTGGTATTTAATTAGATAATAACTTTTCCAGTTATTATTTAGTTATTATTTCCAGGTATTGCCTTATTAAACACCGTAATGTTATCGAGTAATTAAAACTTGCCTACCAGCTAAATCTCCTCAGTAAATTTTTCTCAGTAAAAGAACAGGTAGAGTCACACCCTCCACTACATAAAGAGTGTCTATGCAAGCACACAATAGGAGCAAGGGAAAGGAGCTAAGGACATTCAGCGCGCATACATTATACTATATGTTGTATCACATATAATGTGGTGTGAAGAAGTGTTTGCCCCCTTCCTGATTTCCTATTGTTTTTTGTTTCAAATCATCAAAGAAATTTAAATATTAGACAAAGATAACAGAACTAAACACAAACTGCAGTTTCTAAATTAAAGTGTTTACTATTACAAGGGAAAAAAAACTTTGACTTATCTACATAGGATTCCAAAATCTGCTCTACAGGCTCAGGGTAATATAACAGATAATCCCAAATCTATAAACAGCACACATGCACTGACACATACAGAAAGGGGGAAAAAAGGAAAAACATTTATACAGCATCTCCTCAGAGAAAACTCCAGCAAAATAAAAGATGTGGCAAGCTATCAAACTGACAATCACTGGGGAATCCCACCACTTTCAAACAAATAAATATGTGCTTGTGCACCAGTAAACCCTCCGACGTGTACTATCTCACAAAAACACACACACAATTTCACAGGCGCATTGACATACATGTGAAACACTGTTTTCCTGAGCAGCTGGGTACAGTAGACACAGTAAATTTGCCCCATTTGAGCTAAAACTGAGATTTCATCTAAAGGGGAAGCACCACGCTCCTCTATTGCCCGCAATTACTGGGGTCTGGAAGCAGAGTCAACAGCCACAGTTTTATAGAATCGCATTGTCTAGGAGGGAATCAGCCCCTTTTCACTTCTGGTTTGAGCTAAGCGCTGCTGGTCTGGGCTTCAGCAAAAGACACTTAAAGCTATCATATTCTGAAAGAGAGCAAAAAATGACTTGAGCTCCTTTTGGAAAAGGTTTTTATGCAATTTGCTGAGAGACATCCTCTGCGTTCTTTTTCATGTAATACTTTCTCAGAGATCAAACAGACACCTGAATCCTAAGAACACACACAGGCTCGTGCTTGCTACTTCACATGGTAGGGAGAAAGCCTATACGTTCAGTTTGTTTGCAATTTTCTTGTGTGTTTGTGTGGTTCATGCGGGCCATTTTTGTTCTCTGCAAGCTCCCTCGTATTGCCATTATACATCACAGCAGAGCACCAGCGAATGGTTGTGTCAAAAAGGCTGCCTTCCTCTCCGCCATATCTCATAGTTACCTCCTCTAACCAAATTACCCCCAACCCCTGCTTCACCCGCCCCCTCATCCGTTAGACACTGAGAGATGAGTTTCAGAAAACAGCTGCCTAAAAAAAGACAGCAGCCATGTCCAGTCGCATCTCAGAAGAAATGAGAATAAATGAATAAATTCCACAAAGAAAGATCCCAGCTTTTCTGCAGAAGCTCAAAACCCATTTAGAAGAAGAGTGATATTTTCCTGTTGCTTATCAATTTTACTACCATTTACTATAACATTTATAGCCAGTTTGTGAATGCTTTTACGATCACTGAAAATCCTCCTGCACACAGGGAAGCATGAAGCAGCGCCTTTGTTCAAAGTAAACAGAGAAATGCAAGCAAAGTTTCCCACTGTAACGCAGAGGAAAAGCCTGCCTGTTCATTCATGAACGCTTTAAGAATCAACAATCTGTTGAGAAAACAGGTGGAGACCACAATGCATTTTGATCTCTGCGCCATCTGATGTCAATGTGAATATCGTAATATATCACTTTAGTGAATCTTCCTTTAATTCAATCCAAAATGCTGCAAATTCTTACTGGATCAAATGCTATATGGGACATCAGAATGTGAACATCTGGGGCCAATCATACATCTGATTGATACAATACATCGGTTAAAATAAAAACAGAAAATACACTTGAATGCACTGTTTTCAAAATATTCTTGGAAATAATTCATGGAGACTGACCATTATATTTGCAGAAGCACATATTTGCCAAAAATATCAGTATCAGGATTTATTTTGGCCGATAAAACCAATTTAAAAAGTAAAGAAGAGATAAGAAACACCCTTCAATAATATAATAAATGCTGATGTTGCATAGGTTGGCCACCAGAGGGAGCTTTGCAACACCTGTTTGCACCACAGAGTAATCCACGATGATTTTGAAACTATATAGTCATTTTATCATAGTAAAGACGTGTAAATAACTACATATATCACATGTTATTGAAATCTATGTTATATATGTCTGAAAGGAAAAATAATTGGCTAATATATCGGATTTATAACTCACTAAATACCGTTATTGATACCGGCCTTAAAATTCTGGGTTTACTAAATAGTTTTTTCACCTTTATCCAAAAATGACGAATGTCATACCAGGTTTCTGTCCTAACTGTCTTTAAGTGAACAATGCAACTTTAAAGCTGACAGTGTACTATATTTCTCATGCAGAGCTTGAGAGTGACATGATAAACTGGGCTCACTGGTAACATTAGCAGGTAGAGTACTCAGTGTAAGGCAACAACAGCTTGTGGCTCAGCCGGGGCTATGACCTCTACACACTGTAGTGGGAGGGAGGGAGGAAGACGTGAAGAGGCCAAAAGAGAGATAATGATGGATGGCCAGGGGAGAAAAGAGAAACAGCAAGAAAAAGAAAAGTGCATCAGACAAAGCAGGCTTCAGTTCAAAACATCAGCCTTATCTGAACACCTTTACCTGCCTTTGTCATGCTCTAAACACCTCAGCATATCCTCACACACATGATTAGTTAGAGGTTATTTAGTTGAATTAACGCTTTTAACTGTGAGACTGCACTTTCAAAGACATGAGCACAGCTGCCAATAATTGTGCTGATATATTAAATACAGAAAAAGCAAAAGGAAAGAAAACAAACAAAAAAAAAAGACTTACAAAGCCGCCATCAAGCTCTGAAACACTGACAACATGAAAACACACTTGTTTTGCATCCTTTTTCTGCCCCAGTGTCAAACTTCTAAAGGTCTACACAAAAATTTGGCCACTTTAATTCGTAAAGACTATTTTTTTTTTATCTTTAACTAGACCGATACGGTGGAAAACACTTGGAAATGACACACAGTAGCTTATCTTACAAAGACATGTAGTAAATACAAAATTTACAACTATGGTGCAACATTTTCAACCCTTTAAGCAGTTTAGAAGAAGTCTTTTTGAGCTATGCCAAGACTTTGTTATACAAAAAAATGAAAAATTTACCTTAATGTTAGCACTTACAACGAAAAAAAAAAATGCAGGATTTCAGTGTAATTTTGAATAGGATTCATTCCAAAGCACAGATTTTAGCTTTTTAAATCACAAAGATCAGCTCACTAGGTACTTCGAACTTTATATTAGCTCAGCAACTAAACAAGCAGCGCAAATACAGTCTACACATGCTGCATTTTTACCTGCAAATGATCCCAGTGCATCTGACAACTGACCGCGGAGCTCACTCCTACAGGAAAGCGTTCGGCTCAGTTGGCACAAAGCCAACACGCCCAAACAACAAAAGGCACAAAAAATATGAGTGGCTTTAGGAAATTACATTTGGCCAAAAATATATGACACACAGTGGAAAACTCTATGGCGATTATGATTGATTCCAAACTCTTGACCAGAAAAAAACTCAGCTGACAGAAGAACTGTACTGCAAATACAGCCGAAATATGAGGAAGCATGTTTCCCAAAATTACTGAATAAATGTAATCTCAAGCACTTTATCTGCAGCACCGCTATTTGCTCGAACAGTAAATCTAGTGTGTGCAGCCCTCTGTTTTACTATTTATTGATCAAATCTTATTCGTGGGATTTGTAACTGAATAGATGTTAATCCTTATTCATTCTTCCTCAGCGGGTACTTCACAAATACTCGTATGTATTTTTTTTTTCTTTTTCTTTTTTCAGCTGGTGATAAATAAAGAGCTAGGTTGGGGGAATAAAAACACAGGGGTGAATGATGGCTTCATGCTGTCACACGCCAGCAAAAAGGACAGAGAAGAGGGTCCTATCACATCGCATCACAGTCAGCTGCAGCCACACCCGCCCTCAGAGCATAAACCCTGCTGCTGAGCAAGGACAGGAGAGGTGAGGAGGGTGGTATCCCCTTCTGTTATCCTCCTTCTTCTATTAGTCTCAACTCTCCAAAATGTCTTATTTCAGCTGTATCTCATTGCTCATCCAGCTTGCCTGTCATCCAGCCATTTCCCTCCCCTCTTCGCATGCTGCAAGTCTCCCAGATTTGGCCATGACAGGGATTTGTGGGGTGGATCCCAGTCTCAGGACAGCGCTTGCAGAGTATAGTTTGGTTGGCGGTTTGTGTGTGAGTAGGAGTGGGTGAAATGGAAAGATAGAAAGAGGATTAGAAATGAACTGTGGAGATAGAGCACAACCTGACAATAAGTCCCTTCTCCCCAGTGTGTCTGTAGTTGAGTGTCAGCTTGTGTGAAAGAGAGAGGCGAAGGATTAGCTTGTGAGAAAGGAATCATTTCCCTTTGTATTCCAAGTGATGCTGTCAATCACTGCACTGTAAAAAGGAGCACTCACTGTGTGTGTGTGTGTGTGTGTGTGTGTGTGTGTGTGTGTGTGTGTGTGTGTGTGTGTGTGTGTGTGTGTGTGTGTGTGTGTGTGCGTGTGTGCGTGTGTGAGAGAGAGAAAGCGAGAGAGGGAATAGGTTGGTAGCTAAAAGAATGTTTTGGATATGGCCATAAAAAAAACCAATAGTCATCTGACAGCAGAGCTATTTTAGCATTTATCTTTTGCTCCTTCATTTCCATTTGATATAGTTAATACACCTTGTGACTAAATGGCACCATGCATTTCAAAAATAAATAG
Source organism: Astatotilapia calliptera (assembly GCF_964374335.1). Taxonomy (NCBI): domain Eukaryota; kingdom Metazoa; phylum Chordata; class Actinopteri; order Cichliformes; family Cichlidae; genus Astatotilapia; species Astatotilapia calliptera. The sequence continues at coordinate 28,931,710 of NC_137423.1, forward strand.
CGACATCGCAGTAAAGGAGACCTGTGCAGCACTTACACAAATGCAAACATAAATGGTGGACTAGGAAATTGTTTAACCTCATTCTTTATTGATCACTGATGGGATTTTCTTTCCCCTTTCCACAGAGGCCAGGGGTAAGGGCTGGCTATGAAAGGAGCTTGACGTGTGGGGGTTGACGGACACTTCAGCCGAGCAGATTTGTTTTAATCTGATGATCATATTCAATATACTGACAATCGTTTAAATTTAAAGTAACTGATCGGGATATAAGCTTTCTAGCTGTAAACATTTCAAAAAAGCAGAATTTAATTGATTTATGATGACAGGGTTTTTAAAAATATACTATCTGCTTGCAGTTTAACCAGTTCTTTTATCTAGTGCTCAAAAAAATTAAGGGAAGTTATTTTTTGGTGTAATTTTAAATCCAGCCTTCATGAGTTTTTCCTGGTAGTTTGAAGGTTCTGCACTGTATCTTAGCTGTTTCTAGGACTGTGCTCTTCTGGACAGAGGCCTCTAATGTTGTGGCTGGAATCTGCTGAAGCCAGTCTTCCAGTATTTGGGTTAAAGATCCTAATGCTCCTTTACCACTGGGACCACCTTGGACGTTAACTTTCACATTCACTCCAGTTGTTCCTTGAGCCCCTGGTACGTCTCTGTTGTCTTGTGCTCCTTATTCCTGATGTTGCTGTCTGCTGGGATTGCCACAGTTACAGATGTGGTTTCACCACTATGTCTGCTTGGTTGGCCAGTAGCTACTTGGCTGTCTGGAGCTTGAAGTCTCACGGGACTTCAGTGCTTGTCACATTTAGCCCCCTTTGATGGTGTCTCCCATCATAAATTGGGGAATTCTAGTCTGTATGCAGCACAGATGTTTGTGTACACTGTCCCAGCGACTTGATTGTGCCTTTCAGTGTTTGTGGTCCCAGTCTGCATCATATATCTTGCTACTGTATGCAGGACTGTCTCTGGGGCCCCGTTACATAGTCTGCAATTTGGGTCCTGTTGGTTGTTGGTAGACTTCTGCCTCTGTGGATTTGGTGTTTAGGCGCTGTTCTTTCTCTGCCATGAAATGAGCCTCTGTGCTGTCCTTTAGGCCGACATTTTCTATCCACTGGCAGGATATCTTGATGTCAGCCACTGACCTTTGTACATCTTTAGCATGGTTCCCACTTGTTTGTGGGATACCCAGATACTTGAAGCTCTCCTGTATACCTGCTACTCTGCCTTCTGGTAACTCCACACCCTCAGTCCAGATTACATTTTCTCTCTTTGCAACCCTTAGGCTACACTTATCCAGTTCAAATCACATTCCAAAGTCCTGGTGAGATGGATCAGTGACTTAGTGCCTCAATCATTCCTTTGCATATAGCTTGATGTTATCTACTGTATGTACAGGAGACCACTTATGGTCACTTTACTCCTGAATCTATATCTATATTCACATTTGGGCTTACGAGGCTGAGGCCTAAATATCAGGGACAGTGCATCACGTTGGTATATTCCATACTTGATGGCAACTTGTGCACTTGCCTTGTAATTGTCCTCTAGTGATGTCCCACTGAGTTTCTGATAAATATTATTAGTGCACTATTAACCTTGTACAGTGCCAAGGACTCCAATATTCATGTGTGAGGCATTCAGTTGTAGGCGTTCTTGAGGTCAGTCTAGGCGGTGCTCAGGTGGACTGCCTGGTTTTAAAGTCCTTGCATATGCTTTATCGACCAGGACCTTGTGGTTTGGCCTTCTGGCACTTTAGACCCCATGCCTTTCTGAGCTATGCCTATGTCTTGACTCATGTCTACTCAGCTTGGTTGCTGCAATTGCCGAGGGGAACTTCCATCTTGTGGAGAGGCAGATAATTGGCCAGTAGTTTGATGGTGTCGTACCCTGGATCAAGATTGTTCTACTCTGTGTTAGCCAGTATAGATAACTACCTACTGTTAGCAGCCCTGTTATTTGTGCTGCCAGGTAATCATGGAGTGCTTCTTTAAGATTCTTTAGCCAGTAGGTGTGGAGCTTGTCAGGTGCTGTCCAGCTCTTCAAAGATTTATTGTTGGATGTCTGGCTTTGTGATGTTGACTGGCTCTTGCTCTAGGAGGTTGCTGTGGTCTGCTCTGTGTGATGCATCTTTCTGTCAGATGTTTTTCTAGTAATGCCTGGTTTCAGCTCTGGGTACGTCTGTTCTTGTGCTATTTTTCCCTTGTAGCTGAGCGATGGATGATCGGAAAACAGGCAATTTACTCTTTTGGCCTCTGCTTCTCTGGTCTATCACTTTAGCCAAGTGGCCAGAGCTGCAAATCTTTCTTTTTTTAGAGCCTCAGTTATGAACATCTTCTTGCACCTCCTTTTCATCCAGGACCTACTTCTCAGGACACCTTTCTGCACATCATTTACCCAAGTAATATCCTTGATTTTGGATTCCAGCCCTATATTCTTAATGGGGGGCTTCCTCTATGCATAATCATATACTATTATTAATGTGTCAGTGGCATATACAGTTCAGTAAATAATTCTTTGATCTCCTGCAGAATTTGTAAGCTTGCGCTTACAAAGAAATGATCAATCACTATCTTTTATGGCAGTCTAATTTTAATGGGGAGCACCAACCAAAAATCCAGAAAAAAAAGCACATCAGATTTTGGCCAAGATCTTCATCCTCAGCTTATGCCAAACATCAGAATTCTTTGAGTCAAAGAGCGTGACTCAAATAACCACTCATTGCAGTCAAGGTTTGTGTGTTTGAGAAGAGCATCTCTTATCTCTTCATGTTGAACCTTGAAGTAGATGGCCTACAGCAGCAGAGCACCACGCTGGGTGCCACTCCTGTCAGCTAGAAACAGGAAACTGAGGTTACATTTCTCATGGACTTGCCAAAACCGGACAACAGACTCTGCCTTATGTCAGTGCTTCGGGGTGCTAGTGGTGGTGTAATGGTGTGGAGGGATATTTTATTGGCCCACTCTGGGCCTCATTGTACCAACTTAGCATTGTTTACATGATGTGTTATCTAACAAGATAACACATCATGTCACAAAGCTAAGATTCACTCTAATTGGTTTCTTAAACATGACAGTGAGTTCACTGAACTCACATGGCCTTCACAGCTTCCAGATCTCAATCCAACAGAGCACCTTTGAGATGTGGCAGTTTTATAATATAATGCAAGTAAAAAAAATAAACTAATAATAATAATAATAATAATAATAGTAAATAAAAATAAACAATAGGGCGTTGGGGGAGAATTTTTCTGAGATTAGAGTCAGAAACTTATGAGAAGAAAGAAAACAATGAATGGGTGGAAGGATTTTGCTTGATACACAATCCATAAAAAATGCACTCTACCTCATCAACAGTGACTCCATTTGTCATTCCCTGTTTGAATTAGTGGGTTTAATTTCACTGAATCATTTATATTATTTTTCTTGGAAATGTTAAATATGAGAGTACGTTTGACTTTTCTTTCCTTGGTAATTTTTTAATTTTGTTTTTAGCCATGAACTTACCTGTTTAAGCTCGAATAATACTCATGAGTAATGACAAAGTATTGCTTTTCTCTCACATTCTCTGCCTTGCTCTGTATTATCTGTATTGATAATAATAATAATAACAATAATAATAATGATGATGACGCTTTTGTTGTTATTCCATCTCAGATGTTGTTTAAACTTCTTTTTAATCCTATTAAAACCTACAGCAGCTGTTGATAAGGTACATGACCCTGTCCCTGATTCAGAGGATGCATTCAGCCTAACAATGCAGTTGCCAAATCTCACACAGTGCTTTACATGGTCAAGGTCATCTCAAAGTCTCCATTACATCTTGGCAAACAGATTACATAATTGTAAGGCAGTATCCAAAGCTTTCCCTGTACATGTTGGCAGATGATCAGTCACAGTGATCAAAGCACTAGATGTGTTTCTTTGTTTTTGCTGCTCCACTCCAGCCCCCACAGAGTCAGTTATTAGAATACAATATATTATTATATAATATATTACATATGCTGGTACTGTAACAATTCCCGAGATCCTCATACACTGGCAAAAAACCCCAAACCTAACATGCTGGGAGAGAAAAAGTGATTATTTTTCTCTTGCAGAAAACAAAAACAGGAAGCCTTAGTAAGATGAGGAGGGTGTGAGTTTCTGTTTTGAGGTGCGATTCTTGCCGCTTAGCTGCCTGCTGCACCAAGCAAAATGTTTTTTGAACTGTAGATACTGTATGCCGACAGAGATGCAGACAGATAGACAAGATCTGTTTCGTTAAGGAACATGCAAACTGAAAACCAAAATGAGAAGGCACAATCCAACTAATACAAGCAGGCTGGCAGAAAACGCACACGCACGGACAGGAACTGTAAACATATATTATCTATGCTCGGTCAGAGTGTGTGAGCTTCTGGATGCAAGTAAGTGACCTCGGATTAGTCGAAACAATAAAAAGCCACAATTCTTCAAGTTAATTAAGACAGCCCCGTTCTCTATTCCTTCTTTCAGAGCACTGAGCAGGTGGTGATGGTTATGTCGTCGCTGTTGTTCTTGTTCAGGTTTGCGCACATTAAGATTCTGTTGAGCTGTGCTTCCCCCCCACCCCCGAGTTACTCTCATTTTCCTCCCTCCCCCACACTCCCTCCTGTCTGTCTCTTTCTCGCTCGCTCTCTCCCTCTCTCTCATGTTGTGTTTTGTTTGTGAGGATTATGTGGGGAAAACTTCCAGACAAGTGGAAGCTTTAAGACTACAAAGCCACCTGTGTGGTGGCTGGGAGGTAAAACAGTGTGGCCGCTGGAGACTTGGGTCAGGTCAATCAGGGGAGGCAGGCAGAAGGCTTGTTAAGATGCTGAAACAAGTAAAGGATGTCTCGTCCTGTTTCCAAGATCCTCCTCGGAGGCTGCTGGGACCTACAGAACTGCCGATGTGGCCAACATCGATCAGCTTCCTGCAGCCTGTGGGGCTGGCTGGCTAACTGAATGTCTGTCAAGCTGATGGTGGCTGTCCAGCAGGCAAGAAAACATTTCCAAAAATGCTCATTTCTTCTGAATTGCATTTTTTATTATTCATTTTTATTGTGCTTTCACTTAGCTCGTCTTAACTTGATGGTCAGAATTCAATTTAGTTTTATCCCTGCATTTTTCTCCTCGTTGTAAGAAACTGGGCGTGACAGGCTTAATTTGTTTATCTTGATCCTGAAATGCTCTTTGCCCAGTCAAGTGGTACAACTCTGGATCATTGTCACTGCCTGAAATGACATGCCTGATTGCTGACAGCCTATGCCAGCTGTCATAAGGTGAGAGAAGCGGTCACCCTGGACAGGTCGCCAGCCCAGGGCACATAATGGAAACAGGAAATCCCAATACCATTAGCCATATTGGTTCTGGCTCCAGGAGGCTTCACTCTTGCACTGCAGCCCTGAACTTCACCTGGACTTACCTGGCGGCGGCGCATGTGAGAACACAAATGTCTGAGGCAATTTCTAACTGGCAAACTCACTAATGCAAAGTCCAGATCATGTTGTATTGCTTCAAAGAGGGAATAGCACAGCAAATTTTTCAGAGACACAAAACTCTATGTATAGAGTTTGCAGAACAATATGATAATAAAAGTTAGAAAACAGGTTTCACCAGAGCAACTAATGAACTTATGCTATGATAATATATATTATGGATACACTTGTGATTTTTATTATGATAACTCCTGTTTTGGGTCTGTGAACATCTACCTTGTGAATCAGTGGAACAGTTCTGCTTCGGCTGTTGAGTTATGGCAGCTAAACTTTACCCTTAAAAAAATTCTCCCATAGATTTCCACTCGGGATTCACTGAGTGCCTCGTCTCTCTCTTAAAATGTCTCCAACGAAGTGCCTTATTTCATCCCCACTGCCACGTCATTTGAGCTTATTTTACCAGGTTTCGGCATATAAAAATAACTCTCTGTAATCATGACATCACAGAGGTGATTCCCTTAAAAATCACCTGGGGTTCCACTGCGTTATTTTCCTCGGTGAATCCTGTTATTTCAACCACTCGAACAAACCTAGAGCTCCGAGGCAGCCAGCGCTCTGTGAATGACAGAGAGTGAGGGGAAAGGACGGCAAGGGGGCTGGTTAAGTGCACTGAGTGAGTGGCAGTAATCACAGCTCTGGTAAAAGCACTCATTTGCTCTGTGTTGCATTCCTCAGAATGGGCCTCCTCTCCATCTGATTCTAGCTCTCTTTCCCTCTGCTTCTCTCTCGATCTGATAATAGCTCTAGATTGAGTAATTGTGTGTTTGAGTAGCGCTACACTGTAGGGTGGAAACCTGCAATCAGATACTGAGAACACAGTTCTCTCTCTCTCTGTCTCTTCATTCATACCATGCCTCAGCAGTCTGGCCTCTCCACACCCAGCCCTCCCTTCAGCCCTGCAGTTCCTGCAGGGCTCACCCCTATGCTTCGTTTTTTTTCTCCCTCTCTTTCTACACACAGCTTAGTCTACACAGCCAGCGAGGGCCGGGGTCAATAACAGCTGTGCGCCGTGCTGTAATTGATGTCATCATTTCAATTTGAGCTGATTACAGTTGAGAGCTGCTTATCGTGTGACCCGGGGTGGAATAACATGCTGTAGGGCCCAGCGAGCTGTCACGCCTGACCAAGCTTAACTGCTGGACTGGATGGATGGATGAGTTGGCTCAGCCCAGGGCTTCCTTCTCTATTGACTTCTAATGCAGAGGTAATGACTGAGTGCATTACAGGGGCATGGCTGGCGCAAGTGTCTGTGTCGCTGGCATTTAATAGTTCTGGGGCTATTATTGTGATAGGCCTTCCCCTCTGTCAACACTCTCTCACATGATTACCCCTCAGTTGGCACAGAGCTGGATGCATGTGAGTGTGTACTCCCATACTGTATGGATGTGTGTATGTGTGTGTGTGTGTGTGTGTGTGTGTGTGTGTGTGTGTGTTTAGAAGCTAAAACTTTACCATCTTTAATACTTAAGGTAGAACAGTAACAACGTCAGTTGCATTGAATTAATACAATGATGTATTTTTTCATAGTATGTAGTATTTGCAAGGAATGTGCCAACTCCAAGCATCCACCCACAGAAAATAAATAAATAAAACACCTGTCAGTGCTTTGGCATTTCTCCTTGCAGTTCATATCTGAGTCTTTTCAATGAAAACGCCAAAATAACACTGCCGCCTTCCGGCATTCCTGCTGTGTACTAATAACACACATGAACAGACTGCGGCACACAGCCACGCATAAATACGGCACATTAGAATCTAGAAAGGGCTACGCCTTCAGGACGAATTATCTGCTAATATAATTATAGCCACTTTATGAAAATACTACACATAAAATATCTTCTAGTTAGTAAGATCTTGAGCTTGCTGTTAACACAAACAGCGGGCACTGCCCTTAACCCCCAACACCACTTGTGCGATCAACACTTAGGAGCAGAGCTGCTGCTAAAAACAGACAAAGCCCGCTCACTAAAGGAACACTGCCTCTTACTGTCTCCTTCCTTTTTGCCGGAGCTCTGAATCTGTGGGTGTTGGGGAGCCACATTCTTTTTCTTTCTCTTTCTCTGTCATTTCCCTGACTCTTTTAATACCTTCATTAGGAGGGCTCTCCTGTTTGCTGCTACCGCTGCTGGCCAAAAAACACGAGACAGAGAGAGAAGTGAGGGGTGGAGACAATAAGAGAAATGTGTGCAGTAGTTTTTGTCATGCAAAGAGGTAAAGATGGTTCAGATTTAAAAAAAAATTTTTTTTCATTTTACCATTTGCTTGAGCATTTGACTGAATTGCAAAGGTGTGTTTTCTGTTGTGTTTATGAGGACCGACAAGGTATGCAACATATATCCTATCTGTGGAAATGTGGGTTCTGTTATCCAGGTGTGTATCCACCTTGATTTTAGGAGAAAAAGCCAAGATGACAGGTAACTCACTTCCTCTGTTAAAGCCTTTAGGATCGCTTCTCATACTCCCAGATTTTTGGCCTTCCCAGACCCTCTGTTCCCACAGTAGACTATAGCTGACACCCCATTTGTCACAACATGCTGATTACCTGAATCAGAAAGCCTCAAACTGGAGATAAATATCTGCATTTGCCACGCTGCAGTCGCAGATTATATTTGTCTGCTAGTAGGACAAAGCATTCATCTCTCAATCTACCACAGTTTAAACATTATTCAAGCATTATCTGCTTTGTGACACGATTTGCTGCACAGTCTTGACATTACGGTTGGAGCTCTACCTGTAAACGGCTGTCTAAATATTCCACCGGGAATACTGACATATTTCTGATGGAATATGTCGATATTCCAGGTGGGGTATGTGGATATTTCACACTTTCAGTCATTTTACTCCATCATCTCCTGTCTGTCCATAATTTTTTTTTTCTCTCTCCCTTCTTTTTATAAGATTCTTCTTGTCTTTACAAGCTTTCTCTTTAGTTGTTGTGTGTTCGCATTTATGCGTGCCAAACTTTAAAGTTTAGAATGAACTGCTGCAGTGTAATCCTTGACCATTTCAGCCTGTGTGGCCACTTGAAAGACAGGGCCACTTCAAACTTAATAGTGTGCATAGAGCGCTCGCTCTGATTATTTGGTCTCATAAGCGGAGCTCATCGAAAGCAGAATTTTATAAAAACTTAAAGAAAAGCATTACTAGGAAAGAAAAATTAATTTATATGATGTACAAGCCTCCCAAGTGTAAATTACTGCATCTCTGGCTGACAGTTTACAAAGCTACCCTGTGTCAGTCCTCAGAATCTCAAGGTGAGAACGTTTTAATGGATAATTTTGTAATCCTCGATGTCCTATAACTGCAGGGGAAAAGGAGGTCCTCTGACCCTTGACCTTCCACAATCAGGCCAACACAGTCACAAACACGGCAGGAAAGCCACAAGTATGGCCAATCACTCTCACACATACACATAGACATTAACATGTCTCTATATGGAGTTCCAGTTTCTCACAGTTCATTTGTGTCTCAGAAAGTGTAAGAAAACTCCAGATTTTTGTTGTACAGTTTTTCATAAAACCGCTTTTATCTAAGCAAGTGTTTCTTCCTATTAAGGTCAAAGCTGAACCGTAAGCTCAGAGTGAGAGAGTTTTGTTTTTTGTTAAATAATGATGACAAAATCTTAAATATCCATTTAGCACTTTCTTAACCACTTATCCAAATAAAGCGGAGCGGGCTGAAGCCTATCCCAGCTGTGCTAACACTGGACAGATTGCCAGACAATCACAAAGCTACTATGAAAGCATAGACACACCATTCACAACTACAGCCAATTTAGAATTGCCAGCTAACCTCATTGAGGCAACCAGAGCACCCGGAGAAAACCCGCATAGGCAGAGAGAGAAGATGCACCTCCTGCTCCGAGTGCCAACCACGGCACCACCTCGCCTTCAAATTTGAAATGTAAAGTAAGCAGCAGTCCCCAATATGTCCCTCTATCTTTGCAACAGCACAGCCAAAAAAAATCCTGGAACAATTCTTCTGAACCTCCAAACTCAAATACCGAATAAAGCCTTTCTGACATGGCTGCAGTCGGAGGGTTTTCCACTCATGCTGCTGCATACGTTAATCAGATAAAATCAAGACTGTGATTCTCTGAATTGTCAGATTTTCCTCCTCTAACAGGGATTATATTTGAAGACACAACATTTTCAAAGTCAAACAGGTAAACCAATAACCTGGCGCTTACATAGCCAGCATACACAAAAGCATGACCCTGAAACCACAACAATTATGAAGGGAATTATTTTATAAACCTTTTGCTTTTTTTTTTTTACATGAAAAAATAAATAAATATATATATATATATATATATTTGAGAATTTCAAAGTTAAAAGAGCATTGTGCAAAGAAATGAAGAAATGAAGCTTGATGTTTTTACAGCACCATAGTTGTATTTAAATTTCATTTAGAATGACAAATGCATGCATGCACACACACACACACTGCTCAGTTCTCACCATCTATGGTATTCTGCCCCATTTTTGCCTTTAAAAGAATTTAAGAGGTTATTATTATTATTATTGTTAGCTTTGGTTTAAGTTGTATTTTTTCATTTAAACACTACCTTTTCCTTTTTGTAATCGCTCTTCCCTTACCACACTCCTGGGTCATAGCCAGCTAAAGGTTCTTGGTTGTGAATGACAACAGAGGGCAGAAGACACTCTAACCAGGTGTCTGGGTCAATAAAAAAAGAAAGCGGAGGTATTATTTGGTATTTATTTATTTATTGTCATTGTCAAGAACAATGAAATAGCTGGGAAAAGATGTCCTGCGCGGCTCTTCTGGCTTTAAAAAAGACGGATGTGGGCACAGCTAGGCAGAACTTGGCTGTATTTCTTGGCATGGGAGATAGGTTGTAAGAATTGATTAGTAATGATGTGAGTTGTTCAAGGGCAGAGAGAAACAAATTAAATCTAAGCAGACAGCCTCACGTGATTATTAAAAAGGCTTTTTCTTCTCTTTTTCTTTTGACTCTTTCACGTGTTACCTACAACGCTGACATCAATACTGCAAAAGAAGATACAATTTTTAAACGATTCTTAAGCCTGTCTTGAGAAGTCTTTTCATTTAGTTTTATACTCCAAAACACTTTGTGTCATTACTTGAGGGCTAAAATATATTTTAGTGCATTTCAAATATATGTATGTTTTATATTTTATGTATACTGCTTACATTCTTGAGTTAATGTGTAACTGAAAAGCAACAGGACATAAAAGTGGACGGATATTATTTTTTAGTGAGGAGACTGACAGACAGATATGCGGATACTGAACATATCACAGACAATGCGTATGAAATACTGCAATATAATATCCACTTTTGGTGACAAAAAATATTATTCAACTTATTTATGATTATGCTGAGTCTCTCATATCACTTGATTATGATAAGAGAAAGTTCTTGGGCTGGTTTAATACCTAAAAGGTCCACACAGACGTGAGGGGCAGCACACAAATGCTCTAGTCTTTCCTTACATGCTGAAGAAGAAGAAGGATGCCCACAAGCACAGGAAAAAGTACACATGGCACAGCAGAAACTACATGAGGAAGATGGTGACTAGTGCTGATGCCCCAATTCACTGGCAAGAAAAGGCAGTAAGAGTCAGCTATGTAAGTATTTTGCATTGTTACCCTGAAATAGACATTAGAAAAGATGTTCATGCAGGATAATTAGATATAATGGCTTAAACTAATGTAATGAAATAAGGTTGGTTTAACGTTAGCGGGCTACTCAGCAACAATCCCAGCATTTCTGTCTGTGTCCTGTTAACAAAATGTAACGTTAAGCTGTCGAATAAGCAGTCTGCCACCACAATGTCGGTGATGTAAGATGAATAATCAAATTAGTGTTCATCTAAAATCACCAAAATTAGTAAATTGGTGTGAAACTGGATATTCAGAATTGTGTACTTCTTCTGGTATCTGTACCAACGACTAAATTTCTGGTATGATGACGTCCCTGTGAGTTACTACTGTTTATAATACCAGTGGAGTGTTCAGGAATTCATCCATGCAGATTAGGGATTTTTCTAGTGACTAATTTATTAGTCGTTTAAACAATAGAAAAAAATGTGACTAGTTGACTAGTCTAAAAGACAGAAAACTGTCAGACTGAGCAAACTTTAAATGGAGGTAGTTGCACACTAAAGGAACCTGTGTAGTTTGTATTTAGGATATATAGATATATATATACGATTAAAGATGTTCCTCGTGAATCAGATCATGTTTAAAATGTTACTGAAACGTGCTAACTCACTATAGCAGTGCTAGCAGCAGTAGCTGTGGTTTATCTCATGTTAGCAGCCACACGTCGGTACGGAATATGGTTACATGCCCCTTTAGCTGCTTGATTATATCCCGGTTTATCCTGATACACCATACAGCTGATCCTATTTTACATCGAACACTGCAAAGAGCCCAAACAACAGCACTGTTAGTACAGATGTCGCCTTTTTCCTTTCCTTTCCTCTAACTTCACTTCAGACAAAGTGAGTGAGAGATGCTTGTTTTATGCAGGTGTAGCGCAAAGGCAGTCCACCTATACCTGCAGAGAGTGTTTTCTGTCAATGTGGGCAGTGTCACAAGTATGTGGTACAACCAGTTTGTGGTCCACTCTTGGTCTGTTCACCAGCCGCGAAGAAGAGCGACGTTATAACATGCAAAGATCTGAAACCGAGTGTTCAAAACACTTAAAAGTGTCCACTGCAGCCACTCTCTGTGCTTTTCATGCTGTATTTTTGATTTTTTCATCACTCCCTTCACTTTTCTGCTCCACTTTTTAACCACTCAGCATTCCACCAACACATAGGTTATCCATGCCCAGCAACATGCAACTGGTATTTTGAAGGACTACAAGGAAGTACGTTTGCAGAAACCCATCTCCATGTCCACACAGAGACACGTATGCAAACAGACACATTTGTGGGACCATAAATTGCACTAGACGGACCTGCCATGGTCTAGTTGACTATCACATCCTGAATGTGGATAACATGGGATTTTGTTCCCCATTTCTTACTATGGACAGATCAAGATTATATCAAAAAAAAAAAATCTAAATCCATGCACACAAGTAGCATGTTTAAATAAAAGAAAGCAGTGCGCTCAACAAACCAATGATCAGCACTGGCTGATCTGTTATGTGTAACCAGCTACACTGCGACAGTAATCTTTATTAGAAATTGCCAAAAGGCTCTGAAATGACAGTCTGGAGCAAGCAGCAACAGCAGTGAGTTGCCGCTGGCTGGTGTCAAGCTAAGTGGGCATGTCAGGCCTATGCTGTCCTGGCACCTTGCCTGCTCTCTCAGTTGCTCGCTCAGTCCCTAGTGTCCCCAACCCTAAACGGATCCAGTTGCTGTTGCTCAGCTCCAGCGGGGGGCCGATCTGGCTGACTAACAAACCCTTTTTTCTAATGAGGAAAACTCCTCCCCAAATCTCATCAGCGCCTGTGCAAACCCCCATGTGCATATTTCCTCATATTTGCTTGCCTATTTTCTTCCGCCCCGAGGCATATCTTTCACACTTGTCCATTCCACCTCTTCCCCGAGCACCGGTCTCCATCTTTCTGCGTCGTCTCATTTCGGTTCCTGTGCACAGTTTTCACACCGTCTATATCTCACTTCTCTCCCTTACTGACAGCCATTCACCAACTGTTTGCCGTCTCCTTTCTTTTTTCTCTATTCATCATCAGCTCTATTAAAAGCATTTACAATTTGAGCTCTTTGAGCAACTGTTGTGCAACCAAAATATTTTGTGGTGGCTATTTAAATTTGAATGCTGTTGTAGTGTTAGCAACTTGTCCACACCTTCTGTATCTATGTATTACAAGCCTGCTAAATGCTATTTTAATAGCTGAAGTAGTGATAAATAAAGAGGTTATCTTTGAAACATCAGTAATCCCTCCTTTTCCTCTTTGCATGACTAAACTAAAAGAGGCAAGAGGACAGAGGGATGAAAACATGACTCAGGCTTTTCTCAGGGCAGACCTAGTGTTGAAGCTTGTTTAGAGGACACCAGGCAGAGCAGGATGGTTGACCCCACGAGTGCTTGTGAGGATCAAATCTTTTATGATCAGCTCTATCCATTCCCTTGTGTCTCCTTGTGTCATTTTGTCCACAGACAACTTTTCAGTCACGAGAGAAGAGCACAGGTCACACACTTACCAGGCCATCACAATTGCTGATCGCCACAGTGGCTCCTGGCCTGTCTGTGATGTCACCCACATACAAGCATTCATCGTGCAATGGCTCAGAGTACCGGATGCTGTCGTTGTCATCATGCCACTCCATCTTGGCTCCGGGTGCAACCAGCCTGGCATTGTGGCGCAGACGTAAGTGGAACTCCCGGCCGAAGATGGTGACGTTGTAGTAAAGCCTCTCCTGAGGGGGCACAGCTCCTCTTGGTCCTTCCCACTCATCATTGCCTTCTCCTACCTCCCTCCTCCGGCGCCTACGGGACTGCCCTCCTGCCATGCTGCCAGCCGAGACGGCGTGTGACAAGAAGCGGCCCTCTGCGTCCACACTGATCGGCCTAACCAGTCCATACTCCCCCAGGATGTGCTGCAGGGAGTCTAGGAAAAGGACAGGTAAGTTGGGTGGGAGGGAGGAAGGGAATGAGACAAGAGAAGGTGAAAGATGGTAAAATGCACAAATGTGGGAGGCAGTCAAGAGGGAGAAGTAGAAAATTAAAAAAAACAGCACAAAGAGGAGGGTACGTCATGGGTGAATAATGGGGGATAAATAGTGGGGAAAATCAGGAGTCATGGGAATGGAAAAAAAGAGGTGGGGGGAGGAAAAAAGGGATTAGGAAAATGTCAAGTTTGGCAAGGAATTATTTATTCCTTATTCCAAGCTGCGGTAAGGGTAGCACAGTGATAAATAAAAAGTGAAATCAGTAACCTTTCACACACACACACACACACACACACACACACACACACACACACACACACACACACACACAGCCCCACCCATGAACCTAGAGGCGACCCCCGTGCTCGGCAGTTTGCGTTTGGAAACGGCAGCCTCAGCAGTGCACGCTGCGCTCCTGACACCTTCTGTTGCCCTTCCACCATCAACGGGAAAGTCAGTACAAGATCAAGGTGCTAATTGCTGCTTTATCACGCTGTTATATCACCCACAACCTGCTCAAACCGAGAATAAACAGAAAACCTCTATTAAAAACAACAACAACAAAACTGATCCAGTGGCTCAGATCCCCCCCCCCCCCCCCCCCTCAGCCGCTTCTTATCAATATGAACTGAAATGCATCTGTAACCACTGTTCCCATGATCATCAATATCTATGATTAAGTGATTATATTTAAACTGTTCGTACAGATAAGTATAAGACACACGTTTTTAACTGATATCAAATGACGATTTCTAAGATTAGAAAGCTCTTTCTCTTTTAGTGACATGTGACACTGACGTTACAGGTGCAACCTCGCAGCGCTCATACACTAACACATAGCCTGCACACACTGAGCCAAGGCCACTTTATGGTGTCAATGCCATTACACAGTCAAACAGTATGTTGCTGTCACCTTGTATATGGTCCCCGGATGCAGATCCACTTCTTTCTTTCTTTATTTTAATATTTAAGTATCCACCTATAACATCTAATTCATAAAGTTTGCAAACCGATAAAAGCCAAACACACAGTGTAAACATTTCTTCATCCTCCATGTTGGAGGAATGATTTGATAATAGTGTGATCAATAGGCTGACATCCGACTCCAGCGTCCTGTGACAGATCGATAGATGCGACAGCGGCCGAATCGGATAATGTTAGGCTACTTCCCTGCGAAATCCGACAGTAAACCGGTGCATCAGATGCCCTCTTACACCCCAGATAAAATTATACCCTGGACAGGGGGGGCAAATCACAACACTGCTTGCACCGCTGAGGGACCTTCGGAAAGTCCCTTTAAGCACCACAGCAGGACACGGGCTACAGAAGTTGCAAATGCGCACCACAATATCATTTGCAACAAAACTGCAAAAGCGTGGCAAAAATGAAACACAAGCAAGAAGCAGGACAGTGCCTCCCCGCTACGATGAGCTTCCACACTTCCAGTGAGCGCGCGAGAGCCCCCGCGCAGCCCAGCTGATAAGATATGATCAGATAAGAAGAACAACGTAAACACTGACCACGCTCAAGTGGACTCCACTCACCAACGCTACTGGCGATGTAAAGGCCGCTGGTGTGCAGCAGAAAGGCCGGTAGAATAATTAGGACAGTATATCCTGTTGAGAAACCCATGGCAGCTCCGAACTGCGCAGGTGAGAGAGTGGGACTCCGGGCTCCAGTGTGGTGAAGTTCCCCGCCTGGCGCGACCAGCCACGCCACGACAGCAACAGCACAGCAGCCCGCAACTAGACTGCCAAGTGCACCGGGAGAGACGGAGCTCTCCTCCCCTCTCTCTCTCTCTTTCTCTCTCTCTCCTCCTCCTCTCCGTCGAGGTCTCTCACTCTCGCTCGCTCACTCTTCTTCGCGCCCTCTCTCACTCAACTCTTCTCTTTCCGCTCTGTCTCTCCTTCTTTCTCCCAACTTCTCTCTTGAATTCTGCGTGCTCCCACTTTTTTTCTATTTCTCTTACCTCTGACAACTCTCTGAAACTACACACACACGCACACACAGAGACCGGCCGCCGGGAGTGTCTCCTCTGTGTGATAAGTGAGGATATGTGAGAGCGGTGGCTGTGCTGCGGCTGCACTGATGGACCGACAGACAGCTTCTTTTTTTTTTTTAAAGAAAAGAAAAGAAAGAAAAGAAAGAAAGAAATGCGCTTCATGGTACATCAAGCGCATGTCACAAACCCGAAGCATTGATTCTTATTTTTTATTTTTTACACTTAGACACCCTTTCCGGGACCATAACTGCTGTTAAACCCTGCACTCCACCGCACTCCGACGAGCTGCGAACCTCTTTGTAAACTTTGAATATTCCGTTAAGCTTTCTTGTTTTCAGTACGCAGCAGCGCCCCGCGTGGTGTGCTGGTAGAAATGCACTGAGTTTTGCAGGGCCCAAGGGTCCAATTTACAGCCAGCGAAAAAAAGAAGAAGAAGAAAAAAGAAAAGAGAGAAAAGAGAAGCCTTATAGCCATAACCTGCATTGCCCTCATTTAGCACATCATTTACCCTCGTTGACCACTAATCTTCAACTGTTGTAAACAGAAATAAGATGCATGACGTGAACTACAGAAACGAGGCAAACCATTTTTATTTCAAATTCCTTTTTTCCCTTTTAAGAATAACATTAAGGAGAGGTAAATAAATAAATCTTTAAAATAACATCAAAATCAATTAATTTAATCTGCTGAGTCGCAAAATAAGCTTTTTTTTAAAAAAATTTTTAAGGCAGCAGATTTATTTATAGTCTTTAGTTTCTATTCATTTTTATTCTTGTGCCAAGATTTTCAAAGCAACAAAAAGCGATCAAAGAGTTCCAAAGATGCAAAACACTGTTTACTTAGTTCCAAATACTGCAAAACACATCAGATTGAAGTGCAAAACAATCAGCGTAATTATAATTGACCGTTCCTCCATGACATCATTAGTTTTAAAATATGATCATCTGACTAATATATGTCCTCCTCAATGCGGTCAAACAGCTTCTAACCTCAAGGGCATGGATTTTGGGGTGTGCTGTGGTGTCCTGCACTGGGATGTTGGCAGCAGATCCTTTGGGTCTTGTGGGACGGCTTCCCGCAGATGCTCGATCAAATTGGGATCTGGGGAGTTTGGAGTCTGGATCAATGCCTCGGGCTCTTTGTCATTTTCCTCAAGCTGTGCATGCCTGGGCTTTTTTTCCCCATATTCCAGCTTCACGCTGCACTTGAACGAGATGGCACAAGTTATTCATTTCACCTTTCAGCGCTTTTGCTGTTGTGGATGATCGTCTAGGTGTGTGTTTTGAGGAGGCTACAGTGATCCTGAGCAGGTGTTAAAAAATGGAATAATTGTGAAAAAAAGAATTACACCAAAGATCAACCAATAAATAAATAATACATCCTAGTTCTTAACTGACTTAACAGACAGTTACTTGTGGGACTCTCAGTACACACAGCTGATTTTTCTTTGTGGAACAGAAAAACATATAGAGGAAAACAGATTTTTACAGAGGTAAAATAATCGGCCTGGATTGCTCTTGGAGTTAAGCCTGTACAGCTGCTTAAAGGTTACACATAACTTCAAATGACAGTATTAATCGTGCAATAGCAGAGATTTCCCACCTGTCTAACAGTAACCCTGTCAGTTGAGAAGGTGCTACTTGCTAGTTTGGAACAGATCTACTGTCCAACAATAAAATACCCCAAACAATCCTAACAATCAGTAGCCTAACCACCAGTTAAGGTAGAGGCTTTCTTTCGCTGAGCCCCTCAGGCTGATCCAATAAAGCATCGTGCATAATTAGATGATGGTATTAATTACTCTTTCTGCAGAAGCTCAGTCAGTGTAGTGCTGCTTGGTTGCAACCTAGAGGCAGACAGTTTATGTCAGGTAAATAATGGGAAGCCACAGGCAACTGAAAATTGTACATTTTTAACTTTTAAAAAAGTTAATTGTCTGAGTGGCCTTGCTATTAGCGTCTAAAAATGTAGGTTAATTAAAATAGCTGTTTTCCTGTTGTAACATTTTTTTTATTATAATATTTCAGATAAAAGGTTCTGTTTAAAACTGCTGTGAATCTGCTGCAGCTCTGCTCTAAATATATTGTTACCAAGGTTTTCTTAAATGCGCTTCATTGAGGAAATATACTCAGTATAAAGTAAGTCGACTTATATGATTTTGTGCCTTACCACAAATCTGAAATACGAATGATTCGTCTTCAGCTTTCTTTTTATACTTAACACATATATCACTGAGCCTCTGGCACTGGAGTGAAGTTCACTCTTGATGATTAATAAGTGCTGAACACAGAGCTGTATGGGTCAAATTCTATTAATGATACTGTAATTTCCAATCATTACAAATCGTGATATGAATTGACTTATACGCTTTTTCAGTTTTCCTTGGAGACACTTTGTTCGCTGTAAATTTCGGATGACTACAACATTCGAAAAAGTCACAGCTGCCTGACAAAACTGTCAGCTTCACAAATAAAGTTGCTTACTGTGAGCATTTTAGCATTCTAATTAGTATTTAGATCAAAGCAGTGCTGTGCAAATAGCCTCACAGATCTGCTACAGTGGCTTTTAGACTCTGATTTCTACAAAGATCTGGTAGCTAATTCCACACGCCACTGTGTGTGTGTCTGTGTGTGCTTATGTGTGTCAGCTTTAAACAAAAAGGCTTAAAGAAAGGAATTTGTTTACGTATCTCCAAGATTATCAGAGGAATCTTGTTACCGATTAGTACGATGTACCGTGTCAGTCATAATTTGCCCAAATTTGGCTTTTCCCAGTATAGTAAAGGTGGTAATATACACTCACCAGACACTTTGAAACGTGCACTTTGCTAGTACTGGACTGTACTGGACCTATTTTTGCCTTCAGAACTGCTTTAATTCTTCATGGCACAGATTTAAGAAGATTGTGGAAGTATTCCTCAAAGATTTTGGTTCATATTGATATGATGGCATCACACAGTTGCTGCAAATCTGTCGGCTGCACATCCGTGATGCAAGTCTCCTGCTCCAACACATCTCAAAGTTACTCTACTGGATCCTGTTGGGGTTTTAGTGATCATGGAGGCCAATGAAATACTCAATGGTACGTTCAAGAAACTAATCTGAGATGATTTGAGCAGCATTTTCCAATCTTCTGTTGCTCAATTTTAGTGAGGCTGTTTGAACTGTATCCTCAGTTTCCTGTTCTCAGCTGACAGAAGTGGCACACTATGTGGTCTTCTGCTGCTGTTGCTCTGCTCCAGTGCTGGATGTGCTGTGCATTCAGAGATGCTTTTCCGCATACCTTGGTTGTAAAGAATGATAATTTGAGTTACTGTTTCCTTATGAGCTCAAAGCAGTCTAGCCGTTCTCCTCTGACCTATGAGATCAACAAGGCATCAGAGCACTTCCACTCACTGGATATTTTTATCTCTTTCAGACCATTTTCTGTAAACCCCAGAGATGGTTTTGTGGGAAAAACCCAGTATGAGCAGTTTGTGAAATACTCAGACCAGCCTATCTGGCACCAACAATCATACCACAGTCACAGTCGCATAAATCACCTTTTTCTCAATTCTGATGCTCGGTTTGAACTTGTTAACTATGTCTACATATCTAAACTCAATATGTTGCTATTATGTGATTGTCTGATTTAATATTTGCATTAAGCAGCAGTTGAACGGGTGCATCTAACAAAATGTCCAGTGAGTGAAGACCCAAGACGATTCTTTGGTTTGTTCCTTTGGAATCATGAGAAACAGAATTCTTTATTAATCCCAGGAAATTATGTGGTCACAGTTGCCCTATGATAGTAAATAACTAAACTAAAATAAATTATACAATATATTAAAAAGTTTCAAAATATAACAAAATAGTTCTAATTAAAATATCCCACCATTTTACACAAATTAAATATATCTAGAAATCTGGAAGACTGCTGATGAATGTCCACATAGTCACTGCCTTTGGTTCTGTTTGTGGTTTCCATGCTGTCTGAACTAGATTTTCTTATATTCCGTGTCTTTAGTTACACTGTAAAGAAGCAACTTCAAAATGATTATTCTAAAAAATAAAAATAAGAATAAAAAAGCTGAGCTAAACCAAAATGAATCTAAGGCCACCTCATATGTGTAAATGTTATTTTCTGAGCCTGAGAAATAGTGATGTAGGAAGAAACAGAAAAAGTAATGTTAACATTTCAGTGTCTTGCCGACATAGTCATGCAGTGCACTGCTTGAAATAATTAGGAAATAGTTTACTTTTGGCAGGACTGCTCACCCTGTCAACAGGATCAGTTAATGAGCAAAATTCATTGGGTAAGTTATTGTTATATGTAACATTGAAATGGTGTGTGTTTCAGGTATGTTTCCTTATTATAATTACATCACAATATTAAAGATTTTTGTACGAGTATTCTGTACTGTTTCTATGTGAATAAAACATAATAAAGTGATGGCCATAAATGTACAGAAACGCCACTGAGGGTAGGAGAAAGGGCGGAGAGCAAGGATGAACAGGAGAGACAAAAAACAAATAACAAAACAAAACAAAAAATATGAAAAGGATTTTAAAGAAAACATCAAGGACACACGCACAAAAGCAAAAAAAACCTTGTTACATCAAAAAGAAAAGCCAACAAAAAGTAACATGAGACATGTTAAGGTCAAAAAAGAGAAAGGATAGAGTAAGAGAAGAATAATGCAGACAGGGGGACGTATCTGGGCCAGCATGAAAGCACGCACATGTAAACACAGTCCAATTATACCTGGAGGTCTTCGCCATACAAACACACAGTGACCCTCTGCTGAGAGAGAAAGAGTGCGACTGTGTCAGTGTGTGTGTGTGTATTGCGCAGTGAGAGGTCATCTTTCACCAAGCATCACGGTTACACCTTGGTTCGCAGTGCCTGGATCTTCACAAGCCTGTTTGGGTACAGGGGAACACAGATGCACACACACAAAAATACCTCTTTTTCAGGAAAAAGCCACGCCCTGCTTTGCCTCGAGTTCCCACCATAACAACGCACATGTAAGCGTTCCCGATCTACACACCCTGCATGCCAGTCTGTGACCAGTGGACACCCTGCCTCCATATGAACACTTATGCCGTTACCCGCATATACCCACCACCCTTCACACCATCTCCTCCCACCCCTCGCTCCTGGTTACTTTGCTGTTGCCATGGAGATACCAAGCCCTGCACCTTGAAAAGTGCACTTCGAAGGAGTCGAGGAGAGACAGACAATAATATCCCTATTTCCAGACAAACAGACACACACACGAGCGCACAAACTCTTGTGTTTGTGGAGGTTATTATAACTAGGTTTGGCGGTGCCGGGGTTTGTGTGTGTGTGTGTGTGTGTGTGTGTGTGTGTGCAGGCCTATGTTTGTGTGTTTTTATGGGAGGTGGGTGTTCAGATGTCCATTGCCTGTGCATGTGCAAACAGATTGCGAGTGGAGAAATAGAGCTACATGGTCAGACGAGACAAGTGGAGAAAATCTGTTGTGTTCTCAACATGTTGCACTGTTTCAGGGCTTCATGCGTTTAATATAGATTTTAATTACAAATTGTTATATTAGATTACCCCTTCAAGTGTCTATCCCCCACTTTAATGAATTATGGTTATCCCCGGGTACTGGCATTCAAGTGAATCCTTACTAGATTATTAATACTACATAAAATCATTTAAAAATATATTCTGGTTTTTGCTCAAATTTGTGTTTTAGCAACTTGATTATGCTGCATGTGTTAAGGGCTATACTGAGTGAGCATATGCTGAAAAGTGTCCTGCAGGGCCACCATTGCCAGTCTCTCCAATGACTCCTGCTGTCCTAGCAAGGTCAGGCAGCAGGCCACCATGTGTCAGCATTTATTAGCATATCTTATGAATGCAAGGACAGGTGTTTCCAGCGTCTCAAAGAGGTTACATGATGAGACATCAAAGCCCCATGACAGCACATCAAGTCAAAGCCATGAACTCGGACACAGGTGTCTCCTGAAAGTCGATTGTCATAACTCTACATGGAAATTAATGTGTGATTGTATGCATTTGTGTATAAAAAGGCAGGTGTTAACAATGTATTGCACGTGTAAATACACTGGCTATCATATAAGTTCTCATAGCTTATAGTTGCATTTCATGTGTAGACTATGAGGAATATAATGGGTTATTGATGAACCCCAAAAGCCCAGAAGAAAATGAAAACTCACATCAATGATTTGATTTGCTTTGGTGCCACAGTTTGTCTGTACAAATACGCAGTGGA
Organism: Astatotilapia calliptera; assembly: GCF_964374335.1. Classification (NCBI taxonomy): domain Eukaryota; kingdom Metazoa; phylum Chordata; class Actinopteri; order Cichliformes; family Cichlidae; genus Astatotilapia; species Astatotilapia calliptera. Next base: position 28,954,084 of record NC_137423.1, read on the forward strand.
AGTAAAAAGGAAGTAAAAAAAAAAGACTGCACAGTCCTGTGGAAAACTAGCTACAGCCTTACTGCTTCCGCAGGATTTGAGAGGATAAGTAGGATCCAGGTGCTGCCCATCAAAACCGCTTGATTAACTGATTCTCAGCAAGTGTGACCAGCTTTTAAAAGCACAAGTTCTGACAGGTTGCTGGTCTCAAAAATTGAACTCTTCACAGGTGTGGCTGTCCTAGAAAATTCTCGCCAAGGTCACACCAGGCAATGCTCAGAGAAACTGCAAAAAACCCAATGACGGCCATTGTTTTTTGGACCACAGTGGAGATGTACACACATGATGTGTATTTTCTTTACATGACTGCATAGATCATCACAGCTGAGGCGCCGATCAAAGCTGTAATATAGCTTGTGCATTTATCATCAATAGTGTTTTTATCAGTCATGGCACCAATTATGCCAGATACAACATAAAAGCATGAGCTTGGGTTTGAGGCTGGATTCTCCATCACCATGATAGACATCTCAAAATGGGCCTGTGCCAAGCTTGACTTCATTGCCTACCTGAAATAACCCTTTGCACGGTTCAGCCAATGAGGGTGTCTACATTCAACACACAACAAAAAACCTATGGTATAGTAGGATTAAATGCAAAATATTTAGAGAACACTAAAGTGGTCAGTGGTGGATACACCAATACAGCTCATACTCTTTCCTAAGATTTTTTCCTTCAAATTTTTATGCTTCAACACTAAAGCAAACTGACTGATTTTGTCAATACCTTTCACAATGCCAATCCACTGCAGGACCTTCTTCAGGTGTGTGTTTAGTTTGGCAAATACACACAAGGGCATGCACGCACAAACACACACATGCAAGCCTTTGCTATCATGCACCATATGTTATCTAAGCTCTCAGTGGGTGCCTGTGGCCTATTTCCCTTTACTGCCCTTAACTGATCAGATAACTGATCGCTGTGGAACTGGAGCATGGAGGTGCCTTTTGTTTTTCAACTAATATCCAGCTCCTATCTCTGTGTGTGTTTTACTAACATTACAGCATTGTTACGTAAAAAAAGAAAAGTTTGTTTTTTTATTTAAATATGCAAAAAAAAAAAAACCTAAAGAAAATAATTCTTAATAGCTGATGGGGAAATGTTTTGTTTTGTTTTCAGTACTTTATCAGCCCTAAATTAATATTTCTTAATCTTCATCCCACATAAGAAGATTAGGAGGATTTTTTTTTCTGGATAATTTTAATCTTTGCCTAGACCTGGCTTGTGCCAGTGACCAGGGCAATAGGAAACTCGAAATGGGCCTGGATGATCGAGGGCAGTCTGGCTTTTAATTCCAACAGTGCCTCATCCCACACAGAGGGAGCCATGCCAGAAGAGACAGATTCTGCTCCCTGACCTCAGTGGCACAGTGGTCACTGATTTTATCCTGACCACAGGAAGCTCAATGTCCTGCCCAAGAATGAGTACTATTGTAGTACTATAATTATCCATGGGAGTTTGTATGTGTTTGTGAGATTTAGGAAAGAAAGAAAAGGGGGGGGGGGGGGGAGTCAAGAAAGAAGGAAAAAGAAAGAAAAATCCATGGCATGGAAAAAAAAGGCATTGAAATGTCTGGATTGGGTTCTTTTTTTAAGGCTCCTATGACAGGATCAGGTCATCGAGTAGACAAAGGTGATATGCTGGAAGACAAAGGCTGAAAATCTTCCCCTGTTCTGTAGCTCGAAGTCTGACAGCTGTGGAATCTTTGTTACTCAGTAAATCACTAACTGTTTAACTGCTTGCCTGTTTTCTCAGTTACTGTTTGTCCTTCCCTTTTAGCAACAGGCACTCCACCTGCTTTACCGCCTGTCAGAACATTTGATCATCCCCACCCCTTCACTCAGCTTCAGTATTCAAAAACATATCTGCAACCCAACTAACGCCTGTGCTTAGAGAGCCCTGTAGGCCTCACAAATTTATCTGCAATTTGCAGGGCAGTCATTTATGTAAATTTGTGCTTGTAGCATTTTTTCTCTGCAATTAAGCCATGCTTGCAAATCCCCTCTGTAGAACAGGCCAGTGTGATCATTCTGGACTCAAAAGCTCGGGTTCAGAGTTTGATGGGAAAATAGTTAATTGTTATTGGTCTCTTCAAACAGTAGTTTGAGGTTTAAAGTATTCCTTCAGAGGATTTAAAGAAAATAACGTTGACACGAGCTGCATTTAGTTACCTGTTTCAGTGTGAAGGAGTGTTTATAGAAAGAATGTCTTGGCTAGCATTTCTGTAAAGTGGACAAAGCAATTTTTGGCCACAATGCTGCTGCTAAGATGGGATATTCCCTCAGAGGAACATCTAGCTCTCTAAAAAATAAGAGTTATGATTGCATGGTCACACATGTACACACACACACACACACACACACACACACACACACACACACACACACACACACACACACACACACACACACACACACACACACACACACACACACAGGCATGCATGCGTACTGTAGGTACATTATCAGATCTGCAGAAAGCAAGAGGCCAAGAAGGCCTTTCTTCTCCTCTTGTGCATAGTGTGAGTTCGGGGTCGAGGCTGGTGCAGTCACATCCTGCCCTAATGGTGCAACATTGGCATTACAGTCTCATGAGAATAGGATGATGCAGTATTGTTCCATTATTGTGGTGGATTTTTTCAGTGATGCTGTGGACTCTATTACTTCTTACTTCCTGTTAATCAAATGCTTAGTTTATATCAACATATAGGGTGTCAGCCAGTTTTAATCATAATCCAGATAATGGAGTGTGTGAAGGTGTTAACAAACGAGATGCTTTGGAAGTTGTATTGAAGGAGTCTGCTGATCCTGCTTGAATCCACGATTTGTTTAGTGTTTAAAAATAAAATGCAGAGAGGAGTCACAGAATGATCCGCATTAACCATTGTTTTCTTTCTTAATGAAAATTACTAAAAAAAATAATAAAAAAAGGTCATTTCAATTCTTGATAAAGTCTGAACGCTCTGTGACACATGCAAATATAGACAATAGTTATGCATTAGAGTGTGAGCTGTGTGTAAAACAAGCAGGACTGGTGGGTGTTCCCTGTTGTCTTAACTCCAGTTGCAGTTTCAGCAGGGCCAGCGGTCCGAGATCAAAGGATAAACGATTTAGGGTGTCAGGGTGAGCACTGGAAGTGGCTGGCTGACAAATTAGGGCATCGGTAAGGAGAAAAAGACAGAGAAAAGGCGACTATCTATGTAATGACAGAAAGAGCAAGAGATGTGGAGGAAAAAGGAAAAAAAAACAATATAGGGGAGGCAGAGTGGCCAGTTGAAATATGTGAGGGTGGTGCAGGACATGTATAAGGGCAGTGAGACAGTGGTGAGCTGTGCACCAGGAGACAGATGGGTTCAAGGTGGAGATGGGATTATATCAGGGATCATATCTGAGCTCCTTCTTTTTTTGATGTTGGACAGGTTGGCAGAAGAGATCAGACAGGACTCTCCTTGGACTATGGTGTTTGCAGATGACACTGATCTGTAGTGAGAGTACGAAACAGGTGGAAGAGAGCCTGGGGAGGTGGAGGTATGCTGTGGAGAGAAGAGGAATAAAAGTCAATAGAAGCAAGACAGAATACATGTCTGTGAATCAGAGGGTGACGTGCAAGGAGAAGAGGCAGTGAAAGTGGATGATTTTTAATACCTGGATAAACCATTCAAAGCAATGGACAGTGCACAAGGGAGCACAGGTAGGATGATGTGAGCGAAAGTGTCAGGGGTGATTTGTAACACATTTTGTAAGCATAGCTGCAAGAGCAAAACGCAAGGTTTAAAAGATGGTAGTGAGACCTTATGTATGGTTTGAGACAGTGTTACTGAGAAAAAGACAGGAGGCCAAGGTTGAGATGGAATAGTTGGAAACGATAACAAATTGGGAATGCCGACGATGAGCAAGATTAGAAATCAGTACATCAGAGGGACAGCTCAGGTTGAGAGAGTTTGGAGGCAATGTTAAAGAAGCAAAGAGATGGTTTGGACACGCGCAGAGAAGGGATCGTGGATATAGTGGGCAAAAGATGTTGAATACCGAGTTGCCAGGCAGGAGGACAAGAGGAAGACCTCAGAGGAGATTTTAATGATGTAGTGAAGGAGGATGTGCAGAGAGTTGGTGTGACAGAGAATGGCAGAAGGCAGATGATTTGCTGTGGGGACCCCTAAAGGAGGCAACTGAAAGACAGTTAGTACCTTTCATTTGAGCAGATTATGAAAAAAAAATGTTTCTAGAAAAGGTTTGTTCACTTTATTATGAATGATCGCGAATGAAAAGTAAGCTGTGTTATTCTGATGTTTCCAATCACGTTTAACTCAAAATATTATGTATTTAGATTATTCACTTGTTTGGCCAAGAGTTAGCTTCCATGCTTTATCCACGTGAGTACATTAGAGCTTTACTGATGAAGTGCCTATCAAACCATAAGAGTAAGCGCACATTCGTATTTTGGTTCTCTTAGCATCACGAGCCACATTTTTAAAGTGAAGTCATAAAAGAAGAATGACCACTCTCTTCTTCCAGCGGATATTTATAGTGTCTCAAAAGACTAATAACTTCCACCAGGACCAGACACCCACCACATGGAATACATCAGAACGGATTCCGATCTCCACAATTATTATATTCTGACAAACACACGCACTCACTACAACAAACACAATTGTACAGAAACCAACTATCTGTTCTTTTCTGCTATTTTAAGTATGCAAAACATGGCAAGAGTGGGAAGAAAAAGACCTTAGAAGAGGAAGAAGACAAGTCATATCAAGTCCAACCACAATTAAAAAAATTGGAAGACAGCAAGCTATCAGAGCGTGGTGAACAACTCGATGTTCCAATCCATATTTGTCTCCGTATTATAAATACTTATCCCTGGATTAACACAGCTAAATGTAAAATGTGTCATACTATTATTGCTTTGATAGTAAAACATAATCACTGCTCTAATCCTAATTAAGCTTGTGGCATGTTTTGATAGCATTTCAAAATAGTAGGACACTCACATTACACATTGAGCCATATTTTGAATACCAGAGAAGAACATTTCATAAGGACAATCAAACACAGTGATGCTGGTGTTCACCACACAGAGCCACAAGAGAGGAGGACCAGAGCTGAAAAGTTCCTTAGAGTTGATTAAATGTGTTTTTCAGTCATTACATATATTCGGTTTTAACTACAATATCTTACATTAAACTCGAACAAAGTTCCACCAACAAGCAAACAACAACAAATAAAAATAAACAAGTGTTATAGGTGCATGATTCATACAGGACTGATGGATAAACACTACGCCAAAGTAAAGCAGAGCTTATCCTCATTGCGCAGTGGTGTCCAAATCAAGGCATCTGGGCCTTTTTCCATTCATACCAATGCTACTAATATTTACGCTTCACTTTTGTTTTTCATAGCTCTTTTCATTTATTTTGAGTGTGCTGTTTAATATTTTCACATTAACACTGGATTGAGTATTAATTTCATGTGAATAGAGTAGCTCCCAACAATAATAACAGAGCAAATTACCAGCCAATTCTGCAGCTCCCCTCAGATCTGCGTTCCAACACCCAGACTACAAAACTATTTAGTATGTCAGAATAAGATTTAGTATGCCTTCAGTAGGCCACACCTGGCCTCTTGCTCTGAAGTCTGTTTCTTATCTTACTAAACCGACTGAGTCGGACTACAAGTGCTGCTGTTTGATGTTTGCAATACAACAGAGAGATGATTCTGATGTGTAAGAAACATCAGGTATTTACATTAAAAACACGCTTTTATACAGCATTCTGATTCAAAGTTATTTATTAGATGAATTAGCTGTTACGCTCTTTTTTAAAAAGGGGAGAAGAAGGAAGAAGGAGTGCAGTTTTTCCTGCCATACTGTCCCAATGTAAGTTTTTAAATGATGAAATAATGTAGGTCTTGATTGATGGGTTTATATATCTAGAAAGAAGTTTACAGCAGAAATTTTCTTTTAAATTACTGAGAATCATAGTTTTATTAAATAGCTCTATATAGCATTAGTATCACTTTAACCTTCAGATCAATCTATCAACCCTGAAAAGAGGTCAGAGGTCAAATGTGACATGATATTTTACTACGACGATACACAGGACAATTGTAAAAATCACTGTTTTCGAATTATAAGGGTTTTTGTCCATTTTCAATCAATAAATCATTAAGCTGACCTTGATGACTCAATTATTAATGGACTGTTAACATGACCCCTACAAAGTTTTATTAGAATTCATTCACTTTAACTGACATAATGAAAGAATGACACGCACACAGGTGAACACTGCCAAAAAAAGAATCCTTCAGAGGTAAGAATATTCATCAAAGGATTTACTTTAACAGAGCGGTGAAACAGTCCCTGTCTTTACTCTTTAAGTTGCCCTTTTAATACACAGAGCTACTAATTAAACTCAGATGTTGTACCAGGTGCGTGGGTTTTCTTTTTCTTTTTTTTTTAGCATTACTCAACCTTTCCAATCTTTTTTTGGTGAGGTCTTTTTTCCATATCCTTTGAACACATTAAATTCCAACTGAGCATGAAGTTAAAAAACAACAAAAAAAACACATTTAAATGACTGTTTTGATTAATTTAAAAAAAAAGTATCTATTATCCCCTCATTTTGTAAACTCGGTTGTACAAACAGCTAAAAACACTATCATACAATCATATGAGTTGTACATTTTCTTTCACAAGTCAGTAACTTTGTGTGATTGACATAAAACTTCACTTCAAAAAAATCACTACCACAACCATTTTCTTCACTTTATATAAATCATTTCTAAAAACAATGCGATGCTTTATATCCCTTTTGCAGCGTGGCGTGTTTCCTGAGTGTGTGCATATCCTCTGCAGCACAGAAACGCACCCCAACACAATTTAATTTGGTTTAATCTCAGCCCTTCCACTGGGAACGCAACATATAATTAAACTTTATGGAACTGCCCCGCAGCTCATGCGGAGAAGCAGATTGTCTCACATACACCGACTCACTGAGGATGCAAAATAATTTGTGTCGATGCATAATCAAATCATTATATAACTTACGATTTCAAATTCAACACCTAAAATAAATATTGGTAAATCCTGAGGACACGCGGTTCATAAATGAACAAACTGCATGACTAATCGTATAAACCTATAATACATCTTTCCATTACATCAAAGTGCATGGATTTCATTGATTTGATTCTGCGCTTCATTATTTTTCAATGTATGTGGGAAACCACTGAGGATGCAATAACACCAGTTATTAGAACAGTACACAGAAATTGGTTCTGAATAGTTTTTATCTAACTCTCATCCTGTCTGTGCATAGCGCTTGAGTGTTACATTGCACTTTTTTTTTTTTAGTATATAACATGGTGATCTGTCTTGCTGGATCAGGCTTAGCAAGGTAGATTTTTATTGGACTTTCCATGGAAAAGGAGAGGTAATGCCCCAGTGAAACTGGGCTCTGGGTCTTAAGGCATCACCTCTGAGATGGAGAACGATCAACTGTGCACAGACATGTGGATCAAATGTTGTGTAACCTGTAGATGCACATGTGCTGCACCACGAGCAGATTCCAAACACATGAGAGAAAAAGCTGCTTTATACATTTCATCCACCACTTGGAGACTCGTACCGAGTAGCTGGTGTGTTTTCTGCAGCTTAGGGGAAAGCCAGGGGTGTTTTGTTGATGCATCTTTCTGTATCTACCTTGTATGTGGAACAAAGGCCTGCTCCCCCGAGACCTCCCACATATCCCACTCCTCTTCTTCCCTGACCTAATTTACCTGATTGATTTCCACCCAGCTGGCCACTTGTGTAACAAGAACAATTCTGAGGCGTTTTCCTGCACATGTGTACGGTCAAGCTGATTTAGGTTAAGGTTTAAAGTTCCTCTTTTACCCGAGCCTTGTAAAGTATAAAGTACATCACGAGGTAAGACGTGTGTTCCTCTCTTTTTCCCACTTCTCTTCTATTTTGACTGATTTTTTGTCGAATGTTTTGCTACTTTCTTGAAAATCCAGCCAGCATAAATTACCTTTGACAGCTGACAGTGCAGTACAACAACATCTTCTGCAGAGATGTTACGAATTCAACAGATTTTGTAGACAAGTCAATTTCCCAAGCAACATGACTCTTTCTCTTCTTCTCCAAGTAACATTAGTGCAGTTCATCTGGGTCCCACATACACATGCATACACACACAATAACAGAGTGTACTGCCAGTACTTCTTCTAACACTCCCTCCATGTCCCCCTGGCCTTGCAAAGTCTGTTTCTCACACGACCACACTATTAATAAATTCTCTTTTCCTTGCCTTCTCTGTCACTCCTATTTGCTCCACCCCTGGCTTTCAGGCAATTCCCAAATAATACCGACACATTTTTAACATAATGTTAATTTATTGCTTTTGCTTCAGGCAGAATTTGGAAGTCACACATGAAGTTTAAGCTGCACTGCACTGACTAGGTGAGAAAAGCATAGAGACATAAAGATTTTGAGTAATCGCATTTTAGGTTTAGGAACTGATTGAACTTTTGACCTCCGCGAGAAAGTCTGAGACATATGAGCACATCTGCTGTGTGAGGACTCAAAACATTACTTCATTGCAGGTAAAGTGAAAGCAAGGCAATCAGCACTGTTTCTGTGTTTGACAAAGCATAATAAGTGATTCAAAAGAAAGAGTTATCACTGAGGTTTTTCAATTGTGGGAGAAGAGGAACCTGCCCAACAGTGTGGCCTGAAATACTGCATGCAAGATGAATTTAAGTAAGTGTCTGCACTATACTCACCAAAAAGTTTTACGATCCCGGATTTCTCTAATATACGTCTAATGGTGCAAGAAAACCTGGAAATTGAAGTAAAAATACACATTTTACAAGAGGTTAAACCTTTCACATAAAAAGGAGGAAATCCAGATAAGGAGTATTTGTAACGTCGTCCTGTGTGGGGTGTTTGCACAACTACAGCAAGTAAGGTCAAGTTTAAGGCCAAAAGTCTATCTGTGTAAAACGCTCACAAAGGATCATTTCCGTGTTGGTTTGTTCTTCCCCAAAGGTTTGTTGATGTGGTGATCTGTTTAAACCGTGTATGTTTGTTTGACCGTTCATGTTTCTTACCAAGTAATAATGTTTTATAGCAAAGTCAGTTTTCAGATTTCAGCAATAAAATGTTTTGAATGTTTCAGTTTTTCTCATGCATTTTCTGAAAGCATTGCTCAGTTTGTTAAAACTTCAAATACAAATGTGAACACTCAGAGACATGAACCTCAGAAATTTCCATTAAAGACTTCATTCAAAACATGGTGCTTTAAATTTAAATTTCTGAATAACACACACACATAAAACAACAATTACTTAACAGACATTTGTAAAACAAAAACAAAAAAACAGTACAGAAAATGGGTTTTTTGTTTGTTTGTGTTACACTATGCTTTACACATCGTAATCTGATGTATAGCGAGTATATTGAGACCAAATACAAAGCAAATAGGGGAGAATTTCAGCTTCTGTGAAAGCCTGCGCTGAGATTGTCACATGAACTGTGGGTTCATGTGACACAAATGATAATCAGAAGTGGAAGGCTAGCTTACTGTTGCTGTTTGTGGGCAGCTGGAGCTATTTAATTTAACTTCACTTTTAAATAAAGACAACAAAAACAAAGAGTTCTTGGAGAAAAATAAGTTAACTTTTCAATGATCTGAAAAATCTCATTATAAATGTAGTTCTTTTATTGGCTCTTGTGGGACAATATTTTAATATTTGTCCATATTTACATATTTACAGTCTGAGCACATCAGAAGGTTTGATAGTTACAAAGTAAACAAACAAGAACATGAGAATATATTTTATATTTTACAATATAGCTCTAGAAACACAGCTGGATTTGTTAAGTGTGAACACTTCAACACAACCAATAACAGAAGATGATTACTTACACTTTCTTATTTCTGTATGCTACAGTGTTACTTAAATGGAGACTGGCTGAAATCCATCCAACCATCAATCCATTTCCTTGCACTTATCCAGTTCCCAGACATTGCAGTTAAAAGGCAAGGTAAACCCTTGACAGGCGGCCAATCCCTTACAGGGTCATCACAGAGAGGCGGACAACTATTCACACTCGCACCTACCATCAATTTGGAATCACCAGTTAACCTAGCAAGCATGTCATTGGACTGTTGGGGGAAGCTGGATTACCTGGAGAGAACTCATGAGCTGAAAGTCATTGGAGACAGTTGTTTGACTAGCTCATACACTTGGATCATCCTCACCCTTCTCCTGACTCACTCCTACTTTCTGTATCTGCAAATACAGTGGAGTCAGTAAAGTCATAACATAAAATGATGACGTTGAAATGTTTGCTTACTGAAGCACATGTCTATGTCTTTCTGTCCAAAGGCTTTAGCCACATCAGAGTTTTGCAGGGCAATCAGTGGTACTAAAAAGAAACTAATTAGTTTAACTGGCAACAGGTCAACAACATGAGCATCTTAGACAGATGAAGATGGCCACAGGTACACCAATCTGCAAAAAACAAACAACTGGATCTACAAATTGAGGAACAATTTCAAAACAAAATTGTGAAAACCCCATTTTCCACAGTACATAATAAAATCAAAAGATTCCTAGAATTTGGAGAAATCTTGTAAGGGGAGTAGGCAGAAAGTCAATATTGGATTCCTGTGATCGTTGTGCCCTCAGGCAGCAGGATTCATGAGTCAGGAACACTCCCAGAAATCACTGTCTGCAAACACAGTTCATAAATGCAGGTTCGAACTCTGCAACCTGCAAAGAAGAAGTCCTTTTGGGAACATGATCTAGAAACTCCACGGTCTTCTCTGAGCGAAAGCTCATTTAAAATAGACTGATATTACTGAAAACTGTTCTGTGGTCAGACAAATTGAAATTTGAAATTATTTTCTAAAAACACGGCCACCACTCGGGATTAAAGAGGAGGGGAACCGGGGTTTATTATGAGCACTCAGTTTTAAAGCCTGCATTTCACTAGTTGGGCCCGTGTCCTCATTTGAGGTTTGACAGCGTTTTAGTAGATAAAGGTGAATGGCTTGGACGTGAATTGAGCTGCGGTATGGGCAAGGCCTCGAAGGGGACTAGCGGCGGCTCCCTGGCCTGGCAGATCCCCATGTACTAAATAGAAGTGAAGAAGTTAAAGAATTGAAAATGGGAGAGAGAGAGAGGGGCACATAAACGAAAACCAACAGCTTGTAGAGCTGGGGGAACATATATAGATGAGAACCAAAAGGAGCGTGTTGGGAGACGTGGTCCCTCTCCTGAAATTCAGACAGTTTATCTCGAACTCTGATGGTATGGGGTGCATTGGTGCCTATTGAATTAGCAGCTTGGACATCTAGAAAGGCATAGTCAGTACTGAAGGATACATGCAGGTATTTGTGCAACATATGCCTTTGTCTTGCATATTTCTGCAAGACAATGCTAAACCACATCTATTACAATAGCATGGCCTCATAGTAGAAGTTTCAGCAAGTGAAAACTTCTCTTGTTAAAAGCAGAGGGGATGCTTATTTACATTTTACACAGCATCCCAACCTTTTGTAAATTGGGTTTTGGGGTTAGACTGCAAGTATTAGATGATAGTTCTTGGCTGCCCAAAGAAACCAAAACTGCAGTGTCTTTGAATTCAGTTGACTCAAATGGCAGGATATAGTTGTTTAATCTTTGTAAGACATGGGCGCAGTTAATTTACAGAAGCGAATCACACTTTATAACAATTTGCTCCATGTCTTGATGATCAGAGTCATAGTGGGATGATACTATTTTAAAGGGCCATGTGGCTTTACCTGTCCTTTTAAAAGCTTACCATCATTTTCTTTTATTTATTTGTTGTGATTTTGTGGCAATATCTTTGCAAGTCCTAAGTTGATGTCATCAAGTTTCAAAAAGGGAAATGTTATATCATTGTTCTGGATCACTTACTGGCCATACATGGTTAAAAATGAACAAGCTCAATGTTCAGTGCCCTTCCATTTAAAGTTAAATGACTTCAAACTAATTTTAACTTGCCATTAATGAACTGTTTTACTCCGTTTTGTATTGCAGCTGGACATTGATTAAATGTAATATAGTAATAGTGATACAATGATATTGGCCCCATGTGCTCCAGATGAATGTTTTCTGGGCACACAAACAGGCTGTGAGTCAGGTTGGGAGGAAGAATTCACAGCTAAACAAACGTAGGCCACCAGCCAGGCCAACCCACTCTACTGGCAGTCATGCATGGACATGAGATCACACACACACACCTTAGCACACACAGACTATAAACTTGGAGCATGCACATACTTAATAGTTTAAGACCGTGGTGCTCAATCACTACACACATATCACCGCTGCTCTTCCCCATGTCTACTGATACTCGGGTAATATTTTCTTTTTCACTCTCAATCTTCCTGATTCACCATTTGATAAATCTGGCCCTGACGCTGTTGTTATCTTCATCTCTTTGAATGGCTTTTTCTCCAGCTACTGCACTTATCGTGTTAGGCGAGAAATCAACAGCATTTCCACCAAGATATAATCCTTTTTACAGTGTGAACATACTGCTTAAAGTCAGAAGTACCTCACAAGAAGAACAAACAGAATAATGGAGGGTCATAGAGTTCCCTAGCTATCATTTCACCACCCCCAACATCATCAGTAAAGAAGGGCAAAGAACACATTTATCTCACAGGCTATTATAGATCTTATTACTCTCTCCTTTTTTATTCCAGCCTACTTACAACATAAATACAGGCCATCTATTTAACAGGATTAGGGGATACGGCTGCTTTCCACATGACCAGGCCAAAAGCTCCACACAGAAATCCTTGGTTATCTCATAGCCTTAGGCTAATACTTGTGCTAACTGCTAACACCTTCATCTACAGAAAGAAAAGACAAGGGCTGCTCAGATAGAAGTGATCCAAGCCAGTGGGCCTCTAGCCTGGGTGATTTATCTCATCCTCTGCCTGCTGCTTGGGGAAAGTGGGAAAGGAGCATGTGGCCTGCACAGAGTGTGGCAGAAGTGCCTCATAGCACTGTTGTTGTCTCAAACCGGGTTCATTTAAAGAGCACAAAAACAAGCCAATGAGCTGTTTTTCCATGCAAACAACATTTGATTCATTTTTACATGAAGTGTTTTTTTAAAACACCTCCTCCAAATATAACATTAAATAAATCTGTGTTTAAATCAAACTTTGGCTTCAGATCATGCACTCTGCCAGAACAGTTAAAAACATATTCACAGTAAAAACTGTACTGAAGTTGTCACGCTGGCAGCCTCAAAAAACACTCTACTTGTTTGTGGGTTTAATGTTGCAAATCACAACTGACAATAACGACATTCACAGACAAGACTGGAACTCCAGTATGCTCACTGAACGTCTGCCATTTCTCATCCTGCATGTTTTTTCAATGGAGTGGGATCCATTTTAGCTTTGCTGTTGTTGCCACTGTGAAAGGACTGTAACCCTGGTAATAAAGCTTAACCTTGCATTGTATAATTAGCGCTGGGAAAATGTTTATTCTAACCCAAACACTGTTCTTTTCCATATCCTAATTGACAAATTTCTCCCCAAACCAAAGTAAACACTTTGTTTGCTTTGCTTGTCAGCTGTTCTGTCTAACTAGAGCCTTTTAAAGGGATACTGAGAGGTCCTGAGGGGTGCTAGGATCATGATGGTTATGATGACACAGAATGTGCCGATTTCCACCAACTGTTGGTATTAACCTTCAACTCAACAAACCAACCTCTTAAACATCTTATATTAGTCTCACCAGACCAGTAGCAACAAGTGTGAGCAATTCTGGGCTACTGGTTGGCTTAACTCTACCTGCAAAAGGTTTTGTTTAAGGGATGGAAATTAGAAAATACTCTTACAAGGATGCAAATTAGTCCATGGCCATTATGACATATGACCTAATCTGAACAGGACTGGTGACAACCCCTAAAAAGTCTAACGATATAGTGTCAGGTTTCAGACTTGTTGAGATCAGTCCCACGCTCGACGCCATCTGACTATTTTACGAAAACTCCATATGAAACATAGTCATGCTTGTTACTAGTCTGCAGTTCTCTATATTTTCATGTAGGGGGTGTGGAAGAGGGCATAGTCTCACAGCAGAAAAGAACGAGATGCTCCATCCCTGACATTATAAAAGATCAAGGAGCTCTAAAAGGTCGCCGTTGCCATATTCTCATTCTCAGTGGTATTGACACTTGGTATTTCTCTGATCTTTTGTTCTAATTAAAAAAAAGAAAGAAAGAAAAACAGTTGCCACGGCTGCAATTGAAGCGTGTTTGTGAGCTGTGAGTTGGTCGTTGTCTACGTTGCATTTTTTTTTAATGCGTGTATACAGTATGTGTGTGTTTGCATGCGTACACTTACACTAGGGCAACAAGACATTGGAATGGACTATTTCAATTTGTATCATGAAATCAATTCCAAGAAAATCTATTTTTGCTCTCAGTTCAGAAGGTAATAATGCAGACTAGAGAAAAATACACTTTGTGATTAACAGTCAGAGATCGGCGAGGCACTGACAGCAGCAGCAGCTTTGTTCTGATGTGCAGCCTTGTCCCACTTTTAGAGTTAATTGACAAAGACAACAAGTAAACAAATAGAGGCATGGCAGGAGATGGCCTTGTCAACTTTAAATTCACACATCTTTTAATAATACCTTGCTAGCATTAATGTGCGTCTTTGTGGTATAATGCCTTCCATGTTACTGTTTACTGTCCGCCCACTAGTCACAGTTGGTTTACCATGTCTGATGACGACGTTTTTGTGCAGCCACAGGTGCTGGCAACTCTTTGAACACCATGCAACAACTCAAAATCCACCTTAAAATAACTGTCAGTGAAGAAATCGATACTTAGGAGCACGCAAGGAGTTTCGGGAGAAAAAAAAATCAGAATGAACACAAAATCTAATGTAAGCTGGGTCCTTCTGTCCGCAGCACAGCTTTAGAGAGATGAGACAGTGTAGACATGTTTAGCTCATGATGCAGCATGCCAGTGAGACAAACCCATGTAAACTGGAACTCTTTTTATTATTAGCTTGTTTTTAAAGAGAGGATGTTACAGCCTGAAAATATTACAATCCCGGTGAGAGGATGAGGTAAGATGTAAGCACCAGCATGTCCTGGCACAAGTTCTTCCCATGTGTGTGGAATCGAAAGGGCACTGAGTTTTGATGGACCAGTGTTTGCTTTATAGCAAGTTTGGGCAGAGTGAATCAATTTTAAATCATGCTTTTTATTTGTTTTTAATGTCTCTGTAAAGCACTTTGAATCACCTTGTTGTTGAATTGTGCTATATAAATAAACTTGCCTTGCCTTGCCTTGAAGACACGGTGAATATCCCAACAGTGACTTACCACTGTAGGGGAAACGACTTTGAATTGATAGTTACTTAAAAAAAACACTTTGCAGTGTGATACGAAATGGCTGGAAAATCCTACCACTCACTTGACTTTATTGCAAAAAGTGCAAAATTCACATATAAACGATAGAATAAAGAAAATCGACCCTACTATTCAGTGTGAAGTGCAGGAATGTCAGGTTTGATTTTGTATACAGTGTCCATCAGTCAGGCATCTGCCTTCCAGGTGGCCCAAGCAGGATTACTCAATCAGCCACGTATGCAAGAATTTCTCTCGGCGTGTGTCGATAAATAGCAATAATCAATACACTGATCATGTTGTTGCTATGTGAGCACAGATCAATGAAGGCAGCCACCCCTACACATAGGTGCTCCGTGGCGGTGGCGGTGCCTTCACAGCACTCAAGATGAGAAACAGACTGGAGCTTTTCAGAGATGGAGAAGCAAATTTGTGTGTAGTGTCAACATTTAAACAAAACAAAAAAAAATGGAGACAAAGTAGATCAACCATGTGAATCACTGATAGCCACTGCCCAACATAAACCACTGTGTTAATCACGTGTGGTTCAGTACTCCCAAACACGGGAAAGCATCCGCTACATACACACTGATAACTGGCGAGTTCAATTCAAGTTCAGTGAGAACTTCTGAAAACAAAAAACCCACACCAGCAGACATGTCTTTCACTCTGAAGGAGTAACGTTAAATCAACATAATCACTTAAACACCGCAAGCATCAACAACATATTCTCCATAAGTTAGATCTTTGACAGGTAACACATAAATCCACGAGGAACCCCTTTACTTCTTGAGAGGATGTATCATGGAAACAAATGGAGAAAAATGAGATGGAGACAGAAGGATGGATATTCAAACAAATGAGCTGGTAAATCCTCCATTATTTCCTATATAGGTTCCATATCCCTAAAAACTGGGGTAGATCCAGAGTTTTTTACCAGTTCAGTGCCCTTATGTTAGCACTCTCTCGAACATATGTACTCATCACTAGACAGATCACGACTGTCTTGTGGCATCAAAGCACGAAAGTACTTGGCAGCTGGAAGTGTCAAGAAAAATACACAAACACACCACACATGGCCTACTGTATACTTTAACATCTGTCTCGCCATACAGCTGCTGTCTTTCTGTGGCTTCAGTAGTTTTTAAATAAATGAATTTTCCAAATGGAAAAATGTTTCCAATGTTAAACGCTCCACCTTCACGTACTATGTTTAGATTGCATCCATCTAACCATAAATCTATATGATATGACACATTCTCTGAACCTTTTTTTTTTAAGTATAATTTATAATAGTCACAGTGACTTTCAACCAAAATCACCATGGTTCTGTTTACACTGAAATAGGTAGTTACAAGATTAGATTTTTATTTATCTTAGAACTTTAACACAGTTTTTTATTGTTACTGTTAATGTTACAAAAATTTAACCATGGGTACATAAAGAAAATTCAGCAGTGCTATATAATATGGCACACAACTAATGGTGAGATCCTACCAGATTTAAAGTGGAATTTCTTAAAATTAGACTGTAATTAGATTTATGTACCAAATAAATGCACTATTCAAGTGTCCTCTTTTATTACACATAAAAATGTAATAAGGATAGTTCTCCTTTTTCTGCTTACTCAACAAGTACCATCAAATTGTGCCGGACGTAGGCCCATGTGATCTTCTAATGATGGATCCAAGCCTAACTTGATTTTCGCTTTCACAAACACTGTTCAGCTAACAAGCAGAACTTCAAAGGACTGTAAGAAAACTACAAAAAACTGAATTGACATAAATTAAGAATAATTGGTTTTGTATTAATATGTAAACCCAAAATTGAACATGACAGAAATAACCAAAAATTATTCTTGCTACCTACGAACAATTTTACTTATATATTTTTTATTTGGAAAGTTTGTGATTTTTTTGTAATTTACATTTTTTTTGCTTATTTGCTCTCTTTTTTTCTGTTATTCTTTATTTTCTTTTATGATGAAAGTGAATGTGAGCAGGAGGAGGAAAATTCCCCGTCACTATTGTATCTACATAAAAAAAAAAAGAAGTGAAAATTTTTAAACATACATCCCTGTAAAAACATATTCATTTTACTCTTCTATTGGTAAGTATTTATTGTGAATTATAGGTAAATTAAATTCAGAGGAGTTACACCCTCAGTCACAGTCAGTATTATACAGTGCTACCCAAAATTAGATTGATCTTGACAGAATGCTGACATACTTAAAAGTAACACTTAAAAGAGATTTAAAAGCCTTTGTTTGTGTAAGCTAAGCTTGCTCAGGAATTTGGTGACCAAAGAAAATGCACTTACCTTTGATGTGTTTATCCCAAGCAGAGAGTATAATAATGAAGCATCCACATCAAATGCTGTGGGATTTAATTACACATCAGCTTCACCTTCTCTGACATCCCACTGTGCACTCATTTCTAAATATCAAGAAACATGAAAAATGGGTAATAAAAACTAATAGATCGGAACTGATAGAGTTGTGTCTGTTGCTGTAATTTTCACAGCATGAGGCGGCAAGTATTAAATTATTGTTACTGGCTGACATCCATATGCCAATAACAGATTGGCAGGCTAGAATTAGAGATGGGGCCCATCCCAGTGAGAGGCAGGTTGCCTGCCAGACACACCTAACTCTAACGCCAAATGACCCCTGGCCCATTATACTGCTGCAAAATGAAAAAGGTTAAAAAAAAGTGAAAAGTATTTAAGAATAGAACCACCAAAGGTGAGTGTAGGGGTTCGCTACTGTGTATGTGCGTATATACATAGATACTACAGTGCAGGTGTAGATTTGACAGTTCCTTGATAACTCACTGTCTGTGCAATCGCTGATATCCGTTTGGATTATAAAGACAAACTAGGGTTGAGTGTTTTTGTAAATACTTCTCATTCTCAATGTAATACTCTCCAGCTGTAAAAACACTGGCTCAGTGCTGATGCTCGTTCATCACAGCTCAACTGCTGCCAAGATACACTGGGAAGAGCTCAAAACCCATGCAGTACATGAGTACATAAAAGTCCATACGCAGTGTTCACATGACTGCATGCACCCTTACAGTTATTGTATGAAATCACCACAAAATGGATTGAGATCTTAAAAACAGCTTAAGCTTCACATCAGCCTCTGGTAAGTCTTTAATCTCACTAACACTGTTATCTACCAGACTACTGTATCTATCTGGAGAAGAAAAGAAAAGTTAGAGTTTATTAAATTTTTGTTCTTAATTTCATGAACTTTGTTGAATGTGTAACTTTCTTGAATTGCTGCCATCGAAAGCAGTGTGACAATGATTCAGGGGGTATAATGGCTAAAGGTGAGATCAAAAAGGTCTTTATGGTCATAGTTCCCCCCCCCCCAAAAGTTTACATTAAATACTGCATGTCAAGGTCTGCAGACCATGTGGAGTGGAAAGTAGCAGACCTAAATGCAGATGAACGAAACGTGGAAACGGAACTGGCCAAAAAACAGAATATGACCCAAACATGAAAAACTAGATAAATGAGAAACTAATCACAATAAAGCTAAACTGGAAAAACAAAATACACAAAAACCAGGAACAATGGGAAATACATGAATACCTGAGACACAGGAGGAGAGCACAGCTGGGAGTAATCACACACAACGAGACCGGGAGAAAGCAAAACTGAAAACACTAACATAGAACATGAGACCTTCAAAGTAAAACAGGAAACATGAGAACATGAGAAGCACAGACATGAAAACACAACTTGACTAGATGTAACACAAGGAAGACAGCGGCGGCGCAGAGACAGAAACCTAAAGACCAGGAACTATAAACAACAGTGAGAATCAAAATGATGAAAAACAATAAATCCAAGAATATAACTTAATCAAAAAACACAAAACACTGGGTGCCAGACCCAGTACGTGACACTGTAGCTATTGTAACCAGATTAGATGCTACTAGCATATTCGCTGATCTTCTCAGTGACAACGTCCTTTCAACCATTACATTAGAGTGGTGAGATTCATCTGCCTGACAATTCAACAAAGCAGACATATGACATTTAAAGGCTTAAAATGCCAAAAAAATAAATAATAATAATAACTGTAATGGTCAATGGCCATTATACAAATATATGTACACTCCAAGGACTAATTATCCACACAAACACAGTGTACACAAGTACTTATTTAGTATACAATCTCACACACACACACAAAGCAAATGAAAATTCCTGGCTGTCTGTGTCGGCTGCCAATAATGTATTCGACAGCACACCCCCAATATTTACCAAGCTCTCTGTGTCTGCCGTCTCCTTAAAGGTGAAGACACCTCAAAATGTCTCTGAAGATCACCAGCTGGAGTAGACTTTTAATGTACAATGGGGAACACAGCATCACAACGCACACAATGTGACACGATTAATGAACATATCGCTATATAAACTGTAAGGGAAAACAGAAAAGGCAAACAAATGATGTAGCCGGATGCTGGATGATCTTTCAGTAATAGCAGTGGCCTATCCAGGACTCCCTCAGCCAACAGGGAAACATCAAGGATTGAAAGAAATGGGCAGAGTGATGCAGAGACACCTGAGGCCTGCACTACTAAGCAGGATTAGGTAACTTCAGGTTTAACTCCGTGCTTTCAAGAGGTTACAAAAGGCAGTTTATGTCATTCTTCAGCACATTGCCATGGTAACTTATGCTGTGGACCTAACCTGCAGCTTATATTTCGAAAAGGAGATCATCCTGTACAAAACTACCTTCTGATGACCAATCTGCTCACTGGAAAATAGATTCATCATTCCTGGTAAAACCCTTATTTTGCAGATTATAAAAATAGGAGAGTATGTTTTAGAGGCCATCTTTTACTGATGACCATCAATAGAACCTAGAAACCTTATTCATTGCATTTTGCCCTGCTGGCTACAAAACATTTCGAAACTATGAGACTAACGGGATTTATTGTTGTAATGTTACCTTAAATCTAGCAACTGCGGATCTTATATATAATTTGCAAGTCACACAGTTTGAGAAAGAAAGAAGGAGGCAAAAGCTTTCATGCATTTATGCAATATAATGCTTTTAACTGCCGTGAGCTTCCGTTGCTTTAGCATGGTGATACTGATAGGTTTACTAGCTTTACAGCAGGCATAGTTTTTGCCCAAATTTCCATTCTGGTTTTAAATAGACCTTATTTGGGCCATATTTGCACTTCTGCACTTTAAAGAACCCATTTTATTACAGGACATCTCCTATAAATCACACTCACACACTACGGATGTGGCTACAGCAGCACTGTTGAATTCGCCCAGTGTGCAGGTGCTGATCACTAAATTGTGCATTACATGAAACCAGATAACAAAATTGTTATTATTATGGGCATGTTAAACGTCCCCTACAATTCAGGAGTTTTTCATAGCTTTTGAATGTGGAATGTTCACAGTAATATTGACACTATTTTTAAAATGTTTTAAATGTGTAGCAGAAGTCCATTCATATGTGTTGATTTGGGGAAATTCCTGATTAAGCAAGGTCTAGCTGTGGGGATGATTAAAATCAAATCAAATCAAATTCAAAGTTTATTTGTCACGTACACAGTCATACACAGTACGATATGTAGTGAAATGCTTGGACAACTGCTCGTGACCTAAAGAAAACAAAAAAGGAAAAGGCTATGAATAAGATAGGAAATAAATATGAAAAATTAAAAAGGGTAAATTTAACTAGGAAGGAATAAAATATAAATTAAGGTTAAAAATGAAATAACTGTACAACACAAATTAGAATGAAGGGTAAATTTAACAATTAACAACATTATCCAAGTTCAAATTTTATTCGGCACATGCAGTGGCAGGTTGCCCTGCAGTGGAATGAACCCGTCCCCTGACTTTACACACACAACACAGACATCACATGGGGATACAAGTCAGAGAACGGTTGCATTACAGAAAAAACACTGAAATGTACACTACAATGGGAAAGTACAAGAGGAAAAAAAGAGACCTCTACTCATGCTGGGCGATAGGAGGACAGCATGAGAACAGGAAACAAAAAAAACTCCTCTGCACAGAAAGCACATAAATGTCCACAGTACAACATTATAGAGCACGTGACCAGCAACAGGGTTGGATAGGGGATAAGAAGTAATCCCAGGCAACACAGCAGCCATCCTTTTTTTTTTTTTTTTTTTTTTTTTTTCTAAATGACATCAGAAACAGCAGTATGCGACATTACGTGATGGCAGAGCTTCAGTTCATCCTTTGTCATTTTTTTTTTTTTTTTTTTTTTTTTAATAAATACGACAGGGGGAATGAATGAGAGAGAGAGGGGGAGAGAAAGAAAGAAAACCAAAGGGGAGAAGAGACGGTGAGAAGGGGGGGGAAGAGAGAGAAAAAAAAAACCTCCTGGGTCACCTGTATGGAGAAAAAACAAACAAACAAACAAACAAACAAAAACAAACAGAGGAGACAGCAAACAACAAAGAGCAACATAATAATAGAGAAAACAAAGCACCATCACAATAAACTAGCTAGTCATAGATATCAGTATTTACTAAGTAATAAACGATATTGTGCAGCACGCAAGATAGACAGCGCCCAGTGTGCTTTGAGGCAGCAGCCAAGAAAGCTTTAGTCCGCGTCTGTGAATACCCATGTGTGCATACCTGTGTGGATCAGCATGCTTGCATTCCAAAGGTTTCTCCATGTAATGATCTGCTAGGGAGTGTGGGGGGGCCACAGCCCCGTCCTCCAGGGTGTGAAGCGGGTATGGAGGAGATCAAAACTCCAGACATCCAGAGGCCCCCAGAACACAAGAGACCATGGAAGACCAACAGAGGGGCAGCCGCGCCACTGTCCCAGTAAGAGCTGAGGAGAGTCCCAGATGAGGGCTCGCCCAGCAGCCGCGGAGCAGAAGTCAGGGGGAGTTGCAGTGACGCGCCCGTGAGCTCCGCCGGCCCCCAGCTGCGCCTGAGTGACCGAGCCCTAGGCCGAGAGGCCGGGGGCACCCCACCTCCAAAGGGGCCCGAGCGAGCCCCAGGCCCCAGGCCCCGACAAGCGGCCGCCAAGGAGTGAGCCGGTGTGCACCCGGACGCCCACCCCCAGACACAAAGAACCACCAACACACCGACACCTGAGGGAGTCCGCCACCGGCAGGGGAAGTGGTGGTGGGTGGAGATAGGCCTCCAAACCTTGGAGGGCCTGAGGTGTCCCCAGAGAGGTGGCGTCTGATACCCAACCTGACATATAGACACAGACATACAGGCACACACAGACACAAACATCCATTCCCACCCTCATGCTCTCATATGCACTCACTCCACACTTAACCAACGTGGAGACAGACATAAAGAGACGCTGTACACACAATCACACTCCCCAAGCGTACTCTACAAACCGGGTCTAGGTACCCTTGCCCCTGGAGGGGGGAATTGCACCCAGACCCAGGTGGTGTTACCCTTTTCCCTGCGGTGGGGAGAGGCAGACCACCCCGACTCCGCAGCAGCAGGGAGGCCCCACACCCCAGACCGCAGTCGGACGGCCAACTCCTCCTACTAGCCCTCCCGCTCCAGCAGGCCGCAGAGAATGCCATCCTGCCACTGCGACGTCTCTCCAGCGCGGGCCCAGACCCACCTCGTGCTCCCAGGAGGCAACAAGCATCGAAGGCGTTGGAAGGGGATGGGGGATGTGTGAATGCTTATCAGTGTAAATGTATGTGTGTGCGTGTCCATAGTTAAGCTGAGACAGTGTCCTTCGCCCTACCAGGCTAAGTAAACAGTCTGCCAGCCAACCCAGGTGGCCTTGCATAGAGTGGGAAGAACAGTCAAAACACAGTCGTTATCAGGGAGTTTTTGTTCGGCTCCAGCCTTGAGCCCACAGCTGGCGCCGAAGAGATATCCGCATTATGATGTTGATTTTTCTTTTATGCGAACAACTCATGAGAATTTCAAAGCTGTTCTTTAACACTCCGACACTGGTCTCTCAATCTCCCGTTTGAGAGCCGCGAGCTTCTCCATGATGTTATCAAACTTGCACTCCGTGGTCTTGTCATTCTTGTGCTCAGAGAACTCACGACTGCAGTGAGCTGCTCCACGATGTGATCCAACTTTCGCTCAGAGGTGTTATTCTGAGTATTCACGGCAGCCGTAAGCTTCTCCAAGATCTTAACCATGCTGCACTCAGTGAGCCCATTCTGAGAAGTTGCGCCTCGTCCCATCATTTCAATCCCAGCGGGCAGCCTCGTGGGGGTTTGAACAGCCGGTTCCGTTTTCTTAATTCTCCGACAAGCCAGGACCAAGCCAGCTCCGATCAGCAAGAACCCTGTTATCATGGTTCCGAATAGGTAGATACAGTGGGGCAAAAAAGTATTTAGTCAGCCATCGATTGTGCAAGTTCCCCCACTTAAAACGATGACAGAGGTCAGTAATTTGCACCAGAGGTACACTTCAACTGTGAGAGACAGAATGTGAAAAAAAAATCCATGAATCCACATGGTAGGATTTGTAAAGAATTTATTCGTAAATCAGGGTGGAAAATAAGTATTTGGTCAATAACAAAAATACAACTCAATACTTTGTAACATAACCTTTGTTGGCAATAACAGAGGTCAAACGTTTACTATAGGTCTTTACCAGGTTTGCACACACAGTAGCTGGTATTTTGGCCCATTCCTCCATGCAGATCTTCTCGAGAGCAGTGATGTTTTGGGGCTGTCGCCGAGCAACACGGACTTTCAACTCCCGCCACAGATTTTCTATGGGGTTGAGGTCTGGAGACTGGCTAGGCCACTCCAGGACTTTCAAATGCTTCTTACGGAGCCACTCCTTTGTTGCCCGGGCGGTGTGTTTTGGATCATTGTCATGTTGGAAGACCCAGCCTCGTTTCATCTTCAAAGTTCTCACTGATGGAAGGAGGTTTTGGCTCAAAATCTCACAATACATGGCCCCATTCATTCTGTCCTTAACACGGATCAGTCGTCCTGTCCCCTTGGCAGAAAAACAGCCCCATAGCATGATGTTTCCACCCCCATGCTTCACAGTAGGTATGGTGTTCTTGGGATGCAACTCAGTATTCTTCTTCCTCCAAACACGACGAGTTGAGTTTATACCAAAAAGTTCTACTTTGGTTTCATCTGACCACATGACATTCTCCCAATCCTCTGCTGTATCATCCATGTGCTCTCTGGCAAACTTCAGACGGGCCTGGACATGCACTGGCTTCAGCAGCGGAACACGTCTGGCACTGCGGGATTTGATTCCCTGCCGTTGTAGTGTGTTACTGATGGTGACCTTTGTTACTTTGGTCCCAGCTCTCTGCAGGTCATTCACCAGGTCCCCCCGTGTGGTTCTGGGATCTTTGCTCACCGTTCTCATGATCATTTTGACCCCACGGGATGAGATCTTGCGTGGAGCCCCAGATCGAGGGAGATTATCAGTGGTCTTGTATGTCTTCCATTTTCTGATGATTGCTCACACAGTTGATTTTTCCACACCAAGCTGCTTGCCTATTGTAGATTCACTCTTCCCAGTCTGGTGCAGGTCTACAATACTTTTCCTGGTGTCCTTCGAAAGCTCTTTGGTCTTGGCCATGGCGGAGTTTGGAGTCTGACTGTTTGAGGCTGTGGACAGGTGTCTTTTATACAGATGATGAGTTCAAACAGGTGCCATTCATACAGGTAACGAGTGGGGGACAGAAAAGCTTCTTACAGAAGACGTTACAGGTCTGTGAGAGCCAGAGATTTTCCTTGTTTGAGGTGACCAAATACTTATTTTTCACCCTAATTTACGAATAAATTCTTTACAAATCCTACCATGTGAATTCATGGATTTTTTTTTCACATTCTGTCTCTCACAGTTGAAGTGTACCTCTGGTGCAAATTACTGACCTCTGTCATCATTTTAAGTGGGGGAACTTGCACAATCGGTGGCTGACTAAATACTTTTTTGCCCCACTGTATATCTTCAGCGTCCTCGATCGACAGTCCCGCCAGGCACACGACCCTCCATTTCTGCCACCCGTCCATCGTGTATCCGGCAGGGAAAGTCCCTCCAGGGTACTCGGGCTCTCCCGAGCCCAGACTTCTCGTTGAGAAAAGGGTGTCAAGAGAGACCATTCAGAGACCAGTTGATCAAATCCCTAATTCTCTTTTAGGTTTTAGAGAACGGACTGTGAGAGAGTGTTCCAGGGAAAGTAATACACACGAGACAAGACAAGGACACAAGAGGCTAAGCAGGGAAGATAAGGGGAAGGAGGAGAGGAGAAAAGTGCGACTGCCTTCGCCGAGAGCCAAACGATTTATTTGAATTGATTTCCTTACATTAGTAATTTGAATTTTAAAATATTCACTTCAGTTTTTGAGTCCTACAAATATATATATATATATATATATATATATATATATATATATATATATATATATATATATATATATGTCCAAATATGTTGCAGTAGTAACATATTTGGACATATATATATATATATATATATATATAATATATATATATATATATATATATATATATATATATAAATATATATAAATCTTTAGATATTCCAGAAGAAGGGATATTTGGACTTTTGCCCAAAATAACAGCTCTGATGGTGCTAGACTCATCCACTCTGTGGCTGCTTTATTCCCACCGACTTCAATTTAGAAACTGTGAATCTAGCAGTATTCACTGCTGGGCCATGTGCGAAAATTACACACAGCCCCTTTCTCAATTTGATGACACATGTATCGGTCCCGCTGCTAGCGGTTTAATAAAGTCATTGACAAAGAGCCAGCATGAGACAGTGTCTGAAAGCAGTTTCAAGAGTTGTGTGAGAGTTGGCAGCAGTCTGATACTGAAGGAGATAGAGATGCTCTCCCGCAGGGTGTGATTTAGACAGGAGGCGGAACTGAGCTCTGGTGGGCTGTGACCCATTTAACCCCTGGAAGTGACGCTGCTGTTCTTTCACAGTTAATATCAGGGGTCTATTTAATAGGCATTAATTATACAGGTTTGAAACTTTTTACATACACTATATTGCCAAAAGAAGTCACTCACTCATCCAAACCATCAAATTCAGGTGTTTTAGTCACTTCCATGGCCGCAGGTGTATAAAATCAAGCACCTGAGCAAGAAGACTGCTTCTACAAACATCTGTGAAAGAATGCGTCGCGCTCAGCAGCTCAGTGAATTCTAGCGTGGTGCCGTGATACAGTGCGATATCACCTGTGCAACAAGAGAAAATTTTCTTAATGCTAAATATTCCACAGTCAAATGTTAGTGGTATTATAACAAAGTGGAAGCAATCATGAAGCAGCATCACAGAGTGGTGTAAATGGATGCTGAGATGCATAGTGTGCACAGGTCACCAACTTTCTGCAGAGTCAATAAATGGACTGGCTCTTATGTAGTGCTTTTCTACTCTACACAACTTGCCTCAATCACCTAAGCACTTTTTTCAATGCTCTAAGGGCTTTCTATTTAACATTCATACTCTGTTGGATGCATGGAGTGCAACTTGGGGCTAGTACCTTCCCAAGGATATTTAGTATTCAGATTGGGGATTGAACCACAAACCTTCCTGTTAGTAGGTGACCTGCTCAACCACCTGAGCTACAGCCACCCAGAATAAACAGTCAGTCTCTACAAACATCCAAACTGTATGTGGCCTTCAGATTAGTGCAAGAACAGTGTGTACAGAGCTTCATGGAATGAGTTCCCATGACTGATCAGCTGCATGGCAGCCTTAAATCACCAAACACAAAGCAAAGTGTCAGATGCAGTGGTATAAAGCTCACTGCTACTGGACTCTGAGCAGTGGAGACATTCAATGGAGTGACGAATCATGCTTCTTTGTCTGGCAATCCAATGGACAACTCTGGGTTTGGTGGTTATCAGGGAGACAGTACTTGTCTGACTGCATTGTGTAAAGTGTAAAATTTGGTGGAGGGGGATTATGGTATTTCAGGAGTTGGGCTCGGCCCCTTAGGCTACGTTCACACTGCAGGCGAAAGCGCGTCAAATCCGATTTTTTTGACCCTATGCGACCCATTTCCGATCATGCTATGACAGTGTGAACGGCGCAAATCCGATATTTTCAAATCCGATCTGGGTCACTTTCGTATGTGGTACTGAATCCAATACATATCCGATGTTTTAGAAAGCGACTGCTGTTTGAACGGTCAAGTCGCATTAAATCCGCCTTTTACGTCACCGACACAAGACTGAAGCCAATTATCAGCGCCAGAGAAGCGCCCGAGAAGACATCGCGAACGCTTCCTGGCCATCCAGTGTAGATGTCAGTGAAACTGTTGGGAAGACAACGTAAACATTTTATTTGTACTGTATAATCTGCAGATTCTGACAGAAATCTACAGCTATCCTTTGAAGCACCGCTCCTCTCTTAAACGGCAATAAGGATCATTATTAGGTTATCTACATTATTATGTAAATAACAAAATAACTTAAAGCAAAAATTGGGAAACGTGAAGTCCGAAGTCTTTATATTAAGGGCCATCAGTCAAACAATACTGTTTGCTCTGGGTCTAAACAGAGCGCGTTGTGTGTGACATCTTCTTTTGCGCATGCGGGCCGCTTTGAGCATTCACACTAGAGAGCGTTTGCTGTCGCATTTTATTTGTAGTGTGAACGAGCAGATAAAAAGATCGGATTTGATCAAAAAATCGGAATTGAGCATTAAGACCTGCAGTGTGAACGTAGCCTTAGTTTCAATGAAAATAAGGCTACATTCATGCTCCCAACTTTGTGGGAACAGTATGTGGATGGCTCCTTCCTGGTCCACCATTACCGTGCACCAGGTCCATAAAGGTCCACAAAGACATGGATGAGCGGGTTTGGTGCAGACGAACTTGCCTGGCCTGCACAAGGTCCTGACCTAAACCTGATAGAAATATTTTTCGGAATTCAGAGACTGCAAGCCAGGCCACATCCAACATCACTGTCTGCACTCACAAATGTGTTTCTGAAAAAAACACTCCCATAAACTCACCAAAACTTTGTGGAAAGCCAAAAGAGTTGAAGCTTTTATAGCTGTTATTGTTGTGAAGGCATATTCAACCCTATCGATTAGGAATAGGCTGTCAGCAAGTTCATATGCATGTGAAAGCAGACGAGCAAATACTTTTGGTAATATGTGTATATCACCTATAATGAATTTAGGTCACTAGGACCACTATAGTAGAGAGATTGTTATAATGTTATCTGTGGATGTTTGTGTTTGGTGTTATGGCTCAGTGAGTATTATATAAGATTTGCAAACTCGTTGTATAAAGGGAGCTGTGAAAGCTGAGCTATCAGCTGATGTGGACTGGCATTGATATGATTTCAACTGAGAACTGAGATTGTGGCTCCTGTGGACTGACATTATTATCAATTAAATGAACTTAAGCATAATTTCAGCAAAGGTTATTATCAACTGTTTGTTCTCATATTAGGTCATTATGGCTATCATGGGGAAAATCTGCATGGATGTGCAAACCTATCTCAGGATGGGTTCTGATAAAATTCACTGGCTACAGTAAAAATGCATAAAGAAAAATCACACTGGGGCCTTTGTTGAAACGAAAATATCATTCTATGAAGCTGAAGATCCGGATCACTTCTCTTCTCTCCTTTCAATAATTCAATTGCAGCTGTTAATTAGATACCACTGTGGTCCACTTGTTGTCTCAGCTGCCAATTAGGGAGCAGCCCATGCGTAAATGAGGGAACAGTGTGGTGAGGTCACAGCTCCCCTCGATTAGGTGGCTTTCCTTACAGATGAAGGGGCAGTGCCTTAGAAGGGAACGAGGGGGGAAGAAACAAGCAGTTTGGTGACTGTCCAACCAAAAGTTATGCAACACTCATTGATTGAGGACTGTAAACATACAGCAGAAGTCACTTACCCTACCTGAAGTAAGTGTTCTCCCCGTCTGGAGACGAAAAGCTAGGTGTGTGTGGGGTCTCCTCTCCAGACATCCCTAACGATTTAGAGAGTAAATGATCCGCAGTGAAGACGGCTCACACAGTTGGACTTGGCTTCTGCAGGATGCATTTGCTGCACAACAGATGCAGAGAAGCTTCTGTCAGTTTCACTAGATTTACTTCAAAGGGCAAATACAGTTCTTTTAGCATCTGTTTGAGGCGGTTCGACTGTAGTTCGGGACATTATGTACTAAGTCAACATGAAAGGACTGCAGGTGTCATCAGGTGGGGAGAAATCTTCCAAGTATTAACCCTCTCAGGCTCAAATTAAACTTTTTGTTGCTAATGCACAACCAAGTCCTGCAACCAAGTTTTTTCTTTACTTCTGAGTAAAAAAAAAAAAACTCATAAAATATGTATGTGGGGTAATCAGGTTGTTAGTTTTTAACTGTTGCAAATCGGCAACGCCTGCCTCGAGAGGGTTAAGACTGTGTTAGCCAGCAGTGGTCATTAATGTTCGATGAGAACCATTTTCCCTTTATCCAGTACTTTGGGTTGATTTACTCTATTACTAATTTATAATAATAACTGAATATCAGCTTACAATTAAAGGAGCAACAAAATTCTTTAATTCAAGATGCACAAAAAAAAATACTGGCAGGAAACATAGGAAAATCCATTCTGCTCACTGGACAGTATTTATCTTACTTATCAACAGAGGAATGCTATGATTATGCAAGTTTAGGTGAGTAGCAGGAAATGTTATACATATTATTCTTTCCTTTTCATTTCTTTTTCTAGAGTGTGCCGGGTAAATACAAACAGATTTTCTTCCCCTTTGTGAAACAGTAGATGCTGCTACTGAGAACAAGGTGAATCTACCCCCAAGCAAAAAACACAACCTGATACACATGCATATTAATCAACTCTTTGTACTTCTATCTTTCTAAGGCATTTCCAGACACAATGTGTTCCCTTTTCCATTACCCAAATGTTAACTATCCCAGTTAACATAAACTAATTATACCATGCGTCTTAAAGCTTTGGGAAAGCTTTTTGAAGGCGTAGAGTAAGAAGAAGGAGTAGAGAAAGACAAGACGAAATGTCCTCACATTTATGTAACGCCTTCATTTCATATGTCAAGAACTCTAAAAGTCATAAAGATAGTCATAAAAATGTATACATAAAGACACATGCACATTTTAGTTATAGAACAAAACTGTTGCCTAATATGCCAACAGACTCCAACAGAAACAAAATGATACTGGTGATATTAATATTATTTTGATATATTATTATATTTTTATTAATATTATTACTTTTACAGGATTTTGAGGCAAAGTGGCTTCCTAAAGATGTCCAACATGACAAGATAAAAAGAATATACCGGTAAGCCTTCCAAGCACTCCTCGTTATCGTCCCTGACCACGAAACACTGCATGACTTTTAATTTCACAACTTTTCCACCTCTTCCATCATAACATTTTTTCTTGTCTGCATACTGACTTCTTTATAAGAACCTGTAAGTATTCCAAGCTCCTTGATTTGTGGTTCAAAAAACACCAACTCTTGTAGTTAAGCTTTGAGGTTCTGTTTTTTATTGAGAAACTGTGGCTTCATATTGACATTCAGGTGCACACATGCATGTGTGTGTGTACATTATTAATATGTAAACACACTAACTCACTTTGGCCCCAGGCCATTATCTGAGGCAGGTCCAAGCAAAGGTCTCAGGGTTATTAGAATGTCATTTCTCTGTTTTTGGAAGGGGATCAGATTTCCAATTTCTCTCGACCTCACTCCTCTGTACCTCCCCTTGGGCTCAACAGCAAATGAACAAGGTCGCCATGGTAAAACAGGCCCCGCCCACTGTCTGATCTGCCTCAGGCATCCCAGTGGTAGAGTTTATCCAATCTATGTGGAGCTAAAGTGCAATAAACAGCGCATCACGGTGTGATTAGTTTTATGTCTGTTACCATAAAATAACAGTGAGGATTTAGAACATTTTGCCACATGCTGGAACTTTTTCAGCAACAGCTGGAGAGCTGTGCTGCTTCATTTGAGGTTTCGGCGAGAGAAAGTGAGAGACATGTTTGTGGTAAATGGAGAGTCTCTCACCTTCATGTTTTGTGTGAAATAGTCTCGGTTTTTTAGCACCCCCTCATAGCACCTCAATTCACACATTGACCCCTTTTTCAAACCACTGTTGACAACCACATAACCCTGTAATAGAGGGTGTCAGGAGCAATCTGGAGACATTGCTCTCTGGGAGGGCCCCCTCTGATATGTCCCACTCAGGACATATTTTGTTTTACAACAGATGAAAAACTTGCTGCCACTGTCTCGTCTTGCTGTTACAGGATTTATTTTATTCTCTCCTTCTTTACCCTCTTTCAGTTTAATAATCATATCTAGGTAGTTATGAGGAAGTATCCAATATCAGATAGATATATCAAGTTCATTAGGTCTGAAGTGCAACACCAAACTAATGTTTGGATGCTTTCAGGGTTTTTAATATTATTATTATTTATGCTGCTGCTTATATGCTTTTGGAACTGTTATTAGTACATGTTTAATATTCAATATGACAGATAAACTATAGCACACAGAGACAGGGTAGACTGATTCAAGATCACAAATGTTATTTGTGATAAATTTCAGTAAATGTTATGGCTCATCAGACAACTGCAAATGTGCAAATTACACAGGGTCTACATAAATATTGTAGCGGGAGCAGATAGTAAGCATGGTAGCAGCTAAAATGCTCTCTATATCTACACAGAAGAAATTCGGGCATTGAAATAAGCTGCTGGTTACTTATAGAAGCACCCAGAGCCCAATATACAATCTCTCTAGTTAAATGAGCGACACACTGGAAAACAAACTTGAAGCACTGAACTGTTGCACTGTGACTGCTGACAGCTGGATTGACAGATGGATCTCCAAGATGACAGTTTGGATCACCATCCACAGGTCCCTTCCTGCAGGATGTTTTGTGGGACAATATTGGGGTCATTTACAGGCCCAACTTTAGCTACATCTGAAGAGATCTGGCTTTTTTTTTTTTTTTTGGCTTTTGCTGTGTGTAAAATGTGTTTGGGCAGCTAGCAAGTTTATTGATTTTATCTCATAAGTTGTTGATTTGTAGTCCTATTATCAGTCTTTCTGTCCTGCCATAACACAGCAGCAAGTAGACCCAAGACAATCTTTTTATGGACTGTAAATGCAGATATGGGGACATTCTTTTTACACTCACTAGCCCAGGGGTGGGCAATCTCAGTCCACAAGGGCCGGTGTCCCTGCAGGTTTTAGATGTGTCCTTGAACCAACACAGCTGATTTAAATGGATAAATTAGCTCCTCAACATGTCCTGAAGTTCTCCAGAGGCCTGGTAACAAACTAATCATGTGATTCAGGTGTGTTGACCCAAGGTGAGATCTAAAACCTGCAGGGACACCAGCCCTCGTGGACTGAGATTGCCCACCCCTGCTCTAGCCTCTTCATTTGGTGCACCTGTTCAACTGAACATTAAAACAAATATGCAATCAGCCAGTCACAGAACAGCAAATTAAAGTAGAAGATGTTGATGTTCTAACTGAACAAGAAATTGAAACTGACCATCAGAATGGCTGGACTATTTTGACCTGACAGGAAGTTAATAGAAACTCAAGTAACCGCTCGTTACAACAAAGGCATGCAGAAGAGCATCTCTGAACAGATGGGCTACTACAGCAGCAGAAAACAACACCAGGTGTAATTCTCAGCTAAGTGGATGCTGAGGCTATAATTCACACAGGCCAAAGTTAGAAAACAGAAGATTACAAAAATGTTGGTCGGTCAAATGAATCTAAAATTCTGTTGCAACATTCAGACAGAATGTGGCACAGACAAAAAGGTCTCAAGCTGCTGGTGGTGTAATAGTGTGGTGGATCATTTTTTGCACATTTTGGGTCCATTAGTGCCAACTTGTTTTTTCTGACCATTGTCATTTTTTCAGTGTACCCATCTTCTTCCAACAGGATAACATGCCATGTCAGAGAGCTCAAACCATCTCAAACTGGTTTGTTTTTGATGTGGTTAAAGGTAATTGGACACATGCAGAGTGTTCTCATTCTAAACTCCATATTCCTCCAACTCTGTTCACCATCCTTGCCCAAACTGGTTCCGTCTTTAAAATTAACAACGCTGATTTGTAAAAGACTTCGGCTATTAATTTTCAAATAGCACATTTAGTTTTCACTGTTATCCCACATTCTCTTTTAGCATAATCATCTTATTATTTCATTCAACGTTGCTTGAATTTGTGTCTTTAATCCTGAATAATATTTATTTTCATAGAGTAAATAAGTCTGTGTAACCATTTGTGAAGCATGGACACGTGGTTTTTTGATTTGTGGTTTTACATATATTTTGGCATGACATATAGTCTGGTTGGTATTAAATATATAGCCCACCTTTTCCCACATTAGCAAGATATGACAAATCTGAAATGAACCCCATAAAAAACTAAACTCAAAGAAGCCTGCACTCTTTACAAAGGACAGGGAAGTGGTGTGCTTCATAAATGCATCCCTTTTTATACATGGATTTGATTTAATTTGAGGCTTTGAAATTAGGGTTTAGGTTTAATAGCCTTTTATCCCATCTGCTGCCAGTATAATCCTCTTTTAAATTGAATCCAGAGTTTTTGTTGACAGTGAAAAGTTTGGAGTGCAGCTGAAGGTAATTTATTGATTGCTGCACTTATCACCTGAAATATAATTCAGCCCAAGACTTTATTTGCCTATAATGTCTCTATGCACTGAAAAACATTATCATTTAGTTTGTAATATAAAATGTATTTCTAATTTGTTTTATAGCACAAAAATAATCAAATAATAGTATAAATGCTTGAAGCATGAATATCAGTTTGCAGCAAATATGCTATGTAACTAATATCTGGTCACATAAACAAGATGATACTGACTGTCTGTCTGTCTGTCTGTTAGTCGGTCGGTCAGGCATGCAGCAAAAGAATAAACAGCATGAGCACAGACAGTTTAAGTACACTGCTGCTGAGATGAGATTAGTACATAATGCAAGTGTAGCACATGGGTGGCCTGAAGTCACCCATGGCTTTATATTTGTGGCCAGCATCGGTTACTTCTGATTGTTTTCTAGTACCTTAAAAAGTGTTAGAGCAGTGTAAACACAAATAATGAAGTGGTTGTCATAATGATCAGCTTGCTTAACTCTTGGTTAGATTATACACCAGATGATTCATATATTTCTTTATCACAACACTCATGAATATTGTGATGCTTTGGATGTCAGACTTAGCAAAAAGTCAGTTGCACATCTTCAGCTTGCAAAGTTACCTCAGTATGTTTTCAAGGAACTGAGAAAAAAAGTTTTTTACAGCAATCAAGTTCCAAAGCAGCAGATGGATGCTAATCTGGTATAAAGGGACGAGAATTCATATCACAGCCACTGGGTTGCATTGATTCTTTGAAAAGACTGCAGAAAGCTGCGGTAGGCAGAAATGTAGAGAAAAGATAATTAAAAAAGAAATTAGTAGAAAGAAAAGTTTTCCCATATATGCTCAGAACCCTTCCCACCGGATGAATATGGGTCTATATATACATATCCACAAAAAAGGAACACTTTGAAAACACAGCACATCTCAATAAAACATCATGCTGGATGTCTATATTGATATGGACTGGTTAATGTGTTAGGAATGAAAGGATGTCACATTGTTTAATGGAACTGAAAATTATCAACTGAAATCAAAAATACCCCAAAAATCAAAGTGAAAAAATGATGCAGCAGTCTAGTTTGTTTTGCTGAAATGTCATTGCAGCAACTCAGAATGGTACTAGTTTGTGTGGCCTCCACGTGCTTGTGTGCATGTCTGGCAGCATCAGGGGATGCTGAGACAACAGGGCAGGGGGATCTCATTCCAGATGAGGACCAGGGTATCACCGAGCTCCTAGAGAGTTTGAGGTGACACCTGGTGACATCAGATGGACCAAAACATAATGTCCCAGAGGTATTCTGCTGGATTTCAGTCAGGTGACTGTGGATGCTAGTCAGTGGTATCAATTCGCTTATCCTCCAGGAACTGCCTGCATACTCTTGCAACACGAGGCCGGGCATTGTCACCTCTTACAGCCTTCACACAGCATAGCTGCATATATGGTCTCATACACACACACACACACACTGCTTGCACACTTCTCTTTGGAACATTTCATTGTGGTTAATCGACCTCTGGCCCACTAAGAGGATGATGGCAGGCATTAGAGGAAAGCAGAGAAATACCTGGGCGGGCCAGGTCATTAGAACACCACCACTCATATTGGAAGTTTGTAATACCTCATCCACATGAATTAGAATGGACTTGCATAAGCCAAGCTGTCTCTAAGAGGTGCCAGAGGGTCACACACCACGTTGCATTTGTGCACAGATCCTATGAATGCACAGACTGAAGGGTGCATGCAGAAACATACAAGCAATGCCTCTCTACAAGTTCCTGCAGCCTTTAAGGATTAAGAATCCTTTCTTTCCACTATCCCAAAATGTGCCTCAACTGTGGCAGCTGGAACACAGATGTGTATGCCATCGCTTGTTTGAACTCAGTTTAATTCAATTAAAATGTATTGTCATGATATTTTAATTGAATAAATATGTTACTGAATACATGAAAAACTGAAAAGTATTAAATGTGTATTTGAAGTATTTGGACAAAATGTCTGTATAATTTTGTGTGCTTTGAAGCTGTGATTATTTTTTTTTAGACTTTTAGTTTAGTTTAAAGAAAATTTCAGCAGTGCCATGTTGTCCAATGTTACTCTATTTCATTGTTTCAATGGTGATGTTTTGCACAGTATGGAGGGTACTGTGACAGTAAACACAGTTCTTGGTTTTGAAATAAGGGAAGGCACAAAGCTGATGTGTTATTGTGTTATACATACTTACGTAAACACTAAAGCGGAAATTTAAGTACATTCGATGGAAATTATATTTTTGCAACTTTTTTTTAGTATGTGAATCTCATCTTATTCAAATATTGAAGCAATAAAGATAATATACTTATGTGGGGCAGGCAGGTTTACAGTACTTTTGCTCCCTAAGGCTAAGATTGCCCCCTTTAGCAGAGACACACTACTGTCCACCACTCTCTGTGCATGGCTTTCTAGCACCCCTTTGCCTAAAAACCCATTTAGCTACAAAATACTGCAATTAATGTCTACCTCAGACATTGTTGTATCTACAAAATGACATTTGCATCTTTTGTTTGAGTAAATACCCTTTATAAACTGGGATTATTTTAAAGAGAATGATAGATGTTTAGTTGCTCATGTATGAAATATGTTCAATAGTTTCATTTAATAGTTATTTGTAACTGATCAAATATATTAAAAAGATTTACAAAAAATGAAAAAAAGTACTCATCATGCAATACTTACACAGGTAATAATGGCACGTAGATATAACATGGAAAGTAAGAAAGAAAGAAATCCTTTTTAAAAAAAACAATGTTTTCTGTCTGTTCTTTCCCTTTTTACCTGATTACTGTTCTAGTTTTAGATCTTTGATAAAGTAGTTTAAATTTTTGTTCCACTGTGTACAGAGAAAACAACATTCACTGTACTTTAGCATAAGTAGATCTCTTTCTCTCCTATGGCAGAAATCAAGTCTCACCGCACCACTTGTCTTACAGATGAGTGAGATATAGCCCAACAGCCCTTTAATCTGCATTCCAAAACTCACCCCAACTATTTTATTGCCAAGATACCGCTCCGTATACCTGGAACGTATCTTCTGCATAGTAAGACATGCATTATAAAGGCCCATAAAATCCTATTTTTGCCTCTTTGTTTTCCCAGAAGAAGCTGTAATAAAAGTCAAAGCTTTTCTGTCTTCTGTAAAACAGGAAAAAAGGAAGTGTAGAGTATCCCCAGCGGCACAGAGGTTGTGACCAAGTGTTGTATGATGGCTGTCCCCTTTCTGTGCCTGTCCTCTTTACAAGCTTTACCTAAAGCTTCTACTGACAGACATCAGCTATGTTGTGTATATGTCGTGTGTGTGTGTTCCCCCAAGTGGAAATTTACAGATCACTATATTATGCAAAATGTGCTACACATCCTGAACCACTGCTGGCAGATGGATTATTATTTACAACACAGTTAATGTACCCTCATGGTGAAAATAAATGTGTGTGGTGGTGTTAAGTGTTAAGGTGGTACAGCTTATAGCTTATGCAACATAAATGAATAAAGCATGCTTAAAAACTCACCTGCTAAATTCTGGGCTTTTAGCTAGCATGGATAACTGCCCCTTCTAAAGTTCATGAACTCAAACAAGAAACCTAAAGTTAATGTTTCACTACTGTTGATTGCATATGCATAAAAAGTCATTAAATATATAAATTAATTTGGGGTGTGAAATCCTGACAAGCTGGTGTCTTCTATGCAAACTATGTGTAACTGTGGCAATCTGCTAGTGACCAAAGCAACTGAAAAGAGGTTAGCACTGCATTCCTCTGTGTGACAACTTTACCTGGTCTGCAACCTCCAAGACCCATTGCCAACTACTGTGGGAATATACAATCTCTAGTAACCAGAGGTTATCAGACACCCTAGATCTATGTGGTAGAGATGTCAGGCTGAAGGATATTGAAAGTGTGCAACTTGTGTTACAGTTTAATTAAGCTGGATGATTCAGAAAGCTTTTGAGTAATATGTGAACTTCTGACCACAATGGTAAAAGCTGAAGTACTGATACAATTTCCTACTCAAGTAAAAGCAAAAACAGCACAGGCTATGAAATGTATTATAACAAGTGAAAAGTAGCTCTTTGGAGGAAATTTCTGCCAGTTATTTTGTGCAAAGCTAACTAATCGTTTTTATTAACATAATAATGAAATAAAATTAAGGGAATATCAACTCTATTTTAAACTAAATTCAAATTATAATGAATGTTCTCGGCTTGAACATCTGTTGCGTAGAACAGGAGCAGAGAAAACAGAGGGAATTTTTAAAAAAATGACTTTATTTGCTGTTGCCTGCATTGTAACTGTAGCTCATTGTAACTAGAGTTAGGGGTTAAAGTGGGGTTTGGCATATGTGTCTCTAGTGTATTAAAAAAACAACAACACTAATTTCTATTGTGAGCTTCAGTGTATTTTTTGTGAGCTAAGCTGTGCTGCTGCTCTGAGGTTTACTGTTCTCCACTCATCAAGATATAAGCAGATATTGTATGAGCTTCCACAGAAACAGTTTGCATGTTTGATGATAAATGTTTAGCTGTTATAAATGCTGAACTTTAAATTATCTGCCACTTAAAAAAAATGTTGGCCTCTTTATGTTCACTCCTCATTGATATCGCCAGCTAATGCAGGTGCTGAAATGCTGAGTACAATTTGACATCTGCACAAAAACACAACTCTAGAGGAGTCTAACTCATTTTAACCCGGATGTAATTCTATAAATGATGAATAAATTACATGTTTTTTCTTTTCTTCTTCTTCTTGTTGTCTACCATAAAAACCAGTAATCCCAGCAATGCACCACTAGGATAACATTTCATGTGTTATTGTTCCCTCCATTTAGCTTCAAATCAGCTTGACGTTTAAAGGCATGCAGCGACAGGATACAGTAACTGCCTCCAGATGTGTTAAGCCTAAAATAACAAGCCTGCTTTGAAAAAAACATAAGAAGTGGAAAGTAGGGATGTTTGTGTAAAATACAGACGGTAAAAGTAAAAGAACGTTGACTCAAAAATAAATACTAAATAAAATATGACTTAAGTTCTACTTAAGTACAGTAAGTACATTTTTCTACTTCAAAACTCACAGTGCTGGAGTGTTTATCTATTTGTAAACACAAACTCACACATAGTTAGATATTAAGTTAATCAATTAAACAAAACCTAATATCTAATTATATAAATTAAAAAGACATAGTTGCTTTAATAAGGACATAGATACAATTCCATTAAGACGACATGCTGAAAAAAATGTAGTAGGCATGCACATACATGCGCGCACGTATATTTTCCACATCTCAACCTCTTGTGGCGTGATGGTGAATTAAAGGGGGGAGCTATGAGTCAGTTTCCCTTTAATTAATAACTGTGTCTGTTATTATAAAAACCACACTCATCTTTAGCAGGGAGGAGAGAGGACGTGCTTCCTTTATATATCATAAAACCAGGGAGGGTGGCAAAGGAGAAGTTTGACATGCGAACCAGCCGTCGGTTAGCAGCCGTTTAATAGTAGCAGAGGTTATATATCTTTTTATGCGGTTGTGTGTTTCTAGCAAGTCTACACACTTCCGATGCATTTTGCATGTATCTGTGTGTATGGGGTTATCGGGACTCAAGTCTAATAACAACCTTGATACTGTTCTCACAGAGGCCTCTGAAGTTGCTTCCACTCCATCAAGTCAGTGTGTGGTTGCCTGGCAACCGAGGGTCCGGTGTTCCCGAGCGACGTTGTTTGTTCCCTGCGAATGATCCGCCAGAGAGAGGGAAGATGGGCGGAGGTGAGGATGAGAGTAGGAAAGACACAAATTGGTAAATGGAAGACGCAGCCTCGAGGGGCCCTGAATCAATGCCTGAGCAAACACGCTCCGTCTGTCTCTCTCAGCCAGACGCCATCTTTCTCCCCGGTTGTTCAGCTTCACTGCCTTGTCTTGCTCACGCTGACCCTTTTTCTTACAGATACTCTTTTATTCAGTTTTGACTGTTTTACATACACTTTGTCAACTAATTAAATCCGATTTTTACTTTAAAATGTTCCTAATTTCCTTTGAATTATTCAGCATTTTGTCTTACCCCACAGGCTATTGTCTCTTTTTCTCTTCTTCCCCACTTCCAACCACATCTTTTCTATTCCTGACCCATTAATTAAACTACATTAAAAAAAGGGTATTTTTGTATTTTGACTTGATAAGGCAAATGGTTTTAATGCTCTTAAAAGACACACTCATCTATTGGCTGATCTTTCTAGTTAGGTAGAACCAACTAGATTTTTATAACAGCAACATTTTTTGAGAATGCTGACTGAGTTTTTTGTTTGTTTGTTTTTAATCCAAAAAGCATCGGTATAACTTCAATGGTTTTCTGCTTTCTTGTTTACTTTTTCCTCACAGAAAGAAATTTGAGATTATAAAAAACTGGGACATTTTGCAACCTAGTTTTTATTTTGTTCCTTCAGACATCTGTGCCACTTTTGCTTAGCAGTATATATAAATGCAAAAACCGCAGGCAGCCCACAGACTGATGCTTGTCATCAGCTCAAGCTGGTGGCTGAGCAGCAGAGAGACCTGTCAGTCTGCTGACTTGTGTCTTCAAAGACAAGGCAAACCATTTTCTATATTTTTATTATTATCTAATCATAAAATGGTCCAAAAATACTCCAGCAACTGCATTTGCATGAGTAATTTGGGTAAAACTTACACCATTAGAGGAACTATTCTAGTTGGATTTTACGGTACACGGCCCTGTTCATTGGCTCTTCAATGCAGTGAAGTCATCCTGTATCCTTAGCAGAAAAACAGCCCCATAGCATAATGATTCCACCCTCGTGCTTGACTGTTGAGATGCTTTTCTTTGGGCTCCACTTAATCAGACCACAGCAGCATTTAGATGTTCACTGGCAAAGTTAAGATAGACCTGTACATGTGCCTGCTTGAGCAGGTTGACATTGAGGGTGCTGCAAGATTTCAGTCCATTACAGCATAGTGTGCTACTAATGTTGTCCCTGGTGACGGTGGTCCCAGTTGCCTTCAGATCATTAACAAGCATAATCACACCAATAGCTGTCAGCACTTCACCAATGTTTTTTGCGGATGGTCTTCCAGCCCTTTCTAGTGTTGTGTAGGTCTACAGTCTTGTCTCTGACATCCTTTGACTGCTTGACTGTAATCTGTGTGCCACATAGAAAAACATAGAGCCGTGGCTGGGTTTTAGTGGACAAAATACTGAATATATACTGTATATAAATGTTATATTTCACTTAACAAATAAATGCAATGAATGCAAATCAACGTCCAACTTTTATGCCATGTGTTTTTGTGGAGTTTTGATTGATATTTCGTCTTTCTCCATTAAGTTAAAATACCGTAAAACTTAATGAAAATGTAATTTCTTTAGAAGTGAGCAAACTTACAAATTCAGCAGTGGTTGAAAAAAAATCTTCCCTCCAATATATGATATGGCCAAGATGGACACCATCACATTTCATGCATGTTACTAGTAGAGATGGGCGATCCGATATTACGTATCGGTATCGGTCCGATACTGACCTAAATTACTGGATCAGATATCGGAGAAAAAAAAAAAGTAATCCGATCAATTAAATATCAAAAAAAGCACCTCACAAAACTTGCAACATGGCATAACTCGGCTCATAACCGCAGCACGTTGGAGCAGTATGCATCATGTGATAGAGCGGCTGTGTGTATTTGTAGCCTTGCTACCAAACCAGCATTTCATCTCCGATGAAGTTATCCCAGAGAGAAGTAAAGCAAGTGTGTAAGCTCATCTCTGAATGTTTGTAAAGCATTCCCACATTAAACTTAAAAACCGATATATGGAGCGACTGCCTCTTCTCTCTCTCTCCCTCTCCTGCTGCTACTTCAATCCTGAAACTGATTAATGATCAGCTGATCGGCTTTTCTGTCACGACTCCGTCTCTCTTGTTTGTTTTTGGCCCAATTCTCGCCAGAAAGAGGAAACCAGCGGCTAAACAACAGCAGCACATTTAAGCTTGATAATCTGTTGTTAGAATTTATTTATTATTACTTTCTACTCCAGGATCTTTTTCTACGTAGCTGACGGCTGGTAACTGTGCAGGGGCGGATCTAGCAAAGTTTAGCCAGGGGGGCCGATAGGGCATTAACAGGGAAAAGGGGGCACAAAGACATACTTTTCTTTCCCTATTAGTTAGGCTGCTTAATATTTCTGCTAAGTACTCTTTAAAATACCAAAATAGGGAGGATTGAGTAGGTTTAAGTTTATCAGATTGATCAGTATTGCTGAACTATGAAATATTTTGGGTGCAGTGTATTTTTTACATACAGGTATAACAGAATAGCTTTAGTGTTGTTGTTTATTTAAACTTGAGTATGAACTTATACAAAATGCAGCAATATATTAAAAAAACAGTTTTATTGATTAAAAAACACACTATATCGGATTCATATCGGTATCGGCAGATATCCAAATTTATGATATCGGTATTGGTATCGGACATAAAAAAGTGGTATCGTGCCATCTCTAGTTACTAGAGACCGGCCACATATGTAGTGCGCCTTATAAATTACCCTTAAATTAAAATCACAAATAGCTCATGCGATCGTCTTGTCTCCAGACAGCTTACAACAAGCTGGCTAAACAACAACAACAGCAACAATTAGCTATAACCTAACATTAGTGTCCTAAAACAGTCATACGTTTTCCTCTGATAAACATTTTGATTACATTCTTACTTATGAGACTCATATGAGTTTTTCCACTAAGTGTTTGAGTCCAACAGAATTACATCCACTTCAAAAAAAGGTTTAATTCATGCCAGCTAACATCAGCAAAAAAAACCCCCAGCTTTTACAGCCAGAAAAGTTCAGGATCTCCTCAGCAACTCACCTCAGTCTCACTGTCATTGGACAGATGTGAGCTTCACCCACTCATATCAAACTCATTTGGAATGGAAACATATTGACAGCTGAGGTAAACATCCTACACTCAGGCGGAGTTGGTTGTCCTACGGCGGCCACTGTATTTAGGCTCATGCACTTGAACTGACAGGGTTAAGAAAGCAAATTTGATTGACTGCAATCTGCAATCTACTGACATCTGGTGGTGAGATTGTAACCACTGTAACTTTAAGCAATGTTTGTGTAGCCTCTCTAAATATCTTTTCCTATTCCGTTGTGTATATACAACATTTCTAAGAGATTAGCAGGAATGTCTGAAAGTATGTTTATGTAGGTTATAGTTATAGTGTGTGTGCATGTATGCCTTTGTTTGTGTGTGTGGTGAACCACGGGAAGAACAGCAGAAGTAGAAATATGCTGTTAACTGGAATCCTAGCAAAGAAAATAAAACCACTAGATGGTAATGTGGGCTACTGCACTGCACATATTAAAGCTAAAAATGAAGGTCGCTTTAAAGGAAATTGCTTACAATTGACTGGAGTAAGACATTACATTACTTATAGATCACTTTCTTCTCTTATGGGGTGAATATTGTTGACAGAACCTTGTGAAAAATTATAAGCACTAAATGAGTAAGTACAACACATTTATATTCTATTTGTTTGGAAGTTTATCATCAACTTTGATTAATTTTTTTATATTTTTAAATATTACTTTATATATAATATTTACTTTAAACCACACATCCAACAAGATCAGCTCATACTTCTTATGAGTGTCCCTTGTGGCGCTGCACTGCAGTGAATTTGCTTAACATGAGCAATATTTCTCATACAGTGTGCAATGTAAGGGAATAAAGTTAGGCTCTGCTGACTTTCACAAGCTGAACCAAAATAACTGTGGCTTGACCAAATCCTTCCACAGGCCAGCCTGTGACAACAACAATCCAAACAGATTCGTTCTGTGTGAAGCATTATGTGGAAAATTTGAAGATCAAGTCTTGGTTTTCATTTTGAGGTCTGGAAGCGCTATGACATCAGTGCATATCTTTGTAACTTGGTGGAATCTTGGATTTATTGTTTAGCAAGCTGACATTTGGGTAAATGTTATGAAAGCCTCATATTTAACTAAGTAGTCTTTCTCTACGGGATTGTGCATTAATGGTTCCTGACAGATTTTGCTACACAAAGGTTGAGAGAAAATCAATTTACTGAAGTTTGTCCCAAAAGACTCAGGTTCAAAGCAAACACTGAATGCACACTGAAGCGTGAGAGTCTACCTGGCCTTTTCTGCTTCAGTTCAGCTTACTACATCACTGGGACCTAACCATCTAGGTGGCCAGAACACACAGCTAGGCAGGCATTAAGCTTCACAAAGGACACGATGTACTCAGCACCATTTCTTGTTCTTTTCCTCCTTTTTTGCCCTTTCCCCCTTCGTTAACCTAATTATATCTGTCCTTCTTTCCCCTCCCTTGCACTGCAGTGCTGGCGTTCTCGCCGCAGTAATGACACGGTGTGATCTCCACAGAGTCCCTAGCCAGCGAACTGGGGTCACATATGTTGTATATCATCTCCTGAACACTTCCATATGGAAGCATGCCACCCATGCCAAGATCTGACACAAACAAAGTGCCTCTGCTGGAGCAGGGAAAGAAACTAAGATGGAGATACTGAGCGAAAT
The DNA here is from genome assembly GCF_964374335.1 of Astatotilapia calliptera. Taxonomy (NCBI): domain Eukaryota; kingdom Metazoa; phylum Chordata; class Actinopteri; order Cichliformes; family Cichlidae; genus Astatotilapia; species Astatotilapia calliptera. Next base: position 28,998,762 of record NC_137423.1, read on the forward strand.
AGCTGGGTGAAACAGAATAAGCAATAAGAAAAACACAGTGAGAAGGGTGGACAAAGAAGAAGAAAGGAAGAGTGAAGAAATAAATAAAGAAGCACTGAGTGTGAGGGAAAGGAGAAAGCAGAGGAACAGCTTATTAAAACTAAAACAGGGAGAGTGTGAGTATGATGGAAAAGAATGCATACCAGAACTACTTTTTCCCTGTCTGGCTGTTGACTTAGGCAGACAGAGGCAGTCATAAACAGGAAAGCTTTCAATGATGAAGCACCATGCTGCTACTGCAGGTCTCTATCTCCCCATCACTCTTTTAGAAATATATTTTTTCTCTTTTTTAAAAAAAATCTCAGGCCTTACTGGTTACAATAGAAACTGAAAACCAAAGCTGTCACAAAAAAGTCATGCTTCTCACCTTCTTATGTAAGTGGACCCGCACTGAATGACTTTGCCGATAAAAGGCTCAAAACACAGTTTTTAAATTTGACTTCAAGGTTGTCTCCTCATGAATTCCTGCACAAATCTCAGCTCTCCTGGAAATCCTCTTCTGATCTCTTTGCACTGAACAATGAAGTCCCAAGAAAGTAAAATCCAGCAAGCCGGTGATATGTTGAGTGACACAGAGTTATTGTACCTCAAAAAAACTTTTTGATTTGCACTACAAACATGCTCCTGATTACCCTCCTGATCCTGACCTGATGACCTTTCTTTGGTATAACTAGTGATAATCTTCAACAGGAAAGGGGGTCCATTTGACACAAAAGTTGATATTATTCGTGATATTGATATATAAGGTGTCAGAAAATGATTTCTAGGGAAATGGAGCAGTAACCCTGGAAAGTAACTCAATAGGATACCTTGAAGGGACATATTTATTTTGCATTTTATGGACAGAGATGTGAAGTATTTATATATATAATACAGAATAATATATACATATATAAATATTAATATTAGACTCAAATGCTTTCTGTCGCTAAATGCTCACCAGCTATGTGCCATCTTCCTGTTTATCATTTAGTAGTTGGCTGGTAGCAGGAGACCTTTATGTTAGCTGCTTTAGTTAATGAGTTAAGAATAGAGTTGGATGAAGTAAGAACTGAAAGACATTGAAATACACGGTAACCCTAGTGAAGTGCAGTGTTGGGTCATCATCTCCTTCCATTTTATCCACTGTTAAGAAAAAAATCTGGATTTCTAAAGTAAATTAAGAAACTGGAGAAGACTGTTAATTAAGTTAACCCGAGTAATTTACTAAATAAAATCTGTCTGAAAAAGGGAAGTAACCTAAAGGACTCAAAAAGCAATACATGTTGCCATGATCGAAAGAAACTCAAGAAAATATGACAAACAAAGTCATTGACATCGATCGGTCAGAAAACGGAGAGCCATTATCCACAAATGGAAAAAAAAAATCCATTGCGTCCTGGAGGTGCACTGATGACTCTTCCAGGAGGTCACAAAAGAATCAAGAACCACATCTAAACAACTGCAGGCCTCACTTGCTTCAGTTAAGGTCAGAGTTCATGTTTAGTAAGAAGAATCTGTTCAAAAATGGCCTCCATGGGAGAGTTCCAAGGAGAAAACTGCAGATGACCAGAAAGAACACAAAGACTCATTTTACATTTGCCAAAAAAACGTCTTGATCCTCAAGGGGAAATAATCTGTGGACTGGTGATGCAAATGTTGAACTCTGTGTAAAGTTTGAACCCCTTTACACCTGGTCTAAAACTAACCCAGGGTCTAATACAATGAACATTATACCAACAGTTAACATGGTCGGGGTAGTGTGATGGTCTGGAGATTCTTTGTTGCTTCAGGTCCTGGACAACTTGTTGTAATTGATGGAACCATGAAACCCATCCACATGTCAAAGCATTGACCATATGACTGATGTCAGCAGTGTTGATAGAAAGGCCCAAACACACCTTCCTAATGTGACAACTATAGGACCTCTCCTTCCATGATCAGGATATAAGAAGTGTGCAACACCTAGGGGAAAGTGATAGTTCAAGCTAGCGTTTGGTAGAATACGCTATGTGCAAGTTTCATTAAAATTTAACGAATACCAAAAATCTATGAGGAGCATTAATATTGTGGACAGTGAGTCCTTTGCCTGGATGAGCTAATGAAAGCAAAACAGTTTTAGTAAAAGTATGTGAGTAAGTCCCTTAAGAAAATACAACCATGCATAGTGATTCAAAAAAGGTGGAATTTAATGAATGCAACTTTTTGGGAGACATACATTATATAACATACACACGAAAGCATGCACATCATACACATCCTCTAACAATGCACTAATAGTTTGGTATACCCTGAGCTAAAGACAAATGAAGGAAGGACAAGACCGAAGGAGACAAACAAGTTGGTTGCCATGCAGACATGTGTGGAGGTTGTGAGGACGCTGTTCTCCCACTAATCAGCCTATCGCCCAGACAACATCAAGTTATATTCACTTTTTATGGCAACAGCCTGACAACAGTTAGCTGCTCCTTTAGGGGTAACATATGGCATGGAGTGTTATTGGGGAGGGGGGGCAGCCTGTGCATAGTGTGTAAACTTAGAGGGCATGCAAAGGAGACCTGCACACAATACATGGACTCATTTCCAAATAAACACAACTGTGGCAACTCTTTGTAAGGGAAACCCTGAGCAAATACATTAATGAACTGCACAAACAGAAGCTTATACTGTTGTAATTTTTTTAATACATGCCAAACATAAATACATCAACTGAGTATTTTACAGCTGCAATATATTAGGTTTTGGTCACTTAGGATGTGGAACAAGAAGAAGTATTTATTCACAAAAATGTAGAAAATGCAATTTTTATTCAAATGTAACGCTGGATTGAGCAAATATGACAAGTTGTACCACAAAAACAAAAATATCAGCAGACAGTCTAATCCAAATAGAACAAAATTCCAGATGGTATTCTAATTATATCTCAGAAAATTGTTTCTTTTTCATTTTTGAGACCCACTTTGTTGGCAAGCACATTGCCCTGGAGGAGTTTTAGCATCTTACAGGTTAAGTTTAAAATATACTAAGAGGTATTAAAAACAAATTACAATTATTGCAGCATTCATTCTGGTGGTCAGCATGCCAACTGCCTGAGCACTGCTTGTATTAGGGTTAGAGTCTTATATCAGAGTACCAATCGAGCCATGTGAAATTAGCTTAGTTGTTATTCCTAATGAATTTTTGCCACATTTATTTGTATATATGAAAAATTTAATGTCTGTACTTTTGACAGATTCGGGTTCTTTTCTATGGCAAAACAAAAAGAACAGTGAAATCTTCATCAACAGACCATTTAAAAAATCATCCTAAAAAGTAAACGATATTAATCTAAAATGTCACAGCAATCGTTTTATATGTCCAACATAAGATTTTTAGGCAAATCAGAGGTAATTGAGTCCAAAAGGTTCTAAAAATGTAATTATTTGTGATGGAGTGACTATGTCATTCTTATTTCCCATCTGGTTAGGTTTGGATGAACATGCATGTCTTTGCACTGCTGATTTCTGCTTAAAAATAAGTACATAATATTCAATGGGATTTTGAATGTAACCTACCAGAGTCTGACGCCCACATGTCTGTGAGGGACAGCAGACGAGTGATCACAGAGAGATGTGATCCTCCTCACACTCCACAAGACAAAAACAGCACAGTCAGACAGTGCTAAAAATGAGATATTGTGTTGCCATTACCCATTATGAAGTGATGAAGACGTACTGTGAAAAACTGCAAATATATCCCTTTTTTTAAACTTTTCCAGTCTAATTTTCCTCTGGAATATCAGGTTGGTAAACACTGTTCGCATCACTCTTGGTATTTAGATAGAGTTGTTCATGTTTTGTGATGAGGCTGAAGTCAGGACAGTCTGGTGTCCTAATCAGGGACCATATTGAAGTATGTCTGTGTTTGTGTCTGTTCTGGTATGCGAGGCAGCCAAACACGTGGTGCACACGCGCTCTCACACACACAAGCAAACGTACAAACACAGCATGCTCTGCAGATGTAATCCGCAGCCGGCAAACAGGCAAATGCCGTCATGTGCCATGTTTTGTCTCGTATACTTCAAGTTTTATTAAAAAAAATTATATGAAAAACAAAATGCTTGTGATTGCGTGACACCCTGTTAGTGTCAAAGAACAAGAATCCGTGTTGGAGGAGGATAATGGGAGCACAGTGGACGATCCAAGGAACACTCAGTTGCACACATACCTGTCCTTGAATTCTCTGTTCCTTCACCACAGGTTTCCATGGAAACCAGGGAAAAGCAAGGTGTGTGTGTGTGTGTGTGTGTGTGTGCGTGTGTGTGTGTGTGTGTGTGTGTGTGTGTATGCGCATGTACGAGAAACAGAGAACAAGAGAGGGAGTTTGCAGGTAAGAAACTGCTCGCACCTTACAGAGCTCACTCCATTTTTAACACCTGGTTGTTCCCATTAAAATTTAAGCATGGAGTGATTTTTAATGATAAAAGAACGCTTGAGGTAAAAGGCTGCAACTATAGTGGTGTAAAATTCAGAGGGAAATTAATGTGAGGACATATAGCTATGCAACAGCCGAATGTATTATGAAAAGTTGCTAAACAGTAAACACCTCTGGGGAAGACCTCGTGTGATCCAAGTCAACAGCTTTACCCTTGACACCAAAGTCAAAGATCAAGCACATACTCATCGGGCTCATTCTCAGGCAGCACTCATCAGCCGCAGCAATACCAATGATGTATTTACAAGTGGCAGACAGAGAAGTCCCAGTGAATTTTTAATGATAGTTCTGTTTGAAATTTCGAACAAGCTCAAATTGATTCATGATTTTTTAATGGGGCCTGTGGAAGCTTCCGAGATTGCTGATTGTTTCTCTCCCCATGAGCAAACATCCACGTCGTGAGGAAAAAAGGAGGACATGACACAGACAAATTTCCTGCATTTTCCTCCCCACGCGCTCAACACAGATTTTAAAAAGGCCACCTCTTGTCTTGATATTATTGCATGTAACTTGACGGGAGAGAGTTAAGGCTTCTGGAGAGCTTTTTGTCGCTCATTTAAAACTCTGTGTGCCTGAGCTTGGCTTTGGAGTTGGAGGACTGGAAAAAAATAATCTTGAAGAGGTCAAACTAAAAGTGTTTTGGGGAAAAAAAACAAGATTCCCAGGCCTTCAGCTAAATGAATGTCCCGTTAGTGATCTCGCATTTAGAAGGGTTACAGTCTGGCACCATTAATGTCTTATACATATGGTGCTATTGTTGGATCAATTAGCTTAACTTGGGAAACAGCTATTCAGGGATTTTAAATACACAAATAAGCTCATGACTCAATATGCAAACCAATGGGGTTCCACACCCCCTTCATCTGATGGGCATTTATATCTGATAGGCAGGTACTGTCAGATGAGTTCATTTTTCCTGTGTTACAGCCTAGCATTGCTTCCAGTGACAGCATGGAGATACTTGCTCAGTAATAAGAAAATAATGACATCCCACAGCTGCTTACACCTTCACCACATCCTTTTTTCCTTCTCATGCCTGCGACACCTTCACAGTGCAGATGTCAAAGTGGCGTTCGTGGTACTTCAGCATCCAGCTAGCACTACAGAAGCAGAGCGAGCATGTACGGGGTAGCATTTTGGGGTTGTTTTTAAGTGGCAGGTAATTTCAAATGCAGCTTTTTAAACAGTGCAACAAATATCAGCAGACATATACACGGTTTTTGCAGAGTTTGTCACAAAATTTGTCTGTGAGCTGTGTTTCCCAGGGCAGAAAAAATAAAAGATGATTGTGCAACACTGAGAGAAAGTATGGAAGACAGCCAGGAGAGGAAGGTCAGAGATGCTCCACAAGTGACATGATAAACTGGAAGTCTTACATGTCACGTATTAACTAATTTTACAGTTTTACAATGAACTATGGGATCTTTGTTTGATGTTTTGCGGAATTATGTTTTTGTGAAACATCTTGCTACGCTAATGTTGTGTTATTCAAAGGTTGCATGAAAATGCCAGGACATTTAGTGCAGGCTACGCTGGTCAGTTTGCAGTATTGTGGAAAAATTTACAGCAATACACTATGTGGTGTTCATGTTAGTTTACTCAGCGGTAGCACACATCAATTTAAATTCAAAGTGATGATGCTGATTTGCTTCACTCACAGCATTCTTGCTTTCATGCCGGCTTCAGTATTGTCTAGTTTTCAGATATCCAAGCGTATCCAAGTGGATACTGCAGAGGTGGTCTCCACTCTGGTGGCCTCGGGATTTTATCTTTGCTTTTTGCAGGTGATGTGGTTCAGTTGGTTTCATAAGTTGACCTCGAGGAGTGAGATTTAACATCTCCAAGTCCAAGACAATGCATCGCAACTGGAAAAGGGTGGAGTACCCACTACAAGTTTGGGACAAATTGATGCCCTTAGTGGGGGAGTTTAAGTATCTAATGGGCATGACAGAAGTATTAGGTTAAATCTGTTGTGGTAATTAGAGAGCTGAACATAAAAGCAAATTTGGCAATTTACTGGCCTGTCTATGTTCCTACTCTGACTTATGGTCACAAATGTCAGTAGTGACTGAAAGAACAATGTTGTGGATACAAGTGGCAGATATTAATTTCCTTTGAAGAGTGGCTGGCCTCTCCCTTAGAGATAGGGTGAGGAGCTTGGTCAGTTGAGAGGGACGTGGAGTAGAACCGCTACTGCTCCACATCGAAAGGAGCCAGTTAAGGTGGTTCTGGCATTTCCTACCTGAAGGAGGACCGGGTGCAGACCAAGGACTCGTTGGAGAGATTCTATCCCTCGGCTGGCTTAAGCATAAAGTTGTTGAATCCCTGGATGAGCTAGAAGAGGTGGCAGGGGTGAGGGAAGTCTGGGGTTCTCTGTTTAGACCGCTCTTCCACAACCTGAATCTAGATAAGTGGTAGAAAATGGATAGATGGCTAATTATAATTTATGTTTTTGATGCTTTATTGATTCCACAAGAAATGTTTGTGATACAGCTGCATGATAAAAAGTAAGAATATTACAGTGTACAATAAATTTAAAAAAAATAACACAGTTAAAATCAAAGTGCCACAGCTATCTGGTAAAGGCCTTATACTATGAGATAGTGCAGGAATGTAAATATTTACAGTGATTTAAAAAAAAGAAAAACAGAGAAAAGAAGAAGTTAGTTAAAAACAGTAAGACTGACATTTTATTTGGTTTGTTTTTTTAAATTTGGTGTTATTTCCAATCACTTCTGTTCTGAGAATTACGTTTGCTTTAAAACTTATAGTTGGAATTTATAGCTTACAGACAGAGCACTGTTTGGCTCACACAATGCTTAGCCTTTTACCCTACAAGATAGCTATGAGAAGTACTAGCTGGAATTTTTAATTTACTATTAATAGCTTAATGGTGGCTGATGTTGTGAGGTAGCTCTTTCTAAAGCATAATATATAAAAATTCAAACTAAAATTCTATTGGAAGCTGGAGTGGGTTGTTGTATTGCTCAAGGTCTCACTATTTTATGGGTGCCAGGTAAAGTTCAGGCTCAGCGGATTCTCAAGTAGCATGATGACCTGCTGAACAACCGGCTGTATAAAGAAAGCTGTATGTTAAAGTTCAGAACTGGATCATTATATCTGCTGTAACACGTGTGTTTTAACGTGTCTTTTCCTTTGTTTTGTTTTTTGTTTGTTTTTTTCATTAAACCTATATAGAGACTGATCCATGTGACAATTACACATGTTTATGTTGATTACTCTAGCTTTTACTTACAATGTCGGATAGAAAGTTACATAAAATTTGTTACTGTAACAGATGCAACATATTTTTGCCTGTGTGTTTTGGGAGCTCGGTTCTGTTGCCAGTATCTCAGTAGAACATCTGTGCATGCCTGTCAGCACAGGGAAGCTTTCACATCTTTTCTGTTTCGGGTCCCATGGCTGAGAATTTTCACTGCTTTCCAAGTTTCGCTGCTTATTTAGGTGAAAGATTCAGATTAGATTAATCTGGAATAAAAGTCTTTAGCCAGTTAGCAAAGTAATATTGTTATTTTATGAAAAATATTAACATTTTATTTCATCCCACTAAGGTAGAATTCGTTGCTTACTGTGGGTCATGCTAATTCCATACTCTTCAGCTGTGTTGAAAAGAAAACACAGAAATTAACCAATTAAAAAAAGACTTTTTGATTAATGCAACAGGGATATCCAGTTTGGGACAACAAACATAAAGTGATCTGGCCAAAGTGTTAAACTGTCTTCCATGTTCAGTGTGCATTATTCTCTTACACTGAATAAGAAAAAGAAATATTTCTCTAAATGAGGTAACACTATTTTACAGAGTATTACAAACTTAGCCTTTTTAGTTTCTTATCATTGGTTGCATTTGTTGAAATTGAATGCAGAAAGCCTAAAGAAGCCAAACGATAATTCTATTTAAGCTGATTAATTTGATTCATCAGAAAGTCAGACCGATGCTGTAAATCTCAGTTGTGCGTTCTCTCCATGGTCTTGACATCTGGGTACAACATGGAAGAAAACTGGAGTTATATTTTTTTTGGGGTATGCATCACTGACCAGCTTCCATTCAGTGCATGAGCCATCAGACAAATTTTCTGGAGTACTGTCTGGAGCTTGTGCTCCATATGCATTGCTTCGTGTGACTCTTGCGTTCCCTGATAGTTTTAGTTGTAGAGCCATATTAGTGCGAAGCATCCCAAGATGAAATAAAAAGTAATTATCCTTTCAACCTACTTTTTTCTTTTTTTTAATGAACACATAATGGCAGAGACATATTCAGCAGAAATCGAAATATAATCCTCACAGATCCCTTGCTGCCAACCTCATTACCTTATTTAAATATCGGAGCTTCTCTGTAAAGAGAAGGAATGCAATGCAAGATAATCTTCAGAAATTGTCAGGTCAGATTTCCTGATGCTATTTTGCCTAGAAACTAACCGTTTGTTTGTTTAAAAAAATGCCCATAAGGTCACCGGAGAAAGACTTTACCATTCAGGTCTTAGCCTTGCTCTATCCGGCGCTAATAAATCATGAGCTGGTAAAGTGAGGCTGCAGCTACTGCTTTGTGGATAAGGTTCAGGTGTCCATCCCTTCCCCTCCCCTGCCCACACTTAATTTATATTATAGGTGTAAAGCAGTGTCTGCTCAGCTAAAGGTCTCCTCCAAAACCCTCACGGCCACAGTTCTCCCTGGCATGAAATAATTTATGAACAAAGTTGCCAGGTTTTATGAGACAAGAGTGTCAAGTTTGTGATAGCTTTATCTATTCTGGACACGGACTCTGACTGTCTAAAATATAGATCAAAGACTGTGCTGTGGGTATAGATTAAGAGAATGTGGTGTAGAAAAATAATTTACAAAAACAATATTGCCTCAGTAGTTCGGCTCTGTATTTGTGCAGGAATAAAATCTTGGCGCATATAAAACACAAAACAAAAATATCTGTTAACAACAGAACAGCGCTATTGTGAAAGTCTGACATTCGGGAGGGGTGTTACCTCTTTTCACGTAAAGAAGACGTAAAGAAGACACCGAGCCTGGGGGGTGATCATTAGACCGGGAAAGAGCCACGATCCATCTATCTGTGCCGTTTGAAGCAGCCTGACAGAGCTGAGATCTCTCTTCTCTGCCTCTCAATGTCACACTAACCCTCTGTCCCTGATGCATTTTCTTTTCTTTTTGTCTCATCCCATTCTCCCACTCATGCCTCCTCATCCCTTTTCAGTCAGGCTATTTGTCCACATGGCTTTTTATTTTTCCACATCTCTATTTCTACAGTATATCTGAAGGCAAGCCACATAAAAGACCTCCCTAAATTGGATTGGAGATGAATATTGGTGAGGTTTTATTGATAACAATAACAGTATGGATTCTACTTGTAGGACATATTCTTTATTGACCTTCATTGACTTCTGTAAGGGTGCAGAGTAACAGAGTAAATAAAGGTGCAAGTATGCCTGCATTGATAGGAAAACTGGTAAGCTTGGAGGCTTGCAATTCCTATAGAATGGACAATTTGGATCTTAACTTGAACCAATTCCCAGTTCTCAGACCTATACAGTGTGGGTTAGCAGAGGCCGCATACAATATACAATCCTGGCAGATATTTGTTGTCTTTCTGTAGAGGAGGTCAATACCATTACGCTGCTTAGAGATTTCCATCATCCTCCACTCTGACTCTGAGCTCTGCATCGTCTCTCTTTCAACTTCTTGGAGGTCAGAGGGACGGAGATACAGAGAGAGCCCTCTCAGTGTTCGCTGGCATTTCTGCTCCATGGATGAGCGGCGACAGGAAGGAAGGCTGCCATTTCTGCAAGAACAGGCGCGGGGGTCAAACTGATAGACTGGATTCTGACAACAAACACTCACCAGGTGCCGGTTAAAGAGATGGCAGGGCAGCAAGTACAGGTGCCCTCACTGGTTGTGTAACAGGAGAAGGTATAGTTCAAAGTCTCCCACCGCTTACACAACAGACTCTGACCACCTCTCTGCCGTCTGCCACTGTGTTACACAGGCTCTGTGGACTGCTGCGTGGCCATGTTCCTTTTCTATAGAAAATTTGCTTCTTTCACCAGTTTCTGCCTTCCGCTTTAATAATTTGTCTGCGACTACTCAGTGTCACCAAAATAATATTTTACTGGCTGAAAATCTAATCAGAATAGAGTACAACACTACAAAATTCCAAATTTCTCCATATTACCTATAACAAATTGTGACACAAGAGACTGTATTGAGAAATTAAAAAGACTTGCATCACATCCACAAAACATCTATTTTTGTGTCTGCTGGAAAGAATTCCAAACAGGTCCACGCTCATAGCTTTGCCACATGAGTGACAACAGGTTGATGGATGGTTTGAAAGGTGAATCAAGGTGACTACCAAATGAGTATGAAATCAGAGTAAGATGCCCGCATGTTTCTGCTGTTTTAATCCTTTACCTGGTTTTGTGACAACAAAGCTATCATGTGATCTCTGGCACGGGACACAAAACCGCCTTTCCCAGAACTCTCAGGGGCTCACACACCAGCTGCATCATTATCTCTTCTCAACTCTGTTCTTCTACTCCGTTTGTCTCTCGCAGTAATTCCTTCTCTCAGCAAATTCTTGACAAACATGGTTTAACGCATTGATAATGTTCTCTGCTTCAACAAAAATTGCTAATCTTTACCTCAGCATCAGAAATGGAGTGGAGGGAAGGTTAAACATAGTCTTTTCTGACTGTAACGACCAACCTTTCCTTGCATGGAGAGTGGTTTTGTAATGAAACAGTTGTGGCTTAACACACACTCTTTCTGGTGGTAGGAGCTTGAACAGTGCTGTGGACAGTAGTGCTCGTGTTCCAGCAGTTTTCCAATTCGATCTTTGGAATTTCCCATTGGCAGCCGGAGCTTTGGTGGTTCCTGGTTCCTGGGTTCTTCTCTCATGGTTCTTCTCTCATGGTTCTCAAGCTGGTCAGGTCTCGTGTTTGTATGCATCTTTTCCACTCATCTTTTGTCTCCTGAAGCAGTTGATTAAGGCCCACCAAACGGGGTGGGGCATCCTGTTCCTGCACTGCTTAGCACACACCTGTTTCACATGTACTCATCGTCGTGGCAGTACTTAAGGACCAGCTCCAGCCACTAATCACCACCAGATTGCCATCTTCGATTTTGGTAATTCAGCTCTCAGTGTTACCTCTGTGTTTCTCTAGTTACTCCAAAAATTTCCCCGAATATTCCCAAGTGTGCTCGCCCTCTGAAAGAAGCTTCTCCTTTGATTCCTTACTGGTGCCATTAGCCTTCAGAATCAATCACCATTAACCTATATTACCTGCCTGCAAGTCCACCCTCTAGTGTAATTACCTACCTTTGAAACCATGACCTGTGGTCCCTTTACAGCATTCTGTTTGGATCTCTCAAATTTCCCCCCCTGCTGTGTTAACTGATCATTGCTTCAAGACTTCTGGTTTGTAAATACAAATTTTAAAAGAACAGCACCATTGGTGTTTAGTTTGAGCTTTGAGCTGGCCTCACTTGCCATGACATTTTCCTAAACATAACCAATTAAGACAAGTTTGTGTCTTCTTATTGACCTTGCTAAAGTACTGACACATCCAAATAACTTGCAAGTTATTTGGATGTGTCTACAGTGCAAGTACAGAATCAGAATCAGAATCAGAAAGGGTTTTATTGCCAAATGTTGAGCGGGTTTACAACATTAGGAAAATGCTGAAAATACAGTTGTTTAAAGAATGATCTTGGGATCTGCAGTTCTAGAAATGGCTCCAAGAGACCCTCCCAGCATCTACAAATCTCCAATTATCCATTTTAATCTGGCAAAGAGAAACTACCAGTTGTAGTCAACTAGGATCACTGCTAACAAGAAGTCAATCGGCCTTGTACTCATCAAGTTAAAAGACATTGTATCAGTGTATGCAAACTTTTGAACAGAACTGTAGCATACAGGAATAAGGTTTGGCTGTACGTAAATTTTAGAGTTTTTAGTAAAGAAGGTGAGGACTAATTGGAAGCATCCTTTGCTAGCATGCTATACACACACAAGTCCCAACACCAGCATGGGAAATCCAGATTTCATGCTTGCGGCTTGAAACCTATGCATCGTTAAAGAGAATAATTATGATGAAAAGAGTGATTTAATCTGACCTGTTGGTGGAAACATTATTTATAATTCAACCGCCTCATTGCTGGCTCTGTGTTTGAGTTGTTATGGTGTATGCAAGCATTCTCATTCCCATACAGGCAGCAGACATGAACTCATTGGCATATTTGCCTTGAGGACTGCTGCAAGACATAATGAGCCAAGTGAGTTAAGTACATGATAAAGCTAAAATGACTGCTTATAATGA